>NC_080396.1:8465384-9078846 GCF_030265065.1 Corythoichthys intestinalis | reverse complement strand
ATGTATATTTTTGACCCAGCAGATTTGATCACTTTTTTCTGTTCACTCATAATAAAGTCATAAAAGAACCAAACTTCATGAATGTTTTTTGTGACAAAGAAGTATATGTTCCAATCACTCTATCAGAGAAAAATCAGAGTTGTAGAAATAACTGGAAACTCAAGAGAGCCATGACATTATGTTCTTCACAAGTGTATGTAAACTTTTGACCACAACTGTACATATAATATTATTAATTCTGAAGTATGTGGGATTAACTCCAGAAATTGTAATTTATATGACAAACGTGGCGTGCTTTTATTTTGAAATGTTCATGGAAATACATTCGCTAAACCGCTAACAACTTTACACCCCGCAAAAAGCACTTTTCGTCATTGCTTGTGGTGTCCCTAATAGATTTTTTCCCCATTTTTTCATTTGCAAATGCTGTTAACCAGTGATTTTTCATATTTGAGGTGTCACCTTTTAACCGCAAGTTTGCGTTTTGGAAAAGACTGCCAATGTTTTATAGCAGGTTAAAGTAAGTTGTTTTTCCCCATTAGTCTCAGTGTAGCAATGCTAACGTGTACAGTGTTTAATATTGATGTGTTTTGTATGTGTGAGCTGCAATTCTACAGCGTGTTGCTGACCAATAAACATCTGGACACAACAATTAGAGTCTCATATGCCATCTACACACACGCACAAATGTATGCACGCCCGCAGTGATAAAAAGCAGCCGTGAAAATTACCGCCTTCGTTTTTATTTACCTTGCGATAAATGGACTCATTGCATATCTCGACAGGCTTAGCAACTTCAAAAAAACATGTCATTAGTTAGTTAGATGGACTTACAACCCCCCATAAAAATGTTCTCCATGGATCTCGTAGGATTCACGTAGGTCACCCTTTTTGACTTCAAAACGGCGAATTTCGCCAAAAGGTGAGTGATTTTCATTCCCGCAATAGGGTTTTTTTCACCTAGGTGTGTGAATGTATTTCCCATCTAAGGATATACAAAACATCTCCGTCGGACACACCCACAACACAAAAGAGGTTCCAGCACGGTCTAGTCTCCCATGAGATGATGACAAGGGGATGATCCGCGTCCACCATGAGCTGCGTGCCGCCTGAGTTTCGCCAAACTGCGAGGGCCCGTTCAATCCTGCTTGCAGGCCTAGTTATTATTGTAGTTTCCTCGCAAAGTTTGAGCCTTCATGAGGATTGAGGATTTTGATGGCTTCGTTCATTGACCACTACCAGTGAAAATGGATCAGACATCTAGCGCCGTCAATTGCAGCTAATGGGGCAACGAAGGAGGTGACCTGGAAGTACCCCAAAATTAATAGAAAGTGACCCACGGGTGGTGGGATTTACAACATCCGGTAATTCACATACAGTGGGGCAAATAAGTATTTAGTCAACCACTAATTGTGCAAGTTCCCCCACTTGAAAATATTAGAGAGGCCTGTAATTGTCAACATGGTTAAACCTCAACCATGAGAGGCAGAATGTGGAAAAAAACCCCAGAAAATCAGATTGTTTGATTTTTAAAGAATTTATTTGCAAATCATGGTGGAAAATAAGTATTTTGTCAATACCAAAAGTTCATCTCAGTACTTTGTTATGTACCCTTTGTTGGCAATCACGGAGGCCAAACATTTTCTGCAACTCTTCACAAACTTTTCACACACCGTTGCTGGTATTTTGGCCCATTCCTCCATGCAGATCTCCTCTAGAGCAGTGATGTTTTGGGGCTGTCGTTGGGCAACACAGACTTTCGACTCCCTCCGCAGATTTTCTATGGGGTTGAGACCTGGAGACTGGCTAGGCCACTCCAGGACCTTGAAATGCTTCTTACGAAACCACTCCTTTGTTGCCCTGGCTGTGTGTTTGGGATCATTGTCATGCTGAAAGACCCAGCCACGTCTGATCTTCAATGTCCTTGCTGATAGAAGGAGATTCTCACTCAAAATCTCTCGATACATGGCCCCATTCATTCTTTCCTTTACACAAATCAGTCGTCCTGGGCCCTTTGCAGAAAAACAGCCCCAAAGCATGATCCCCCCCCCCCCCCCATGCTTCACAGTGGGTATGGTGTTCTCGGGATGCAATTTAGTATTCTTTCTCCTCCAAACACGAGAACCTGTGTTTCTACCAAAAAATTCTATTTTGGTTTCATCTGACCATAACACATTCTCCCAGTCCTTTTCTGGATCATCCAAATGCTCTCTAGCGACCCACAGACGGGCCTGGACGTGTACTTTCTTAAGCAGGGCGACACGTCTGGCAGTGCAGGATTTGAGTCCCTGGCGGCGCATTGTGTTACTGATAGTAGCCTTTGTTACTGTGGTCCCAGCTCTCTGTAGGTCATTCACTAGGTCCCCCCGTGTGGTTCTGGGATTTTTGCTCCCCATTCTTGTTATCATTTTGACGGGGTGAGGAGGAAGTTGAAAGTCCGTGTTGCCCAAGGACAGCCCCAAAACATCACTGCTCTAGAGGAGATCTGCATGGAGGAATGGGCCAAAATACCAACAACAGTGTGTGAAAAGCTTGTGAAGAGTTATAGAAAATGTTTGGCCTCCGTTATTGCCAGCAAAGGGTACATAACAAAGTATTGGGATTAACTTTTGGTATAGACCAAATACTTATTTTCCAGCACGATTTGCATATAAATTCTTTAAAAATCAAACAAAGTGATTTTCCTGTTTTTTTTCCCCCCACATTCTGTCTCTCATGGTTGAGGTTTACCCATGTTGACAATTACAGGTCTCTCAAATATTTTCAAGTGGGAGAACTTGCACAGTTAGTGGTTGACTAAATACGTATTTGCCCCACTGTATATTCTTCTTCTTTTAGTTATGATAATAACTATGGACGAAAACCTGCCTGCACCCCAGAAGGAATATTATCCAGTATTATCCTTATGTGATGCTATTTGTTGAGAAGAAACAAAGCACGGTAGCACATTTCTGCTAAAGAACAACTGAAGGGAAGGAAGGGTGTTAAACAGTTGGGGATTAATAGGGAGGAACATCGTGGTAATAACCTCCATTGATCTGGATGTAGAAGGTGATGAAAACTTGCAGCTCAAGGAGGCCAGGACGAGGCGCTGTACTGTTAAATATAAATAAGCCCAGGAACAGGGGCCATCCGCAGTGATACAATTCACTGACTTCTGGAAGAGCACAGGGAGGGGAATTTGATCAGAGTGCCATTTTTTAAAACGATTAGCACAGCACTTGCTTACTGAATGTCATTGTGAGTTCATAACCAAACTCTGAGGGGAATCAAGCTAAAGCAGATGAACTCTAAGGAATAAATTATCCTGTCATTATTTAGATTGCTCTCTTTTCCATTAATTTATTTATTTATGTACACGGAAATGAATGTCTGAAAGCATCTTGAGAATTAGCTGCATTTATTGAGCTAGATATTGAGTTCTGGACTTAACCGGGATGCATATCATTGAATGATCATGTTTAAGTCCAATTGACGCTTGACCCTTCCCAGTCAAAAAACATTGCAAATTTATTGCCTTCGGTGGCAGCCAAATAGTTCATTTATGAAGCATTTAGAACAATGAGATGGTTCTTGATTTGTTTCGTGCCAAAATAACTGTGTATTCAATGAAAAAACTGCTTTTTCGAGCAGATCATGTTCTTCTATCAACACCTCAATGGCAGCAAATGAGTGAATCATATGATCCGTCATTTCCTATCTATAAAAATTCTGTGTGTAACCATTCACACAGAACAATACATAATCAGTTTTAACTGTACTGAAAAAGCTAAAAGATGTACCATTTTAATTTATGTGAAAGACAAACAATTGTGAAAATGAACCAAGATGGAAACTAATGGCGTACCGCAAGCAACACGTCACTTTTGCTCATTAATATTTATGAAGTTAGCAATTGTGGCTAGGCGGGTCAACCTCCCGTTTGTTCCCAATAGTTAATGAATGGAAATAGTGTACGAACGAGATGTTTACTGAGCCAAACCTACCAATTCTGTCCGAAAATGATGTCCCTGGTGTCAAATTCACAGGTGAAGACGTGGAAGAACATACAAATGTTCAGTTAACGAGATGGCTTGAACGTCAAAGGCTGAAAAAGACGGGAAAAAGAGCCGACCTGATCCAGATGTAGCTCTTTTGATCGACACCTCTTTTTTGTGTGCATTGCCTTACGCCACTGACAATGAGATTCTCCTGTTTCAACAATCTATCCTTTACCACCATATGCCCCGTCTTTCTTATATACAGTCCCTGACAAAAGTCTTGTTGCTTATCCATTTTGTAGAAACAGTTGCTAATAACCTGACTTGTAATAATTCAATTGGTCTCATAAATGGCTCATATGAAAGCTAAGACCCTCCCAAATGATTTTGAATGTACAAAATGTATTTGTTTCACTGAAAACAAGATTTATCATTTAATGAAGACATAAATGTCAAATTTTGGCAAGACAAAAGTTAAGTCGCCTACAGAAAGTAGTGTGAAAATTGAACAAAATACCTACTTTAAATACGAAAATGTGTTAAGATAAGTGAATTAAGTAGTGATACTGTGAGATCCAAATTTAATATTTTTTATGACTTCCATTGGCTTCGGCAAGGATTCATACAATTTATTGATGAGGTCATCAGGAAAATCAGAAAAAGCAGTCTTGCATGCCTCTCAGAGTTCATCAACATTCTACGGTTTCGTCTTCCATGCTTCCTCTTTCATCCTGTTCATGTCTGGTGACTGGTCTGGCCATTCCTGGAGGATCTTGATCTTCTTTGCCTTGAGGAACTCTGAGGTAGAGATTGAAGTATGCGATGGAATCCTGCTCCAGAATTTGTCCGTTTTTATGGTTAGGAATGTAAGAGGCAGCTAAGATTTGTTGATATTTCAGACTATTTACGTTGCCTTCCACCCTGCTGATCTCTCGCACACCCCCATACTGGATGTAACCCCAGACCATGATTTTGCCACCACCAAACTTTACTGTTTTCTGAGTAAATCTCGGATCCATGCGGGCTCCAGTAGGTCTCCTGCAATATTTGCGGCGACTGTGGTTTAATTCAATGGAAGATTCATCTGAAAAATCCACCTTTTGCCACAAGACAGTGGGAGGCATGCAAGACTGCTTTCTTTGATGTTTCTGATGACTTCATCAATAAATTGTATGAATCCTAAACCCTAACCGCATGGATGCAGTCCTTCAAGCCCATGGAAGTCATACAAAACGTTGAATTTGGATCTCACAGCCCCACTACTTAATTCGCTTATGTTATGTAACATATTTTTGTATTTGACGTACATTTTTTATTCAATTTTCACACAACTTTCTGGAGGCGACAAAACTTTTGTCTTGCCAAAATTTGACCTTTATGTCTTCATTAAATCTTTTCTCAGTGAAACAAATATATTTTTGTACATTCATCATCATTTGGGAGGGTCATAGCTTTCATATGAGCCATTTCTGTTCAAACGCTTAACAAACTTGCCTACTCATGATGAGATAAGCAGTGTTATTGGTAAAGTTGCACCGATACCGATACCAGTATCGGCAGGGGGCGCCGATCCGGCCCGAATTGGTGGTATCGGTATCGACGAGTACCAATATTCAGGGCACCGATACCATCTACTAGCATCACTTGAACGCAAATGTACTGTCCTCCCCACGTGATATAACTTCCCAAATCCCGATGCAGGACATCTGTATGTCTTTATCTCGAAATTTACCAAACGAAACGAACACCTTCATCTTCAATATTAAGGATGTTTACTACAACGCGCATCCACGATGTTACGCTGCTCATCTAACATGGCATTCACAAACGATTAGCATGCGTGAGCTAGCGCCTGCTGTTGTAACGACGATGGGATCAGAAAGTTTAAGACCGTGGGACACTAAGCAAACTCATGGTTTCATGATGAACAATAAGTGGCAAATTAAGAGCGCCGTACTTCAAATTCGTCCTGTTTATGAAAGTCGATTGTCATATGCTAGTGTTGTGCAGTAATGAGCAGAAGTGACTTCTGTGGCCAGAAAACACTCAAGCGCGCACACTAGATATCATCAAATAGCAACCAAGATGTCCTATGATAGATCCCATGCCAATTCTCACGCGCACACACTAGATATCATCAAATAGCAACCTAGATGTGCTACATTAGATCCCATGCCATTAGCTGCGTGAGCCCAGAGCGATGCGTAGTCCATATACTACACTGATGAATGAGAAACCGCCATCACTGAATGGAAGTTAAGCAGGCCAAATCAATCCATACCAGTGACTGTAGATAATGCTGCAAATACTGTTAATATAGTACATGACACGGACTCAAACCACAAATAGGATGTTTTGCTTATATGGTAAATATAACTGCTAAGAGAGCTGCAGCAATCAACAGTGTGCCCCACTTTACAAACAGTAAAGATTGTTCTCAGTACTTTTACACAAAATATCTTCAGATCAGTAAGAAGTAAGCACATAAATATTATGCACTAAAATGCTTGTTTATATGATGGCACTGTTATTTTTGCTTCTAAAAACATTTTTAAAAAATAATAAAAGTTGTATTTTCTGTCAGAGCATTAAATGTATTGAATTGTATCGAAAATCGTACCGAACCGTGACTTAACTGTATCGTTGCATCCCTTATACGTACACATATATATATGTGTGTGTGTGTATATTTTTTTTTTACAAACAGAGTGGTATCGGAATGGTATCGGCCGATACTGCACAGCCAGGTATCTGTCTGTATCGGGCCCAAAAAATGGTATCGGTGCAACACTAGTTATTGGACACGATTCGACACTCAAACCGACAGTGAAATAATCATCAAATTATGCTAGCTACAAGCTACACCTATACATCTGGGAAATATGCTAATTAAAATTAGGATCTAAGATGGAATTCGTTGGGCTCTGCTTTGTCGGAACTGTTAACTTTTCCTTTCAAATGGCGATGAATTGTTCAACTTAGGAGTACGGAATCGAAAGCTTCATATTGCCTACCGTTTTCACCGTCGCTGTGAGAAAGCGAGGCCAATCCGCAACACAATTGTTGCAGATTGGGATCGCAGCGTTTCTGTGTAAACTGCTCCTCGCTTCTTAACCGGAACACCTCAGCTGAGTTGGGCAGCAAAAATTATCAAACCTTCACCTGCGGAGGGGCTCTCTTCAGCAACAGCCATCTCAAGCTGAATATGGTTGTGGCTGGTACCGAAACTAAAATGCTGATCTATATTTAACTCGGATCTCAAGAAAGTAACTGCCCTCAATGTTTCAAAAAATGTAATAAGAAGCAATAGCTGTTCTTTAGTATGTGACACTCAATGTGCATATACTCTCCGTTGTCTGGTGGGTTCTCTGCAGTTTCGCTATCAAGGATAAAGCAGTTATCGGGGACACCATCTTTGTGCAGGTAGGTCTGACATGAAGAGGCTGAACACATCCCATTATGTAGTAGGGCACTGACAACTACGCCTGTCCAGATAACACACAACCTTGTGCAACAGTAATCACAATCCAGCTGCATTCTCATCTCCTTTTTGGATTACACAGGTGCACCAAATAACAATTTCAAACAGAAAAAAAACATAGGCCAACTATTCGAGATGAGGGTGACTCTGTGGAATTTATGTCACGTAATTATGAAAAGTATAAATTAGTGGGGGAGAACAGGGTTGGTTGCCACAACTTTTATTCTTTCATGAATATCGTCCAATCATTACTACAGGGAAGCTTAACTAATTCACTCCCAGCCATTTTCACCGGAGCAAGGCCCTATGCTCCCGGCCGTTTTACTGGATTTTGACTGATTTTGCAAGGCCCACAGAAAATTCTGTTCTATTGCTATATAAAATATGGAACCCACCAAAAAAAAGATTAGACTCTCTTCTTTCAGCAGGAAAAAAAAAGTTTCCCATTCTTCAGAAATCAGCATTAAAAAAAGCTTAGTTTGAGCAATTTTCCAATTTCTGATGAAAAAACAGAGAAATTGAGCTTTTTGTAAAAGCATGCATTTCAAACATAACTTTGACTTTAACACAGCTATTTTTTTGCTTTTGTGACATCCCAAACATCTGAATAATGCTGTCCTTCTACAAAATAACATAAACAACAAGACAAATAGAGCTTTTGATGGCAAAGTAACAATTTATTTACACATAACTAAACTATTGAACTTTTGAACTATTTGCGCACATAACAACGGGGAAGGCTCTCGGCTGCTCCCGGGTGAATGAGGTGGCTCCCAGTAATCTGATGAGTCCGGATAAAGATCGGTCTCTTTTTTCATCATTTTCATCGTTGGTTTCAACTTCGGGCTCAGGAGTAACGCGACGTGAGCTCCGCAGAACGCGTGTGGAACATGACGCTGTTGTGCCCGCGGCTGTCTCAGCAGACAGGGTAAACTTTTCCTTTATCACCGTCTGTCTCATCAAGATAGATTTTTTAATCTTTCTTTGACGATTGTGTCGTTTTCTTTCCAAAACACTCCTCCAGTGTTGTTTGCCTTTTGTTTTCCATCGTTCTCCACATTTTTCTCATGCTTCGTCACAAGGTCCCTCCAACTTCCGTTTCCTGACTATTTTTCACTTCCTTTCATGGTCTTGGAGTTCCTACCAAATACGCTACTGCCCTCCAGTGGCCAGTTTCATTGCTTTAAAATGGGTTTTGAGCATTGTGAATTTTAGCGAAGTTGCATCAGAACCCAGAGATGCCTCTTGTGAAAAAAAAAAAAGTAAAATACGTATAAATACGTTTTTGGGACACTGAAACAATTAAAAATAGAACGTCTTCATACGTTTTTGGGAGCAAATGAGTTTTAATATCTTGGGTTGGATTTGACATCCAAGTTTCTACTCCAATTTTACAGTAGTTTATTATCAATCAAAGACTTCCTGACACTTTGTGGCAACTCCTTGGAGGATTGGTTGTCACACACCATGTGGTTGGTTACACTTGTCATTTATGCAAATGGGATTTTCTTAAAAAATGATGAAAATTTCCTGAATGAAATTATTTTTTTAATTCATTATTATTTTCAACAAAAAGGTAGGTTAACAAGAATACAGTGATCCCTCGTTTTTCGCGGTTAATGGGGACCAGAACCCGCCAGCCACGCTAAGTGTAAAACCATGAAGTAGCGCCCCCACCCACATTTTTTTGGTTGTTTTCAATGTATTTATTCAGATTTAGCATTGAAAAGAGATAAATATAAGACAGGTTTTTAAATTTGTTTCCCCCAAAGTATAATAAAAATTTGGTAACACTTTATAATAACTATCCGTTTTACTAGTTAATAGATCATTAGTAAACTGTTGATAAATGATTTATTGTTGATTTGTGAAGTATTTGTTAACAGTTTGTTAAGCATTTACAGGGTGTTCCAATATGGTTGACCCCATTCTAAATGCCCATGCTAGTTGATGGATCTTAATAAAACTATATACACTTTATGTTGAAGGTCATAAGTTTTAGTGGTTAAATATACAAAGAAGAGTACAAATATTTTTTGGTTCTATGGCAGATTTTCATAAATGTGCAACATGAGTGCTGCCTGCAAAATGCCTTATCAAAATGCCTTTTCTTTTGAAGTGAATGGCATTTCTTAACCTGAAAAGATAGAAATGCCAAACGTTACACACAAAAACTTGAAACGCTTCTACACAAACAGTGTTTCAGGTTAAGAACACCCTGTATATATAAATCATTTATCAACATTTTACTAATGGAAAAATGGATAGTTATTATAAAGTGTTACCAAAAACATTTTTTTTAAAAACTTTTATGTATACAGTGTATCACAAAAGTGAGTACACCCCTCGCATTTCTGCAGATATTTAAGTATATCTTTTCATGGGACAACACTGACAAAATGACACTTTGACACGATGAAAAGTAGTCTGTGTGCAGCTTATATAATAGAGGTAATTTATTTTCCCCTCAAAATAACTGAAAATATAGCCATTAATATCTAAACCCCTGGCAACAAAAGTTAGTACACCTCTTAGAAACTACGTACATCCCTAAATGTCCAAATTGAGTACTGCTTGTCATTTTCCCTCCAAAATGTCATGTGACTCGTTACAGGAGTACTGTCAGCATTGCTGCAGAGATTGAAGAGGTGGAGCTGTTAATGCTCAGACCATATGCCACACTCTACATCAAATTGGTGTGCATGGCTGTCACCCCAGGAGGAAGCCTCTTCTGAAGACGGTACACAAGAAAGCCCGTCTGTTTCATCAGACCATAGGACATGGTTCCAGTAATCCATGTGCTTTGTTGACCTGTCTTCAGCAAACTGTTTGCGGGCTTTCATGTGCACCGTCTCGCTTAGCCAATCCGAAGCACTGAAACTAACAAATATCTGCCAAACTGCACGGAATTTGTTGAAATAAACTCCACCGACAAACTAAACCCTCGGTAAGTCAAAGATTAAGCCTAACTCATTTGCTCCCAAAAACGTATAAATACGTTGTATTTTTAGTCGTTTCAGTATCCCAAAGACGTATACATCTTTTAAGTTTTATTTCAGAAGAGACATCTCTAGGTTCTGCTGCAACTTAATTCCAAAGCACAATGCTGAAAATCCATTTTAAAGCAATAAAACTGGCCATTGGAGAGCAGTAGCGCATTTGGTAAGACCCACAACCCCAATCAATGGAACGAACGGCCGGGCCGCACTGCCGGGGTGCCGGCGGAAGACGACCGAATGGACGTCCAGGACACCAGGCAACGAACGACCAAGTGCGACGACCAGGAAGACGTCCAGGATGCCAGGCGGCGGCGGCCGACCGAGCAAAACAACCGGGAGGACGTCCGGGATGCCAGGCGCTGGACGACCGAGCAGAACGACCGGGACCACCAGTGCAGCGGACGATGCTGTCCGTGCTGCTCGCCGAGCAGAGCCCGCACCGCAATGCTCGGCCACTCGCGTCCCCCGCACCCTCCAGTGTCCGACTAAGGCGGAAATGCGCACGGCCAAACCAGTTCCCCCCCCAGGAACACAACATGCCCCACACAAGTTTCCCAGGCGAACTCCGCAAAGAGGCAGTGGTCACCACAAAAGAAAGACTAAAAAAAAAATCCATCTTGATGAGACACTCCAGGCGGTGACGAGGGAAAAGCCCACCCCGTCCGCCGAGACAGCCGCAGCGGCGACAACAACGTCATCTCCCAGCCCAAGAGTCCAGCCATGTACAAATAAATTGTTACTTTGCTATCAAAAGCTCTGTTGTCTTGTTGTTTATGTTATTTTGTAAAAGGAAAACATTATTCACATGTGTGGGATGTCACAAAAGCAAAAAAAAAGCTGTGTTAAAGTCAAAGTTATGTTTGAAATGTATGCTTTTACAAAAAGCTCAATTTCTGTTT
This sequence comes from Corythoichthys intestinalis, assembly GCF_030265065.1. Taxonomy (NCBI): domain Eukaryota; kingdom Metazoa; phylum Chordata; class Actinopteri; order Syngnathiformes; family Syngnathidae; genus Corythoichthys; species Corythoichthys intestinalis. The sequence continues at coordinate 9,067,487 of NC_080396.1, read as the reverse complement.
TTTCATCAGAAACAGGAAAATTGCTCAAACTAAGCTATTTTCTAATGCTGATTTCTAAAGAATGGAAAAAGATATGAACTAACTTTTTTTTCTGCTGAAGGAAGAGACTCTAATCTTTCTTTTGGTGGGTTCCATGTTTATATAGCAATAGAACAGAATTTTCTGTGGGCCTAGCAAAATCAGTCAAAATCCAGTAAAACGGCCGGAAGAGAAGGGGGTTGCACCGGTGAAATTGGCTGGGAGTGAATGAGCTAATACTTACTTATTTTTACATTACACGAACCGTAAATTGTTCGGAGTGCGAGGACTTTTGGAGTTGTTCAGGTCGTTGTGAGCAGAAAACAGCATTTGCCGACCGTAGTGCAACTGACGCGTTGCGCGACAAAACGCGGCCAGTCTGAACGCAGCATAAGACTATCATAATCATGACATGACACCTGTCAAATGAACGCTTTCAGCGCCTCCCAGTTGAAATGGATTGAACATCTGTTGCCGTTAATGTGCGTTTGCAATGTCAATTTGCTTCTTTTACGATCTACCATAGCACATACTGGCCAGGAAGGCTGACAACAAACCAAAGATTAAAGCTCCGCTGCTCATCAGGAAGACAAAAACTTTCAGCATTAGAAGCTTGGCAGTGAATGAGCTAATAATATCTGTTATAAGGCTTTATTCATATTCATGACGGGTGTCATGTCATGTTTATGTCAGTTATTTGATACTGTTATCAGAAGCATTCAAATAATGCTTAGAACTAGTGTTGCACCGATACCATTTTTTGGCCCCGATACCGATACCTGGCTGTGCAGTATCGGCCGATACCGATACCATACCGATACCACCCCGTTTATATATACAGTATATATATATATTTTTTTTTTTTCTTAATTTTTTTTTTTCCCAAAGAGCTACATAATTGGATGTGAAATCATTGCTATCAAGGCCTTGTCAGGCTGTTGCTTACCCTTTGCAAAATAGGAAAAAGTACACTAAACCCTAGTAGACAATAGTTGAATAAACCTTTGGCTCTCAGAGGCCAAAATAGTGCTAAATTTGTGAAATTAATAAAACATGTATAATACTAGCCCAACAGTAAGAAAGTAAAAATAAATTTATAATAATAAACTCTGAATGAACTGAATAAACTTTTTTGAACCTCTCAAAGTCCAAACAGTGCAACTTTCATGAAATTATTGTCACATTCTGCTGCTGGTTAGATTGTGTTTTGTTGCTGGGCGTGGGGGCGTGGCACTTGAATCCAATGCAGGCTCATCAACGCAGCATTTAAGCACGGGTGATCTCAGAGAAGGCTGCCGAGATATTTGCCTTGCTGATCGCTATTTGACATCTGGCACAATAATCTCGCTACATTTGCTTGTTATGCCCCTGCATTGGGTTTTTCTGTTAGTGTGCTGCTCTCATTTGTAACCGCTGCCTATCGTCTTAGTTTGTCCGTCGGCCTGCTGTCACGTACTCCTTTTGTTATTTCTACTGTCCCGCGATCGCGTGTTATTTTTTGTTTGCAATCATTAAACCCTTTTATGTATCCCCCGCTTGTTGTCTGCTTCGAGGTTCAACCTTGTTTCCGCATTTGCGGACGCTAACAATTATAAGTAATAACAATTGACCACAGCATCCCGTCTCTCCTTTTTTTTCGGGAGGTGGGAGTCCCTTATTTCTATTTCTGAAAGGGGGCAACAATACTTTGGAAACACTTCCCAAATTACTGCGGCATTTCTCTCAGTAATAGACAATAAAAGTAAAGTAGACGAAGTGAACTGACCAGAGATTGTTGCTCCGGTCCAGCGGCCTTCTTCCTCTGGATAGCAGTCCTGCTCTTGCAGGCTCAAACTCGTTGTGTTCGTTCATGTTTCGTCTTCAAATGTTTTATCAAGTTCGAGGTATTGAAACTGGCCCATTTAACTCCACATCTCCAAACTTTCAGGCCGCAAATCTTGCATGCAGCCATTGATTTTAATCGACGGGATTTCTATTTGGAAATATTTCCCGACCGCCGCGGCGCCGCCATATTTCCTGGTTTGTTTTTCGTCCATATGAAAAAGCCCCCTTTTGATTGGTCAGGAGTGGCTATTGGCCCGCTCTCATTGGTCTGGAGCAGGCCAATAGCGATAGCTGCTTGGTGTTCATGTGTCATCACACAACACAGAGACAGAGTGTAGTGAGCGCCAGGAGGAGAAAAAGGCTGTGGTCAAATGTTATAATAATGGACTGGTAAATGGTATCGGCGCCGTCTTTGTTGGTACTCGCCGATACCGATACCACCATTTCGGGCCGGATTGGCGCCCCCTGCCGATACTAGTATCGGTATCGGTGCATCTTTACTTAGAACATGTCAGCATTAACCCTTGAGAGTCGAAGGACGCGCCGGCGCGTCCTCAGCGCAGGTCGTCTTTGAAGCGCCCTCACGTTTTAAATACGTCACCCACATGCCGTTGGTTGGTCTCGTTTTAAAGTGCGGAAGTTGTGGTTTACTCTCGTTATTATTTGAAGTCAATCGGCCAATTAAAACGTGAGATATTGTCATTTAAGTTTTATAGTTTTATTGTCCTCTCAAAAAAACATTAAAACGCTGCATGGAACATTTGTTTGTGTCTATATTTCCATCATTTCTTGTCCTTTTTCAAAACGGAAGCTCCATGAAAAAACCACAAATCAAACGAACCCTTTCGAAGTCACAGTGGAAGCACAAAATGCATTTTTTAAATAAATATAACTGCCATGCGAGGTTCCACCGAACGAGAGGGAGGAGTGTTCTGAAGCAGCGAGGTGGCGAGCCGACGGCCGTTTGGATCGAGCAGCGACTTTGTGTGACTTTGAGAATGAACGGAAAACTAAATTTAGTGCAAGCAATTGTGCTATTTGATCAACATGAGGAAGAGGATGGTCCAAATTCGTCATCATCGTCTTCTTCGGAAGAGTCCTCGAGTGAAGATAGTGACGTATTTGAACACGTGGGTGACGCCATCGACGAGCAGAGGTAAGCAAACTCACTTTTTTTTTTTTTTAGGCTGGAAAAAGTTTCTTTTGAAAGTTTCTTTTGATATTGCATGACAAAGTTAATTTCGATGCAATATAAGTGTGTGTTTGTGTATATAATAATAAAATGTGCATATCAGATCAAAGTCGTACGTGAACTGTGTGTATCCAAGGCAGGAATTTATAATTGTGGTGATCTTCTTTCTACATGAAGATTAGGGATGTAGCACATATTCAGCTATGGTATTCTTTCTATTGTCATACATATAGATTTCCATTATTATTTATTGCTGTATATATTTTTATTTTATACTTTATTATTTTCATAAATCCTGACTTTTTTTCATGTACATTTATAGTCACAATGAAAGTAAAGTGAAATGAAAATGGAAGGGTGGAAAGAGGACCAACACCCCATGGAAGTGTGGGCTGTGTGATGTCGCCCTGTTTCGAATTCCAGGACGAAACTGCTTTTCGGAGTGGCATGCCTGAAAAAAATTTAACTTGTTTATTGTAAATATTTTTGAAAATACTTTTTTCCCCCCAATGTTATATATATATATACATTTTTTCCCACAATCAGTCTTCTCAATTTGTGTATATAAATGTGTGTTCAAGAAGCTTGATTGTGTGTACATAGTTTTCATCAGCTGATGGGCCGCAATACCTAAACTCATAAAGAGATGGCCTCTAAACACTTTTTGTGTTAGATGGTATATATTTTATCACTGTTCGGTCTGCTGTATATAACCTGTTTTGACTAGAGCATGTATAAAGGCAAAAAACGCCTATGCTATACCTGTTGTTTATGTTGAATTGTCAAATATAAGACTATTTATTCTAAATTTTTTGGTTGAATGTTCATCCTAACATGTTGAATAAATATTACAAAGTTTCAAAACGGTTCGTTACGCATGTTTGGTTGTCAATTGGACATCAAAATTAAAAATTTTGACAAAACGATTGTGGAATTTTTGGTCTTTTTGGGCCCAAAATGATGATTTATAATTGGTCAGTGACGGAAACAACAGTTTGGACATGAAGTTCAAGGTGTCACAAAAAAAGGGACCAAACCAGGCCATCGTAAACAATTCTTTCTTTGAAATATAAAGGCAACTTCAAAGGCATGCAAAATCAGACAAAATAGGCCCAGACCTTAAAGGGTTAAAGTGTAGATCTCATAGTAGTAGACAGGCATTATTAATACACTTTCTTACTGAGTTTCATTTATAAGACAATTTAGCTTCCTCTTTTTTTCTCTCCATAAAAACACATTCATTTCCTTGCCCAAATCAAATGATCTCCCTGTCATCTTTTTAATCTCCCAAATTCCAATAAATGTGTCACATATTTGACAAGAGGTTATCGATACGCTTCAAAGGGAGAGAAGATTAAAACCCACTGTGTGCTAGATACAAAAATATCCACCCCTGAAATTAATCGGAATAAACACAAATTGTGGATAATAGAAAGATGAAAGTTGGGCGAATGTTTATTTAGTCTGCACGCTATCTCTCTATCTCTGCAGTCACCAAGTGCGCATCCGACAGTATGATGTGCACGGATGGCGTGATAACCCCTTTGGACTGGCTGCCCCCAGCTGCCACGAGCACTCTCAGGTGAAGCTGCAATCTCCAGGCAGCAGGTGGTGTGGTCAGAGGCCACGCTGCTCAGTACGAGCCAACTAAATAAATAATTCCACCCATCGGGTCTGCTAACCTTCAAGTTCCTTGAGTCAGATATGGGCGAGTAGGTAGATATAGAGAATGTTTGCTATTAACACGAAGGAGATTACTCACAATAAGGAATCAGCGCTGTGCTTTTCCCACTTGACATGAGTCCAATATGTTTGACCAGTGTGAAAATGCACACTTCACATCCATTGTAATGAGTCATCACCGGCCGACCTTCCCCACTTTAATGTTCAATCATAAAAGTGTAAATATCACGGCAAAATAACACAAGCGCCGTAATTTTCAGACAATAATTGAACCCTGCAGCTTTAAGAACTAAACAGCTTATTTATATGTGTCAAATCAAATCAAATCAAATCAAATCAAACATTTCCATTCAACCAATATATTTTGCTTAGCCACCCATTGGGTAATGATGACGTGGCCGCCTAGAGTGCGTTCATATTCATTACTGACAAGTGTTAGTGTTCCATAATGACAACACTCTTGAACTTCCGTGTGTTTCCACGCAAGCTCGAAATACAGTCCCTGACAAAAGTCTTGTTGCTTATCCACTTTGTAGAAACAATTGCTAATACCCTGACTTTTAATTATTCAATTGGTTTCAGAAATGGCTCATACGAAAGCTAAGGCCCTCCCAAATGATGTTGAATGTACAAAAATATATATTTATTTCACTGAAAAAAAGATTTATCATTTAATGAAGGAAAGAAAGAAAAGATGGAAGAAAAGTTTTGTCGCCTATAGAAAGTAGTGTGAAAATTAAATAAATAATGTACTTCAAACACAAACATATGTTACATAACATAAGTGAATTAAGTAGTGGTGCTGTGAGACACAAATGTAATATTTTGTATACTTCCATGGGCTACGGCAAAGATTCATGCAATTTATTGATGAAGTCATCAGGAACATCAAAGAAAGCAGTCTTGCATGCCTCCCACAGTTCATCAACATTCTTGGGTTTCGTCTTCCATGCTTCCTCTTTCATCCTGTTCATGTCTGGTGACTGGGCTGGCCAGTCCTGGAGGATCTTGATCTTCTTTGCCTTGAGGAACTTTGAGGTAGAGATTGAAGAATGCGATGGAGCACCATCCTGCTGCAGAATTTGTCCCTTTTTATGCTTAGGAATGTAAGAGGCAGCTAAGATTTGTTGATATTTCAGACTATCTATGTTGCCTTCCCCATACTGGATGTAACCCCAGACCATGATTTTGCCACCACCAAGCTTCACTGTTTTGTGGCAAAAGGTGGATTTTTCAGATGAATCTTCCATTGAATTACACCACAGTCACCGCAAATATTGCAGGAGACCTACTGGAGCCCGCGTGGATCCGAGATTCACTCAGAAAACAGTGAAGTTGACTCCTGTGGAGTCATTGCCTAGGTGTGAAGGGGTGGGGGGTTCACTCTGGATAGCTGCAATTAACATCTTGAATATTTGCAAATCCAGGGCTTTCTTGCTTTGTCAAACACGGAACACGGAGATGGCCAGTAGCAGTGTTCTACAACATTATTGACATGGCAGTACTGAATGCATATGTGTTGTATCAGGCATGCACCAGAAGGCAAGAGAGATGGGTAGACTTCTTTGTGGGTCTTGCAAAGGAATTGGCTCACTCTCATGTGGGCTCTCATGTAGCTTTTCTGTGCAAAGAATGACTTGTGTTCTGCATCATCAGCCATCAAACATCAGCAGTATGACCATTATAGCTCCATACATGCAACAAACAGTGCAACTAAATATTCAGAGAGAGATTGAGACAGCTGTTCTTTTTCAATGCTGTAATGTCAGACAGTCCTCCGCAAACAGGCAGCCCTGCCCTGCAAGCCCTCAAGATGCTAATCGGAGCAACCCAACCCTGTGGTTTTGCGAGTGTGAATGGGAATGACTAATGAGGACCTCATTGCTCACAAAAGATATGCTGATGAGAGTCAGATGACCCTTCTCTGGATACAAAAGTGATTTGTATTAACTGATCAACCCTTAGTAGTTCTAGTTAAAAATATCTAGACTTCAGCAAACCACAGATGGTAAGGGCCATTACCTATAAATTAATCAGATTAGTAAACCTTTCAAGGAGGGTTTGACCAACAAAATTTAATGACTTATGATTTTTTTTTTAATGTAATGACTTATCTAATCACAAAATAACCAACATCTAAAGAACTACAGGCCACATTTGCCCCAACTAACCCTTTACAAGGCAAGTCAAGTGACTATTTTTCGTAAAATTAAAAAAAATTCTTAACGACAAATTTCAATTTCTTGCGAAACTGTCTGCTGGTCAGTAAACTGCCGCAGGGATTGTTCATATCGGGGCATTTCTGGGGATCTCCTGTTCATTTCTGGTCACTTCCTGTTTATTTTTTGGTCCATATGGGTCACTTCCCGTTTATTTTTGGGTCACTTCTTATTGATTTTGAGGCATTTCCATGAGAAATACACGTTTATGGCCCCCAATTACTTACCGTATTTTTCGGACTATAAGTCAGTTTTTTTCATAGTTTGGCTGGGGGTGCGACTTATACTAGGAGTGATTTGTGTGTGAAATTATCCACACATTACAATATCATTTCACATGTTATTTTGGTGTTTTGAAGTGACACTGATGGTTTGGTAAACTTGTTAGCATGTTCTTTATGCTATAGTTATCTGAATAACTCTTAATACAGTAGCTATGGCCACGTTAGCGTTCTGGTCTCAATAGCTATGGCCACGTTCACGTTCTGCCTTTGGCAACGTGTGTTCAATGGCGTACCGCACGCATGCTAGTTTTAGACTGTGACGTCGCATTGTAAAGCGGACAGCAGTGGGACATTATAGACCCGCCCTCGCATAGAAACAATGTTAATTGTGCTACTTTTCTCTGGTAATCTTTCAAAAACGATCAAGCCGATCACACATTGCTTTTTTGGAACTTGTAGAAACGACTCTACACATTATGACATATAAAGGATGTTTTCTTCATACTTCCCGAAACCAAAAACTCGGAGGAAAAAATGTGAAGAATGAATCAACTTGCGCAGACTTTTAACGCCAGCTCAGCAAACATTTTGTTGGGTTGGCATTGTCTTTCAGAGGACAAACAAGAAAGCCATTTTGATATTTTTAACGTATTTTTTAGCGTGACGTTGACCGGTGCTGCTTCTGTCTGACAATGAATGACCTGAAAAGAATTAAAATGATATCTTACTGCCACTGATACATTTCCTGTTGTTAAAAAAACACACTTTACTGAGGTGGAAGTGTAAATAAATTATAGAATTATGATTTATTATCAATAGAAAAATTAAAAGTGTTCGTTGGCTCTCACTGAGTAGCATTTGCGATCGCTACACAAAATATAAATTACCCCCAAGAACGGTCAGAGACGTAGGACAACCAGAGGATATAATATATAAGAAAGACGGCTTGTTCTGTTATGTCCCCTTTGCTGGCAATAACGGAGGCTTAACGTTTTCTGTAACTCTTCACAAGCTTTTCACACACTGTTGCTGGTATTTTGGCCCATTCCTCCATGCAGATCTCCTCTAGAGCAGTGATGTTTTGGGCCTGTCGTTGGGCAACACGGACTTTCAACTCCCTCCACAGATTTTCTATGTGGTTGAGATCTGGAGACTGGCTAGGCCACTCCAGAACCTTGAAAGGCTTCTTACGAAGCCACTCCTTTGTTGACCTGGCTGTATGTTTGGGATCTTTGTCATGCTGAAAGACCCAGCCATGTCTCATCTTCAATGCTCTTGATGATGGAAGGAAAATCTCTCGATACATGGCCCCATTCATTCTTTCCTTTACACAGATCAGTCGTCCTGCTCCCTTTGCAGAAAAACAGCCCCAAAGCATGATGTTTCCACCCCCTTGCTTCACAGTGGGTATGGTGTTCTTCGGATGCAATTCAGTATTATTTCTCCTCCAAACACGAGAACCTGCGTTTCTACCAAAAAGTTATATTTTGGTTTCATCTGACCATAACACATTCTCTCAGTCCTCTTCTGGATCATCCAAATGCTCTCTAGCGAACCGCAGACGGGCCTGGATGTATACTTTCTTCAGCAGGTGGACACATCTGGCAGTCCAGGATTTGAGTCCCTGGCGTTGTGTTACTGATCGTAGCCTTTGTTACTGGGGTCCCAGCTCTCTGTAGGTCATTCACTAGGCCCCTCCGTGTGGTTCTGGGATTTTTGACCACTGTTCTTGTTATCATTTTGACGCCACGGGGTGAGATCTTGCATGGAGCCTCAGATCGAGGGAGATTATCAGTGGTCTTGTATGTCTTCCATTATCTAATAATTGCTCCCACAGTTGATTTCTTTACACTAAGTGTTTTGCCTATTGCAGATTCAGTCTTCCCAGCCTGGTGCAGGTCTACAATTTTGTCTCTGGTGTCCTTCGACAGCTCTTTGGTCTTGGTCATAGTGGAGTTTGGAGTGTGACTGACTGAGGTTGTGGACAGGTGTCTCTTGTACCGATAATGAGTTAAAACAGGTGCCATTGATACAGGTAACGAGTGGAGCCTCGTTAGACCTCGTTAAAAGAAATTAGACCTCTTTGACAGCCAGAAATCTTGCTTATTTGTAGGTGACCAAATACTTATTTTCCACTCTAATTTGGAAATAACTTATTTCAAAATTAAACAACGTGATTTTCTGTGTTTTTTTTCCCACATTCTGTCGCTCATGGTTGAGGTTTACGCATGATGACAATTACAGGCCTCTCTAATCTTTTCAAGTAGGGGAACTTGCACAATTGGTTATACGGACGTCCAGCATCGTCATTTGGGAGTTTAGCTGACTGTATAGCCAGGACCGAGCCGTAGCGTCCTGTTGACGACAGTATATTTGCATTTCGTTGTTCATGCATCATTTAACATCATAATGTACACTGATTCAGCATGTTGTTCTCTATTGTATTTTTATATTGCCTTTCAAGATGACATATCTGTTCTATGTGTTGGATTTTATCAAGTGAATTTCCCCCATAAATGCGACTTATACTCCGGTGCGACTGATATATGTTTTTTTTCCTCTTTGTTGGGCATTTTATGGCTGGTGCAACTTATACTCAGGTGCGACTTATAGTCCAAAAAATATGGTGTTTTTCACCTTTTATTTCTCAATTCAATATTTTTTAAATTTTCATTGTCTTAATGAGCGCCTTATACTGTTTATAATTCAAAAGCAAGGGAGACACCAGGCAAAAATCCATCCATGGCACAGTTCCAATATGAAAAGCAGTGCTTACCAAAGAGAAAATTATACATAAAATTGAGAATTTGAGTAGAGGGCAAATACTTTTTCACAGCACAAAAGTTACAAACGATAACCACAACTTTTCACAGCAGAAAGAAACTGAATTTCGAGTTGCATATTGTGAAATGAAGGGTGAAGGCTGAAGCCTGAATACTTAAAGAGCAGTGCGAGCCCAGGCCAGTGGACAATAGTGGAGGCGAAAACCTGGCAAAGTCAAGCATGGTTTGAATAGCCTTGTGTGAGAAGCCCCTAAAAATCCACTTTCTTTTCAAACAAAATAACATAAAATGCTGGAAGTAGTCCAGTTTTATGCTTCGCATCCTGTTTGGTTGCTTTTCTTTCATGTTCTAGCTGGTAGGCATCAATATTCTTTCGGTGGAAACCAGGATTTACCATTCCAAACTTTACTGTGGTTGGCTTCACTCATTAGTCACACTCAGTTTACTTCACATACACACAGTAATTAGTTTAATTTCTTCCCCCAGCAAACTAGTCAACACGGAGAAGAGGTAATGACCTTAACCTGTTCTTTTTTTTGCCTGAATGGAGTCAACCTGCGATTACAGCATTTATGTACATCGTATATGAAGGATTATGTGGCCATGATGTCAAAAAACACCTCATGAAAGTGTTACTATGGTGACCAAGAACCTATACGCTAAAAATGCAAATTGTATGTGCATGTTGGAAGCGAACCTAATGATATGCTTCCTCTGCTGTGACTGTTAAGGGGACTCAAATGAATACTTGGAACCAATGAGGATTTTCATTTTGGAACGCGGACAAGGTTAACTCGTGCAGGTCATGGAAAGAAGCATTAAAATTAATGTATTACAGAGGCACATAGAGAGAAAAGCAGTGACTATACAATCCGTTAACACAATAATTGACAAGATGGATTTCTGCTAGTGATTGACAGAAGATTTTTGGCAGTCACAAAGTTGATGATCCTTATGTCAAATGTTTAGCTCATTCTCATAACTTACAATATGTGCGGGCAAAAATAATAATACAGTACAATTGGATGTCAAATGGGGGCCGTAAAATATTGTCCCATAAACCACAATTGACCCTTGGCAGCATGTTTGAGACCAGTGTCCTATACGGATATTTTACAAACATTTAAGTTATATCCAAACTAAATCCTTTTTGCAAGGTTATTTAAAAATTTTCACACTGATTTCAATGAATGAAAGTTTTATGTCAATCTCGTGAAAACTTCACACTGAAAGAATCACCCCAAGTGAATAAGACTGCCAAAACTTTCTTTACAAAACAAAGCGTCGATGTAATTTCACCCTAACTACAGTGGGGCTTTATTTGTGAACCATCAACAAGACGTTTCCCTCATTAAACACTTCATTAAAATGCCTAGACTATCAATGTTTGAGTGGTAACAGAGAATCTGTCAATGAGTTTCTTTCGGCTAATTATTATTTGCTCAAGTGCACGGTTTATTGACAGCTAATTTAGTGAGGAAACAACAGACGCACCAACGAAAGAAAACAAAAACTTGTAGGGTTGTGGCTGGACTAAAATAAGTAGCTGCTCTCCAGAAATTTTGTAAAAAAAAAAATGCAAGTACTGAAAGAAAAATGCTGACTCAATTGCAGAGTTTAATTACTAATTGCACAAATACCATTTTTTTTGACTGCGGCTGTGCAGTGTCGGCTAATTCTATTTAACATATGTATATGTATGTATATAGATGAGGTCAACCTATATAGACCCTACCCACGTGACGTCACAACTCCGCCCTCCTGACTGGTGCCGCCCAATTGTCCGTCAACACATCGTGTTTACCTGTTACGGCTACGTACATTCCTCCTATTTACGGCGTGTTTTTCTGCTCGTTAACATTAATAATCAAAATGGTGAAGGCGTGTGTGGCGGTCGGTTGCAATAACAGAGAAGATAGACGGAGAGACTTGAAGTTCTACCGGATTCCGAGAGACCCGGTGAGGAGAGCGAGATGGGTTGCTGCAATTCGATGAGAAAACTGGGCTCCAAACGATTACCACAGATTATGTAGTAGTCATTTTATATCTGGTAAGATGCATTTAATATACCAGTATATTTAGAGGGTTTTGGGCTGACAACCACAATTAAGATCATTGCTAGGCTAATCGCCGACAACATACACGTATGTATGTAGTGAGAGTGCTATCGCTAAACCATATAAACATTAAAAGCCCTAGCTCCATTGACAAATGACATGAAATACATTAGACTTGACAGTGGATGTTAGCAAGAACAAAAGATTTTGAATTGAAAATTTCGTAACTCACCTTTCCAAGCACAAGATAGATTCCTGCCGAATTTTCGTGGACGAGGACCTGTTTCACCCAACCAGCAACGAAGTATTTATAAGCCTCCAAGCTCTTAAAGTTTTTCAAACTTTCGTGAGAATAGGCTGATTTTGTGTGGACAAGATAGTTGTAAATATCAGGGTAGCTAGCAGATGTCAGGCAAAGACGGCGAAGACAGCGGGTCGAAAAACATCGATTTAGGCATCAAATATGGATCTGGCGAATGGATAAACTGAAGCTTTTCCACATAACGCCTTTTATGCAACGCATCCAGTGAGTTTATGGCATCCGAAAGCACCGGGTCTTCCATGAAATGCATTATAAATTGCTCGATCAATTGAGACCATTGATAATACAAACACAAAATGACGGACAATGGGGCGGAACAATACAGCGATCACGTGATTTTGTGACGTCGGTGGGTAGGGTCTATAGGCCGGCCGATATATCGGGCAGATACATTGACATTTTTCAATATCAGACATCGGCTGATTAACAAAAAGAATAAGCCAATAAATTAAAAAAAAAAATTTTCATCAGGCATCTGTGTGGGCAACTGGAGCTGTCGCTGACTGACGGTAGGACCTTGGAAGGACCCTGCTGCAGATTGAACGCAGGTTGTTACAGGAAGCTTCAAGCTGGCCTGTTTTGTAAATATTGTAAGATTTTTTTTTTATCTTGCATGAAAGAATATGCAATGTTGTGCTCCGACCTGCGAGGATGATTTGGCAACTGCAATCAAAGAGAGTTGCCACCAAATTGATGAAGAATACTCAAGTCCATGCTTCCGAGACTTCAAGCTGTCATAAAAGTCAGAGGTGGTGTTACTAAATACTAGAGATGATTGTTATTTCTTTGTTTCTCATGATTCGATATTTTTTTGCTCAGAATGGAGTGATTCCATATATATTTCCCTCCACTTGCTATTAGGGTTGTTCCAATCATGTTTTTTTTCCTCCCGATCCGATCCCGATCGTTTTAGTTTGAGTATCTGCCGATCCTGATATTTCCCGATCCGATTGCTTTTGTTTTTTTGCTCCCGATTCAATTCCAATCATTCCCGATAATTTTTTCTAATCTTTAATAATCTTTTATAACTCGGACGAATATATACATTCAACATACAGTACGTAAGTACTGTATTTGTTTATTATGACAATAAATCCTCAAGATGGCATTTACATTTTTAACATTGTTTCTATGAGAGGGATCCACCGATAGAAAGACTTGTAATTCTTAAAGGATAAATGTGACTTTGTATATTGTGACTAAATATTGCCATCTAGTGTATTTGTTGAGCTTTTAGTAAATAATACTGTAGCCATTTAACTGTTCTGCCCAAATGCATGATGGGAAGTGCAACCATGACTGTGCATAGTGGCACCAATTGATATATCTTCTCTGCGTTGGTAAGTAACATGGGGTGTTAAGGAAAAGATCAAGCACTACAGTTCTTAACCACATTGCTTCCCACGACATTTCTAATTGTTGAGAGAGGGATTTTAAGGCTTTAGCCAATCAAACAGAGGCTCCAAAGACTGCCAAATTTCTCTCTACTCATAGTACGCTGCCTGTTAGCTCTATATATAGGTAAAACGGCGCCATTACAGATTGAACGCAACAATGCGTGAGTGGGTCGTGCAGCGCATGCATTAATTGCATTAAATATTTTAACGTGATTAATTAAAAAAAAAATTAATTACCGCCGTTTACGCGATAAATTTGATAGCCCTATTTTAAGCCAAAACTAAAGACTCTGGATGAATGTAAGACATTTTGTCTGTAACGTTAAATACAATTAGAAAACGATTAAATTAAAAAATATATATATATTAAAAAAAGGCATGTCCGATATTTTTTTGCCGATTCCAATACTTTGAAAATGACGTGATGGGACCCGATTGATCGGGACTTGCTATATAAAATTAACATTTACTGACCACCACAATGTTTTTTATTCATTTCTTTTAGTGTTTCTGAATGCTAAAGAGTTGCACTTTTGAATTAATTCATTATTTTTTCAAGCTTTTTATCTGAGTTTGTTCTACATTATAAAATCTATGAGTGAGTGCTCGTCCGAGACTGGTGATTCCAAACTTTTTGCTAGAATTTGTCGGAGAATTTTGAAATTTGGCCAAATTGGGGGTCTCAGAGCAGAACTTCAAGTTTCAACTTCGAGTGTTTTCCGCCGTATACTAGTATTATTATTTTTATGGGTTCTGTTGCATTTTGCACAGTCAATCAAAAGTGTAAGTAAGCCTGTAAAAAACATAACAAAACAAAAAAAAAACAGGTTTAAAGCATAAGTGACATGGGCATGGATGTGGAAAAGAGATTATTTGCTGATCTACAATTAATGATCTTTAGAGGGATTATCAGACTACATCCCAGTGATGTAGGCTGCATTTAGTGGTTGCAGAAAGTCATCAAAATGTTGTGCGCTGCCACGGGATGCACTAACTGTTATGAAAAAAACCAAAACAAAAATTAAGTTTTACCACATACCATCAACTTGGACCATTTTCAGCGCTAATAGAAGAGGTTTGTGGTTGCAAGCCATAAAACGAATCTGCCAGAAAGAACAAATGATCAAGAACGCAAGAATCTGCAGTAAGCCCGGCAGGTAAGCTTTAGCCAAATATTTGACAAAGGAATCGTTGATTTTCTCAACGCGGTTATTGAATCTTACATAACATAAACTTGAATTATGAATGACACATAAAGAACTATATTACAAGCTAATTTACTTCGATTTCAATTTGGAAAGAAGTTGCTTGTATTGTAAGATTTGGCTAAAACGCTTACAAAACCATAGCTGTTTTTTAAAAAGTGACCATTCAGCCTTACGAAAGTTATGTATGTAACTACGGTTCTATGAATCCCGAATGACCGCCAGAGGCGGTGCTGAAAGCACTGAATGATCCCTTCGCGCATGCGCAGTGCGAGTATTCATACCAAAAAAGTCACCTGTGACCCCAGGTTGACCTCCTGCCGGGGTATAAGTTCCGGCGTCAACCTCGTACCAGCCCCTACAGAGCCTTCTCGCGTGTGGCACGAGGATTCTGAGTGACGGAACGCTCTGGCGGTCATTCGGGATTCATAGAACCGTAGTTACATACGTAACTTTCGTTCTATTTCATCCCTGCTAACCGCCAGAGGCGGTGCTGAAAGCACTGAATGACCAATACCAGCGGGGTCACGAAGAAACAGACACAAACCTCACAGGGAAGTCCCCTCCGATCCGAAGACCGCACCCAGCGGGTGGGGAGAGGTGACGTCCAAACAGTAGAACCTGAAGAAGGTGCCAGGCGCCGACCATGAGGCGGCGGCACAGATGTCCTCCAGAGGCACCCCTTTCAGGGCAGCCCAGGATGTGGCCACGCCCCTGGTAGAGTGACAGCGCACACCCGACGGCAGGGGGCGACAAGCCATCTGATAGGAGTAAGAAATAGTATCAACGACCCAATGAGAGAGGCGCTGCTTGGAGAGGGCAGAGCCCCGACCACGTGCCCCGTAGCAGACAAAAAGTTGGGACGACCTACGAAAACTTGCCGTGGAGTCCACATAAAGCCTCAGGGCCCTCACCGGGCACAACAGCTCCGGTCTGCTCCCACCCTCCCCAGGTGGGGGGCGGTAACGAGCAAGGCGTAAGGGACGATTGCAACGGGAGTCAGCCAACACCTTGGGCATAAACGCAACGTTAGGCCACAGTGTGACAACTGAACCCTCGGGGTGCCAAAACATGCACGACGGGCTAACCGAGAGTGCGTGCAGTTCGCCAACCCGCTTAGCAGAGGCAACGGCCAGCAGGAACGCCGCCTTGCGGGCGACCCACTGAGGCCTGGCCGCATCCATAGGCTCGAAGGGGGGGCGGCACAAGCTGTCAAGCACCAGCTGCAGATCCCAGACCGGGGCGCGAGGACACCTGCGGGGGTGGAGCCTCAGAGCCCCCTTGAGGAATGTAGCGACCAGGCCGTGGTTCCCCACAGATCCACCAGAGACCTTGGCGTGATGAGCAGAGATGGCAGCGACGTAGACCTTGAGGGTGGACGGAGAGCGACCAATATCAAGGAGGGACTGTAAGAAGTCCAGAACAGTGGGGACAGAACAACTCACCGGGTCATCCCCACGGTCCCCGCACCACTTCACGAACAACCTCCACCGGCCAGCGTACTGCAGCCGGGTGGAGGGCGCCCGGGCGTTCAAAAGCGTCCGCCTGACTGAACTCGAGCAGGCGTCAAACAGCGAGTCGGTCCCCTCAGCGGCCAGACGTGCAGGCGGAGACGGCCAGGATCGGGATGCCATAACTGGCCCCCCAACTGGGACAGTAGATCCCGCCTCTCGGGGAGGCACCAAGGCTCGCCGACACACAGGCTGCGCAGCAGGGGAAACCATAGGCGAGCCGGCCAGAAGGGGGCCACCAGCAGCAATGAGTGCCCCTCCAAAGACACCCTCCGAAGCGTCAGCCAGATCAGAGGGAGCGGCGGGAAGGCGTAGAGCAGGACCCTCGGCCAGGGGTGGGCCAGCGCGTCCTGACCGAGAGGGCTGGAGCGCTCCCCCAGGGAAAACCAGAGAGGGCAATGGGCCGACTCCCGGGAGGCGAAGAGGTCCACCTCGGCTTGGCCGAAAACTCCCCAAATCGCGCGCACCACCTCGGGATGGAGGCGCCACTCCCCCGGCGGGAGGCGACGGCGGGACAAGGAGTCCGCCAGACGGTTCAACTGGCCGGGAAGATAGGCGGCCCGCAGACTCGCAAGACGAGGGGCCGCCCACACAAGAAGACGGCGGGAGGCCTCCAAGAGATGAGCGGACCTCGTGCCCCCCTGGTGGTTGATGTGGTACACGGCGGCAGCATTGTCTGAACGCACCAGCACGTGCCTTCCCCGTAGGAAAGGGTAAAAGTGCCGGAGAGCCAGGTGAACCGCACGCAGCTCCAGGACGTTGATGTGGACAGCGTGGTCCCGCAGAGACCAGCTACCCCGAGCAGCCCTGCGCTGCCAGACGGCACCCCATCCCAAGCGACTGGCGTCCGTAGTGACCACCTCGCGACGGACTGGGGCAACCCCCAATGGAACGCCCTCCAACAAGAAAGCCCCGTTCCTCCACGGCGCCAAGGCCACCGCGCACCGGCCGGAGACTCTCAGTAACCGTCGCCGGTGCCGCCTGGCGTCCAGGCGAAAGCCATTCAGCCACCGCTGCAGGGGGCGCAAGAAGAGAAGACCAAGGGGCACGACCGCGGTCAGGGACGTCAGCACGCCCAAAAGACGCAGAAAGGTCAGATACGGACGTACCTGACCCACCGAAAAATGCGAGAGGAGGCGAAGAGCGGCCTCCACCCGACGGGACGACGGTCGAGCCAACATGGCCACCGAGTCCAGAGACACCCCGAGGAAGGTCGCCTGCTGGGAAGGAACCAGACACGACTTCACCCTGATGCCCAAGCGATCCACGTGGGCAAGAAGGACTGCCGTATCGCCGTACGCCTGAGCGCGCGACAGCGCACACAGCAGCCAGTCGTCGAGGTAGGGCAGAATCTTCCTGCCCACCGACTGGAGGGGAGCCAGACCAGCCCGCACAACACGGGTGAACACCCTCGGGGAAAGGGAGGGCCCGAAGGGGAGCACCCTGAACTGCCAGTGGCGACCCCTGTAGGCGAAGCGGAGGAACCGCCTGTGGCGAGGAGCGACCGGCACATGAAAGTAGGCGTCCTTCAGGTCCACGGAGGTGAACCACTCCCCCCGGGCGACCACCCGCAATACATCCGCGACGGTCAACATGCGGAACGGAAGTACCTTCAGGTACCGATTGAGGCCCCGCAAATCCAGAACCGGCCGAAAACCGCCGGTCTTCTTCGGAACCAGAAAATAAGTTGAGTAAAAACCCCGGGGGCAAGCCCGGGGATCCACAGGCTCGATGGCCCCCATGGCCAGGAGAGAAGACAGCTCCCGGCTCAGAGCCAGAGCCCTCCCGCCGGGTCCGGGTGACTACTGTCTCGGACCCGGCGGGACACGGGGGGCCGGCGTCGGAACTGGAGCACGTACCCATGGGTCAAGGTGGATATCACCCAGGGGTCCGAAACTCGAGCAGCCCAGTACCTGAGCTGCTGGTGGGAAAAAAATCCGACGGCCGGCCCAACGGCCTCAGTCCCTGCCCCTCCGGCCCCGACGGGCCCTGGCGGGCGGGAGGCCCCGCCTGCGCCCGACGTGGAGGCAAGCGGGCGGGGTCACGAAAGGAATCGGCTGAATGCCGGGAGGCTGGCTGGGCACCATAGCCCCCATCGGGGGAAAGGTGCGCCGTACGGCGAGGACGAAAACCAGCAGAGGGAGCCCCCAGCCCACCTGCAGGAGCGGAGCCCCGACGCAGGCCCGACAGCTGTTGCCTGGTCGCACGGGCCGAAATAGTCCTCTCCAAGGCAGACACCGCCGCCGAGCCAAAAAGATGGCCGGGTTCAACCAGAACGTCACGGAGCGTCCTCCGGGCAGGCTCAGTCAGGGGGGACTGAGCAAGCCACACCTGACGACGAGCCTGCAAAAGATAGGACATCGTCCGCCCGAGCTCCCGCGTCACCAGGGCGAACGCGTGCAACGCCGCGTCGCAGAAGCCCACGGCAGAGGTGTCAGCACCGCTCTCGGGGCAAGGACGCCGAGAGGGCCAACAAGAGGTGAGCCATGGAATTACCGATGCGCCCAGCACGCGCACCGGCACCATAGGCCCGGAGAATGAGTTCATCCGTCAGCCGACCCTGTGGCTGAGGGCACCGCACAACCGGGCGGAGAGACTCCTCAGGGGACACGATGAGGGATGCAATGGCGGGCTCAACACCCGGCATGCGGTCCAGGCCCACAGCGGCCGGATCATGCATGGCCGCCAGAGCCCGACCATCGGCCGAAAGACGAGAGAGAGCCGCCGGATCCCTCCAGCCCGCATGGAGCTCCCTAACAAAGTCGGCCGAAGCAGGGACCGCAAAATTCGGGGCGGACCGCTGGTGCCGAAAAAATGCGCTCGCTGGCGCCGAAGCGGGCCGTTGAGGCAAGTCCAGCTGTAGACGCGCCAACGCGCCGCGCAGCACCGCCAGTATGGAAGCGTCAGGGGAGCCGGCCGACGAGCCCAGCGCAGAGGACGAGGAGCCGAGCTCCGAAGGCACAAACGCCGACTCACCCACGTCATCATGGAACATGGAAGCCGAAGCCGCCAGCGAGACGGCATCGGCCTCCAGGTCAAGGTCGGGCATGCCAGGCGAACGCGGGTCAAAAGCAGCCGCTGAGTCACCCGGGGGACGGTCACCCAATAGAGACCGCAACTCAGCCACCTCCCTGCGCAGCCGCTCGACATCAGAGGCGAGCAGCTCGTCAACTTTCGATCTCTTCGGACGGGGGCCGGACGGAGGAGCCGAAGGACCGCGACGCTTCGAGCGCCTAAGCCCAGAAGGGGGCCGCGTCTCAGATGCGGACGGGCCCCCGAGCACGACGGGGGAGGGGGACGAACAAACATGCGCAAACCCCCCGCGTGGGTCGTCAGATAGGCCACGGCAAGCCGCACACCGGTTCAGGGTGTCGGACGGCCCAAGGAGGGAACCGCAGGCCACACAGCAGTGAGAGCCCTCCATAGCGACGCGACCGTGAAAACAGCGAGCCGAGGGAAGGTGGCGCGAACGGCACCTACACGGCAAGCGCAGGCAAGCTAGCAAAAATGCTAACCACAGGTAAGCTAGCGAAAAAGGCTAACCACGGGTAAGCTAGCGAAAAAGGCTAACCACGGGTAAGCTAGCGAAAAAGGCAAACCACAGGTAGGCCAGCGACCGATCGCCCACAAGCGGCGGAAAAGCGACGCCACACGGCGAATGCCCGCGCGCGGCCAAACAGGGCGGCACGGAAGCCGACGCGGCGGTCGAGCAACGCGCCGGCGGGGACAATCAAACGGGCGAACGGAGCCGGCGGCCGCGCAAACAACGAGCCAGCCGTGATCACTCACCCATCACAGACGCCGCCGGCCGGGAGAGGGGTCGCGCACGAAGCCGTCACCGGCGCGGGTCGGCAGTAGTCCCAAGTCCGGAAAACGAAACAAGAAAAAAGGCCAAGACTTCCCGATTGCCAATAGAGTGACGCAGCCTTAGGAGGGCGAACCTGCAGCTCCGACTCAAAGTCAAACAAGGCTATACGCGACACAAGTAGCAACTGCCACGCGAGAAGAAAAAAAGGGGCTGGTACGAGGTTGACGCCGGAACTTATACCCCGGCAGGAGGTCAACCTGGGGTCACAGGTGACTTTTTTGGTATTAATACTCGCACTGCGCATGCGCGAAGGGATCATTCAGTGCTTTCAGCACCGCCTCTGGCGGTTAGCAGGGATGAAATAGAACATTACATTACTCACATAAACGTTAATAATGAGTAGTACTATTACTACTGCAATACTAATACATACAGTGGGGCAAATAAGTATTTAGTCAACCACTAATTGTGCAAGATCTCCCACTTGACAATATTAGAGAGGCATGTAATTGTCAACATGGGTAAGCCTCAACCATGAGAGACATAATGTGGAAAAAACCCAGAAAATCACATTGTTTGATTTTTAAAGCATTTATTTGCAAATCATGGTGGAAAATAAGTATTTGGTCAATACCAAAAGTTCATCTCAATACTTTGTTTTGTACCCTTTGTTGGTAATAACGGAGGCCAAATGTTTTTTTGTAACTCTTCACAAGCTTTTCACACACTGTTGCTGGTATTTTGGCCCATTCCTCCATGCACATCTCCTCTAGAGCAGTTATGTTTTGGGGCTGTCGTTGGGCAACACGGACTTTCAACTCCCTCCACAGATTTTCTATGGGGTTGAGATCTGGTGACTGGCTAGGCCACTCCAGGACCTTGAAATGCTTCTTACGAAGCCACTCCTTTGATGCCCTGGCTGTGTGTTTGAGATCATTGTCATGCTGAAAGACCCAGCCACGTCTCATCTTCAATGCCCTTGTCGATGGAAGGAGATTTTCACTCAAAATCTCTTGATACATGGCCCCATTCATTCTTTCCTTACACAGATCAATCATCCTGGTCCCTTTGCAGAAAAACAGCCCCAAAGCATGATGTTTCCACCCCCATGCTTCACAGTGGGTATGGTGTTCTTCGGATGCAATTCAGTATTCTTTCTCCTCTAAACACGAGAACCTGTGTTTCTATCAAAAAGTTATATTTTGGTTTCATCTGACCATAACACATTCTCCCAGTCCTCTTCTGGATCATCCAAATGCTCTCTAGCTAACTGCAGACGGGCCTGGACGTGTACTTTCTTCAGCAGGGGGACACATCTGGCAGTGCAGGATTTGAGTCCCTGGTGGCGCATTGTGTTACTGATAGTAGCCTTTGTTACTGTGGTCCCAGCTCTCTGTAGGTCATTCACTAGGTCCCCCCGTGTGGTTGTGGGATTTTTGCTCACTGTTCTTGTTATCATTTTGACGCCGCGGGGTGAGATCTTGCACGGAGCCCCAGATCGAGGGAGATTATCAGTGGTCTTGTATGTCTTCCATTATCTAATAATTGCTCCCACAGTTGATTTCTTTACATCATCAATGTGATTTTTTGTTTTTTTTCCCACATTCTGTCAATCATGGTTGAGGTTTACCCATGTTGACAATTACAGGCCTCTCTAATCTTTTCAAGCAGGAGAACTTGCACAATTGGTGGTTGACTAACTATTTATTTGCCCCACTGTAACTACCTTACCACATGATATACTGTGATTACGTTTTGGCACATTGCACCTAAAGTATTCTAAGCTTTGGCTAAAAAGCTAAACTATTCTTAAGTCGTTACACTATTTGTGCAGAAGAGGCTTCTGATGACTTTGAAAGTCCTGTGTGAATTTTGTTGTATTACTTCATGACATTCCCAAAAACGTAGAAAGCCATCGACAACATCACTAGCCAATTTAGAAGCTGTAAAAGCCACCGCTAATTCCCACTAATCTACTCTTCACATTGAAAGTAGTGGCGGGCACTGTTTGAGCTTTCTTTCTGCGTCCACGTTGCGTGCACATCCTAAGTGTTTGTAACAAATAATCCCACTATAAGGAAGAGATATACTGTACATAGACCAGCCACATACAAAGGGTTTGTTGTATTGCCATGTGAACATGCAAGAATCAGTGGGAAGTAATACATTAGCAACAATAAATACTTTTCCAGGGAAATGCAGACAATGCAGTGAAACACATTATTTTGTGGATGCACTAGTAATTGTGGTCGTTAATGTGGGACCAATTAGGTGCACTCATCAAGGTAGTGTGCTCTAAATGGACAATTAGATTTGAACAGATTAATGGCCCACTGCCAGACTGGAAGAGGAGAATATACAGCAGGGGTCGGCAACCTATGACACGCGTGTCAGCACTGGCACGCGATGGGTTAACCAGTGACACGCGAGCGCATGGCAAAATATTATTATCTTTTTTTTTTTTTACCTGAAATTAAGACATTTTTAGTTGCACGCCCTGTTATTTAGGGCTTTACAGGAGCGTCCCTCCCGACCCCTCTGCCTATAGCGTTATTTGCAACAATTATGGATTTTGAGCACACTTCCAGCTCTTCAATTTCTCGATTCCTGCGCTCGTCGTTTTTTTCCCCCCTCTGCGCACTCAATTCTGCGCGCTCAGTTCAGCACCCGCTACTAACGTGTCACGAAGCCAACCAGTCAGAGAGCTGGCGGAAGTACACATTGTCACCAATCTGCACTTTTTAGTGCTGTTACTCCAAGCCCCAGCGTGGAGGCCGGCGGGCTAGTAAGCGAGTAGACAGCCGGCGAATCGCCGGCGTCCGCGCCGGGCTTTGAATTGAGATCCCGATGTCACACACTCGCCCCGGCGCGGAGGCCGGTCGCTTAAGATACGGGACTGTACACCCCTGTCCCGGCGCATCGCAACACTCCGGTTGGACCCCGATTGCCAGCTGTCAGGTCAGGGCAGCGGGTGAAGCGATGCTTGCACTTTAGTATGGAGTGAACCGGCGATTAACGTGGCTCGTTGCCGTCGATTCGTCCGGTGCTTACTTCGGAGAGGTGGCAATGTGTATAAAAACACTGTGACGCGTTGGATGGCGTTTTACTGGAGACTTTTATTAAACAAAACAAAAACCAGCGGGGGACACAGCCTCTTCTCTCCTTTTCACGGCGCTCTCCGCTCTCTCTCAACACCTTCCTTTGCTCCTCCCTCTCTTTTTCTCGCACAGACGCCCAATTCCTCTTCTACGCTTAACTAGTAAGCCGATCATATTGTAGGGGACAGCGGCTCCTTGGGGATGCCGGTAACAACTGGTTGCCTGGTTACTTCCGGTAGCTCTTTTTGTGCATTATGCCTCGAGAGTGGTGTGTGTCGCACAACAAGTGTCAAACGCCACTACGAGACAAAACATGAAAATTCATAGAAAACAGGGCCAAGGAACACATTAAAGTGGGCATCTTTTATATGTGTTATATAAAATATAAAATTGAGCATATAATTCACTGTTTAAGCTAGTGAACAAGACAAAATGTAAGAGTCGGCTGTTCTGACTTTGAAGGCTCTCTGTACTGTGGGAGACCTGCACTGAGAATCACACCTGTTCCCCTTTGCGTGCTGGGGTGTGTGTGTGTGTGTGTGTGTGATATGTTTGCATAAAATGGTACAGCTGTACAGCTGTTATTACTGTTGCACTTATTTTCAAGTTTTGATATTTTCTACAATATGCATTAGTTTTTAGTTAATTGATGAAGACGAATGGTAGTTATACAAATTAAATGTATGTCCATGTTTTTTTTATTTGGAGTAAAATTACAGCTCTGCCGGATATAAAAATTCAGATGCGCGTCATTAATCTTGGGGTGGCACACTGATTGACAAGAAAATTTGAAAGTGGCACTCCACACCAAAAAGGTTGCTGACCCCTGATATACAGTGTATCACAGAAGTGAGTACACCCCTCGCATTTCTGCAGATATTTAAGTATATCTTTTCATGGGACAACACTGACATGTGACCCTTTGACACAATGAAAAGTAGTCTGTGTGCAGCTTATATAATATAGTTAATTTATTTTCCCCTCAAAATAAATCAAAATATAGCCATTAATATCTAAACCCCTGGCAACAAAAATGAGTACACCCCTTAGTAAATACGTACATCCCAAAATGTCCAAATTGAGTACTGCTTGTCATTTTCCCTCCAAAATGTCATGTGACTCGTTACAGGAGTGCTGTCAGCATTGCTGCCTCTTACATTCCTAACCATAAAGAGGGACAAATTCTGCAGCTGGATGGTGCTCCATCGCATACTTCAATCTCTACCTCAAAGTTCCTCACGGCAAAGAAATCAAGATCCTCCAGGACTGGCCAGCCCAGTCACCAGACATGAACATCATTGAGCATGTCTGGGGTAGGATGAAAGAGGAAGCATGGAAGACGAAACCCAAGAATGTTGATGAACCCTGGGAGGCATGCAAGACTGCTTTCTTTGATGTTCCTGATGACTTCATCAATAAATTGTATGAATCCTTGCCGAGCCGCGTGGATGCTGTCCTTCAAGCCCGTGAAAGTCATACAAAATATTACATTTGGATCTCACAGCATCACTACTTAATTCGCGCATGTTATTTAACATATTTTTGTATTTGAAGTACATTTTTTTGTTCAATTTTCACACTACTTTCTGTAGACAACAAAACTTTTGTCTCGCCAAAATTTGACCTTTATGTCTTCATTAAATGATCAATCTTTTTTCAGTGATACAAATATATTTTTGTACATTCAACATCATTTGGGAGGGTCTTAGCTTTCATATGAGCCATATCTGAAACCAATTGAATAATTAAAAGGCAGGTTATTAGCAATTGTTTCTACAAGATGGATAAGCGACAACACTGTACTATCTTTGCTCTAGTTGTTTTGATTAAAAAACATCTCATATGGTTCATGGATACGTCATTCATGAAAGGTTTAGGGCAAGTGACTATTTTTGGTCATTAAAAAAAAAAAAAATATATATATATATATATATATATAAAAATATATTATATTGTAGCATCTACAAGGACAACTCCAACTTGGTGATGAAAATGCACACTCAGCTGGAAAAATGTACGTTACTTTCAATTAATTGTACCCACCTGGATGCCACGACCTGTACGTAAAAAACAAAGTTGCCCAAGAGTTTAAGATGACGCTCGCCACGCTAAATGCTAATGCTAACGAGAAAGCGAATGCTTTGTTCTCTCCTTGGAAGCTTTGACAAAATCAGACAACTCTTATTTCAGTCAACCAAATTGACTGAATAAATAGATTAGATTACTCACTACTGAAAAAACTAACTTGTTGTTAGAAACACAGTTATACTCTTAATGGGGTTATTAACAATGCTTGTCTTGAACTTAACCTGCATGCAGCGAGATTGCAGAGTTACAGTTGAATAACAAGAGAGTCACGTTTGCTCACGGTGTCTCACGTGCTTTAAGTACAAATAAAGTACATGACAGTCCTCTTATTTCTTATTGTGCAAAATAAGACGTCATTATAATCTAATGCTCAAAAAACATTCATATAGCTAGCAATCAAACCAAGTGTAATACATTCATCCATTCGTTTTCCGTGTCGCTTACCCGTCTTAAGCATTTATTGTATGTATTTATGTATGTTTATGATTTAACTTGATTATTTCGCACCTTTGGATAATATTAATTAGGGTTGTTCCGATCATGTTTTTTTGCTCCCGATCCGATCCCGATCGTTTGAGTTCGAGTATCTGCCGATCCCGATATTTCCCGATCCGATTGCTTTTTTTTTTTTGCTCCAGATTCAATTCCAATCATTCCCGATAATTTTTCCCGATCATATACATTTTGGCAATGCATTAAGAAGAAAATGAATAAAACTCGGACGAATATATACATTCAACATACAGTACATAAGTGCTGTATTTGTTTATTATGACAATAAATCCTCAAGATAGCATTTACATTATTAAAATTCTTTCTGTGAGAGGGATCCACGGATAGAAAGACGTGACTTTGTATATTGTGACTAAATTGCTATATCTTCTCTGCGTTAGGAAATAACATAAGGTGTTAAGAAAAAGATCAATTGCTACCTTGCTTCCCCACATTGCTTCCCATGATATTTCTAATCGTAGGGAGAGGGATTGTAAGGCTTTAGCCTATTAAAAAAAGGCTCCAAAGGCTGCCAAACTTCACTCTACTCATTTTACGCTGCTTTTTATCTCTCTAGATGGGTAAAACGGCGCCATCACAGATTGAGCGCGATAAAGCGTGAGTGGGTCCTGCAACGCATGCATTAATTGCATTAAATATTTAACGTGATACATTTTTAAAAAATTAATTACCGCCGTTATCGGGATAAATTTGATAACCCTACCTTAAGCCTAAACTAAAGACTCTGGATGAGTGTAACATATTATGTCTGTAACGTTAAATACAATTAGAAAACGATTTAATTCATATATATATATATATATATATATATATATATATATATATATATATATACTGTATATTAAAAAAAAAGGCATGGCCGATATTTTTTTGCCGATTCCGATACTTTGAAAATGACGTGATCGGACATCCCGATCGATCGGGACATGTCTAATATTAATAGTCCAAATGAATGTAGTAGAGTGCTTATTCACTGCCACAAAAGCTTCAGGAGCAACATCTGATAAGGGAGCAAAATCTGAGAGCACCGGCAGGACGATCATCAATCTGGACAAAGCTTTTATGTGACAACCAGTGTTGGGCACGTTACTTTAAAAAAGTAATTATAGTTACTCACTACTTCTTCCAAAAAGTAACTGAGTTAATAACTGAATTACTCTATAGTAAAAGTAACTAGTTACCAGGGAAAGTAACTATTTCCGTTACTTTAAAGAGAAGTTGTTGTATGTCAAAGAATTTGGAATTTTCTGAGCAGTATTCGAGTCACTTGAATAGAGAACAACAGACAGGTAGTTGTGTCATAGAACCTTGTAGTATTTATTGCACCTCACCAGCAACAGATTTATCCTACACTTCAAGTGCAACAAAAATAAACAGTAAGATTTTTCGCCACTTGCTTTGTGGTAGCGTGTGTATTTGTTAGGCGCTTCTGCAGATTTGAATTGCTTACCACAGATGTCGACACAAGCTTTGCCCGGGACATAAATTACACGTTACATGCATGTTCTTTCCTTTAATTTTGACCAACTTGAAATAGTGTTTATATCTCCACCTCGTAATAGGACAAATTTTCCTCTGAATCCTCTGCCATCATATCCCTCTGCATCTGTTTTGCGTGTCTGTGTTTGCCGCACGCGCTGTTCCGGTTTGTGTGTGGAAAAAAACGGCTCTGATTGGTTCACCATGACACATGACTCTAACCCTCAGCCTATCACAATCACTATCATCGCATCTATCCAGGGGGTGCATTCAGGTAGCCTCGTCCCCCTACTCCTCCCGTCACCCTCAAAGCGTCTGCCGTCCACAAGATGGAAGCAGAATTCTTGTTGGCTGACAGTGGGGGATGGGAACGAGGCTGGCATTCAGGTGTAGCAAACACAGAAACGTTAGCAAGCTTTGGAAAGCATTTTCTAATTGAATGAGCAGGGACAAACAGCCTAGAGTCATAAGAAGTACGTGCGCTATTCTTGAACCTCAACGCACCCCAAGTCTTGGATGACAAATAAACAGAGCAGAGTAGACTTGCTACGGGTTTCTTCAATTTATTCAGAGTAAGTAACGCACCACTTTTGACCGTCAGTAACGGTAATGGCGTTGTAACGGCGGAAAAAATAATTAGTTAGATTACCCCGTTACTGAAAAAAATAACGCCGTTATGTAACGTCGTTATTTATAACGGCGTTATTCCCAACACTGGAGACAATGATGGCTGGTCACCCGGTTCCGATCAGGTTACACTTAGAAGTAAATTTTTCTCAAAAAGTTACTTTAGTAAACGCAACTGCTCGTGTACAAGCATAAACTGTACAGATCGAAATTAACATGCATTGTGGGTAGCCAAAAATCCATTTAGCAGTCTAGCCTTTTTATGGGAATTTCCACTTATGAGTCATGGGAAAGAACCACAGATCCATTCTGATTATTAGAAGCCATCGTGAACTGATAAGAAAGTTCTAGGAATTTTGTAAAGTTAAAATACAAAGAAAAATAATAGACCAACCCCTTTTTTTTTTTTTTTAAACTATAATTTATCTTGATATATTATTTTTGCTCTGTTATTAAATATCAGGAGAGGAGGAGTTGTGCTTCTGCAGTGGTGCCTAATAGCCTGTCAGTCGCCGGCTGCATAATAATGACTGTCAATGTGACTTTGTAATGCAAAACATACACACACACACCACACAGATTTGGACAGAAAGGCAATTCCGACAGACAAACTAGTTAGAAACATGATTCATTACACTCTTTTACCCTAGATACCCTAATCACTAATTAATACTAATGTTCATCATAGGTTTACAGCAAACTAGCGCTTGCTAACACAACAGCCAATTCGATTTCTCTAATTTTGATGACCCCAATACGAATTAAACTGGGTAAGCATTTACTTCAAAGTCAACAAACAAGGAAATACAAAAGCAGAAATGCATTCATGTAGACAACTAAAGTGTGTCTTGCTCATTAGCAGCTCAGGATGTCGAAACATGTGGCTGCTTGAGGGCTTGGACTCACCTTGCCATATTGGTGACATCAAAGGGAATATGCAAGATGCTTCATGGGTGCTACACCGCTTACTGTTGACAGATGCCTCAATACACAGTACGACCACCTGAATCTTGTGACTCCGTCAGAGAGAAGCCTTGGGGAAAAAAAGAGAAAGACAAGACAGCAATTGTGTCATATAGTATTTTATTCAGTCTAGAGAAACATTCATTAAAATCTTTCAGAAAAATGAGTACCAAAAAAATGACATTTTCAATGCTAGTCTAACCCAAGGGAAAAAACACTCCACTATTTCAATAATTAGTAAATAGATAAATAAGTAGTTAAGAAATAAATACTAGGGCTGTCAAACGATTAAGATTTTTAATCGAGTTAATCAGAGCTTTAAAATTAATTAATCGTAATTAATCGCAGTTCAAACCATCTATAAAATATGCACTATTTTTCTGTAAATTATTGTTGGAATGGAAAGATAAGACACAAGACGGGTATATACATTCAACATACTGTACATAAGTACTGTATTTGTTTATCATAACAATAAATCCACAAGATGGCATTAACATTTTTCACATTCTTTCTGTTAAAGGGATCCACCGATAGAAAGACTTGTACTTCTTAAAAGATAAATGTTAGTAAAAGTTTTATATTATGAAATTTTATATTAAAACCCCTCTTAATGTTTTCATTTCAATAAAATTTATAAAATTTTCAATCAAAAAATAAACTAGTAGCCCGCCATTGTTGAAGTCAATAATTACACAATGCTCATGGGTGCTGAAGCCCATAAAATCAGTCGTACCCAAGCGCCAGCAAATGGCGACAAAACTCCAAAAAAAACAAGTAACAAGTAGACATTGCACTCTGCTGTTATTTTAATCTGTTTGAGCGGGGCATGTGCGTTAATTGCGTCAAATATTTTAACGTGATTAATTTTAATTATAACGCGATAATTTTGACAGCCCTAAACATAACATAACATAACAATAATAAATTTTAATAATCTTGAGAGATTCATTTTTTTAAAAATAACTTTCTGTAAAATGTAATTTCAAATAAATGCAATTTCTGTTGAGGAGTAAAAT
This sequence comes from Corythoichthys intestinalis, assembly GCF_030265065.1. Classification (NCBI taxonomy): domain Eukaryota; kingdom Metazoa; phylum Chordata; class Actinopteri; order Syngnathiformes; family Syngnathidae; genus Corythoichthys; species Corythoichthys intestinalis. Next base: position 9,037,457 of record NC_080396.1, on the reverse strand, counting down.
AGGACACCCCCACATTCAATCCCACTGAAAATAGCTAAAATCACACACAGGTATCACATCAGGTGCACATGATTAGAACATCATTACCCAGTCTTTTGACGAAGGCTTGCCTTATTTAAAACTCACATTCAGTTTGGTGTGCCCCTGACTTTTGAAGTGAGAGAAAACACCATGGTGCAATCAATGGAGCTGTTTGAGGCCTTCAGAAAGAAGATTGTAGACGCTTATGAGTCTAGTAAGGGATTTCAAACGATCTCAAAAGAATATAAAATCAGCCATTCTGCCAACATGCCCAGGTCTGGCCGTCCAAGGAAGTTCAACCCGAGAGCAGACCGCAATGCTAATAGAAGTCTCCAAAAACCGTAAAATGTCATCAAGGGACCTACAGCAGGCTCTTGCTACTGTAGATGTGAAAGTGCATGCCTCTACAATCAGAAAGAGATTTCACAACTTTAACCTTCATGGGAGGTGTGCAAGGAGTAAACATTTGCTCCAAGAAGAACACGAAGGCCAGACCAGGACCTCTGGCATAATGTTCTTTGGACAGAGGACATGTTTGGCGTAAACCCAATACAGCATTCCAGGAAAAGAACTTCATACCAACTGTGAAGCATGGAGGTGGAAGTGTTATGGTTTGGGGATGCTTTGCTGCAGCAGGACCTGGCCAGCTCACCATAATAGAATCCACCATGAATTCTAACATGTATCAGAGGGTGCTTGAGAAACATGTCAGATCATCTGTGAAAAAAATTCATGCTGAAGCGAAACTGGACCCTGCAACATGATTACAACCCAAAACATAACAGTAAATCCACCAAGGACTGGCTGAAAAGAGTCCTGGAATGAACAAGTCAAAGCCCAGATCTTAATCCCATTGAGATGCTGTGGGATGAGTTGAAACGGGCTGTACATGCAAAAAAAACCCTTAAACATCTCACATCTGAAAGTATTCTGTGTTGAGGAGTAGGGCTAACTTTCTTCAGACCGATGTCAAAGACTGGCAGATGGCTACAAAAAATATCTCACTGAAGTTATTTCAGCAAAAGGGGGTTATACTAGCTATTAGGTGGTAGAGTGTCCTAACTTTTTCCTCAGTTTAAATAAGCATTTTTGTTGTTATATTTGGTTTAATGAGTAAAACAACGTGAATTTTTGTTGTTTACCTGAGATTAAATCACATTCTTTTCCAGAGATAAAGAAAAACAAGGTCAGACATTGATATTTGAACATTTCTTAATAAAGTACTGAATATTTAACGGGGTGTCATAATTTTTTCCCATGACTGTAGCACATTAGCTTGTCTAAAAAGGGTGTGTCAAATAAAAAGCCACTAAAATTGACCCAAAACTCGAAAAATCAATGCTTGATGAAAAAATACATTTTTTTCAGCTCTACTGAAAGACACAAAGATCCATCATCAGAAATTCTGTCTACTCTGTCACAGGATTGGGAGCCCACCCTGGCCTGTCAAATGACATCAGTGCAGCAAACCTTTGTAGTTTAATGGGTAGGCAGGCAACTCCCTAATTCCCAGCATCGATGTCACCATCGCCTACTTACTCACATGTGAGAAACGACAATACTTTGGAGCGGAAGAGGGAACTTTATTGCTTCAGTTTGAGTGACGACTGCACTCTTCAACTCATCTACAGTCTCAGTAACATCTACAGAAAAAGCTATTTTGTGTCTCCTCATTTTTACAGAGCCCATATTCATCTTGTAAATAATGTCCAGTGTTTTAAAGTAAGCAATATTTATATGTTTGATTTTTTTTAGAGGGTTAAAACTGTGGAAATAAAGACATTTCATTGCTTTTATACACCCCCATGCTGTCGTGTGATAAAATACACTGCCTTTTTGTGAGTTGCTATTAATTTAAGGACTTTCCTACACATACATACAAATGTTCCAATTTAAAATTATAGTTGTCATTTCATGTAATACCTGCCATAGACTTCATAATGTATTAACAGGACACGGGGCGCGGGGCCGATTAACTCATTTGCTCCCAGAAACGTATAAATACTAGGGCTGTCAAAATTATCGCGTTAACGGGCGGTAATTGATTTTTTAAATTAATCACGTTAAAATATTTGACGCAATTAACGCTCATACCCCACTCAAACAGATTTAAATGACAGCTCAGAGTCATGTGCACTTGTTACTTGTGTTTTTTGGAGTTTTGTCGCCCTCTGCTGGCGCTTGGGTGCGACTGATTTTATGGGTTCAGCACCATGAGAATTTTGTAATTATTGACATCAACAATGGCGGGTTACTAGTTTATTTTTTGATTGAAAATTTTACAAATTTTATTAAAACAAAAACATTAACATAATATAAAATTTATATAACTTGCACTAACATTTATCTTTTAAGAACTACAACTCTTTCTATCCATGGAGCGCTTGTTGATTTATTGTTATAATAAACAAATACAGTATTTATGTACAGTATGTTGAATGTATATATCAGTCGTGTGTCTTATCTTTCCATTCCAACAATAATTTACATAAAAATATGGCATATTTTATAGATGGTTTGAATCTTTGTAAGACAGACAACGATGAGGGAAAAGTTTACACGGCTGACGTGGCGACAACTGCGTCATCTCGGCGGCAGAGCACCATCTCTCAGTAGTCATGTGTAAATAAATTGTTACTTTGCTATCAAAAGCTCTATTTGCCAGATTTTTTTGTTTTTTTGGAGGCGGGTTCAGACCTCCTAAAGCCACCGAAATATATATAAAAAAACCAAACTGCTTTTTGCACAGTTTTTCGTTTAACACACAATAAAACAAGTTTAACAATGCGTTAGGCTACTGTATTTCAGGGTTCTTGCACAATTTTAAAAGTCAAATATAATGTTTTTTTTAAAAAAATTTAAGCCCTTACAAATTTAATTTAAGACAAAAAAAATGTCGCAACAATTTTTGATGAAGAAAACTTTTATTTCACTGTAAAAACACAGCCGCTGCCACAAACCACTAGTGTATTTCGCCTCTCATGTGTGACTTGACAGCTTTGACCCCAATGTTCTATCAAAAAAGTGTTTTTGCAAGACTTTGCACCGGACACTGTTGTTATTTTCACCAGGGGCCAACCACCTCCTAAATAAACCATCTTCCATCCATTTTTGATTAAATTCACACTTCACTTTGCATTTTCCTGCTCACCTCTACAATTGCGAGTAACCAGGAAATGGCATCATGGTGATAACTGAAGACACTGACTTACGCTGAGGTTGCGGACAACGCATCGTATAACATATATTAATCCCAAACTCTTGTATTTAGTGCACAGCCATGAATAAAACAAAGACACATCATTAGAAGTTTTACGGCGGACAAGCGTTTTCCCTGGCATTAAACGCAACGTCTGGAAATTTTCCATTAAATTTAAGACAATATAAAACCTCAATTATCCGGATTTGGGAATTTAAGGCTTTTTAAGGACCCTCGGGAACCCTGATTATACGCTTACTGTAACAAGGCATACATAAGAATAGAGAGAATAGAACGAGTTGTATTTTTTTTTCAATGATGTACAATGTAACGTAACAAAACACCATACAGTAACCCCAACCTCCATCTCTTAATTTATATTTCCCCTTATTTCCTTAAATCAAAAAATGAAAAACCGCAGTTTTAACTACTTTAGAACATAACCTAAGAACATAGATGTCCGTAATTTCCGGACTACAAGCCGCTACTTTTTTCTCTCATTTTGGGTCCTGCGGCGTGTGCAATGATGCGGCCAATTTGTGTATTTTTCTGACGGCCGCCAGGGGCGCTCGAGCATGGAATGTGGGAGTGAGACACGTGGAATATATGTGTCGAGGAAGACTCTAGTTTGCACTACTACCGGTAGTTTAACTTTGTACATTGTGCATGAATAGAGGTGGCGAACCCTCGTCTTTGTGCATGAGTAGAATTGGCAGACCTGCATCATGGAAAATGCTAGAAGAAATTAAATTGGCCATCCGAGTTGTATGGGACGCTTTGATGACGAGCGGCGAGAGATCGTTTGCCAAGACTCGCCGAATGCGAAGAGCAGCTTTGGGGGAGCATAGCATCGTGAAGCGCTGTGAAAGAGTCCGCCATCACCAGTTGGCTTTTAGGGGCCAGTCTGCTGCGAGGAGGACGGCACAGGCTGGGAGTGAATATGCCTCATTATGGGAGACATTGAAGGCGACGCGAAGGACAGACTGAGTAGGTGCGTGCGTGGCGAAGTGCATCTGAGCGTCTTCATATCCGACACTGAGGGTGAAGACTTTCATTTTTTGAATGCACAGGAAGAAGGTGAAGATTGCTAACAAAGACTTTTATGTTTTTATTAACCAGCACAATTAGTGCTGCACCACCATGCTGATGCTATGCAACTTTCGTGCCGCTGCTACAGTATATAACTGACGTGTTTGCCGGCGCTGTTTGGAACGAAAAGTTAAGGTGTGTTATTAAACGTTTGAAAACTGTATTTCTTTGTCAATGTCTCATTTTACTAAGTAGACACACGCGGCTTATAGGCAGGAGAGGCTTATGTATGTACAAAATGGTTTTTCCTTTAAAAATGTACTGGGCGAGGCTTGTAATCAGGGGCGCCCAATAGTCCAGAAATTACGGTACATTCAAATTGAAGCTAATTTAGAAAATCGACTTATTTTTTTCCAAATAATAAAGATATGAGTAACTTACATAATCAGAAGTAAGTACACATAACTCTTTGAAATTGAATATATTTTAAAGGTAACGCAAACATTGACTTTTTTTTTTTTTTTTTTTTTATATAAGTACATAAATAAGTTGCCTAACATAAATTAACAAGAATACAGTGGGAAAAAACGACAGCCCCAAAACATAACTGCTCTAGAGGAGATCTGCATGGAGGAATGGGCCAAAATACCAGCAACAGTGTGTGAAAAGCTTGTGAAGAGCTACAGAAAACGTTTGGCCTCTGTTATTGCCAATAAAGGGTAGATAACAAAGTATTGAGATTAACTTTTGGAATAGACCAAATACCTTTTTTCCAACAATATTTGCAAATAAATTCTTTTAAAAATCAAACAATGTGATTTTCTGTTTTTTTTCCCCACATTCTGTCTCTCGTGGTTGAGGTTTACCCATGTTGACAATTACAGGCCTCTTTAATATTTTCAAGTGGGAGAACTTGCACAATTAGTGGTTGACTAAATACTTATTTGCCCCACTGTAAGTCCAAACGTAATATTAAAACCCTTTAAGGTCTGGGTCTATTTTGTCCGATTTTGCATGCCTTTAATGATGCCTTTAGAAATAAAGAAATAAATTGTTAACAATGGCCTGGTTGGGTCCCTTTTTTCAGGACACCATATAACCTTTATGTCCAAAGTGTTGTTTTCTTAATTGACCAATTATAATCAACATTTTGGACCCACAGAGACACAAAAAACCCTGCAAATTTTTGTAAAAATTTGTAATATAGATGTTGTAGCACAGGGCTCCTCAAATACAAATCTTGAAGGTCCACAATTATTTTTTTCATACAAGCTTGGGTCCATTTATTACTGTCGGTCAAGTACAAGGCAGGTCGAGGGTGGTAAAGGTGGTTTTCTTTTGACCAAACAAAAATACAATGTACATTCTGATTAAATAAAGATAAATTAACAAAACATTATCTTGACTTCAAATAAAAATACAAAAAAAAACCCTCCAAAGTTTACACATATACACTACATAATTGACATGATTCTTATGTTCTTATGTTTGGCCAACACCCACGACATTCTGAGTGAGCACTGCGTTGCAATTTGTTGTTGTTGTCATAGATTTAACAATAACCTTGTTTGAATCTTGATATGACTGCTTCAACTTGTTAACTTCTTACATTCTCAATTCTGATTTAGGAGGAAACTTATCTTCAAAAGAGCTGTGCTCTTTAACATATTGGCTTTTCACAGTTTCACTTTTTATCAGAGCAACTGTCTTTAAGCATATTAAGCATATAGGTTTGGTACTTGCAGTTGGTAAAATGGACGCATATTTGCCATTCCATTCCTCATTGTAATGGCGTTTTTTGATATGGCTCCACAATACGGCCGTAAACGGTCTATGATCTCGGCAGTTCTCCTCCATTCGCCAGTCTTTATAAGTTAAGGTGACAATTATTGTGGTAACATCGCCAAAGAAATCTCCAGCTTTGTCAGGTTTCTAATCATTTATTCCATCAACTTGTCCAACACAACACGGCGTGTACCCCGCAGCAAATAAACAAAGTGAAAGTAAAAAATGCTCACTTTGTCAAGCCAGCCACGCGATGCGTTCAGAAACACCACGCAAACACATTCACCACATTAGAACCCGATTCGTTATATTATTACAGCTATTATTATTAAATTTAATACTATTATTATTCCAATTTTTATTAATAATACATTTGTTTTGCTCTGTGTAATTGCTATTTGCAATAGTACCAGCAGTAGTTATTTAGGATTTAGTGTAGGTTTTCTGGCTGTGGAACAAATTAATGGAATTATCATGTATTCTTATGGGAAAATCCTGCTCGACATACGACCATTTCGACTTACAAACAAGGTCCTGGAACGAATTAACCTCGTATGTAGAGGTACCACTGTACTGGGTTCTACACCTCACATGGCTGATTTGTGTACACTCCACCCATTTTGACAAACGTCTGACCATCATTGAATAATAGCAATAACTCAAGAACAATAACAAAAAAAACAAAAAAACAAAGCAACCACACAGTTTTGCAGTTGTAAACTTGACCAAGTAATATTTAGGAATATTAAATCAACTTTAAAATAGGCCTGAACGATATTGGAAAAACGATTTTTGGGGGGGTTGTGATATATTGCGATATTATATCGCGATATTATAAAAAAAAAAAAAAAAAGTATAAATATTTTTTTAAAGAAATTTTCACTAGATGACTTGAATAGCTGTTTGGAAAGACTTTGGATGACTCAGCATCACCACAGTGTACAGTGATCCCTCTTTTTTCGCGGTTAATGGGGACCAGAACCCGCCGCGATAAGTGAAAAACCGCGAAGTAGCGCACACATCCCCCCCAAGTTTTTTTTTTTTTTCTTTGTTTTTTGTGCTCAATGTATTCATTCAGATTTAGCATTGGAAATAGATACATATTAAACATGTTTTTTTCTCACTTTTCCCCCCAAAGTGATTTCAAAAATGTATATAAATAAATGGTTTTTAAGCACTTCAAATGTCATAATTATGATCAGTTTTAAACATAACTGTCCAACCAAATCATTTTTGAACAAGAATAAAGTACTGTAGTAGATAAATGCTTGGCTTTATTAAATGCTTCTGTTTATATACCTTAGCTGTGATCGTTGGAGTGACATGTAGAAATTTCAAACTCCTCATGATCACTTCTGGCATTTATATGTCTCCAATGTCTCCACACACACACACATTCATTCCAGCGCAGCTTCCTTGCAGAAACTGTTTAACAATTTAAACGATGATTAACAGATTGCTGCCCGGCTTCTTTGGCCAGATCAAAGACATCATTAACTTTAATAAGCAAGTGCCACAGTGACTGAGAGGATCAAAGGGCTGGGAGAGGGAGGGTGTGAGGCTGTACGCAGAGCAGAAAGCAAGGCGTATGTGGATTAAAAAAAAAAAAAAACTATCGCACGTGCTTGCGATGGGACTATCGCGCACGCGCACATCGCGATGGCGATGTTTAAACGATATATCGTTCAGGCTTACTTTAAAATGTTTTGTGAGGAAAAATACCACCATGAACAAATCAAATCATTTTTCATGCTCAATCTTTATTTGCAAAGGCTCAGAAGACTAAAATGTCTTGTTTTAGCCATTGTACTATAAACCAACATCTGTACTTTGTGTGTAATGATAGGGAAAATGAACAAAGCGCTTGTCGAAAATGTATTAATTGCTTAATTGTCTTCGGCAAAGGGATCAAGGGGTCACGTAGGACAGGCTAATTCATCTTGTACTAAATACTTACTGCTTGTGCTGAAGAAACTACCAGTATTAACTCCTAACTGAGAAGAATTTGAGTATGTATGCCATTCATATCCCCAAAACATGCATTGCAATTGATGGTGATCGACGTCCAATCTATTTTGACTGGGAGAGGATAGCAGCATTCAATGAGTTAAAAGAAGAGTCAATATCTACAAACATTGTTCATTTTTAAATTACCATACACAAAGAATATGTACATAACCAGTTTGAAAATATATAAATAATATACAGTCCCTGACAAAAGTCTTGTCGCTTATCCATTTTGTAGAAACAATTGCTAATAAACTGCGTTTTAATTATTCAATTCAATATTCAAGACCCTCCCAAATGATGTTGAATGTACAAAAATATATTTGCTTCACTGAAAAAAGATTTATTATTTAATGAAGACATAAAGGTCAAATTCTGGCAAGACAAAAGTTTTGTCCCCTACAGAAAGTAGTGTGAAAATTGAACAAAAAATGTACTTCAAATACAAAAATATGTTACATAACATTAGCGAATTAAGTAGTGGTGCTGTGAAATCCAAAATTAATATTTTGTATGATTTCCATAGGCTTGAACGACTGCTTCCATGCAGTTCGGCAAGGATTCATACAACTCCTCAGGAACATCAAATAAAGCAGTCTTGCATGCCTCCCAGAATTCCTCAACATTCTTGGGTTTTGTCTTCCATGCTTCCTCTTTTTTATGCTGTTCATGTCTGGTGACTGGGCTGGCCAGTCCTGGAGGATCTTGATCTTCTTTGCCTTGAGGAACTTTGAGGTAGAGATTGAAGTATGCGATGGAGCACCATCCTGCTGCAGAATTTGTCCCTTTCTTTGTTTAGAAATGTAAGAGGCAGCTAAGATTTGTTGATATTTCAGACTATTTATATTGCCTTCCACCCTGCAGATCTCTCGCACACCCCCATACTGGATGTAACTCCAGACCATGATTTTGCCACCACCAAATTTCACTGTTTTCTGATTGAATTTCGGATCCATGCGGGCTCCAGTAGGTCTCCTGCAATATTTGCAGCGACTGTGGTGTAATTCAATGGAAGATTCATCTGAAAAATCCACCTTTTCCTCAAAACAATGAAGTTTGGTGGTGGCAAAGTCATGGTCTGGGGTTACATCCAATATGGGTGGGTGTGCGAGAGATCTGCAGGGTGGAAGGCAACATAAATACCGTATTTTTCGGACTACAAGTCGCACCGGAGTATAAGTCGCACCAGCCATAAAATGCCCAACGAAGAGAAAAAAAACATACAAGTCGCCCCGGAGTATAAGTAGCATTTTTGGGGGAAATTTACCGTTCAGTTCAGTTTAAGTTTATTGTCCCCTAAGAAGGGGAAACTTGTCTTACAGCAGGTAAGCATACAGATAACAGATAACACAACCACTCATACACATACAATAAACAACCACTGATACTTGATAAAATCCAACACATAGAACAGACATGTCATCTTGAAAGGCAATTTAATATAAAAATACCATAGACAACAACATGCTGAATACAGTGCATGAACAACGAAATGCGCATATACTGTCCTCACCAGGACGCTATGGCTCGGTCCTGGCTATTCAGCGGGCTAGATTCCCAAATGACGATGCTGGACGTCCATATAATTTGCTGAATCAATTTCGTCCTCGATACCAAACAGGTTCGAATCAGCGTAAAGAAATGATAATTAGGTACTTTTACAGCAATGACAAAAACGGTTAGCATGCGTTCGCTAGCATTAGCACATCGTTCAAACAACCGCACACCTGGCTCTAAGTGTCCGATCGCGGGTGAAAAACACACAACAACAACAACAGAAAAGATGATACACACAGGCTTTGCCTCTGTAGTGATATTTTACAGGCATAAACAATGAACGTAGGTTCGCAGCCGTGTTTCTCTCTCGCTAACTCGCCCACTCACTCAGAGCTACGTAGCTGTCGATCTTCTTCTGGCGTGTGAGGGCTCTTCTTCACGTAAACAAGTGCGAGTGCGCCCCCACGTGGGCGTGAAAACGCCACAAACTAAAAGCATGCATTTCAATATTAAAAAGTCAATAATACAATTGAACACACATTGCCAAAGGCAGAACGCGAACGTGGCCATAGCTATTAAGAGTTATTCAGATAACTATAAAGAACATGCTAACAAGTTTACCAAACCATCAGTGTCACTCCAAAACACCAAAATAACATGTGAAATGATATCATAATGTGTTAATAATTTCACACATAAGTGGCTCCTAAATACAAGTCGCACCCCCAGCCAAACTATGAAAAAAACTGTGACTTATAGTCCGAAAAATAAGGTAAATTACCATACATGGAGCAAATGCACGTACCCAATTAAAAAATATATATATATAATATATAAATGTAGCCCGAAGGGGGCACAACCAGTGTCTCAAGCCCGTGTTGTTGGGTTTTGCGTTGGTTACCTTCTAGTGCAGACATGTCCAAAGTCCGGCCCGGGGGCCAAATGCGGCCCGTGGTTAAATTGTATCTGGCCCCCAGCCTCTGTCATAAAATCAATAACGTCTGGCCCGCACCCAGACTTAATAAATCGGTCAGCAGTACTGCTACCAGCATATGAAGTAGCTTACACACTAAATGCTGCTCCTCATTTACCCACTAAAAGGAAGCAGCACTCTAAGCAACATTACCCCGTGTTACCCTTTACTCCCAATTTTCTTTTTTTTTTTTTTTTTTTTTTTTTTTTGAATCCCAACACAATTTCAGTGTTTATACCAATTTTCTAAAATGGTGACAATCAACAAAAAAAAAAGAAAGTTGACTGTGACGGCCAACGCTTCAAGTATAGGCGGAAATTGGACTATTTCTTCACTAAAATACGCAACAACTGTGTCTGCGTCATTTGCAAAGAGACAGTCGCTGTTTTTAAAGAGTTCAATGTGAGGCGATATTACCAAACAAGACACGCTGACATGTACGACAAGATGACAGGGAATATACGTAGCGAGAAATTGAAGCAAATTGAAGCTAGTTTAATTTTACAGCAGCAGTATTTCGCAAGAGCCCGAGAGTCGAAAGAGAACGCCACAAAGGCTGGTTGTGAGATTGTTGAAATAATTAATTAAAAAATAATAATAAAGCAAATGTGACACACAGAATGGCTTGCTAAAATTTGCTTAAATATATTGTTCTACGTAAAGGACGTCAGCCAAGGTCGGCCCCCCACATTTTTATCACACCATATCTGGCCCCCTTTGGAAAAAGTTTGGACACCCCTCTCCTAGTGTGTCCCTCTGATTGCCCATTGATTTCACCTGTTGTACCTGCTCCTAGTGTATCCTCCAATCTGCACCCTCCTGTGTCGCTCACCTGTTCCTTGTTGTCTCGTTACCCATTGTCTGTGTGTGTGTGTGTGTGTGTGTATATATGCTGTGTTTCTTTTCACTCCGTGTTGCGTTATTTTCAATGTCTATGTGAGTGTCGATATCTACTTCTGAAGCCCCCGTGTTCCTGCATTCCCTGTTTAAGTGAGCTTTGAGGCCTATTATTTGATCCCCTGGCCTTTTGTTGATACTTTGTGCTTTTGTTAATTATCATTAAACCAATTTTGAGTTCACTGCTACTCGGCTGTGCCTTCTTGCCTTGCCTTGGATTTGTTTCCCTGCTTTTGGGTCCACACCGCTCGTCCGCCCCGAGTCCATGACACAGATAAATACAGAGGGTTATGTCAGGAAGGACACCCGACGTAAAACTTTGGCCAAATCAAACATGCGAACCAGAAATATGACTTCTATACCGTATCGGTCGAGGCCCGGGTTTACAATTGGTGCTGTTGATCTACAGGGTACTGGTGGAAACTGGACTACTGTTGGTCGAAAAAGGAGGGGAGGATTGTGGGGTCATAGGAAGAAACACCAAGAGTCTAGAATTGAGAGTAGGGACTTTGGATACTGGAACTATGACAGGAAAAAGAATATAGCTGGTTGAGATAATGCAGAGGAGGAAGGTGGACATACTGTGTGTTCAGGAGACCAGGTGGAAAGGGAGAAAAGCAAGAAGTTTAGGAGCAGGGTTCAAGTTGTTTTATCATAGTGTAGATAGGAAGAGAAATGGAGTAGGAGTTATTATGAAGGAGGAGTTTGTTAGGAATGTCCTGGAGGTAAAAATCGTGTCAGATAGACTGATGAGCCTGAAGCTATGAATTGAAGGTGTGATGATCAATGTTGTGAGTGGGTATGTGCCACAGGGAGGATGTGAGCTGGATGAGAAGAAGAAATTTTGGTTGGACCTTGATGAAATGATGCAGAACCTCCCTAGAAGCAGCGTTATAATTGGATCATATTTCAGTTGACATGTTGGTGCAGGAAACAGGTTTGATGAGGAAGTGATGGGCAGGTTTGGTATCCAGGAGAGGAACGCAGAAGGACAGATGTTGGTAGACTTTGTAAAATTGATGGAAATGGGTTTCTTCCAGAATAGGCAGGAACATAGGGAGTAGAGGCGTGCGAAATTTCCAATTCTTAGATTATTCGCGATTCGGCTTGGAAGATTCAAGAACGATTCAAAAACATCCAAATTCTGATTAGTGAATGATACCAGGTAAAGCGGAAGTAAAACACAGTCAGTCTTTGGGACGCAATGAGGAACGGACCGAGAGTAAATATCATGGTCAACTCATGCCGCTAGATAAAAAAAAAAACAATCATACAGGACTCGGGCCGACAGCGGCTACAAACAACGTCCAGTTGCTAGTTGCTACAAACGTACGGCTACAGTAGATATCATATATATGTAGAACTAGATGCAAATTGACAGACGACGGCGGTGTTAGAACATGTATTATTGAACAGAGATACGAAATGACAGACTTGCCAGCGTTAGTAAACAGCCGCCATCTTAAAGCAGTAGACTTCTCGAGAAGGCTCTGTTGTAGCGAACCTAATTAACTTTTTAGCTAAATACTCCTAAATCGGCAAAATTTTGTCATGAATCTATCTTTAAATGATGAAACAGTTTTAAAACTTTGACATGTCAAAAGTAGACAGAAGGGAAATTATGGAATAACGGGAGTAATTTTAACAACTGTAACGGTTGATTCACTACATTAAATTAATTGCATGTAGTTTAAAGCTGCTAATACAGAATGGGGACTGGAGTATTTAATTTACTGTTATTTTTGTATATTTGTTTACTGTTATATGTTAACTTGATACTAAAATAGTAGTTTGGTTTAGCCTGAGAGGATTTTTGAACAATTTTGGAACTAATGTACAAAACAAAAAAAAAGGAGGGGGGTCCATCAATAATCGTTTTATAATCGAATCGGAGCCTCTGAATCGTAATCGTAATTGAATCGTTATGTGCCCAAAGATTCCCAGCTCTAATAGGGAGACCTACAAAACTGGAGTTAGGAGTACGCATGTAGACTATATCTTGTGTAGACAGTAGGGGTGTAACGGTACACAAATATCTCGGTTCGGTACATACCTCGGTTTTGAGGTCACGGTTCGGTTCATTTTCGGTACAGTAAGAAAACAAAATGCAAAATCTAAATGTGCTAGTTGTTTATTACACACCTTTGTGCTTTCAGCAATAGGAACATTAGCCTATACAAAGCTAGAATTCTGCTCAAAACGTAGTGGGTATTTAAAGATAATCCAACAACAATTTGCCTTTCAGACCCCGCGTATTGATCAGCTTTCTTTCTGAAAGAAAAGAAGAAAAAAGAAGTCCTGCGCTAAAGAGAAAAGCAATCCCAAAGACAAAGATTTTAACATGTATTTCAAATGAAATGCCGCAATGAATCATTTTTTTTTCTTATGAACAGTTTTCAAAAACTTTATTGGTGGATTTTCTCAAGTTAAAGCGCCACACAGAAATTAATAAATTTAATTATGTAAGCTTTCTGTCCTTATCTGCCCATTGTCTGGGCGGTGCCAGTTATAATCATTCCAAGTACAACTGTTTATAATATCAAGTGTATTCTGCTTGTTTTTCTTAAACTAAGATATAAATGTTATGAATTTTATAATGGGTGGGTTAGAGTAATACACTCAAACAGTAAATATGAGAAAAGATACTGATGGGAGAAATATAATATGACCCGGAATGAATCAGCACATTGCGTTGATTCCCTTAGTGACTGTATCAGCCGATTATGATGATTCCCTTTTATGACTGTAACCTTGTTATCTTCGCCACTTTGGCGTCCTTGTGATGTAGGATTCCCTTGACCTTGTTTTCCTCGCCACTTTGACATCTTTGTGATGTGTGATTACAAAACGTGTCAAACCACGTGTAACGAAACCATTGGACCTCAAAACATGTGTAACGATACCATTGGGCAAGTGGCTCGTCACCTGAGATAAGGGACGGACCATCTCTGATCTCACGTGATGCACCACTATAAGAGCCGGGGACATTTTCCTCTTCGGTTTGAGTCTGCTAGTGGTTAGTATACGGACGCCTAGCTTGTATTCCTCTGCAGCTAGACCGGGGTGTCGGCTCTCCACCTGCTTGTCAACGGTAAGAGTTTTGATTGCTTAAAGGAATATGTTGTGTGCTTAACAGTAGCGCGAAGATCTTAGAAGTGACTATCTATATCTAGCGTTATTGTTCTTGCTTTCTTCCTTTATCTACAATAAACATCGTATATTTCACAAAAGTGTGTGTGTTGCTGACTCACTGCGGACCCGGAAATTTCGTAAAACAGATACTATTCCCTGATTGATTATATTAAGTGTGTTAGAGTAATACAAAGATTCAAACAGTAAATACAAGAAAAGATAAAGCTTCCTGATGAAGGGAATAGTAATAAGATATTTTTTAAGGAAATAATCATCCATTTTGTCTTCATTGTTACTTACAACATGCCTAAAACAACTTCAACATTGTGAAGGTAATTGAAAAAAGTGACATTTATCCGATTAATTGATTAATCGTTTAATTAATCGTCCAATTAATCGATTATAAAAATAATCGTTAGTCGCAGCCTTACTGTACATCATATGAAGAAAATCCTGAATCAAAAGCTACTCGGGAACGAAATAATTTCATATCTTGAGGTACCACTGTACTTGATCGTTGGGGATTTGTATCAAGGCTAGTCTATAATTCATAAAAAACAATCATAAGTTTTAGACTTAACCACTTAACTTTACCAACGGTCGCGATGTTAAAGTTACTGCTGACAGCTTGTTATTTTCCCCAATTTTCAATAACTGCAGTAATTCACGTGACTATCCTGGAAAGAACCGTGACACTTCCTGAGGAGCAACAAATTCCTGTTCACAAAAGGCAGCCTTTTATCTTTTAGGCTTCAGCACGGCGTAAAATATAACAATAATATTGCTATTAACTGAAATGTTAATGCATTTATTCCCCAAAATAAAGTGACTCAGCAAAAGCACTTCCTATCCAAACTTCTCTGGCAGAAATCATCAAAATGTGTTGCTTGAAGTTCACCCGCACTGAATTGAGCTCCTTTCCTTACGCTTACAGTCTAATTGCACGTCAAGGTGAGAAAATTCAGCCCGCCCTGCATCACTACCCCCGGAGAGGATGTCTGCCTCCTTTCCTCTCTATGGTCCCTCAGTCCTGCCTGGCAGCCTGTACTCTCGAGTCTCTTTTGTCATTTCCACTTCAATTACAACCCCCCTCGCAAGGGGAGCCCCCACTGCACTGCGCATTTCCGGGTGTCCCTTGAAAGACGAACCCTCCTTGGCCAGTGGGACTATCGGAATTTCGTGCAGCAGGTCCCAATTCATTTGACAATGCAACACCCAACACTGGGCAAAATTTTTTTCTCTTAAATGTTGTTTTAGGTCGGAAACCTGTTTTTCACTCATTTCTGGGTGCGGAATACAAAGCTTTCTCTCGAGTAAGAGTATTTGCGTCAGGACATTATTTATTACAGTACAAACAGTTTGGTGCACGCAGTCAGACGGCCAATACGTTCGAATTGAAAAAAAAAAAAAAAAAAAAAAAAATTAAAAATCCATGCTGGAGGTAGTGCTTCTTTACTTCAGGGGGCGATAGAGGTAATGAGCCCAATCCAACAACCAATAAAATAATACAGGAAAAAGAAGACAAACCAAAACAGCGGAAAAAAATGTTATTATAGATCCGTCACTGAATTACCAATTTGTAATTTGGAAAAAGGAGGGGATTAATTTCTCATTTTTTGCTGACACACAAAAATATTCAAAACGGAAGGTTTGTTTTTTGTTGACCAAAATTAGAGCAAAAAAATGGCTGAAAATGAAACGCAACTCTGCCGTAAATTGTTGTTATGTCGAGCATGTCGTCATATGTTGACACAAATGAGTGAAATTATACGTCGGATGTCGAAAGGATTGTATGTCGATGCAATTTTATGTGGCGGTACCTCTGTATATAAACGTACACATTAGAGATGTCCCGATCCGATATTTGGATCGGATCGAGCGCCGATATGGGCAAAAAAATGCGCATCGGTATCGGATCAGCCGACACGGAAAAATTCCGATCCAGATTCCGATCCAGTTTTTTTTTTTTAAGTCCGGTCCGGGTTTTCCAGCGCACCGATTTACATAATCCATTCCAGTTTTTGCTTCGGTTTCCCTAAAATCCAGTCCGCATTTTACGGCACACCTTTAACACACTACATTACCGTCTCCCAATTTACCGAGAGACTTTATCGGTAAAAATGTCAACTATGTGGGATCATTTCACCTTAAAGGACGACAAAGACGAAGAGGCAGAGTGCAACATATGCCACAATAAAGTCAAGCGTGGTGGTAAAGCTGTAAGAAGTTTTAATACAACCAACCTAATCAAGCATTTAGCGAAATACCACCACAAACAATATGAGGAGTATGTTAAGAAAACCGAAGACAAAAAGAAAGGTCCTACGCAGCTAACACTGGCAGAAACTTTTTCTATGTGTGACAAACTGGCACTTGACAGTCCCAAAGCCCAGGGAATAACAAGAGTCATTGCCGAAGAATTCATTCTGGATGATGAGCCATTATCTTTCGTGACTAAAGACGCACCATCCAACAATTAGAACCACGGTACAACATGCCCAGCCGTCATTACATCTTTGAGGATTCGGCCGTGGAAGATTCGAGAATGATTCACAAACATCCAAATTCCGATTATTGAAATATTTCAGGTAAAGCAGAACTAATACACAGCGCAGTCTTCTTTGAGGAGGTGAGGGGGGGTCATTCTGTTAGTGCTCAGACCATACGCGGCACTCTACATCAAATTGGTGTGCATGGCTGTCACCCCAGGAGGAAGTCTCTTTTGAAGACGGTACACAAGAAAGCCCGCAAACAGTTTGTTGATGACATGTCAACAAAGCACATGGATTACTGGAACCATGTACTATGGTCTGATGAGACGGGCGGGCTTTCTTGTGTACCGTCTCCAGAAGAGGCTTCCTCCTGGGATGACAACCATGCACACCAATGGCGTACCGCAAGCAACACGTCACTTCCGCTCATTAATATTCATGACATTAGCTACTGTTGCTGAGTAGGGACAAGCCACCGTTTGTCCCTAATAGGAAATGAATCGAAATCGTGTACGAAGATGTTTACAGAGCTAAACGTACCAATTCTCTCCGAAAATGATGTGCCTGGTGCCAAATTCACTGGCAAAGATGTGGAAGAACATAAAAATGTTCGGTTAAAGAGATGGCTTGAGTGTCGAAGGCTGAAAAAGACAAAAAAAACGAGCCAACCTAAGCATAGCTTTAGCTTTTTTATCGACGCGACTGACAATGACATTCTCCTGTTTCAACAAGCTATCCTTTACCATCAGCCCCGTCTTTCTTATATATCCTCTGGTTGTCCTACGTCTCTTACCGTTCTTGGGGGTAATTTAGTTAGCTTTGTAGCGATCGCAAATGCTACTCAGTGACAGCCAACGAACACTTTTAATTTTTTCATTGATAACACATCTTAATCCTATAATTTATTTACACTTCCCCCTTACTAAAGTTTATATATATCCATCCATCCATCCATCCATCCATTATCTTCCGCTTGTTCTTGGGTCAGGTCGCGGAGGCAGCAGCTTTAACAGGGAAGCCCAGACTTCCCTCTCCCCAGCCACTTCAACCAGCTCCTCCGGCGGGATCCCAAGGCGTTCCCAGGCCAGCCGAGAGACATAGTCTCTCCAGCGTGTCCTGGGTCGTCCCCTGGGCCTCCCGCCGGTGGGACATGCCCGGAACACCTCTCCAGGGAGGTGTCCGGGAGGCATCCGAACCAGATGCCCGAGCCACCTCAGCTGGCTCCTCTCTACGCGGAGGACTAGCGGCTCGACGCCGAGTCCCTCCCGGATGACAGAGCTTCTCACCCTATCTCTAAGGGAGAGCCCGGACACCCTGCGGAGGAAACTCATTTCGGCCGCTTGTATCCGGGATCTTGTTCTTTCGGTCACGACCCAAAGCTCGTGACCATAGGTGAGGGTAGGAACGTAGATCGACTGGTAAATCGAGAGCTTTGCCTTTCGGCTCAGCTCCTTCTTCACCACTACGGACCGGTGCAGAGTCCGCATTACTGCAGACGCCGCACCGATTCGCCTGTCGATCTCCCGCTCCCTCCTACCGTCACTCGTGAACAAGACCCCAAGATACTTGAACTCCTCCACTTGGGGCAGGATCTCATCCCCGACCCGGAGAGGGCACTCCACCCTTTTCCGACTGAGGACCATGGTCTCGGATTTGGAGGTGCTGATCTTCATCCCAACCGCTTCACACTCAGCTGCGAACCGCTCCAGTGAGAGTTGGAGGTCACGGCTTGATGAAGCCAACAGCACTAAATCATCTGCAAAAAGCAGAGATTCAATGCTGAGGTCACCAAACCGGACCCCCTCAACGCTTCGGCTGCGCCTAGAAATTCTGTCCATAAAAATTATGAACAAAATCGGTGACAAAGGGCAGCCTTGTCGGAGTCCAACCCTCACTGGGAACGAATTCGACTTACTGCCGGCAATGCGGACCAGACTCTGACACCGGTCGTACAGGGACCGAACAGCCCTTACCAAGGGGCTCGGTACCCCATACTCCCGGAGCACCCTCCACAGGATTCCCCTAGGCACACGGTCGAACGCCTTCTCCAAATCCACAAAACACATGTAGACTGGTTGAGCGAACTCCCATGCACCCTCGAGGACCCTGCTGAGGGTGTAGAGCTGGTCCACTGTTCCACGGCCGGGACGAAAACCACACTGCTCCTCCTGAATCCGAGATTCGACTTCCCGACGGACCCTCCTCTCCAGCACCCCTGAATAGACTTTACCGGGGAGGCTGAGGAGTGTGATTCCTCTATAATTGGAACACACCCTCCGGTCCCCCTTTTTAAAAAGGGGGACCACCACCCCGGTCTGCCAATCCAGAGGCACTGTCCCCGATGTCCACGCGATGTTGTAGAGGCGTGTCAGCCATGACAGCCCTACAACATCCAGAGCCTTTAGGAACTCCGGGCGGATCTCATCCACCCCCGGGGCCTTGCCACCGAGGAGCTTGCCAACCGCCTCAGTGACTTCAACCCCAGAGATCGAAGAGCCCACCTCAGAGTCCCCAGACTCTGCTTCCTCAAAGGAAGGCGTGTCGGTGGAATTGAGGAGGGCTTCGAAGTATTCTCCCCACCGACTCACGACGTCCCGAGTCGAGGTCAGCAGTACACCATCTTCACTATACACAGTGTTAATAGTGCACTGCTTTCCTCTCCTCAGACGCCGGATGGTGGACCAGAATTTCCTCGAAGCCGTCCGGAAGTCGTTTTCCATGGCCTCACCGAACTCCTCCCATGTCCGAGTTTTTGCCTCGGCGACTGCCGAGGCCGCAGTCCGCTTGGCCAGCCGGTACCTGTCAGCTGCCTCCGGAGTCCCACAGGCCAAAAAGGCCCGATAGGCCTCCTTCTTCAGCTTGACGGCATCCCGTACCGCTGGTGTCCACCAGCGGGTTCGGGGATTGCCGCCACGACAGGCACCAACCACCTTACGGCCACAGCTCTGATCGGCCGCCTCAACAATGGAGGTGCGGAACATGGCCCACTCGGACTCAATGTCCCCCACCTCCCCCGGGACAAGGGAGAAGTTCTGCCGGAGGTGGGTGTTGAAACTCTTTCTGACAGGGGATTCTCCCAGGCGTTCCCAGCAGACCCTCACAATACGTTTGGGCCTGCCAGGTCTGGCCAGCATCTTCCCCCGCCATCGGAGCCAACACACTACCAGGTGGTGATCAGTTGACAGCTCCGCCCCTCTCTTCACCCGAGTGTCCAAAACATGCGGCCGCAAGTCCGATGACACGATTACGAAGTCGATCATCGAACTGCGGCCTAGGGTGTCCTGGTGCCAAGTGCACATATGGACACCCCTATGTTTGAACATGGTGTTCGTTATAGACAAACCGTGACGAGCACAGAAGTCCAATAACAGAACACCACTCGGGTTCTGATCGGGGAGGCCGTTCCTCCCAATCACGCCCCTCCAGGTCTCACTGTCATTGCCCACGTGAGCGTTGAAGTCTCCCAGTAGAACGAGGGAGTCCCCAGAGGGGGCGCTCTCTAGCACACCCTCCAAGGACTTCAAAAAGGGTGGGTATTCTGAACTGCTGTTCGGTGCATAAGCACAAACAACAGTTAGAACCCGTCCCCCCACCCGAAGGCGGAGGGAGGCTACCCTCTCGTCCACCGGGGTAAACCCCAACGTACAGGCGCCAAGCCGGGGGGCAATAAGTATGCCCACACCTGCCCGGCGCCTCTCACCATGGGCAACTCCAGAGTGGAAGAGAGTCCAACCCCTCTCGAGAGGATTGGTACCAGAACCCAAGCTGTGTATGGAGGAGAGTCCGACTATATCTAGTCGGAACTTCTCTGCCTCACACACCAGCTCAGGCTCCTTCCCTGCCAGAGAGGTGACATTCCATGTCCCAAGAGTTAGCTTCAGCAGCTGGGGGTCGGACCGCCAAGGCCCCCGCCTTTGGCTGCCGCCCAACTCCCTACGCACCCGACCCCTTTGGCCCCTCCCACAGGTGGTGAGCCCATGGGAAGGGGAACCCACGTTGCCTTTTCGGGCTGAGCCCGGCCGGGCCCCATGGGGACAGGCCCGGCCACCAGACGCTTGCCTTCGAGCCCCACCTCCAGGCCTGGCTCCAGAGGGGGGCCCCGGTAACCCGCGTCCGGGCAAGGGAAACTGGGCTTCATTAATTTTGCTCATCATAAGGGGTCTTTTTGAGCCATACTTTGTCTGGCCTCTCACCTAGGACCTGTTTGCCATGGGTGACCCTACCAGGGGCTTGAAGCCCCAGACAACATAGCTCCTAGGATCATTGAGACACGCAAACCCCTCCACCACGATAAGGTGATGACTCATATATATATATGTATGTGTGTGTGTATATATATATATATTAGGGCTGTCAAACGATTAAAATTTTTAATCGAGTTAATTACAGCTTAATAAAATTAATTAATCGTAATTAATCGCAATTCAAACCATCTATAAAATATGCCATATTTTTCTGTAAATTATTGTTGGAATGGAAAGACAAGATGGATATATACATTCAACATACGGTACATAAGGACTGTATTTGTTTATTATAACAATAAATCAACAAGATGGCATTAACATTATTAACATTCCGTTAAAGTGATCCATGGATAGAAAGACTTGTAGTTCTTAAAATATGAATATTAGTACAAGTTATAGAAATGTTATATTAAAACGCCTCTTAATGTTTTCGTTTTAATAAAATTTGTAAAATTTTCAATCAAAAAATAAACTAGTAGCCCTATTCTGTCCTCAATGTGTGTGAGTACACAAATTGACAGATAGCGAACATAAGTTCCAAAAAGAAATCAGACGGTGTGGCAAAGTTGCATGGGCTTTACTGAAGTCATCTTTTTGACAGGAGCACGATTGTTGTATTTTTGTAAAACTGAAAATAACAAGGCAATGTGTCAATAACTTGCATAAATCACAAAATAACATAAAATGTACACACACGTGTCCATTTGAGCAGTAGCACTAGCCAATTAGCTCACAAGCATCTAACAATGTAACTGCATTTCACCATATATGTGAACAAATTCAAATGCACATCATCAATAACTATCTAATGCTCACGAATATAAAAAAAGGAGGAATATAACTCACAAGCGGTGCATGTATTAGACACAAACAGTGTGATGGGGCTATGAGAACTGCCACTGAATACTGGATGCGGACGTTAGCTGGTCTGAATAGCACTGTCTATTAGTGTGAGTTCGCGTCGACATATAATCACGTCAGAAAAGCGCGCCGAAACCCAAATAATCAGCTGCACTGAATCGCCAGCAGAGGGCGACATTACGCCACATAACAATTAAAAAATTTTAAATTAATTAAAAAAATTAATTAACGCCCGTTAACGCGATAATTTTGACAGCCCTAATATATATATATATATATATATGTATATATATATATCAGAAACGGTAACCGTGGCAGTCAGATACCATTGTAATTCTTTTCAGGTCATTCATTGTCAGACAGAAGCAGTACAGCACAACGTTACGCTAAAAGAATAGGTTAAAAATATAATAATGGCTTGCCTCTTTGTCCTCTGAAAGACCATGCCAACTCAACATAATGTTTACTGCATACGAAATGTGAATGGATTCACCGAGCTGGTGTTAAAGTCCGCGCAAATTGATTCGGTCTTCACATTTTTTCCTCCCGAGTTTTTGGTTTCCGGAAGCGTAAGAAGAAACATCCTTCATGTGTCGTAATGTCTAGAGTCGTTTCTACAAGTTCCAAAAAAGCAATGCGTGATCGGCATGTTCGTTTTTTAAAGATTACCGGCGAAAAGTAGCACAAATTACGTTAACTCTATGCGAGGGCGGGTCTATAATGTCCCACTTCGGCTTTACTTCCGCTTTACGATGCGACGTCACGGTCTAAAAATAGCCTGCGTGCGGTACGCCATTTGATGTAGAGAGTGCGTATGGTCTGAGCACTAACAGGCTGACCCCCCCACCTCTTCAATCTCCGCAGCAATGCTGACAGCACTCCTGTAACGAGTCACATGACAATTTGGAGGGAAAATGACAAGCAGTACTCAATTTGGACATTTAGGGATGTACATAGTTTCTAAGGGGTGTACTCAAATTGTTGCCAGGGGTTTGAATATTAATGGCTGTATTTTGAGTTATTTTGAGGGGAAAATAAATGAACTCTATTATACGTATAAGCTGCACACAGACTACTTTTCATTGTGTCAAAGTGTCATTTTGTCAGTGTTGTCCCATGAAAAGATATACTTGAATAGCTGCAGAAATGTGAGGGGTATACTCACTTTTGTGATACACTGTACAAATAGGGAACAATCAAATGCCGCATTACTGACACTTTTTGAAGTGTTTTTATTTGATATTTTCTCATTTACTGTATATCTTCTAATCAGGAAATGTTTATTTTGTTCTAGAAGTCATTGAAACAATGAGTGAGTATTTATTTTTACACTATTTCAATAGATGCTTTTTCATTGTGGAACTATTTGCACATTTCATTTTATTTTAGCCAATATAAAACATTATATGTATGACATGATAGAGAAAATCTGAACTCAATTTTGGATTCCGCGCTCAAAAATTGTTAAAAAACTGTTGTTAGACCCAAAACAAAAATTGTGTTGCTCAATGTAATCACTCTTATCCTGTCCAATCTGCCCCCAAACATAGTTTTCATGGACAAACCGTGAGTAATGACAGACCCCAACTGTGTAATCCTTTCATAATGCCCTTCGTCAGAGAGCAAGAGGTCACGTACAAGCAAAACAGCAAACGATAGCGATATATCAGAGAAAAGCAAGTGTGGAGCAGATAGAGTAAATTGGTCTTGCTGAGACACAGAGGTCAGGGTTGCATCACCGATGACGGAGAGTCACAGTGCCACACACGGTGTGACTGCTACAGACACTTATTATGCTGAGGGTGTGCTGAATGGCAGAGCTGTCAGGAAGTTGTCGCTTGTGATGATAAGAAGTTCTTATGGGGAAGCAAGGGATAGAAAAACAATATCCCATTGCAGTCAGATGCAGTGCTTTGGCTGGAGTGAGCACTCATGTGTGGCTTTCTGTACAGTCATAGAGTTAGCCAGCTGGAGAAATTTCCCTCTGCTAGCGTTTAAGGCTTGGTGTGAACATTTACAAAGCTTCAAGACGACTCTGTGTACCATTTTGCCTTTTGGTTTTTCTCCGAATTTTGGAAAACAAAAAACGAGCCTAATTCGGTTTTTATGTGTGTCAAAGAAAAACGAGAAATGAATCATCGCCCGTTTCCCAATTAAAAATTGATAATTGAAAAACAGAAAACGAGCCCTCATCAGATAACAAAATACCATATTTGCTTTTACCCAGAGGTAGGTAGTAACTAGTGATGCAACGATTAATCGATTAACTTGAGTAATTCGATTAGAAAACGCTTTGAACCAAATATTGTACTTCAAGGATTCGTTTAATTAGAAAGGCATTTTACAGATTTGGGTGGATACACTGCCATCGAGTGGCAACAGAGGATATGACATAACTCATCTAATATGGCTGGATCCAGCTGCTCCCTGTTTAGACCAAAATAAGGCTGTACGTTTTCGTTTGCGGTAATATGATTGTTGATGCATTCGTAATTTAGTTTAGAGGTATACGTATTTTTTGTAAGAATATGCGTTTGAACAATTTGTTAAGAGCATTGAAAATAAAACGTTAGCATTTTATCGCATTTAAGCCAGCAGAGTTTTGCAATGCAAGTTAGCCAATTGTTCTTTTGTTGTACTTCGAGACATGACTTCTTACAAAATGCCCTCCAGTGGCCAGTTTTATTGCTTTAAAATGAATTTTGACCATTGTGCTTTGGAGGGACGATGCATCAGAACCTAGAGATGTCTCTTGTGAAAACAAACGTAAAAGGAGTATAAATACGTTTTTGGAACACTGAAAAAATTAAAAATAGAACATATATATTTAGCCGTTTTTTGTGACAATATGCGTTTGAACGATTTTTAAGAGCATTGAAAATAAAACATTAGCATTTTATCGCATTTAAGCTAGCAGAGATTTGCAATGCAAGTTAGCCAATTGCTCTTTTGTTGTACTTCGATCCTTATTTATTCATTTTTTGTACCCTTTAACTCATTCAGTCCCAGCCATTTTAACCGGTGCAACCCCCTTCGCTCGATTTTGACTGATTTTGCAAGGCCCACAGAAAGTGCCGTTCTATTGCTATATAAACATGTAACCCACCAAAACAAAGATGAGACTCTCTTCTTTCAGCAGGAAAAAAAAGTAAGTTTATCTTTTTCCATTCTTTAGAAGTCAGCATGAGAAAATAGCTAAGTTTGAGCATTTTTCCAATTTCTTATGAAAAAACTGAGAAATTGAGCTTTTTGTAAAAGCATACATTTCAAACATAACTTTAAGTTTACCACAGCCATTTTTTGCTTTTGTGACATCCCAAACATCTGAATGTTTTCCTTCTACAAAATAACAACAAGACAAATAGAGCTTTTGATAGCAAACTAACAATTTATTTACACATAACTAAACTATTGAACTGAGAGATGACGCTGTTGTGCCAGTTTCCGGCTGAGTCATGAGACACTAGAGAATCATGAGAGACACGAGCGGTTGAACACGGCAAAGTGAACTCTACTCAACGAGCAACACAGACTCAACAACATCATCCGCTACACTGGTGATCCCGATCGTTCTGCTCGGTCGTCCGATGCCTGGCGTCCTGAACGTCCTTCTGGTCGTCGCGCTTGGCCGGTCATCACCTGGCCTCCCGGACGTCCTCCCGGTCGTCCTGCTCGGACTTCCCGCACCTGGCGTCCTGGACGTCCTCCTGGTCGTCCGTTCGGTCGTCTTCAATCGGTGCCCCGGCCGTGCGGCCCGACCGTTCGTTCCGTTAAATCGGGTTGCGCCTGGCGTCCTGTTGGGTGGATTCTGGGGGGGACCTGTGTGGTGACCGCTGCCTCATGGCATAGTTCACCTGGGGAGCTTGTGTGGGGCATGTTGTGTTCCTGGGGGGAACTGGTTTGGCCGTGCACATTTCCGACTGGGTCGTTCTCCACATTTTTCACACGCTTCTTCCGACTTCCGTTTCCTGAGACATGGCTTCTTACAAAATGCGCTACTGCCCTCCAGTGGCCAGTTTTATTGCTTTAAATTAATATTCACCATTGTGCTTTGGAGGGAAGTTGCATCAGAACCTAGAGATGTCTCTTATGAAAACAAACGTAAAAGAAGTATAAATATGTTTTTGGAGCACTGAAAAAATTAAAAATACAACGTATTTATACGTTTTTGGGAGCAAATGAGTTAAAAGAATCATATCTCGGGTTTTCCATGGTAAATCAGTGCCAAATAAAAACTGGGAGAGAGGTTCAAATCCGTGCTTTTGAGTCATGTTGATGGCAGCGCTCTATGTCAAATACTATTTATTTATTATTTTTTTTACTAATCTTTTTTACAGTGCTTTAAAGACGCCACTTGATTGAACAGGCCGGCGTGATCAACGAACGGCAAGCTTGAGTCTGATTGGTATAATGGAGTCATGTGATTATTTTCACGACGTCTCATTGGTGAAACTCTGTTGACATCGCTGATTAAAAATTTTTTTTTTTTTAAAGTAAAATCTAACCTGTAGGCTAAAGCGCAAAAATGTAACTACTAGTGGAGCCCAAAGTAGCAAAGCGTTTCTTCTACACAAAACTACTAAAGTATGGCTTCGTAAAACTACTCTTAGAAGTACGTTTTTTTCAAAAAGTTACTCAAGTAAATGTAATGGAGTAAAGCTACTGCATTACTACCCGACTCTGTGTACTCGTCACTTGGTGTTGTAAATCACAATCCTGTTGAAAATTCTAGAATTCGTTTTATTGTTGGCAATTGTTTATCACTAGTAAGTTGCTCTTCAATGATCAAGTCATATTAAGAAATGGTTTCTTATTTAAGTTGGTTAAACGCCAGTTTACATATTCGATCACCGACTTGGACTACTTCTTTTGGTCTAGCGTGTTTGCAGTCACCACCTGCGTGGATGTTCAGTATATTGTGGCTTCTTTGTGTAGCTGTACTGAAGTTACCTTCACAGAATGTCTTCTTTTCATCAAACGAAATAGACTAATGTGCTAAGGTCGTTCTTTCAAAATGTAATTTGCTGATATTTTGTAGCCTGTTAGATTGTATGGATAGTTACAGTAATCAACAAATGCTGCTTTGGCTCCATTTTTAATTTGTTTTAAATTTCTGCTGTTATTTTCTTCATTCACAACAGCCAACCTTTTTCTTGTTTATATTCTTTGGACCGATACCAGAAGAGAGGGGTTTTATCTGGTTTGATTTGGCTTATTTGTGGTTCGCTGAGAGTATGAATTTGTCAGCATTACTGAAGTCAAAAGGCTGTGGGTGGCAAGAATGGGGGCATTCACATTGTTCTATGGCATACAACATACGAATAGGAATTTAGCAATCTTCAAACAAACAGGATTTTCATTTCATGGTTTTTTGCTTAACACGCAATGAAAAATAACCTTGTTCGTAGATGTGAATATGACGAATGGCAATTGATGATAGTGTTCTTGTAACTACGTTTTAATTTTATTCATTAAAATAAGTCTTGCCGACGCCAGGGCAACAGTTATGTCACGTGACGGCAAACAGAGAGGAGGTATTTTACTGAAATGCACTGTTTTTTGTTATGAGACTTCAATGTGCAATAATGTTCTACATTTACAGACAGTTAATACCAAAACTAACCACGATGGGGAAAGATCACACAATGAAACAGACAATGTATGAGAATGATTTTAGATTGTTTTAAGTATAACAAGAAAGTAGCTGGTGGAAGGTAATAATAGAGTTCAATGCGCTGAACTGAAAGTCACGGCGCCTGCTTGTTTATACGAAATGATTGCGATGGCAATCATTTATCTGCAACTGATCCATATCAAGAGTGATAATAGCTGTTGTGATGATGAAATACATGCAATCTGTACAATAGCATTTCAAAAAATATGACACACTTCATGGGGATTATAATGTTTCTGTATATAGGATTTATAAGAGCATGCATCAAACCTTAAAGCAGCATGAAATATAGTTCTCAGAAATATCTCTAGCTCTGTGACAATGAATAGATGGCTCCTTGGCTGCCACTGACGCTGATAGATCAATGGGTTTTTAAATGTCAAATTTTCTTCTTTTATTAACTACTAAGGGTGTGATTTTTTTTAAAGGTGCACTTGAGTATTTTTTTAACATTATTTTTATTACCATTTGATGCCATTTTACCAGGTTTGCGCAACAATTTGCGGTAAAAGTGCCAAGAATGTCCTTTGCTAAGCCATTTTAGGTGGTCCTTTTCTTGCTCCTCTGCAAAAATGCTGCTTCTCATTAATATATAGCTGACTGACTTTTACAGTGAGGAGGCAGCATAGCTCAGCCTCCAAGTGAGCTGGACTAAAACCAAGTTCATGTACATCGGTGATGGACCAGAGCCTCCTCCCATTCGTATAAGGTGTGACGTCGTAGAGCTGGTCAAGGACTGTGTATCTCGGATCCACAGTGACAGATAACGCGAGACCTAAAACCAGAGATTATTCGTAGACAAGCCCTGGCAGCATCTGCCCTGCAGTCTCTCTGGAAACAACTCTAGCGGCAACAGACCATCTACGCAAGACGATGCTCCGGATTTACAATTTAAAACAAACTACCGAATTCTCCATCCTCCTTTATGGCTCAGAAACATGGCCCCTGCAAGAATCGATGGCTTTGATATTATGGCCTTTAGAACCCTCTGTCATGGAATGCGGGCAGGCAGGTGGTGTGTGGACATAAAGTGCAGGGAAAGGGAAGCGAGGCAGAAAGGTGGTGCAAAAATGTTTTAATTAAAGATGTCCTGATCCAATATTTGGATCTGATCGAACGCCAATATGGGCAAAAAAATGCGCATCGTTATCGGATCGGCCGACACGGAAAAGACTTCCGATCCAGTTTTTTTAAAAAATTCTGATCCGGGTTTTTCAACGCACCGATTTACATAATCCATTCCAGTTTTTGCTTTGGTTTACCTAAAATCGGTCCACATTTTACAGCACACCTTCAACACACTACATTTACATTACCGTCTCCCAATTTACCGAGAGACATTATCGGTAAAAATGTCAGCTGTGTGGGATCATTTCACCTTAAAGGACGACAAAGAGGCAGAGTGCAACATATGCCACAATAAAGTCAAGCATGGTGGTAAAGCTGTAAGAAGTTTTAATACAACCAACCTAATCAAGCATTTAGCGAAATACCACCACAAACAATATAAGGAGTATGTTAAGAAAACTGAAGACAAAAAGAAAGGTCCTATGCCACTAACACTGGCAGAAACTTTTGCTATGCGTAACAAACTGACACTCGACAGTCCCAAAGCCCAGCGAATAAAAAGAGTCATTGCCGAAGAATTCATTCTGGATGACGAGCCATTATCTCTCGTGAGTAAAGACGCACCAGCCAACACTTAGAACCACGGTACAAGATGCCCAGCCGTCATTACATCCTTGAGCAATTCGGCCGTGGATGATTCGAGAACAATTCACAAACATCCAAATTCCGATTATTGAAATATGTCAAGTAAAGCGGAACTAATACACAGCGCGGTCTTCGGGACGTAATGAGAAACGGACCGCATTGCGTCCCGAGAGTAAACATCATGCTTGTCATAGACCCGGGTAATGCCAATGCTCAACTCACGGCTTTAGCACAACTCATGCCGCTGGATAAAAAACACAAGAATACCTGACTGCTGCTGACAGCCGCTACAAACTACGTCAACGTCGTTTTACTGGAGATAATAGATATCATATGTATATAGAACTAGATGCTAAACGAGACTCGACTGCGTTAGCAACATTGAAGTATTGAAAACTAGATGCGTTCGTAAACAGCCGCCATCTTAAAGCAGAAGACTTCCCTAGTAGGCTGTTGTGAACCTTCCAAGCGAACCTAATTAACTTTTTATCAAAAATACTCCTAAATCGGCAAAAACATGACTGGGATCTACCTTCAAATTAGTTTTAAAACTTTCACATGTCGAAAGTAGACAGAAGGGAAATTATGGAATAACAGGAGCAATTTTAACAACTTTAACAGTAGATTCGCAAAATTAAATGAATTGAATGTAGTTTAAAGGTGCTGATACAGAATGGGGACTTGAGAATTTTATTTACTGTTTTAAGAAAATGTTAAAAGCATCCAATAGCTGGGGGGTTTGTGGGATTTTCCACTGAGGTTGTTTGTGTGTTTTGCTTTTTTAAGACAGTTTACAATATTATTTGCACGTTTTACTGACTGACTATGCCATTTCTGTTTGTTATTTATAATGTTTTGTGTTTGTCACTGAATAAACAGGTCACTTTCTTGTTACCAACCGTTGTGTGTTATTCAAACTCACCTAATTCAGCTGACTAGTTGTTATCAAGAGCACTAAAACCCTTGAGTCTGACAACTAAGTAAGGAGGCTAAATAACTTTCAACTTTAATACATGCTCAGATAGGCCGGTATCGGCCAGTGTCGGTATCGGATCGGAAGTGCAAAACAATATCGGTATCGGATCAGAAGTGCAAAAACCTGGATCGGGACATCCCTAGTTTTAATTAATGCCAACAAAAAACAAAGCACCAACAAAACAATCGGGTTTATCCAAAAACTCTTAACAAATAAAAGTCAGGCTGACAAATCAACTTACTTTCGAAGCAGGACAAGGATCACGAGGAAATGGGAAAAAACGCTGACTTGAACGTGGAGATTGACAATGTTGAGACAAGGCTCAACAAAAAACGGGGAGCTTATATAGACACAGACACGGGGTAACGAGTCAGTGAGGAACAGGTGGTTGACACAGGAGGATGTAGATTGGAGGATACTCTAGGAGCAGCCACACCAGGTGAAATCAATGGGCAATCACAGGAATAAGTCACACTAGGAGCAGCCATGCAAACTGGTTAGGGGTGAAAAAGGTGACAAAGTAACATGGACACACGACATGCGCGGAAAAATGCATTTCATAGTTCAACCAGAGACATCTCGAATTAAACAAAGTACATAATAATTTAACATATACAAATCTAAATCTCTCATACTGAAATTAGAAGACATAAGACACATTAAGTTGCAAATTATACAAAATCTAAATTATAAAATATACAGTATGTACAGTATGCATTAAGCAGAGAAAAGCTGTACTCCCCTGACTATTGTCAGTCATTTGTTGTCACGAGAAGAGAGTGGCGGTGATAGGTGGTCATCGGACTAAAGCAGGGGTCCCCAACCTTTTTTGCACCATGGACCTGTGTTATTTGGGTCTTTATTTCATGGACGGGTGTTCTGACAAATTTTGCAACCCATCAAAAATTGCAATGATGTGGTTCTGCGCATGAGCGTAGCGTTAAACATAGCTGCAAAATGCGCAAATGCAGCGATTCCAAAGTAAACACCGCATAAACTTTCTTGAAAGAAATGAATATTAACTTACGTTTGATCATGGAAGGACTTGTAGAAAAGTTCTCCACAGATACATCCTGCCATGTTAGCTGCACACAAAAACTGCACACCGCTCTCACCATTAACGACTTCGCCTTGTCGTTAGGCATTAATTAAGAAGCCCGCTTCTCAAAGATACGATGTTGGAAATTGCAGCAAGGTTTTCAATGCTATCGTAGCGATGTCAGGATATTCCGGAATGACTTTAATCCAGAACCTCGGTAGAGTTGTTGTCTCAAATGTACGTTTAATAAGGTCGCCGTCATTTGCGATATCTACAAGTTGCACAGACATGCTCGAATCACTCGGTTTATTCACATTCGGGTCACGAATCCACTCCTTCGCCGTTCGTGGGTCTTCGAGGTTGTAGGCTCGTCAGGTGCCCTTTTCGCCGTAAAAATATCTCAAAAGACGTCTGTTTTCCAGTCATTTTCGCTCGTGTGGGAACAAATGTGCTCCGCCTGCGGCCTAGTAATACGTTATTATCCAGGACAAGCGCACATAGATATGGCGGAAAACACAGACAAGACTGAAAAAGCAGTTCCTGCTCTTGCACTCCTCTTTAAAAGAAACTGCTGTATTTTAAGCTAAAACAACTGTTGTGTTTGATAGAACAATATGTCTATATGCTGCCATAGCAGATTCATGGCACATTAAAACCCCGAACTATTTTTAATTTGTCCGTTTTACCCTGAAAACCCCCGTTTACAGACGTTGCGCAACCAGTTTTGTTTTAACCCAGCAATAAATCTAAGGTAATTAATTATATTTATTATTCAAAATGTCTGTCGTTTTTAGCTTAGAATCATTCATTGATGTCTCATATTTCGTTAAAAAAAAAAAAAAGCGACTTAAAAAGAATTCTTCACTCACATATTTTAAACTTTTAAACAAATTATGTCACAATGAAAAAAATGGCGTCTGTAAAAAAGTCACGGATATCTACCTCATAACTATCGCTTAATTGTATTTTTTTTGCTACTGTCGCATTTTCTCCGATATGTTAGATGATAAATAATTGATCCAAACAAAAAAAAAGTTGACAAAAACGTTTTAAAGGGAAAATATATGAAAAAGAAAATCTCTACCACTCCTTGATGTCTGCGATTTCTGCATCGCGACCCTTGTTATATTACCATGTTTCACACATAAAAAAAACCCAAAATCCAGCTTTGGCCATTCACAGCTCTGTCTTGATACTAAGTGATACATACTACGTGGATTTTTTGGATCAAAACAAGATAAGTATGCGATAATATCTCGTTAAAGTCATGGCGTCTGTAATTCTGTTCTCGCGTGCTCTCACCTCCAGATAGGGTTTTGCTGTTTAAAAATTTTTTTTTTTTTTTAAAAATGCCCTCCTGCTCAAAAGTTTTCTTCCCCCAGAAAATTGAGGTTTTAAGCTTTCCAATGATGTATCACACATGCATGTCGGACAATTTTGAAAGTTGGCTAAATTGGGGGTCTCAGAGCGGAACTTCAAGTCACCTGAGTGTTTTCCGCCATATATTATATACATAAACAAGATGTACTTTTAGCACTCCAATCAATGAATTTCTATGACAACATTCTAATCTATCCCGTAGTATTATATCTAGAGTAGACAGGGATATTGGTGTGTTAAGCAGGGGCACAGGGTTAATTCGGCCAGAATGCGGTCGTTATTAAATTATTATTTCTGTGCGGCCCGGTAGTAAATGCGCACCGGAATCGGTCCGCGGCCCGGCAGATGGGGACCCCTGGACTAGAGTGTAGTTTTGAGCATGGACTACGGTTTTGAAGTTAACGGTTTCACTCGCTCGTTGACAGACCATACCCCCGCGCCCCATTTTTTTCTCCTCGGATCTACGTGATTCAGAAGAATGACCCATTTTGATTTCAAAACGGCGAAATTTCGCTGAAAGGTGGCAAGTTTGCATGCTTGTAGGAGGGAAAAAAAAAAACAACACCCTCGAGAACATCCAGGGTCCCCCCAGGATTGATAAATCTAAATTCAAGACTTTTAAGGCCTTTTTTAATGCCATTTCAACTGAAAATTAATACTTTTCTCGCACCCATTATTTAGATAATATTGAATCATATTAAAAAACATAAAGCACTGAACATCAAATTCAACCTCAATTACTAAGTGTGTTTGACAAAAGAATACACATTTACTGAAGCTACAATTAAAACACATTTAAATATAAGGTCTTTCAGATTTTTTTTTTCCCAGGATAAAATGGATTTTACACTTTTACACTTCAGAAATTACATTTGCATTTCAACAGGTTTCCCTTTTAAAGAGGACCTAGTCAAGGTGGTGATTGGTGATCGTCAAGTTGGTCACCTTAACTGGTGATTGTCAAGTTGGTCACCTTAATTGTAAAGTGCTTGGGAAAATCTTGCAATTGGCAGTGAAAGTTTAAAAAACAGCCACTAAATGGCAGTAGTTTACCATTAATTACCACAAAATAGAAAAGCCACACATGACCATTTCCCTTGGTAATTGTTTTTTTCTAATCACATTACAAGAAGTATACAAAAGAAATGTTAATCCTTTGTTAGCTATTGAAGACATTTCTTTTAATCAAATAGAGAAAATCCATACTCTTATTCAATCAAGAAAAACATTTAAATATACCAGGTGGTGTTTTACTATCACCTACATTATAATTTGCCTATCACCATGCCATGTTATTCAGATCAACGTTACCCCGCACTCGTTCCAATAATAGTGTCAACCGTGTTGTGTATCTGAGGGTGATTGTGGATCTACGAATCCGGTTTATCCATGCTAAGGCTAGTGCACCTGCCAATACCCCACTGAACATGGCTAACTCTTGAGTTAAACTACGAAATTCACATTCATTCAAAAGGCAAACCGTGCAGAAATACATTATTGCATCTAACAGATTTTAATTGGAGAAATTGGCAACTTACTTTGAAATGTTAAGTAGGTCCACTGCTTTCGCATGACCCATAAACTGCGACCCAAAGTATCTGGATGCGACTTGGTCGCCGATCCAATACCTCACATGCTAGTCCAACTGTTTGGACTTGGTTGTCTTGTTGAGGCTTTCGTCGAACATAACAACTAAGGCATCTGAGCAGTTCCTTATGTTAGCACACAGTACTGTGCAATTGCCTGCTGTTGTAATGTTGATGCTAATAATGCTAACAGCACGCACGCACGAGGTACATTATGATTTGTAGTGCAGCGCATCGTAAAAATTCTACACGTCATCTTCGTTATGGATTAAAAAAAAAAAAAAAAAACTTCGTCACAGATATAATTTAGGTTGCACTGAGATGTTCTTCAAAATTAAAACCACGGTGAAAAATTTCCAGACTTACGACAGCTAACTTAATACTTTTAATACCTTTAATAATGGAAAACTAAATTCAATGCTTTTTTAATACTTTTAATAACAAGCGGGTACCCTGACATCAGGTGGCCCCAGCGAATTTCCAATAAAGTGCTTAAAACCTGCACGTGCCAGCCCCAAGCATCTTCCTTGGTCCCACAACGCTGCACCTGCTTGTTCGGCCAGATCCTCCGTCTGCCGCCTGACCATCTGACACAAGCCATCCTCCAATTTGACCCAAAGGCCGCAGGCTGGAGACAACCACGAGGGAAGCCCAGCACCCAATGGCTTGATGCCGTCGAGGGCGACCTTTAACAACACGGAGATACCGTGGAGGATGCAGATCATTTGATCAGCTCAACGCACAGTGACAAGACGCCCTGACCCTCGCTTGAGTACTAATGAATTTGCATACTCTATGCTCTGATTGGCCGTCAGTGGAAAAGGTGTGTCGGTCGGAAGCACGTGGTCGCTGGCAATAGGTGTGGTGAATTACAAATCACGGCGACATGGAGTACAATCTTCTGAAAAACGACACCAAGCTTCACTATTTGACAATTACACAAAAATAGTATTCACTCACTTTACACTCCTGGCTTCAACGGGGTTCTGTGTGCTCCGAGAGGTGATTTAATGCACTTTCACATTAGACAAAGAGATCCAGGCTCCAGTTGGAGTCGCAACAACATTTGCAAATTACTTGTTAAAAAGTTTCAGTATTCACACCATGCCAACCGAACTTTCCGAGTATACCATCACGTGGACGAAAAGCGCACTCATTGATCGACTCGCAGTTTGTATGAGGAAATACAATAGACCAACGGGCAGCGTGGTCTCAAATTTTGACCTGTTTATATAACATGCTGTTAAAATGACTAGAATTTTGAACGGAAATGTACTAAATTATTAGTTTGCTAACTTAGATACGTATATTGGTTTTGAATTAGAAAAAAAATGCTTTATTTTCTGATTCTGAAGGTTTCGGTGAATCCACATGTGAAACTTGTGGGGTTCGGTACCTCTAAGCAGGTTAAGAAACACTGCTCTACATACAAATTTAATTCATTCCAGGACCTGCTTTGGAAGTCGATATTGTCGTATGTCGAGCGGGATTTTCCCATTAGAATACATTATAATTCGATTAGTTCAATCCACAGCCCAAAAACCTATGCTACATCCTTGATAAATACTGCTGGTACAATTACAAATAGCAATTAAAAACATAGCAAAACAAATAAATTATAAATACAAATCAGACTAATAATAATATGATTATAATTATGTAACGAATTGGGTTCTAATGTGGTGGTTGTGTTTTGCATTCTGTTCCTGAACGTACCGGGTGACTGATGACAGAGTAAGAGACGTGCGGAAGAGTTTTTACTTTCACTTTTCATGTTGTTGGAGTCATCTAAAGCGGACAGTAGCCGTGTTGCACAAGTTCTGAAATAAATGTTTAAAAACCTGACTAAGCTGGCGACTTCCTTGCCGGAGTAACAATAATAATAATAATGAGAGTCGTCCTCGAGATCGTAGACATATTCCAGCCATATTGTCGTGCCAGTTCACTCACACGCACACTACGCTCATATTTTTCTATTATTTCCATCTTAATTTCAATCATAAGCATCACCTTTTTCGATTTTCACCACCTGCACTAACCTTCTTGAGACCCATGTTGATTTCTCTCGCAAGAAAATCCGCTGTGTGGCCGACTTCAATGAAATCAATGAATCTACTAAATCATACTATTTCTAGCATGTCGTCATATGTCGAGACAAATGACTAGTCAAATTTTACATCGGTTGTCGAAAGGATCGTATGTCGTTGCAATCGTATGTCGAGGGACAACTGCACTCAGAGAATACTATATACACTCACCGGCCACTTTATTAGGTACACCTGTCCAACTGCTCGTTAACACTTAATTTCTAATCAGCCAATCACATGGCGGCAACTCAGTGCATTTAGGCATGTAGACATGGTTTAAGACAATCTCCTGCAGTTCAAACCAAGCATCAGTATGGGGAAGAAAGGTGATTTGAGTGACTTTGAACGTGGCATGGTTGTTGGTGCCAGAAGGGCTGGTCTGAGTATTTCAGAAACTGCTGATCCCCTGGGATTTTCACACACAACCATTGCTAGGGTTTACAGAGAATGGTCCAAAAAAGAAAAAATATATAGTGAGCGGCAGTTCTGTGGGCGGAAATGCCTTGTTGATGCCAGAGGTCAGAGGAGAATGACCAGACTGGTTCGAGCTGATAGAAAGGCAACAGTGACTCAAATAACCACCCGTTACAACCAAGGTAGGAAGAAGAGCATCTCTGAACGCACAGTACGTCGAACTTTGAGGCAGATGGGCTACAGCAGCAGAAGACCACGCCGGGTGCCACTCCTTTCAGCTAAGAACAGGAAACTGAGGCTACAATTTGCACAAGCTCATCAAAATTGGACAATAGAAGATTGGAAAAACGTTGCCTGGTCTGATGAGTCTCGATTTCTGCTGCGACATTCAGATGGTAGGGTCAGAATTTGGCGTCAACAACATGAAAGCATGGATCCATCCTGCCTATTAACGGTTCAGGCTGGTGGTGGTGGTGTAATGGTGTGGGGAATATTTTATTGGCACTCTTTGGGCCCCTTGGTACCAATTGAGCAGTGTTGGAATGCCACAGCCAACCTGAGTATTGTTGCTGAACACGTCCATCACTTTATGACCACAATGTACCCAACTTCTGATGGCTACTTTCAGCAGGATAATGCGCCATGTCATAAAGCTGGAATCATCCCAGACTGGTTTCTCGAACATGACAATGAGTTCACTGTACTCAAATGGCCTCCACAGTCACCAGATCTCAATCCAATAGAGCATCTTTGGGATGTGGTGGAACGGGAGATTCGCATCAAGGATGTGCAGCCGACAAATCTGCACCAACTGTGTGATGCCATCATGTCAATATGGACCAAACTCTCTGAGGAATGCTTCGAGCACCTTGTTGAATCTATGCCACGAAGAATTGAGGCAGTTCTGAAGGCAAAAGGGGGCCCAACCCGTTACTAGCATGGTGTACCTAATAAAGTGGCAGGTGAGTGTATATACCTGGGCTGCAGTAAATGAGTTAATTGAATATTAGCGTATCGTAATTCATAAACTATGGAGCAGTGGTCACCAACATTTGTTTTTGTCACAATAGACTGGTCAATGCCTGATAATTATTCCACAAGGAAGCCCCGACCTTTCATATTTCAAAGAGGAGGTGTGAGCTTGTAACAGCTGTGAAAAGGACTTGACTAGTTTCGGTGAGTACGTGGAGGCGTGAGAGCCACTTTTCACCAAGAAAATGCATTTACGTGTGGGAAGCTGCTCACCTCTACCGTTCGTCTGACAGGGCCTTTAAAGGGATCCTCTATTTTAAGTAATTCTTAAAAGATAAACATTAGTATGAGTTATAATAATTTGATATTAAAACCCCTCTTAATGTTTTTGTTTTAATAAAGTTTGTAAAATTATTTTAAGTGATAGGTCACCATTCTTGTTACGTCGCAGTGCGTGACGTCACTGGGCCCGTTGCCGAAATTCCAGCGTGTCACTCGTTAGCTTTCCCAACATGTCGTAGGTTCTACCCTTCCTATTTGAACCAGATCTGAAAAGTGAGGAGCAGGACAGCACTGTCGGTCATTCACAAGACGAGCATCAGGGAAAAATGCGTGCAGCAAATACCTGATAAGACAAAAGTTGGGCTAAAGTCTCAATGACAACAGAGCAAGAGAGCGTATGCTGTTGGGAATTCCGGTTGGGAGCGAGAGTGTATGCTGTTGGGAACTCCGGTTTTATTAGCAGATATTCAAGGTAAGCATATTGCGTTTTCAAACTTATCCCAATATAATTATGTAGATTGTTAGCATCCAGAGCTGTTGTGTGCTTTACATACAGTACAGGCCGAAGAGCACACCTTGTGTAATCCATGTCTTGTACATTGTAACGCGTGGTAGGTAGGATACGTGTATAAAAGTACCAAAAAGGGGAGAAGCTTCCACCTATGCAAATTTTATTCACAAAAAAAATTATATCTCCACCTTGACCACTCTTCACTCGGGAGCTCAGCAGTACGCAAACACACGATCCCTGACGAGCTCCAACATTGTTGTAAGGTCCAAGTCAGAGTCACTGTTGTCACTGTAGCGTGCCAAAGTGCTTTGATTATTTGGTATGATTTGGGGAAAACTCCTACGAAGAATAGTCAACAAAAAAGATAGCAATAGTAATCCAAATCCGCATTTTTTACTGACTCGCAGATCCAGGAATTAGACTGATCCCATGGAGATGTTGCAACCGCGATCAGGACGTTGATTCCACTAAATAGACCAATCCGAAAGCCGCTGTGAGACCGACGAATAAAAAAAATAGACCGAAACCAATATTGCAGACGCGGTGGGACCGTCGGATCCAGCAAATAGATGGATCCCTTACTTGACTGAGGATCCAGGAAAATGTTCGGGCGGCAGTTGTAACGCGTGGTGGGTAGGATACAGGGACCAAAAAGGGGGAGAAGCTTCCACTTATGCACATTTATTCACTAAAAATAATAATTCCACCTTGACCACTCACTTCACTCCCCTTGTTTCCATCTGACTGGAAATTGCATCCAAAAGCAGCACATCGTGGCATTTTACTTCGCAAGTTTAGGCAGCAATAAGCAATTGTTGAACACGCTACACATTTGGAAAGATCCCAATGACGTCATCACTGCGAGCACGCAAACCATGGCGCCAACTAACGGTCAAAATATATAGTAAATATTATAAAATATTGCCATTGATTTAACATTTTATGTGTTTCCAACAACATATTTTAGTACAAGAGTGGTTTATTAGAGCCTACATGTATTTAAGGTAGAGGATCACTTTAATGACTAAGTGCACAAATATGGCGACTGCTGATGAGAGTGCACCTCCTTCCGGTCTAAAACAAGGGTAACTGGACAACGAGGGAAAATTTTGACATAAGTAGTTTTTAGTAACCTTCTAAGAGTGAGCTGGTTGCAGTGAGGGTTGGACTCTGCCAGGGCTGCCCTTTGTCACCAATTCTGTTCATAATTTTTATGGACAGAATTTCTAGGCGCAGCCGAAGCGTTGAGGGGGTACGCTTTGGTGACCTCTGCATTGCATCTCTGCTTTTTGCAGATGATGTGGTGCTGTTGGCTTCATCAAGCCATGACCTCCAACTCTCACTGGAGCGGTTCACTGCCGAGTGTGAGGCGGTTGGGATGAAGATCAGCACCTCCAAATCCGAGACCATGGTCCTCCATCGGAAAAGGGTGGAGTGCCCTCTCCGGGTTGGAGATGAGATCCTGCCCCAAGTGGAGGAATTCAAGTATCTTGGGGTCTGGTTCACGAGTGAGGGTAGGAGGGATCG
The DNA here is from genome assembly GCF_030265065.1 of Corythoichthys intestinalis. Classification (NCBI taxonomy): domain Eukaryota; kingdom Metazoa; phylum Chordata; class Actinopteri; order Syngnathiformes; family Syngnathidae; genus Corythoichthys; species Corythoichthys intestinalis. The sequence goes on along the minus strand of NC_080396.1, from coordinate 8,997,156 downwards.
GGAGATTGACAGACAGATCGGTGCAGCGAAGTGTTTTGTAGACGAGCAGTAGTATTTTATAGTCTATCCTTTGACTCACTGGAAGCCAGTGTAACGATTTCAAAACCAGTGTAATGTGGTCCAGTTTCCTTGTATTTGTGAGGACTCTGGCTGCAGCATTCTGTACTAGCTGCAGCTTCCTGACTTATTTTTTATCAAGACCTGTAAATATACCGTTGCAATAGTCCAATCTGCTGACAATGAATGCATGCATAAGTTTTTCCATGTCTTGTTGAGTCAGAAGCCCCTTAATTCTCACGATATTTTTTAGGTGGTAACAAGCAGATTTAGTGACAGACTTTAGATGGCTATCAAATTTTAGGTCTGAGTCAATAATTATGCCAAGATTTCTGACTTGATTTGTAGCTGTAAGTGACAGTGTGCTAAGGTGCCTGCTTATCTTTGACCTTTCCTTTTTTTGGCCCAAAAATGATCACTTCTGTCTTCTCCACATTTAACTGTAGAAAATTCTAGCACATCCATTCATTGATTTGATGAATGCATTCACTCAGGGAAACTAAGGGACTATAATCATGTAGGGACTAGGCATGTGCCAGTTACCGGTTTCAAGGTTTACCGTGGTATGAAAACGTCACTGTTTCAAAACCACAAAAATTTTCTGTCATACCTTAGTACGGAATTCGCTACTTTACATGTCTCAAAAATGCAGCCGGAACTGTCTTGGAGCAGCAGCGCTCACTCCTCCCTCTCCAGTTGTTGCTGTGTGTGTGTGTCAGTGACACTATTCTGCTAATCAGCTGGCAAACCAAAACAGAAACACTCCAAACAAAAGGCGTACTTTTCTTGAATTTATGGAGGTCTCAAGTCATGGTAACTGAAATATACAAAATGAATACATTTAAAACGATGTACAATAGTATTTTACACGTGTGAGTAGCTTCATTAGCACAAACACAACAGAATGTGAGGAAGTCATCATATCCATGAACATTAGAGCTGGGAATCTTTGGGCACCTAACGATTCAATTACGATTACGATTCAGAGGCTCCGATTCGATTCTAAAACGATTATTGATGCACCCCCCTCCTTTTTTTTTTTTTTTTTTTTAATGTTTTGTACATTAGTTCCAAAATTGTTCAAAAATACTCTCAGGCTAAACCAAACTACTGTTTCAGTATCAAGTTAACATATAGCAGTAAACAAATATACAAAAATAACAGTAAATAAAAAACTCCAGTCCCCATTCTGTATCAGCAGCTTTAAACTACATTCAATTAATTTAATGTTGTGAATCAACCGTTAAAGTTGTTAAAGTTATAATTTCCCTTTTGTCTACTTTCGACATGTGAAAGTTTTAAAACTATTTTAAAGATAGATTCAAGTCAATATTTTACCGATTTAGGAGTATTTTAGATAAAAAGTTAATTAGGTTTGCTTGGAAGGTTCGCTACAACAGCCTTGCAGGGAAGTGTACTGCTTTAAGATGGCGGCCGTTTACTACGTCCGCATCTAGCTTTTTGTAGATGTGCTGCTAACGCTACCGCTACCGTAGTGCATCTAGTCCTATATAAATGATATCTACCGTAACATTATGTGGCTGACGTACTTTGTAGCAGCTTTTCAGCAGCAGTCAGGTATGTTGTTGTGTTTTTTTATCTCGTGGCATGAGTTGAGCTAGAGCCGTGAGTTGAGCATTGGCATTACCCGAGGGGCCGGGTAATGAGAAGCATGATGTTTAGCTACTCTCGCTCCGTTGCTCATTGACCGCGCGGCGCGCTGAGTGTGTTGTACTTCCGCTTTACTTGGCATATTTCAATAATCGGAATTTGGATGTTTGTGAATCGTTCTCGAATCTTCCACGGCCGAATCGTGAATAATCTGAGAATCGGAAATTTTGCACACCTCTAATGAACATCATGAAAAAGTTCGCCAAAAAAACCCCACACATTTTCCTTTCAAATTCAAAATACAAACTAACTAAAAACTTACAAAGACGAATGTTAGCCTAGTCTTAGCTAGGAGAGAAACTTCGTCGACGTTATAGCCGCTGAGATACAAGCTTGAATAAGGGGAAAAGAATAGCGTCAAAGATCGCTAATAGCGACAGATGATCTTGCCCTATGCACAAATCCACGTTCGTTGGACAAGGTGAGGTCTCACTCCCAGTGTTTTTTCGATGAAACCTTTACACAACAATATTTACATTTTAACTAACTTATCCATTTTTGAGTTATTAACTTATGAATTCTTGTCTTTTTAACACAAAGGCATGACATGCAGACTAGAGTTGACACAGTGGCTGAAAATGGCAAAACTTCACTTGAGCTTTTGCCCCCTCAAAAAACAACAACTTTATAGCAATTCATTTTGTTCTTGCTCTAATCTTAGGCAACCCCAGCTGGGGCTGTGGGTAGTCTATAAATGTCTATATATTTAAATTTTATTTAAAATATTTTTTTCTTTATTTTAACATTATATTCATGTTCCAGTTTGCAAATATTTTCTGAAAAAAAAAAAAAAAAAAAAAATTGAAAAAAGTAGTTTTTTTATTTTTTTAACCCATACCTCTCAAAACAACACATTTTGGAACTATAATTGCAATACCGTGAGACCGTGAAACCACGGTATTTTTGCTCACGGTTATCGTACCATCAAAATTTTATACCGGCACATGCCTAGTAGGGACACAGAAGTGTAGAGTTGTGTGTCATCTGCATAGGTGTGATAGGAGATGTCATACTGTTCCATAATCTGAGCTAGGGGAAGCATATAGACCCCACGCCACACAATCACGTGATCGCTGTATTGTGCCGCCATATTGTCCGTCATTGTGTGTCGTATTGTCAATGATCGTAGTTAGTAATGGTGGATTCCCTTGCAAATTATGGATGCCCCTGTGCTTTCGGACGCTGTAAACTCATTGGATGAGTTGCATAAAAAACGTTATTTGGAAAAGCTTCGGTCGATCCAGTCGCCAGATCCATATTTGATGCCCAAACCGATGTTTCCTCCCGTCCGGTCCCGTCCCGTGCGTCAGAGCTCATCCTGAGACCACAAAATTTCCAATCATACTCCAGTTTATGTCTCGATGAGGAGTCGGGTACCACAAATTGGCACCGGCCCGAATATAAACCGACATTTGGTCAGCTGAGCATCACCGTTGTCACGATTGTAAAATGAAATTTGATCGACAACGGGCCGGTGTGTGCCGAAAAATAGCCGCCCCGCGTGAAATGTTCCCCCTGCCGGAAGCGCTTATTTATAACGCTTTATTGACGTGAAATCAGTTTTAAATAATTAAATTACGCAAAATATTAGTAATGTATTTTAGTAACAAATCGTGGACTGGGCCACATAACAGAAATGTATTAGTCTACAGGTTTTCACGACCATATCCCAATGACAATCACACAGGTATGACATTTATTAGTTCAAGCAGAGTCAAATAATACATTTTCACGGTACAAAGTCCGTTTTTCGGCACAACACCTGTTGTTGCGCTCACCTACTTGCTGCGCGACCGTGACGACGAGCTTCGTAGTCTCCGTCTGATGATGTCTGCGATCGTGTTGGCATCATATTGATGTTTTCGCCGCTGTCTAAGGGCTATCGACACAAACGCATCATGGACCGAGACAAACAAACCGTGCTGCTTTCGAGATTTGTCCTTTTAACAATGGGCACACAGCAACTACTAAAATGACCGTTTATCTTCTCTGTTACTGCAACCAACCGCCACACATCACTTCACCATTTTGATTAATCAAGGTTAACGATTGTCAGGAAGGTTTTTGGGTTCGTTTACTAGGCGGTGATTCCTGAGGGCCCAAAAACACCAGATGCATGATCGTTGCGGTTCCGGTCCGACTCGGGTAAAAAATAGCGCCGGAGCCAATCCGTTCCCATTACAGTGCCTTGCAAAAGTATTCGGCCCCCTTGAATCTTGCAACCTTTCGCCACATTTCAGGCTTCAAACATAAAGATATGAAATTTAATTTTTTTGTCAAGAATCAACAACAAGTGGGACATAATCGTGAAGTGGAACAACATTTATTGGATAATTTAAACTTTTTTAACAAATAAAAAACTGAAAAGTGGGGCGTGCAATATTATTCGGCCCCTTTACTTTCAGTGCAGCAAACTCACTCCAGAAGTTCAGTGAGGATCTCTGAATGATCCAATGTTGTCCTAAATGACCGATGATGATAAATAGAATCCACCTGTGTGTAATCAAGTCTCCGTATAAATGCACCTGCTCTGTGATAGTCTCAGGGTTCTGTTTAAAGTGCAGAGAGCATTATGAAAACCAAGGAACACACCAGGCAGGTCCGAGATACTGTTGTGGAGAAGTTTAAAGCCGGATTTGGATACAAAAAGATTTCCCAAGCTTTAAACATCTCAAGGAGCACTGTGCAAGCCATCATATTGAAATGGAAGGAGCATCAGACCACTGCAAATCTACCAAGACCCGGCCGTCCTTCCAAACTTTCTTCTCAAACAAGGAGAAAACTGATCAGAGATGCAGCCAAGAGGCCCATGATCACTCTGGATGAACTGCAGAGATCTACAGCTGAGGTGGGAGAGTCTGTCCATAGGACAACAATCAGTCGTACACTGCACAAATCTGGCCTTTATGGAAGAGTGGCAAGAAGAAAGCCATTTCTCAAAGATATCCATAAAAAGTCTCGTTTAAAGTTTGCCACAAGCCACCTGGGAGACACACCAAACACGTGGAAGAAGGTGCTCTGGTCAGATGAAACCAAAATTGAACTTTTTGGCCACAATGCAAAACGATATGTTTGGCGTAAAAGCAACACGGCTCATCACCCTGAGCACACCATCCCCACTGTCAAACATGGTGGTGGCAGCATCATGGTTTGGGCCTGCTTTTCTTCAGCAGGGACAGGGAAGATGGTTAAAATTGACGGGAAGATGGATGCAGCCAAATACAGGAACATTCTGGAAGAAAACCTGTTGGTATCTGCACAAGACCTGAGACTGGGACGGAGATTTATCTTCCAACAGGACAATGATCCAAAACATAAAGCCAAATCTACAATGGAATGGTTAAAAAATAAACGTATCCAGGTGTTAGAATGGCCAAGTCAAAGTCCAGACCTGAATCCAATCGAGGATCTGTGGAAAGAGCTGAAGACTGCTGTTCACAAACACTCTCCATCCAACCTCACTGAGCTCGAGCTGTTTTGCAAGGAAGAATGGGCAAGAATGTCAGTCTCTCGATGTGCAAAACTGATAGAAACATACCCCAAGCGACTTGCAGCTGTAATTGGAGCGAAAGGTGGCGCTACAAAGTATTAACGCAAGGGGGCCGAATAATATTGCACGCCCCACTTTTCAGTTTTTTATTTGTTAAAAAAGTTTAAATTATCCAATAAATGTTGTTCCACTTCACGATTGTGTCCCACTTGTTGTTGATTCTTGACAAAACATTAAAATTTTATATCTTTATGTTTGAAGCCTGAAATGTGGGGAAAGGTTGCAAGGTTCAAGGGGGCCGAATACTTTTGCAAGGCACTGTATATCCTATTGTTCAACGTATACCTGCCGCGTCAGTGCTCCGGATTGCCTGCGGACTATCTCCGGTGTGCCGCATCCTGCCGGATGGTATAGGCTATTTTCTATTTTTGCCGGACACGCATCCGACAAAATGGGCGGAGCTGGGCCTGGACATAACAGCCCAGTTGCTTATTCACGGTTTAAACACCAGCAAACATGGACGAAGAACGCTTCATCATGGAGGTGGAAAGTCACAAAGTGATATACGATGCAGCAGATCGTTATTATAAAGACAGCATTAAAAGCGAAGCTGCAAGGTGTCCTATTATGTGTGTTTTTCTGGCAATGATATCAAACACACAACGTGCTGACAACTTTGAGCGGAAAAAAAAAAAAAAAAAGCAGCGTATCTGAAAGTGGCTCCACTGCAGAAATTCTCGTGCCCGGCGCACACACAATGTCGGTTTGTGTACAGAGTCGAGGGGGAAAAGTACGAAAGAGAAAAAAGAGACACCCACAAGTTTCGACCTGGTGGTCTATTCAAGACGTTTCTCTTTCTTTCCTACATTTTACTTGACTTTTCATAGAAAACCCAACAGTTTGCGCTGGGCACAGGAATCTGCAGTGTTAAGACACCAATTCCAAGTACGCTGTTTTTTAGTTCATGTAGTATATAATTTGCTATCCATTTTATAAATATTACAGATTATTTAACAGTTGTTTATAACAGTTCTATCAGATGTTATGTGCCATAAATTCTAAATGTGCACAAAGATATAAACAAATCGACACAACCAAGGGCAAAATAGGGCCCCCACCCACACGGAGCCCTGATCTCAACATGATGCAGTCAATCTGGAATTAAGAGACAGACATAACTAAAATATCAATATGCAAAGAAAAAATGTGCTCTCTCTCTGCTTCTCTGATGAGTATAGACTCTGTGTGTTTTTCGTTGTTTTAAATGGCACATTATAGCGCGCGATCACGCGAGTGCTCACGAGGGAACGGAGTTGGCGGACTGCAGCCGTGCGAAGCCGGTATGATTTGCCTGTTTTTGACGTACTGCGTGGCACGCAGTCAACACTGAACCGGACCGGAACCTCAACGATCATGCATCTGGTGTATTTGGGCCCTTAACAAGCAGAAAAACACGCAGTAATTGGAGGAATGTACGTAGCGGTAATATGTAAACATGATGAGCTGACGGACAATATGGCGGCACCAGTCAGGGGGGGCGGAGTTGTGATGTCACGTGATTGGGGTCTATAGATGTTAAATAAGAGTGGTCCAAGAATTGACCCTTGAGGGACTCCACACGTGAATTTGGTTCGTTCTGACTGATGGTTTCCGATTGAAACAAAGAAATCCCTATCATGTAAATAAGATGTGAACCACTGAAGAACAGTGTCAGTAAGCACTACCCACTGTTCCAATCTGCTGAGTAGTATGTTGTGATCAACCGTGTCGAATGCGGCACTGAGATGTAGCAGAACAGATGATTTGCCAGCATCGGTATTCCGACGAATATAATTTAGGACTTTGATAAGCACGGTCTCGGTGCTGTGGTGCGTCCTAGTATAGACGTTGCCTTTAAATGCTTATCTTTCAGCACCATTGACGGCGCTGGACGACCAAAGTTCATTTCCACAGAGAGTGGCGAATAAACAAATGCTGCTGTCAATGGGACCCAATGTGTTAACAATTGAGTGACCGAAAACCCACAGAAAGTGACCCATGGGAGAGCAAACATCCCCATGCAATTTCTCCAGAAATTGCATTTTCTAGTTCCCTATATGTCATCGTGGAGTAGTAAATTAAGTCTACCTGACTTTGCCGAGGGCACTTAATAAAAGAATCACATTCTGTTGCACTCACTGTACTTCCAACAGTGAATGACATTGAGCCATTGATTTATACACTGTAAATTAATTCAGTGGGTGGACGTAAGGTGCAGTCATCGTAATGGATGCTCTAATGGAAGGACATCAAACAAATTCAAACCAGTTTGACAAAAGCTTCATTCGCTGTCTGCTGATCTTCATTGTGATTTTCAGCCATGTTGATCATGATGTGACTGGAAACCTGCAGCCAAAAGTCTTTGAGGAAGGCTGCAGTGTTTCAGGTGTCAGCTGAGACAATTCTGTGCTTGAATTTATCACCGCTTCATTCTTCAGAGCACTTAGATGCCCTGGTGCACGCCATAAATCAACAAGCACTTACTCAACAAAAGGCTCCCGAGAACATTGCCTGTCCTCAATGTTCCTCCGACAATTTTGTTTTAATCAGGACCTTCCTGCTGCTCGCCATTTGAAACGACTCACATACAGTATGTTTCTTTTGAAAGAAGTTACTTTTTCTATTAACCTGTTTAAAGCAATTCTATTTTATAGTGTGGAAAGCAAACTGCCCACGGGCACCACAGCGTTCCCCACTCATCAGCTCTTCACCTCCCACTGCACTACAAAGAATGTCCCACTGAGGCCACTTGCTAAGGTTTACGCACTTAATGGCCCACTTAAATTCAGCTGTGATTCATCTGCAAAAAATCGACTAACAATTTCTACGGGGAAACAGACGTTTCGCCTTGACTGTGTTAAGACTTCTTGACAGCTAACCAGAAAATGCAGCTCGATAATTTGAGCCTTTGCACTTTATTCTGGACGACTGCTCTATTCAATCACATAACGACATGTGGAGAAGACGTATGAGTTCTCTGCAGAATGTATTCATAGAGAAAACGAATTCAGCCACTGGACATGATAAAGCACCCTTTGAAATGTCCTTGATGAATTACTGTCGCGCTATCTATGCAAATACTGTAGCCCAAAAGGCTGAAGCTTTTAACATGCAACGTTCAATTATCCCATCAGTGGAGTCAGAAAACGCTGACATCAGCAATAGTGACCTCCATTTTTTATTTTTCTTCTTTTCAGATTTAATTAAACACACAGGGCACTTTCACACTAGACCAGGGGTCGGCAACCCAAAATGTTGAAAGAGCCATATTGGACCAAAAAAAAACAAAAATGTCTGGAGCCGCAAAAAATTGAAAGACTTAAATACGCCTAATAATGAAGGCAACACATGCTGTATGTGTCTGTATTAGCTACAGTGGGGCAAATAAGTATTTAGTCAACCACCAATTGTGCAAGTTCTCCTACTTGAAAAGATTAGAGAGGCCTGTAATTGTCAACATGGGTAAACCTCAAGCATGAGAGACAGATTGTGGAGAAAAAAAAAATCACATTGTTTGATTTTTGAAGAATTTATTTCCAAATTAGAGTGGAAAATAAGTATTTGGTCACCTACAAGCAAGCAAGATTTCTGGCTGTCAAAGAGGTCTAACTTCTTCTAACGAGGCTCCACTCGTTACCTGTATTAACGGCACCTGTTTTAACTCATTATCGGTATAAAAGACACCTGTCCCCAACCTCAGTCAGTCACACTCCAAACTCCACTATGGCCAAGACCAAAGAGCTGTCGAAGGACACCAGAGGCAAAATTGTAGACCTGCACCAGGCTGGGAAGACTGAATCTGTAAAACGCTTGGTGTAAAGAAATCAACTGTGGGAGCAATTAATAGAAAATGGACGACATACAAGACCAGTGATAATCTCCCTCGATCTGGGGCTCCATGCAAGATAGCCCTGAACTCCAGCTAAATCCTGGAATTTAAACAGGTAGCCCTTAAGTCTGAAAGCAATTTCCCAGGTCGACTGACTCGGAGATGACAAGGACATTAACCCTTTAAGGTCTGGGCCTATTTTGTCTGATTTTGCATGCCTTTGAAGTTGCCTTTATATTTCAAAGAAAGAATGGTTTACGATGGCCTGGTTTGGTCCCTTTTTTTGTGACACCTTGAACTTCATGTCCAAACTGTTGTTTCCTTCACTGACCAATTATAAATCATCATTTTGGGCCCAAAAAGACAAAAAATTCCAAAATCGTTTTGTGAACATTTTTAATATTGATGTCCAATTGACAACCAAACATGCGTAATGAACCGTTTTGAAACTTTATAATATTTATTCAACATGTTAGGATGAACATTCAACCAAAAAAATTTAGAATAAATAGTCTTATATTTGACAATTCAACATAAACAACAGGTATAGCCATAGGCGTTTTTTGCTTTTATACATGCTCTAGTCAAAACAGGTTATATACAGCAGACCAAACAGTGAAGAACAGTGAAAAAATATATACCATCTAACACAAAAAGTGTTTAGAGGCCATCTCTTTATGAGGTTAGGTATTGCGGCCCATCACCTGATGAAAACTATGTACACACAATCAAGCTTCTTGAACACACATTTATATACACAAATTGAGAAGACAGTTTGTGGGGGGGGGGGGGGGGGGGGGGGGGGGATATAGCATTGGAAAAAAAAGTATTTTCAAAAATATTTACAATAAACAAGTTAAAATTTTTTCAGGCATGCCACTCCGAAAAGCTGTTTCGTCCTGGAATTCCTTGCCTTCCAATAATCTTGCACAGTTGGAAGTGAAACCAAAGACATGTACAAGAGGAGTCCAATAAATTTTTCAAGCTCCTCCACTGTAGTGTCTGTCCACACAAACTTTTTCCCAATCTCTTTTCGGACTCTGCCATACTGGTTTGTGTGTTTGCACATATTCATCATTGTCGATGAGGTGAAGAACAGGTCAAAAAGTTCTTTTGGGGTGTATGCATGGTCACGATTCACCTGAGGTCCTGGTGGTCTCCGGGGTGTGAACCGGCTGCACTGTGGGGCAGTGTCTGTGTCTTGCTCTGTGCTCCACGGCACAGGTGCAGGCTGAGCCAGTGGTGATCGGCTTCTGCCGCGCTGACTTCTCCAGCCTCTCCTCCGCTAACATCTCATCGCTCTTCCGTGATGACCCCTTCTCCCTCGTCCTCTTTCCATTCGGGCAGTGAATGTAGAGTTTTCATTGTCACTATAAATGTACATGAAAAAAAAGTCAGTATTTATGAAAATAATAAAGTATAAAATAAAAATATATACAGCAATAAATAATAATGGAAATCTATATGTATGACAATAGAAAGAATACCATAGCAATACCATAGCTGATGAATATGTGCTACATCCCTAATCTTCATATAGAAAAAAGAACACAAATTATAAATTCCTGCCTGGGATACACACAGTGCACGTACGACTTTGATCTGATATGCACATTTTATTATTATATACACAAACACACACTTATATTGCATCAAAATTAACTTTGTCTTGCAATATCAAAAGAAACTTTCAAAAGAAACTTTTTCAGCATTAAAAAAAAAAAGTGAGTTGGCTTACCTCTGCTCGTCGATGGCGTGACCCACGTGTTCAAATCTGTCACTATCTTCACTCGAGGACTCTTCCGAAGAAGACGATGATGACGAATTTAGACCATCCTCTTCCTCAAGTTGATCAAAAAGCACAATTGCTTGCGCTAAATTTAGTTTTCCGTTCATTCTCAAAGTCACACAAAGTCGCTGCTTGATCCAAACGGCCGTCGCTCGCCACCTCACTGCTTCAGAACACTCCTCCCTCTCGTTCGGTGGAACCTCGCACGGCAGTTTTATATATAAAAAAAGAAACGCATTTTGTGCTTCCACTGTGACTTCGAAAGGGTTCGTTTGATTTGTTTTTTTCATGGAGCTTCCGTTTTGAAAAAGGACAAGAAATGATGGAAATATAGACATAAACAAATGATCCATGCAGCGTTTTAATGTTTTTTTGAGAGGACAATAAAACTATCAAACTTAAATGACAATATCTCACGTTTTAGTTGGTCGATTGACTTCAAATAATAACGAGAGTAAACCGCAACTTCCGCACTTTAAAACGAGACCAACCAACGCCATGTGGGTGACGTAATTAAAACGTGAGGGCGCTTCAAAGACGACGTGCGCTGAGGACGCGCCGGCGCGTCCTTCGACTCTCAAGGGTTAACTTGGTCGCGTCCTAGTATAATGTCCGGGACTTCACCAGGATGTGGCATGCATGAAAGCAGCCGGTTGATTCCCCAGTCTCAGCGCGAAGGTTGATGACGTAAATTTAATGTCAGGCCAATCGTCATTTCCGCTTTCTTTGCACAAAGACAAAGAGCTGTAAACAAATATCGCAATATTCAGACTCACGGAGACGACAGAGCAGAGCAGGAGTGTGGAAGAGGCAAGGCAGTTGTGACGCCGTTGCAAACGTGATGATAGGTCGTTCCAGTAATACCTGACTGTAGCCGATAGCCCACAAACTACGCCCACATGATGCTGCGGTAGATATCATATATACTGCATATAGAACTAGATGCGAAATGACAGACACTGTGGCATTAGCACCATGTATAGAGAACTAGCTGCGTTAGTAAACAGCCGCCATCTTAGAGCAGTAGACTTCTTAGGAAGGCTCTTTTGTAGAGAACCTTCCTTGCGAACCTAATAAACTTTTTATCTAAAATACTGCTAAATTGGCAAAATCTTGACTTGAATCTATCTTTAAATGATTAAACTGTTTATTAAAACGTTCCCATGTCGAAAGTAGACAGAAGGGAACTATTGCAATAACAGGAGCAAATTTGACTTCCAAACATAGCAAAGGTTACTATCTAGTTATCACAATATTCGCAATACCCCTGTGTCTAGTTAAATTTAGGGTAAAGAATTGGGCTATGGCCAATTGTCCCAAAAACCCTTTAAACTTCACATTTTGTGACCTGTTTTTTTTTTTTTTTTTTTTTTTTTTTTTTAAATGAAAACATGAAAATTATCACCAGTTACTTTGCCAAGTAACTAACTACTCTTACATTCAGGTAACTGAGTTACTAACACAACTACTTTTTGGGATATTTGTAACTGTAATTAATTACTTTTTTAAAGTAAGATTAACAACACCGGTCTCATTTACGTCGTGCTGAATCCTATTTTGGAGATTCTGTGGGTTCCTCTAGCTTGATTTTCCAGTTTTAGCTTTGCCAACACATTGCTTTTTCATAAGTGTTTTAATGGACTCTCTTACGTAATTAATACAGCAATGGATTAAGTCATTTGTAAAAAAAAAAAAAAAAAAAAAAAAAAAAAACACAAGGCTAATGTGTACATACAATGAAAACCATACAGTGGTATGAAAAAGTATCTGAAGCTTTTGGAATTTCTCACATTTCTCCCAAAAATCACCATCAAATGTGATCTGATTTTTGTCAAAATCACAGATGAAAAAAATGGTGTCTGGTTTAACTAAAACCACCCAAACATTATTCGGTTTTCATATCTTTATGAGGATATAGTTTATATTATAGTCATGTAATACATTGTAGTAGAGTTTAATAATAACACGTCATATTATGGATGTCCCCGATCCGATCACATGATCGGGAATCGATTTTCTGAGGATCAGAATCGAGTGAAAACGATTGGATTTTTAATTTAAAAAAAAAAAAAATCAATCATTCATTCATCTATAGCCTATATGCCGATTACAAAGTTAGCATGTTTGAGTAAGACACTCTATAAATTGTTTTACTATCAGACATTTTAATGTTTTTTTTTTTTGCTCTTGCCATAGTCTGTCTCCTCTCTTATCATTGGAATTAAAATCAACCCACCCATTTCAGTTTATCTTATCAGCTTTAAAGATATCGTTTCTCTTTGTATTTCTCAAGCTGCTGCACCACCCCTGAACTCTTTTTCCACCCCCAAGGGAGTCATGCATGGCTTTGAAAACCCATCTATAGAACTAATTTAAAACCACACAAACATTTTTTATTCCAATATGCATTAGTACACACAATGTTTGTACACACGTTAATGCAATTCTCTCTAAAATGGTGGCTTAATTGTGAAGATGCTCGATACCAACCTGATAAACCATAGAACGACTTTATCCACAGCATCAAACAACATTGCATATACTACTGTATGAAGTAAATGTGTTCCCAGGGGGTTGGTTGTCTCTCATACACTGTGTTTTATTCACACATTTATGGTTCACTTCAGAATGGAGGGAATGTTATATTCCATCCTTCAAATTTCTAAAATATCCATTAACAAAGTACTAAAACGTGCAGTGTCTGAGTAAATATACAGTAATTTTCGCACTATAAGGCGCCCCCCACCAAATTTGGCACAAAAACGGCATTTCTACAAACACAAGCCGCACTGGACTATTAGCCGCAGCTTTCCTCACTGAATTATGGGATATTTACACCAAAAGATATTAACCAGTAGCACTTTATCTGACAGCAGCATCATATAGCTGTCATAAAACCAAATGAACCACCATGAAGCTTTGAACCACTTGGCTGCAAAGCTTCATTGCTTCAAGAAGCTTCATTTGGCCATCACTGTTCCCTTGGGGGAGACAGTCAAAGTCTGATGCCACCTGCTGTCAACACTGTTGTTGTCCAACATGCCTCCTAGCATGCATTGCAGCGCTACAGATGTAAATAACAATCAAAATTCGTGTTCTGTGCTAATTATATCTTCAGTTACTGTTCCAGTTGTTTCATTTATTGCTAGTTATGGTATTTGGTAACAGCTTATTTGACAGTGACGCCATTAGACCATCATAATTATGACATGACACTGTCATGAGCATTAATGAATGCTTATAACAGATGCCATTTAGTGTTATCCGGCAAATTATTAGAGTTAGTGAAATAATTTGCCAGATGACACTTGATGAGATCTGTCATAAGCATTCAGTAATGTCCATGATTGTGCCATGTCATAATTATACGATCTTATGACCGTCTTATGACACCGCTGTCAAATAAAGTGTTACCTATTAACCGAAATAAATCAGCAAAAAAGCCGCACTTTACTATAAGCCGCAGGGTTCAAAATGAAGGAAAAAAGTAGCGGCTTATAGTCCGAAAATTACGCCGTAATTTTTGCACTATAAGGCGCACCTGACTATAAGCCGCCACTCACCAAATTTGACACGAAAACGACATTTGTTCATAGATAAGCCGCACTGGACTATAAGCCGCAGCCGTCCTCACTGTACTATGGGATATTTACACCAAAAGATATTCAACGGTAACACTTTATTTGACAGCGGCATCATACGACTGTTATAAGACCAAATGAACCACCATGAAGCTTTGAACCAACTGGTTGCAAAGCTTCATTGCTTCAAAAAGCTTCATTTGGCCATCACTGCTCCCTTGGGGGAGACAGTCAACTTCTGGTGCCACCTGACGTCAATACTGTTGTTGTCCAACATGCCGCCTAGCATTCATTGCAGCGCTCAGATGTAAAGAACAATGAAAATTCATCTTCTCTGCTAATTATTTCTTCAGTTACTGTTCCAGTTGTTTCATTAATTGCTTTTTGACAGTGGCAACATAGACTGTCATTAGACAATCAAAATTATGATAAAACACTGTCTTGAGTAGAGATGTCCCGATCGATCGGGTCTGATCACGTTATTTTCAAAGTATCGGAATTGGCAAAAAAATATCGGACATGCCTTTTTTTATATATATATATATATATGTATATATACTGTATATTTTAATTAAATCATTTTCTACTTGTATCTAACGTTACAGACATAATGTGTTACACTCTTCCCGTGTCTTTAGTTTAAGCTTAAGGTAGGGTTATCAAATTTATCGCGTTAAGGGCGAGAATTAATATTTTTTACATTTATCACGTTACAATATTTAACGCAATTAACGCATGCGCTGCATGACCCACTCACGCATTGTCGCGTTAAATCTATAATGGCGCCGTTTTACCCATATAGTATATAGAGCTAAAAGGCAGTGTAAAATGAGTAGAGTGAATTTTGGCAGCCTTTGGAGCCTTTTTTAAAATGGCTAAAGCCTTTCAATCCCTCTCCCAATGATTAGAATAATCGTGGGAAGCAATGTGGGGATGAAAGGTAGTAGTTGATCTTTTTCTTAACACCATATGTTATTTCCCAACGCAGAGAAGATATATCAATTGGTACCACGACGCACAGTCATGGTTGCACTTCCCGTCATGTAGTTGGGCAGAAGTTAAATGGCTACAGTATCATTTACTGAAAGCTCAACAAATACACTAGATGGCAATATTTAGTCACAATATACAAAGTCACAAGTCTTTCTATCCGTGGATCCCTCTCACAGAAAGAATGTTAATAATGTAAATGCCATCTTGAGGATTTATTGTCGTAATAAACAAATACAGTACTTATGTACTGTATGTTGAATGTATATATTCGTCCGAGTTTTTTTTTTTTTTTTTTTTCTTAATGCATTGCCAAAATGTATATGATCGGGAACAATTATCGGGAATGATTGGAATTGAATCGGGAGCAAAAAAAAAAAAAGCAATCGGATCGGGAAATATCAGGATCGGCAGATACTCAAACTAAAACGATCGGGATCGGATCGTGAGCAAAAAAACATGATCGGAACAACCCTAGTCTTGAGCATTAATAAATGCTTATTACAGATGTCATTTGGTGTTTTCAAGCAAATTATCACACTTTTGAATGGATGTAAAAAGCCGAGCTGGACATACAGTGGGGAGAACAAGTATTTGATACACTGCCAATGGGATTAGCAGTGTATCAAATACTTGTTCTCCCCACTGTAAATGGAGTTCGTGACATAATTTGCCGGGTGACACTTAATGATATCTGTCATAAGCATTCAGTAATGCCCATGATAGTGTCATGTCATAATTATGACTGTCTTATGGCGCCGCTGTCAAATAAAGTGTTACCTATTAACCCAAATAAATCAACAAATAAGCTGCACTGGTCTATAAGCAGCAGGATTTAAAATGAAGGAAAAAAGTAGCGGTTTATAGTCCGAAAATTACAGTATATAAGCTGCACACAGACTACTTTTCATTTTGTCAGTGTTGTCCCATGAAAAGATATACTTAAATATCTGCAGAAATGCGAGGGGTGTACTCACTTTTGTGATACACTGTATACTCAGGTGCGACTTATAGTCCGAAAAATAAGGTACGAGATTTTCACTACTGTGCCGCAACACGGAATTTTAGTGCTCCCCCACCTGCTAAATCCCACTGTGCTGTACTGTGCGTTCTCAGGTCCTTTTTCTTCATTCAGCACCTGATTGAGCCGGATTGAGAGGCCATGCGACACACCTGTGCCGCATTAGGAATGCTCAATATTGAAGGACGCCTGTCACCATCTGCAAATGTCGAACTATTACTTGCTTACCGCTGTGTGTGTCATCTCATTTCTTGCCTTTTACGATTGTATTCTTGGTTATCATGTTGCTGTGCTGGTATTTTTGTTGGACTTTCTTATTATTTGTTTTACCTTTTCTGGCAATTGTTGCCTTCCCTTTGGTTCTGTCGCCGACTCGGTTCCTGCCATTTTTTGTTTTGTATTTTTTTCTCGCATGTTCTGGCGTGCTCCATTCGTTCTCATTTTGTAATAAATACGACAAACTTCAACGTCTGTGTTTGGAACCAAATTTTACAGCTCGACGTGTCATCACAAACCAATGACTATATGTTCATATGAATAGGAGTGGGAACTAGGGTTGTTCCGATCATGTTTTTTTGCTCCCGATCCGATCCCGATCGTTTTAGTTTGAGTATCTGCCGATCCCGATATTTCCCGATCGCTTTTTTTTTTTTTTTTTGCTCCCGATTCAACTCCAATCATTCCCGATAATTTTTCCCAATCATATACATTTTGGCAATGCATTAAGAAAAAAATGAATACAATTAGGACGAATATATACATTCAACATACATACAGTATGTACATAAGTACTGTATTTGTTTATTATGACAATAAATCCTCAAGATGGCATTTACATTATTAACATTCTTTCTGTGAGAGGGATCCACGGATAGAAAGACTTGTAATTCATAAAGGATAAATGTGATTTTGTATATTGTGAATAAATATTGCCATCTAGTGTATTTGTTGAGCTTTCAGTAAATGATACTGTAGCCATTTAACTGTTCTGCCCAAATGCATGATGGGAAGTGCAACCATGACTGTGCGTCATGGTACCAATTGATATATCTTCTCTGCGTTGGGAAATAACATAGGGTGTTAAGAAAAAGCTCAACTACTACCTTTCTTCCCCACATTGCTTCCCACGATATTTCTAATCGTTGGGGGAGGGATTATAAAAAAAGTCTCTAAATGCTGCCAAAATTCACTGTGCTCATTTTACGCTGCCTTTTAGCTCTATATACTGTATGGGTAAAACGGTGCCATTATAGATTGAACGCGACAATACGTGAGTAAGTCGTGCAGCGCATGCGTTGATTGCGTTAAATATTGTAACGTGATAAATGTAAAAAATATTAATTCTCGCCGTTAACGCGATATATTTGATAACCCTACCTTAAGCTTAAACTAAAGACTCTAGATGAGTGTAACACATTACGTCTGTAATGTTAAATACAATTAGAAAACGATTTAATTTAAAAATATATATATACAGTATAAATATATATATATTAAAAAAGGCATGTCCAATATTTTTTTGCCGATTCCAATACTTTGAAAATGATGTGATCGGACCCGATCGATCTGCATAGTGGGAACCTCTTGGTTGACGATATGGCGATACAATGATTATCGATACAATGGTCAGGAAATCATTCTAGGATATTCTACAAACAACTAATAAACAGAAAAACAAGCTTCTGCTGTGAATCGGAATGAGTACATCACTAGTAGACGTCCAATCCGTTTGAACTGGACGACTGCTCTATTCCCACTTCTAACGGATTGAACGTCTATGGCTGTCAGTGGCAGCCAGTGCCAGGCAATGAGGTACCGTAATTTCCCGAATATAACGCACACTTTTTTCCCCAATATCAACTTGTGAAATCATGGTGGGCACTATACACGGGTACAGGGATGGAGACAGAAATATACAAGGGGCATTCAAAAAGTAATGCACTCAAGTGCATTGCTCGTACAGGATTTTACCAATCTTGTTTATATTTGGCACAAACATGATAGGACAAACCTTCTTGCGATTGTTATATGTGTTTTTCTTATTTTCAGATTTTTAAAGCTTAAACTAGCTTCCAAAAAGCTCGTCAGAAACAAAGAGCTGTTATCGAATTCCTTGTTGCAGAGGGAGAAACCCCTCTGAAGATTCAACCCCGACGGGAAAATGTCTACAAGGATGATACCATTGACTATAGTACTGTGAAAAGATGGGTGCTGCGATTTAAAAACAGTACTGAAGACCACGAAGAGGTAGGTAAAGCCAGCATAGCCGATAATTCCAAAAAGTTCAAGGCCCAAAAATCAGCTAGCAAAATTATGGCCACCGTTTTTTGGGATTCTCAAGGTGTAGTCACACGTCTGAGGAACACATTAAGACTCTTAGGAAGCTCAAAGCAAGAATTCGACGTGTTCGGCCTAACTTGGACATGGCAAATGTGCTCCTCTAGCATGACAATGCACGTCCTCACACAAGCATCAGGACCATGGAGGTGATCAGTTTATTTGGATGGACATCCGCCATATTCTCCTGATTTGGCACCGTCAGACCACCACCTCTTTGGTCCAATGAAAGAAGGACTCCAGGGCAACCGATATGGCAATGACGAAGTGAAAACTGCTGTCAAGAATTGGTTTAGAGATCAACCGGCTGAGTTCTACAACACTGGTATACATGCCCTCGTTCATAGGTGGACTGTAGCTCTTGAGAGAGGTGGAGACTATGTGGAGAAGTAAAAATGTAATCCTTACACTTGTACCTTTCTTTTGACATGTTGCTATTATAATTTGTTTGTACATAATAAAGTTGGGTGCATTACTTTTTGAATACCCCTCGTATATAAAGACCAATTTTTTTTTAATTGACACGGCCATGTTGTGTTGAAGAAATGGTATGCGGCGATCCGTTGGCGACCTTTACGGTACGTGACGTCACCATTTTGTTCGGGTCGTAGCGAGCTAGGGAAGGAGTCGGAGTATCAAACAACGGAGCTAATCTGCGTTGCTTTATTGACATTTAGGCTGCAACAAAGTACGGTAGCAATGTCTGTCTCACATGCAACCCGTGGAAGATAACTATCTTTCTGGCCGTTCCCTCAACAAAATACCTCCCCCCGAACTATACAACTTGCCAACATAAGTTCCGCCGGTAAATTCTGTTTTAACTCGCTACACGGTAATACTTCACTCTGATTGGTCAAATGATTTAGTTTCTTGAACTCATTGGAGTCAACGTTTATTGCAGCTCCGCAACTCGGACCATAACAAACGTAACAACATAGACTTTCTGTGTCCGTCAACTATATTTGTCCCTCGGGAAACTCAAACCCAAATAACATTAGTTCCTATTGTTACAGTCAGGTCAACAGCGATGCACTCTTCTGATATCCGACCTAAATCACCACTTTTATTTGACCATATCAATCCATGGAAGAAACATTTATTCATCATGATAAAACGACCAGGTTATACAGCAGGCTTTAAAAGAAAAGTCCCATCTGTTTTGTTTTCTCCTGGATTCTGGTAAGTTGAAGAAGTTGTCAGATCATATTATTACCGCACATATTGTCAGTTTATGGTAATGTTTTGAACTACCAATGTGCTATGCTTGTGCTGTGTTTCACCAGTGAGTAAAATGACATTTCTGTATCTGTACACGAGCTCTGTTTTCTTGTATTCTCCTATTTATTGGTACTAAAATTAGGGTGTGCGTTATACACGGGTACGATAATTTTCCCTACATTTTACAAGTAAATTTGGGGTGCGCGTTTTAAACAGGTGTGCCTTATATTCGGGAAATTACGGTAATTTTGGGCCATTTAAGGTCGTTTACCTGTTGATGTTCAGTTACTTCCTGTTGATTTTGGGGTATTTTATGGGTCACTTCCTGTTTATTTTGAGTTACAGAACAGGAAGTGAATCTAGGAATCACCCAAATGAATAGACCCCACTCCCCAACCTCACACAATGATGTGTCGCTGTATCCGGCCGCCATATTGTCCGTCATTGTGTGTCCGTATTCGCAATGGTTTCAATTTATCGTGCAATCTATATTGCAATTCATGGAAGCCCTGGTGCTTTCAGACGCTGTAAACTCATTGGATGCGTTGCATAAAAGGCGTTATGTGGAAAAGCTTCAGTCTATCCATTCGCCAGATCCATATTTGATGCCTAAATCGATATTTTTCGACCCGCTGTCTTCGCCGTCTCTGCCTGACATCTGCTACCCTGATATCTACAACTATCTTGTCCACAGAAACTCGGCCTATTCTCACGAAACTTTGAAAAACTTTAAGAGCAGCACTCTAAGCAACATTACCCCGTGTGACCCCTTACTTCCAATTTTCTAAAATGCCGACAATCAATAAAAAAAAAAGTTGACTGCGATGGCCGACGCTTCAAGGATAGGTGGATATTGGACTATTTCTTCAATACAATATGCAACAACTGTGTCTGCCTCATTTGCAAAGAGACAGTCGCTGTTTTCAAAGAGTTCAATGTGACGCGATAATACTAAACAAGACACGCTGACATGTACGACAACATTACAGGGAAGATATGCAGCGAGAAATTATAGCAACTTGAAGCTAGTTTAATTTCACAGCAGCAGTATTTCGCAAGAGCCCGAGTGTCGAAAGAGAACGCCACAAAGGCGAGATTGTTGAAATTATGAATTTAAAAAAAATAAATAAAGCAAATGTGACACACACAAGGGCTTGCTAAAAATGGTTTAAATATATTTTTCTACGTAAATCAGCCAAGGTAGCCCCCCACATTTTTTCCACACCAAATCTGGCCCCCTCTACAAAAAGTTTGGACACCCCTGTTTAACTGATGATCCGTAGACGAGGCCAGCTTCTTTCACTTGGTACCAGCTAAATATTATTCAAAAAATAATGATGGCGGAAGAAATAAACATCTTCAATTTGAAATTGTATGTTGTCGGCGATTAACCTCGCAATGATCTTAATTGTGGTTGTCAGCCCAAAACCCTCTAAATATATATTAAATGCATCTTACCAGATATAAAATGACTACTACATAGTCTGTGGTGATCGTTTGGTGCCCAGTTTTCTCGTCGAATTGCATTGACGCTTATGTAGGGTGCTGCCATTGACGGACATGGACGTCCAATTCTCCCAATCATTTCTAATTGCGTTTAGTTTATTTAATGCCATTGACTGGCATTATTGTCCATTCTATTGATAGACCTGATTGGGGCTAAGATCTGTATCTCCACAGAGGAAAGACCCAGGTGTAATTTCTCCCGAAATTGCAGTTTCTAGTTCCAAATAAAGTATACCTTTGAAAACCAAGGCTGCCGACAAACACAAAGGTAGTAAGAGTGATGATTATGTCACTCACAAATATGACAATAAATCAATGTACTGCTAAACTTCAAGGCGAGGTGGCAAGGACGCAGTCAGTCAAACAGAGAATGGAAGAAAACTAAACGACTTTTAAATATGAAACAAACCAGACTGAATTTCTGTCTTTGAAGATGAACCCTGAATAAACATTTGTATGTGCCCGCACTCTATTGTGACTCATTTTGTTTTTTGTTTTTTTTTGTCTTAGACTACATTGAGGCAATGCAAAACAGATCATGACAGTGCACTACTTTTGAATGTGTTTGTAAATGGAAACAGACAAACCAGCCTAGAGCAATAGCCACTATTAATAGCCCAGTGCAAAACAACCCAGAGCAACAGGAGCTGCAAAAACTATATTAGAAAGCATAACAATAAAATATTTGAAGAGCTTTGGAACAACTGTGGGTGAACCACCTGAATGCAAAATAGAATAGAATAGAATAGAACTTAATTGCCATTGTCAGCAAGAACGTTGTAAACAACGAAATTTGACGTGGCACTCCATTATAAAAATATGGATCAAAAATATCGAATACCGTATTGGCCCGAATATAAGAGCCCTGATTATAAGACGACCCGCCCCCCCCCCTTTTACAAGACTCAAGTTTGAAAAATGACTCTTTGAACACCAAATTAATTTTTATACAGAAAATAATTACAGTACATCTGAAACAAATGATTATAACAATATATTTGAGAGAAAAAGCATGTTATTTTGCCTCATTATAATCTGAACAATATCTGAACATTTAAATATGTAAACTAAAGTGCAATCACATTCGTAAATGAATGGTTTCTGGTTTTTGAAATGTAAATAAACCAATCTATTGTGATAAAACAACAAAATTGCAATAACTGCATTAACCATCAAAGTGAAGTCTAACTGTAACTGTAGTCTTGAAACAAATCTGAATAAGGAAAAACATTGCAATAAAATATTGCAAACAGGTTAAACTTGAGAGTAGCTGAGATCTGTCATGACAAAATATCGCTTCAATGATATCTGGCACCATCTAGCGTCGTGAATGGGTAAAATGTCTAGACCGCGAATATAAGACGACCCCCACTTTTTCAGTCTTATTTCGATGCAAAAAACACTGTCTTATATTCGGGCCAATACGGCAAATATTTGGAAAATAGATGGCGGAAAACACAGACAAGACCGAAATGGCAGTTTCTGCTCTTGTACTCCTCTTTAATAGAAACTGCTTTATTTTAAGCCAAAACAACTGTTGTGTTTGATAGAACAATATGTCTATATGCTGCCATAGCAGATTCATGGCGCATTAATCCCCCGGACTATTTTTCATTTGCCCGTTTTACCCTGGAAACCTCCGTTTACAGATGTCGCGCAACCGTTTTTGTTTCAACCCAGCCATGAAAACAAGGTAAGTAATAGGGATGGGAATTGATAGGACTTTTACGATTACGATTCCGTTATCGATATTGCTTAACGATTCGATTCTTTATCGATTCTCTTAACGATTCTAATTTGGGGAAAAAGAAGAACAAACATTTTGGTTGGCATCGAGTTTGTTTGATCAGAAGTCACAACCTTACAAAACCCACAACTAGGTCAAAAGAGGCCCAAAGCCTCAATGTTAACTGTGGCAAAGTGTGGCAAATACACATGAATGTGTAACATTTTACTGAAACATTTTTCTAATAGAAATAAAAATATATTGGTATATATTGGCATATTGGTCGTATTCTCGACGCAGTTATCTCCACCTTGCAATTAAAGGTGGAGGGTTAAAAAGGTGACAAGGGTGTGGAGGAAATATGTTCCGGTAGGTGTCCCAAACGACTAATTTTCTCCCGATTAGTCAGCCGACTATTTCTATAATTAGTCGACTAATAAATTTTTTTTTTTTAAAAATAAATAAAAAAAATATATATATGTATATACATATACAGTGCCTTGCAAAAGTATTCGGCCCCCTTGAATCTAGCAACCTTTTGCCACATTTCAGGCTTCAAACATAAAGATATGAAATTTAATTTTTTTATCAAGAATCAACAACAAGTGGGACACAATCGTGAAGTGGAACAACATTTATTGGATAATTTAAACTTTTTTAACAAATAAAAAACTGAAAAATGGGGCGTGCAATATTATTCGGCCCCTTTACTTTCAGTGCAGCAAACTCACTCCAGAAGTTCAGTGAGGATCTCTGAATGATCCAACGTTGTCCTAAATGACCGATGATGATAAATAGAATCCACCTGTGTGTAATCAAGTCTCCGTATAAATACACCTGCTCAGTGATATTCTCAGGTTCTGTTTAAAGTGCAGACAGCATTATGAAAACCAAGGAACACACAAGGCAGGTCCGAGATACTGTTTTGGAGAAGTTTAAAGCCGGATTTGGATACAAAAAGATTTCCCAAGGTTTAAACATCTCAAGGAGCACTGTGCAAGCTATCAAATTGAAATGGAAGGAGCATCAGACCACTGCAAATCTACCAAGACACAGCCGTCCTTCCAAACTTTCTTCTCAAACAAGGAGAAAACTGATCAGAGATGCAGCCAAGAGGCCCATGATCACTCTGGATGAACTGCAGAGATCTACAGCTGAGGCGGGAGAGTCTGTCCATAGGACAACAATCAGTCGTACACTGCACAAATCTGGCCTTTATGGAAGAGTGGCAAGAAGAAAGCCATTTCTCAAAGATATCCATAAAAAGTCTCGTTTAAAGTTTGCCACAAGCCACCTGGGAGACACACCAAACATGTGGAAGAAGGTGCTCTGGTCAGATGAAACCAAAATTGAACTTTTTGGCCACAATGCAAAACGATATGTTTGGCGTAAAAGCAACACAGCTCATCACCCTGAACACACCATCCCCACTGTCAAACATGGTGGTGGCAGCATCATGGTTTGGGCCTGCTTTTCTTCAGCAGGGACAGGGAAGATGGTTAAAATTGACGGGAAGATGGATGCAGCCAAATACAGGAACATTCTGGAAGAAAACCTGTTCGTATCTGCACAAGACCTGAGACTGGGACGGAGATTTATCTTCCAACAGGACAATGATCCAAAACATAAAGCCAAATCTACAATGGAATGGTTCAAAAATAAACGTATCCAGGTGTTAGAATGGCCAAGTCAAAGTCCAGGCCTGAATCCAATTGAGAATCCGTGGAAAGAGCTGAAGACTGCTGTTCACAAACACTCTCCATCCAACCTCACTGAGCTCGAGCTGTTTTGCGAGGAAGAATGGGCAAGAATGTCAGTCTCTCGATGTGCAAAACTGATAGAAACATACCCCAAGCGACTCGCAGCTGTAATTGGAGCAAAAGGTGGCGCTACAAAGTATTAACGAAGGGGGCCGAATAATATTGCACGCCCCACTTTTGAGTTTTTTATTTGTTAAAAAAGGTTAAATTATCCAATAAATTTTGTTCCACTTCACGATTGTGTCCCATTTATTGTTGATTCTTGACAAAAAATTAAAATTTTATATCTTTATGTTTGAAGCCTGAAATGTGGCGAAAGGTTGCAAGGTTAAAGGGGGCCGAATACTTTTGCATGGCATTGTATATATATATTTTCTAATTTAGCAATGAATTTTTTTTAAAAATTCACTGATTTTGCAAGATTGTAAAAAAAAAAAAAATAAATAAACATTTTGTACACTTAAATTCTTTATTGAAGTACTAATAAATATGTAAATAACAATAATTAATCACACATAAACAATGAGCTCAAATGCTCATAGCATTAACTAGTGCAAAAGAATGGAATGTAAACAGATTCAGAACACTGACTTAGCCTTTCCAACATTATTCAAAACAATTCTTTAAAAAAATCTAGCATTATTATTATAGTATACTGCTATATATAATAGTATTATAATACTTATAATATTCATTGCCAATCATATTTTTCAAAAAGGGTGTCATTTTAAAGCTATTCTTAGTGTAGAATCTGAATTCTGTAGTATTATAGTACTGACATATTATAGTATTAATTCTGAAGTATGGGATTAACTCCAGAAATCGTTATTTATATGAACGTGGCGTGCTTTTATTTTGAAATGTACACCGGAAGTACGTTCGATAAACTGCTAACAGCTTCACACTCCGCAAAAAAAATCCCTTTTTGTCATTTCTTGTGGTGTCACTGTCACTCATAGTTTTTTTTTTCCTCAATTTTTTCGTTTGCAAATGATGTTAACCAGCGATTTTTCATGTTTGAAGTGTCACCTTTTAACTTTAAGTTTGCGTTTTGGAAAAGACTGCCAATGTTTTATAGCGGGCTAAAGTAGGTTGTCTTTTTTTCCCCAGTCTCAATGTAGCAATGCTAACGCTTACATTGTTTAATATACACGTGTTTCCTTATTTTGTATGTCTGAACTGTAATTCTACGGCGTTTTGATTGCTAATAAACATCTGTGAAATGAACTGGAGTCTAATAGTCATCTACACGCACACACAAATGTATGCATGCACGCACGCATTAATAAAACGCAGCCGTGGAAATTATCGCCCTCATTTTTATTTTTCTCACGACAAATGGACACATTTCATATCGCGACAGGCTTAGCAACTTTAATAAAAATGTCGTTAGTTAGTTAGCTTATCTCATTCACTTCCAGCCATTTTCACCAGAGCAAGGCCCTTCGCTCCCGGCCGTTTTTCTGGATTTTGACTGATTTTGCAAGGACCACAGAAAATTCTGCTCTATTGCTATATAAACAAAACTAAGCTTAATGGCAGATTGCAAGCAACTATCGGCTGCATACAGTCATCTACTGTACAAGAGCGTGTAGCACCCATCTTACAGCGTGCTGCTCTCACTGTTGGTATTTATTGGTCAATATCTTGTTCACCCGCCTTATCTTTCTTTTACTCGTGTTGCTGCCTCTAGTGCCCTTTTGCGTGAAATGAAACTATTTATTCACAATGCCCAAAAAATGTAATGTGTAATGCATGCGACAATTTAAAAAGTAGTGGAGTAAAAGGTATTGATACGTGCTGTAAAATGTAGTGAAGTAAAAAGTATCAGTTCATATTTGTACTCACGTAAAGTACAGATACACAAAAATGTACATAAATACAGTAACAAAGTACTTTACTTCGTTACATTCCACCACTGCATAACAAGAACATAAACATAGGTGCTACCCTCCAAACAAAATTAACATCTGACCCCCTCAAAAATATCCTGCATGCAGCACTACAGGAACATTACTATGATGTGTCATACTTTGTCATAATATGTACTAGGGTTGTTCTGATCATGTTATTTTGCTCCCGATCCGATCCCGATCGTTTTAGTTTGAGCATCTGCCGATCCCAATATTTCCCGATCCGATTGCTTTTTTTTGCTACCGATTCAATTCCAATCATTCCCGATAATTTTTCCCGATCATATACATTTTGGCAATGCATTAAGAAAAAAATGAATAAAACTCGAACCGATATATACATTCAACATACAGTACATAAGTACTGTATTTGTCTATTATGACAATATATCCTCAAGATGGCATTTACATTATTAACATTCTTTCTGTGAGAGGGATCCACGGATAGAAAGACTTGTGACTTCGTATATTGTGACTAAATATTGCCATCTAGTGTATTTGTTGAGCTTTCAGTAAATGATACTGTAGCCATGCCCAAATGCATGATGGGAAGTGGAACCATGACTGTGCGTAGTGCTACCAATTGATATATCTTCTCTGCGTTGGGAACTAACATAAGGTGTTAAGAAAAAGATCAGTTGCTACCTTGCTTCCCCACATTGCTTCCCATGATATTCCAATCGTAGGGAGAGGGATTGTAAGGCTTTAGCCAATTAAAAAAAGGCTCCAAAGGCTGCCAAAATTCACTTTACTCATTTACGCTGCCTTTTATCTCTCTATATAGGTAAAACGGCGCCATTACAGATTGAGCGCAACAATGCGTGAGTGGGTCGTGCAGTGCATGCATTAATTGCGTTAAATATTTTAACGTGATACATTTTTTAAAAAATTAATTACCGCCATTATCGGGATAAATTTGATAACCCTACTTTAAGCCTAAAGACTCTGGATGAGTGTAACACATTATGTCTGTAACGTTAAATACAATTAGAAAACGATTTAATTAAAAAATATATATTAAAAAAAGGCATGGCCGATATTTTTTTGCCGATTCGATCGGCATGATCGGGACATCTCTAATATGTACCCATGCCTTGAATTTGCAAACATTTTTTTCCACGGAAAATAAAAAGGTCTGTTTTTACAAATTCCCAATTACATTTTTAAGATGGGGAATTTAAGGATAGTGATGAAAACCTAACCAACAGTAATCAGTTGAGGGAAGTTATTTCAAGCTTCAGTAATGTTTGCGAAAACCTCCGCTCGCTCTTCTTGGGAAGTATTGGAAATTGTTGGTTGTAAAGCAATGCACTGTGACTTGGTGAGAAAAAAACCCAGTGAAGTGTGTAACACATTGGGAAAAGCTAAAGTACACAACAGCTGCTACCACTGTTAAAGATGATGAGTGTATGGATGAATGTGTCAGGTGTCCTTTCGCCTTGTAGAAATGACCATCATGCCTTGGATAATGTTCAGTAACATGAACTAAACACACGATTGCCCTCCTGCAAGTAGGCCTAAATCATTTAAGGACAGTAAGGTCCTTCTGAAAAAATAGCATATTGTGATAAAGTTCATTATTTTCTGTAATGTACTGTTAAACATTAGACTTTCATATATTTTAGATTAATTACACACAACTGAAGTAGTTCAAACCTTTTATTGTTTTAATATTGATGAAAAGTCAAGAAAAAAACAAAAATCCCTATCTCAAAAAATTAGCATATAATGAAAAGGTACTCTAAAGAAGCTACTAACCTATTCATCTGAATCAATGAATTAACTCAAAACATTTGCGAAATATTCCTCACGCTTTTAAAAACTCCCAGCCTGGTTCATTACTCAAAACCGCAATCATGGGCAAGACCGCTGACCTGACTGCTGTCCAGAAGGCCATCATTGACACCCTCGAGCAAGAGGCTAAGACACAGAAAGAAATTTCTGAGCGAATAGGCTGTTCCCAGAGTGCTGTATCAATGCACCTCAGTGGGAAGTCTGTGGGAAGAAAAAAGTGTGGCAGGAATCGCTGCACAACCAGAAGAGGTGACCGCACCCTGAGAAAGATTGTGGAGAAGGGCCGATTCCAGACCCTGGGGGACCTGCAGAGACAGCGGACTGAGTCTGGAGTAGAAACATCCAGAGCCACCGTGTACAGGTGTGTGCTGGAAATGGGCTACAGGTGCCGCATTCCCCAGGTCAAGCCACTTTTGAACCTGAAACAGCGGCAGAAGCGCCTGACCTGGGCTACAGAGAAGCAGCACTGGACTGTTGCTCAGTGGTCCAAAGTACTTTTTTCAGATGAAAGCATGTCATTTGGAAATCGAGGTGCCAGAGTTTGGAGGAAGATTGGGGAGAAGGAAATGCCAAAATGCCTTAAGTCCAGTGTCAAGTACCCACAGTCAGTGATGGTCTGGGGTGCCATGTCAGCTGCTGGTGTTGGTCTACTGTGTTTTATCAAGGGCAGGGTCAATGCAGCTAGTCATCAGGAGATTTTGGAGCACTTCATGCTTCCATCTGCTGAAAAGCTTTATGGAGATGAAGATTTCATTTTTCAGCACAACCTGGCACCTGCTCACAGTGCCAAAACCACTGGTAAATGATTTACTGACCATGGCATTACTGTGCTCAATTGGCCTGCCAACTCTCCTGACCTGAACCCCATAGAGAATCTGTGGGATATTGTGAAGATGAAGTTGAGAGACACCAGACCCAACACTCTGGGTGAGCTTAAGGCCGCAAAGCATCCTGGGCCTCCATAACACCTCAGCAGTGCCACAGGCTGATTGCCTCCATGCAACGCTTCATTGAAGCAGTCATTTCTGCAAAAGGAGTCCCGACCAAGTATTTAGTGCATAGCTGATATAATTAATTGTAGGTTGACTTTTTTTGAATGAAAAAACACTTTTTTATATTGGTTGGATGAAATATGCTAATTTTTTTAGATAGGGATTTTTGTTTTTTCTTGACTTTTTTTTGCCAAAATCATCAATATGAAAACAATAAAAGGCTTGAACT
Organism: Corythoichthys intestinalis; assembly: GCF_030265065.1. Classification (NCBI taxonomy): domain Eukaryota; kingdom Metazoa; phylum Chordata; class Actinopteri; order Syngnathiformes; family Syngnathidae; genus Corythoichthys; species Corythoichthys intestinalis. The sequence goes on along the minus strand of NC_080396.1, from coordinate 8,967,214 downwards.
GCGTCAGTTGTGTGTCATGAATGTAAAATACATGAAAGTAAGTAAAGTAAGCATGAAATGTTTATCAGCACATTACGGAAAATAATGAACTCTATCACAATATGCAAATTTTTTGAGAAGGACCTGTATATTGTGGTCCACTGTATCATATGCTATACTGATATCTAATAAACAAGGATAAGAGCTAATTCTATACTCGAATTAGGGCTGGGCGATCTGGCCTTAAGTACATATCACGATAAATTGAGCAGATTAAACCTCGATAACGATAAATGACGATAAATTCACCCAAGCGGACTGTTATATAATTTGAAAATTTGAATCAATGCATGGAATACAAATTAACCGTATATCGTTAAATTTATTTACCAGCTTTCAATTTAACAATTGCACATGCAGTCTAAACATTAAGTATATAAAAACAAATCCTGTAAACAATAAAAATTCTAGTGTGAACATTTATAACAGCTTGTATGACTTGAAAAATGTACATTCTAAAAATCAATATGACGACTGTGCAAACATGTCATTGTAACACAAATGACTCAGCTTTAACAGTACACTTCAGACAACTTATTGGTAATGGCTGCTGTGACATAATTATTCAACACAAGTGTTTACGTCAAGGTTTCAGTTTTTTTTTTTCCAAAACATTTTTTAATACATGCACCGCCCACACAGACACAACCAGATTAAAGCTGTATTGCTCTGATGCCAATGAAACATTTAAGATTTTATGATGGCAGAATAAAGCAAAGACATACAGAAAAATAGCTGTGGCCATTAAACTGTCATATTATATATATACCGTATTTTTCGGACTACAAGTTGAACCTGAGTATAAGTCGATCCAGCCATAAAATGCCCAACGAAGAGAAAAAACACATATACAAGTCGCACCGGAGTATAAGTCGAATTTTTGGGGGAAATTTACTTAATAAAATCCAACACATAGCACAGACATGTCATCTTGAAAAGCAATTTAATATAAAAATACAATAGAGAACAACATGCTAAATAAATGTACAGTGTACAGTGCATGAATAACGAAATGTGAATATACTGTCCTACGCTACGGCTCGGTCCTGGCTATCCAGCGAACTCCCAAAAGACAATGCTGGACGTCCGTATAATTTGCTGAATCAATTTGGTCCTCGATAGCAAACAGGTTCACATCAACGTAAATAAATGAGAATTAGGTACTATTACAGTCATAAGTAACAGGTTAGCATGCGTTCGCTATCATTAGCACATCGTTCAAACAACCACACAACTGGCTCTAAGTGTCGGATCGCGGGTGGAAAACACACAACAACAACAGAAAAGATGATACACACAGGCGTTGCCTCTGTAGAGATAATTTAAAAGCATAAACAATGAAAGTAGGTTCGCAGCCGTCTTTTCTCTCTCGCTAGCTCGCCCACTCACTCACTCAGAGCTACGTAGCTGTCTGTCTTCTTCTGGCGTGTTAGCACTCTTCTTCACGTAAACAAGTGTGAGTGCGCCCTCACGTGGGCGTGAAAGCGCCACAAACTAAATGCATCCATTTCAAGATAAAAAAGTCAATAATACAATACAATAATACCGAAAAATACGGTAGGCTTCACTGTTGGATTATATCAATCAATCAATCAAGTTTATTTGTATAGCACATTTAAAAAATCCGCCAAGGAGTCCAAAGTGCTTTACATACCATAAAACAGCAAAATAAGTTAACTTTCAAAGATAAAACAAACACATAAAAATAAAATAAACAGTCATTGCACATTAAAAGCTGAAGAAAAATTAAATAAGGCGTGATTTAAAATCCGTAATTGAAGGGGCCTGTCTAATAGTAAGTGGTAATTGGTTCCACAGCCTGGGCGCCATCACTGCAAATGCACAGTTTATATACTTTATTATTATTATATTATTATTAGAAGTATACTAGATTATACTTTAAGCTGAATGCTTTACCATCATGAAAGCTGTCAGAGAAAATCACACAATGATACCAAAAAACGCAAGATAATGATTGCTACATGATGTCCGTGCCCAGTCCACTCATTAATTTCAGCTGTTTCGACAAGGTTAGAGTTGCTATCCGACTCCATCACATTAATTTTTACCGTTAGCCGCTAGCGTCTCCTGAAATCGTGAGAACCAGGGAGGACAGCGGGTGAAAGCCCGTCTGGAACCCGCCAAGAGTTTACTTAATGTCGGGGGAAAGTTTGGCGAAGCTCCCTTAGGCCCGACTCCATCATGTTTACTTGTAGCGTTAGCCGCTAGCGTTAGCCTACCAGGCTTCTGTTTGTTTGGCTTTCTGAAAACCACGTGACTCCATACGTAAGCACACTGACTGCTTTCTTAAAGGGGAATGAACATAGCCGAACAACACAAGAGTCAAAGCGGGATGAAAAGACTATTTTTTCTTGTTTTATTAAATCACCAAATTTACGGACATGGTCAAAATTACGTCGGTCATCGTGAATAATTTCGGTAACCGCCCTGCTCAAACTCGAATGACACCAATGGAAACATGATTGAAATTTGTCAAGCAGCCCATTTAAATGTATGAAAACCACTTTTTCAATATCTTCAAATCTTTGCTATAAAGGCAAAATTGGAGGTGGGCCTATAGTTTGCAAACAATGTAAGCATCCAACGTTCTCTTGTTTTACAAAAGCATTTGAAATATTTCAGTTTTAATTATGTAAAGCACGTTAACTCACCATGTGTATGAAATGCGCTATACAGTATAAAAAGAACTGCATTTTCTTCCCATCTGTTTTTTCAGCACGCTAATTATTGTCCCAGAAATATTCCAGATTTAAATGTGCATGCAATTAGGGCGACAAAGCCTTTGCTTCATTAAACATCAAGATTTTAGCTGAGAAACTCACAGTCAACAATTTTTTATTTCAAATTTCTTTCAACAGAGAAAGCACTGCTTATTATGAAGGTCCATTTAAAGCCAGAAATAGACTCTCTCCCTGACTGAGCAGCAATTTGACAGGAAGCTGGAGTTAGTGTAGCATATCCTACCTGACACAGCTGGCTCACATCCAACACAATAAAAGAGCCCGACCCTTATCCCTGAAAGAAGAAGAAGGGGAAAAAAAGGCATGTCAGTGAAGCCCATCGAAGATGAATTTACAGTGAGCTTAAGAAATAATTGGGGAATAGTAGTGAGTTTTTAAAACTGTTTTAAGATATAATTAGACCATTAAACATGTACAAAAAATATATTAAAATTAGGGCTGTCAAACTAAAATTTTTAATCTAGTTAATTACAGCTTAAAAATTAATTAATCGTAATTAATCGCAATTCAAAACATCTATAAAATATGCCATATTTTTCAGTAAATTATTGTTGGAATGGAAAGATAAGACACAAGACGGACATATACATTCAACATACGGTACAGAAGTACTGTATTTGTTTATTATAACAATAAATCAACAAGATGGCATTAACATTATTAACATTCTCTTAAAGCGATCCATGGATAGAAAGACTTGTAGTTCTTAAAAGATAAATGTTAGTACAAGTTATAGAAATTTTATATCAAAACCCCTCTTAATGTTTTCGTTTTATGAAAATTTGTAAAATTTTCAATCAAAAAATAAACTAGTAGCTCGCCATTGTTGATGTCAATAATTACACGATTCTCACTCACGGAGTAACACATATAATCAGTTGGACCCTAGCGCCAGCAGAAGGCGCCAAACACCAAAAAACAAGTAACAAGCGAACATTAAACTGCTGTCATTTTAATCTGTTTGAGAGGGGCGTTAAATGCGTCAAATATTTTAACGTGATTAATTTAAAAAATTAATTACCGCCCGTTAACGCGATCATTTTGACAGCCCGAATTAAAATCATCCATCCATAAACGAATTGACCTCAGTGAAAGATTTAGCCCTTTAGGTTGTGCCTGCAGTGGCGCCACCAGGGGGTGGCCAGGGGTGGCCACGGCCACCCCTATAAATTGGTTGGCCACCCCACTTGCCAGTATATCGTTAGATTGTTGGAGCATCAGTTATGCATTTCATCCCAAATGAATGCATTTATTTTGAATTATTAAATGTAGGGCTGTCAAATTTATCGCATTAACGGGCGGTAATTAATTTTTTTTAATTAATCACGTTAAAATATTTATCACAATTAACACATTCACGATACGACTTATTCACGCATTGCCGCAAACAGCCTACAATGGCGCCGTTTTACTTATATACAGAGATAAGAGGCAGTGTCAAGTGAATGGAGTAGATACAAGCATTCATTGGGGCCGTGCTTTTAATTGGCAAAAGCTTAGTCATCTCTCCCGCAGCAACTATAAATATTGTGGGAAGCGACGTGTGGAAGAATGACAGGAGTTGAATTTTTTCTTAACACCCTGTAGTGTACCCAACGCAGAGAAGATATAGCATTTACAGCCACCACACACAGTCATGGTTGCACCACTTCCCATCATGCATTTGGGCAGAACAGTTAAGTCGCTACAGTATCATTTACTGAAAGCTCAACAAATACACTAGATGGCAACGTTTAGTCACAATATACAAACTCACATTTATCCTTTAACAATTACAAGTCTTTCTATCTGTGGATCCCTTTCACAGAAAGAATGTTAGTAATGGTAATCCCATCTTGTGGATTTATTGTTATAATAAACAAATACAGTACTTATGTACAGGATGTTGAATGTTATATATCCGTCTTGTCACATCTTTCCATTCCAACAATAATTTACAGAAAAATATGGCACATTTTAGAGATAGTTCGAATTGTGATTAATTACGATGAATTATTTTTAAGCTGTGATTAACTCGATTAAAATTTTTGATCGTTTGACAGCCCTAGTTAAATGTACACCTTATGCCTAATATATACATAACACAAAAAAAAACAATTGTTGTGGAACTCAAAATGTTGACTGGACAGTTATGAACATGCACATTAAATCATTAGTAACATCAAATATTACACACTACACCAAAGTATATCAGTAGCCGTGTCATTTAGTCTTTCTGATAGTTTTCCCCTGACCTTTTTACTGCAATAATATAATGAAAACCTGAAATTATGGCTTTTAGTTTTGGCCACCCCAAGATTTTAAGTGGCCCCATCTGGCCACAACCATGAAAAATTTCTGGAGGCGCCACTGTGTGCCTGAATAGTTGACAATAGAAATTTCCATGGTGAAACTCTTGATCATCGACACCTATCGACCTTTATAGAGTCTTTAATAAACTCAAAATGTAGGTTTTTGGCAAAGTACATGGGCGTCGCCAGACATATTTCACTGGGACACATGCTCCAGTATGGATCTGTAGTGCCCCGGTATAAATTCAACAAATAAATAAATAAAGTTTTAAAGTGCCTATGACAGCAAAGAACACGTTTATTTCATGTTTCACACATTATTTTAAGCTCCTGAATGAAGTGGATTGCTTGGATGTGTGTGGAAGCGATCAATTTATACAGTGAGGCAAATAAGTATTTAGTCAACCACTTATCGTTCAAGTTCTCCCACTTGAAAATATTAGAGAGGCCTGTAATTGTCAACATGGTTAAACCTCAACCATGAGAGACAGAATGTGGAAAAAAAAAACAGAAAATCACATTGTTTGATTTTTAAATAATTTATTTGCAAATCATGGTGCAAAATAAGTATTTGGTCAATACCAAAAGTTCATCTCAATACTTTGTTATGTACCCTTTGTTGGCAATAACGGAGGCCAAACATTTTCTGTAACTCTTCACAAGCTTTTCACACACTGTAGTGATGTTTTGGGGCTGTCGTTGGGCAACATGGACTTTCAACTCCCTCAGATTTTCTATGGGGTTGAGACCTGGAGACTGGCTAGGCCATTCCAGGACCTTGAAATTCTTCTTACGAAGCCACTCCTGTGTTGCCCTGGCTGTGTGTTTGGGATCATTGTCATGCTGAAAGACTCTCATCTTCAATGCCCTTGCTGATGGAAGGAGATTTTCACCCAAAATCTCTCGATACATGGCCTCATGCATTATTTCCTTTATACAGATCAGTCGTCCTGGTCCCTTTGCAGAAAAACAGCCCCAAAGCATGATGTTTCCACCCCCATGCTTCACAGTGGGTATGGTGCAATGGCGTACCGCACGCAGGCTATTTTTAGACCGTGACGTCGCATCGTAAAGCGGAAGTAAAGCCGAAGTGGGACATTATAGACCCACCCTCGCATTGACACAACGTAATTTGTGCTACTATTCTCCGGTAATCTTTCAAAAACGAACATGCCGATCACGCATGGCTTTTTTTGGAACTTGTAGAAACGACTCTAGACATTACGACACATGAAGGATGTTTTCTTCATACGTTTCTGGAAACCAAAAACTCAGGAGGAAAAAATGTGAAGACCGAATTAGCTTGCGCGGGTCGGGTTGTTGGGTTGGCATGGTCTTTCAAAGGACAAAGAGGTAAGCCATTTTTATATTTTAACTTATTTTTTTTGCGTAACCTTGTGCCGTACTGCTTCTGTCTGACAATGAATTACCTGAATAGAATTACAATGGTATCTGACTGCCACTGTTACCGTTTCTGTTATATATATAAAAAACAACTTTAGTAAGGGGGAAGTGTAAATAAATTATAGAATTAAGATGTGTTATCAATGAAAAAATTAAAAGTGTTCGTTGGCTGTCACTGAGTAGCATTTGCGATCGCTACACAAAGCTAACTAAATTACCCCCAAGAACGGTAAGAGACGTAGGACAACCAGAGGATATATAAGAAAGACAGGGCTGATGGTAAAGGATAGCTTGTTGAAACAGGAGAATGTCATTATCAGTCGCGTCGATAAAAAAGCTAAAGCTATGCTTAGGTCGGCTTGTTTTTTTCGTCTTTTTCAGCCTTCGACACTCAAGCCATCTCTTTAACTGAACATTTTTATGTTCTTCCACGTCTTTGCCAGTGAATTTGGCACCAGGTACATCATTTTCGGAGAGAATTGGTAGGTTTAGCTCTGTAAACATCTCCCTTGTACACGATTTCCTATTAGGGACAAATGGTGGCTTGTCCCTACTTAGCAACAGTAGCTAATGTCATGAATATTAATGAGCGGAAGTGACGTGTTGCTTGCGGTACGCCATTCAGTATTCTTTTTCCTCCAAACAGGAGAACCTGTGTTTCTACCAAAAAGTTCTATTTTGGTTTCATCTGACCATAACACATTCTCCCAGTCCTCTTCTGGATCATCCAAATGCTCTCGGTAAATTGGGAGACGGTAATGTAAATGTAGTGTGTTGAAGGTATGTTTAAAAAAAAACTCGGAAGTCTGGATCTGAATTTTTCCATGTTGGTCGATCTGATACCGATGCACATTTTTTTGCCCATATCGGCGTCCCATCCGATCCAAATATCGGATCGGGACATCTCTAGTTATATGTATAACTGCCAAAAGCAGTTTTCTTTGCATTTCTGTGGATTAAGAAGCCCCATCCACCCCAATTCTGGCTCCGTGGCGTCCTTTTTGTCAGGGAGTTTTGGCAAGAAATTCTAGTCACTTTCACCTCCTGGTAAGAAGGGAATTTTTGTGTGTGTTTTACCAGCTGGAAGTCATCAGTATGCTGCTGGCACTGTCGTCTATGGCAACAAACAGACAAAGAAGGACGGTATCTATTGATGTATGCTCTTTCATGAGAACTTATCATTCAAGACCTACTTACGCCTTGAAAAGGTCAAATTTAATTCTCTCATATCACATTGAGTTTTTCACTCTATTAAAATTCCTGCAACGCAAAGGCTATATTTTAACTAACTTTCAACCGCGAGAAGACATCAGACTCTGAAAGCCTAATTAAAATATTCAGCATAAATCTTTCAATAACTTCATCTCTTCTCAGGTGAGCCTTAGTGAGTCATCACTTCGTTATTGATGTGAGTGATTTGTGAGTTGATATGTGACTCGGGGAAAACGCGTAATCGGTAATTGAATAGAATCATCACCCTCTGAATGGTAATCTAATGGAATTGTTAGGTGGCGAGAGAATTTATTATTTCTCCCAACAGGACTATTTTCTCAGAGATGAGTTAATGGATTCTTAGGTGCATCATGATAAAGATCAATGGCATCATCACAGTGATTGTGGCTCTGAGTAAGGTCACTATTTCATGTCAGCGCGTATGAGACAGAAAGAGAGAGACGGGCGTATTTTCCCATTAAATTTCCATAGGACGTTAAAAAGGGGAATCTTGAAAACAGGTCTGACATTGACATGACATCTGGTGCTAGCTAGTTTACCACTGTATTGGGCGACCAATAGGGTTGCCAAACGTAAAGCCTAATTTATGCTTTTGCGTTGCGGTGACGTAGACCCTACGTCAGGGGTCCCCAAACTTTTTCCAGTGAGGGCCACATAACTCTTCCCTTCTCTGATGAGGGGCCAGGGTCAGTTTGTAACAGAAAAAGTGTGACGATTGCAGAAGTGCCTCAATGTAAAAATGTATTGTTTTTCAGAAAGCCATAATAAAATAACCCTTTCTGGATTCTTCACGGAACAAAAGTAAATAAAATAAAAATAATATAATTAGGGCTGTCTAAATTATCGCGTTAACGGGTGGTAATTATTTTTTGTTAATTAATCACGTTAAAATATTTGACGCAATTAACGCACATGCCCCGCTCAAACAGATTAAAATGACAGCACAGTGCAAAGTCCACTTGTTCCTTGTGTTTTTGGGAGTTTTGTCACCCTCTGCTGGCGCTTGGGTGCGACTGATTTTATGGGCGTCAGCACCCATGAGCATTGTGTAATTATTGACATCAACAATGGAGGGCTACAAGTTTATTTTTTGATTGAAAATTTTACAAATTTTATGAAAACGAAAACATTAAGAGGGGTTTTAATATAACATTTCTATAACTTGTACTAACATTTATTGAGTCTGTCTATCCATGGATCGCTTTAACAGAATGTTAATACCATCTTGTTGATTTATTGTTATAATAAACAAATACAGTACTTATGTACCGTATGTTGAATGTATATATCCATCTTGTGTCTTATCTTTCCATTCCAACAAAAATTTACAGAAAAATATGGCATATTTTATAGATGGTTTGAATTGCGATTAATTAGGATTAATTAATTTTTAAGCTGTAATTAACTCAATTAAAAATTTTAATCATTTGATAGCCCTAAATATAGTATAATATAATATAACATAATATAACAATAATGTAATAATATAATATAATATAATATAATATATAATATAATACAACATACTTTAATAATAACACTATTAATTAAATGGATAATAACCAAATAACCCTCTCTGGGTTCTTCACAGAGAAAGCCAGGAAATAAATAACACAAGTAAAAAATTAAAAGTTGTTCAGGGGGCCGGACCAAATGTGGAGGCGGGCCGTAGTTTGGGGACCCCTGCCCTACGTCGTCAACGAGTATTCGAAGTTCTACTTCAAGGGAACGCGTTGCTCTGTCATTCACCCCCAAGCCACTAGAGGGGTGTTGCGATGTGTTTGTGTGGTTTTTGGGACTCTTGTCGAGTTCCTTGAGTTTTCTCCCCATTAAACAACAATGGCAACGAAGATGGAAGGCTTGAATGTGGATCTTTAGCTCATCAACATTTAACAACAAATGTTGATCATACAAATGTTGAGGCAGAGGCGATGCAGAAGACGGTTGCGGAGGTGGTCTGTCCGACTGTTGATGCCGCACAGAGACTGGCGGTCACATTACGGATTCTAGCATAGGGTAGAAGCCAGCAACCTGTGGCGGCCAGCTACAAACTGGCTTGGAGCAATGTCTCCAGCGTTTTGTCCGATTTATTTGCCGTGTCCTACAACCAGCCAGTGGGAAGCCATAGCAGAAGCCCATGGAAGTCATACAGAGTATTAAATTTAGATCTCACAGCAGTACTACTTAATCCGCTTATGCTATGTAATAGTGGTGTCAACAATAATCGATGCGGCGATACATCCCGATGCAGGGCATGGACGATTCGATACAATGCGGGCAACAAGCCGAATCGATTCAGCGCATTTTAAAATATATAAGTACGTTCAAAAATCTTCCCTGCGCAATTCCGGTGATGCAACGGATTTGGTTTCCCCATTTGTATTATTTTTCTCATGTTTCATTTTTTTAAACACCGCATAACTCTAGTCAAGTTTTCCACCAACCTTGTAGAAGCCAAAATGTCTCCAGATGTCTGCTTTCAATGTCTTAGGTGCATCAATAGTCTTTCTCGCTCCCTCTTTCTCCGCTTCAGCCATTGTTATGTTATGCCCTATCTCTTAGAGGTTAGATCTTGTGCCCGAACCCGATTAACATTTTGGGCCGGTTATAGTTATAAGTTATTAAAAAAAAAAAAAAAAAAAAAGTGATAAAACTGAGAGCAGGCTCTATGTATTGTGCATTTGCTTGTGCACGCACATGAAAGCCGTGGCCCGCATGTTTTTTTTTTTTATATTAAACTTTCCCAGTGTTATTTCGTTGTGTAAATGCTTTTATAATGATCATAAAAATATGTAAACTATTTAAACATTAAGAAAACTCGCGTTTTTTTCTGCCAACAGAGAATTCGTTATGAAAGACACTTTTATTTATGCACAAAAAGGCAACGTAAATGTGATCCTTTTGAATTTTCTCCTCAGTGTGTCTGCAAAACCGCATGTTTTTTTTGTTTTGTTTTTTTTTTAATATGAAACTTTCCCGGCGTTATTTGGTTGTGTAAATGCTTTTATAATTATCATAAAAATATGTAGACTATTGAAAACTTGTGGGGTTTTTTTTCCTGCCAACTGAGAATTCGTTACGAAAGACACTTTTATTTATGCACACAATGGCAACAGAAATGTGATCTTTTTTAATCTTCTCCTGTGTGTGTCTGCAAAACCCAAGTTTTTTTTTTTTTTTTTAATTAAAACATTCCCAGCCTTATTTCGTTGTGTAAAGGTTTTATAATGATCATAAAAATATGTATATGACTATTGAAACATTAAGAAAACTTTTTTCTTTTTGTTTGTTTGTGTTTTGTTTTTTCTTCCAACTCGAAGAAATGAAAATAAATTGCTGCTGCTGCGTTTTTTTGTCGCATCACTCCAAAAAAAAGTGGGAAAAAAATCGGGTTTCACGGGCTGGGCCTCCAAATCTAGTTAATTGATCGGGCTCGGGCCGGGTCGGGCTTCAATACCAGTGGGCCGTGTCGGGTCGGGCTGGATTTTTTAGGCCCAATCTAACCTCTACTGCACATATATAGTGGGCTAGGCCTCGTTTTTACTTTTGCTCTACATTGCAATTTAGTTGATGTTTTGTTTGCAACTGAACTGATCCCTGGATTGATATTGCGATAAAGATGCTGCTGCACTACAATATTTTCTTTGTCGTTTTCTTTAATATTTACTTGAATATTTTTATTGATGGGTCGTTGTGACTAAAATACAGTGACTGCTATTACTGATTTTGCACAGGAGTTCAGATGTTGCACTGTGTGAAAGGCTGCTACTGTGTGTAAAAAAAAAAGAGAAAGCCCTGGTCTCATTCAAAGCACCAATTAAATGCTGTGATCAGTTTTTTTTTTTTGTTTTGTTTTTTTTCAAATATATATATCTGAAAGTATTTTCATTTGATTTCAACCAGGAGTGACACAAGAGCCAATAAAAAGTTGTTTAATGTATGACCGCTTGTGTTGCCTCATGATTCACAAAAAATATGCTTTGGTTTAGAATTTTAATCCATCCCAGGCTTTAATGCATCGCGATGCATTGCCGAATCGAACCGAATCGAATCGTGACCCTCTGAATCGAATCATGGCCCTCCGAATCGTAATCGAATCGAATCATGAGGGCAGTGCCGATGCACACCTCTACTATGTAACATATTTTTGTATTTGAAGAACATTGTTTGTTCAATTTTCATACTACTTTCTGTAGGCGACAAAACTTTTGTCTTGCCAAAATTGGACCTTTATGTCTTCATTAAATGATGAATCTTTTTTCAGTGAAACAAATATATTTTTGTTAGGGCTGTCAAAATTATCGCGTTAACGTGCGGTAATTAATTTTTTAAATTAATCACGTTAAAATATTTGACGCAATTAACGCACATGTCCCGCTAAGACAGTATTCTGCCTTTTGGTAAGTTTTACAGCAAGGCTTTTTGTGCTGTCCAACAGCGAACTCTTGTGGTCGCTTTGCGACATGGTTTATTTTTTTCTTGCCAGTTCAATATGGCTGCATGACGTCTCGGGTTGACGCCTAAGTTGTAATGTTGTGCTTATATGATCCTTGGACAAGATTTGTCCGTAAGTATGGTTGTTGTACAGAATGTACATATTATGTTAGTAAGCGAAATGTTATATTTTTTGCATGAGACGCTTTTTGTTTATGTTTAGTGAACCTGTATAGCGTGCTAAGCTAACGTTGTTGCTAATGCAATGCTTGTGTACTTTTTTTTTGTATTTTTACGACGGTCTAAAGAGGACAATGGTTTGAGGCCATTTTATTAATAAATCAGATGAAAAAGGAAGAAGTCTGATTATTAAGGCGTCGTTCACTAGCTGTCTAGCTTTGGAAAAAGTAGACGCTTCGGAGTGAGGACAGCATAGACATATTTAAATGACAATAGAGTGAAATGCCCACTACAGTCCTTATGTACTGTATGTTGAATGTATATATCCATCTTGTGTCTTTATCTTTCGATTCCAACAATTTCTTTTACAGAATATATATATAATTTACAGAAAAATATGGCATATTTTATAGATGGTTTGAATTGCGATTAATTACGATTAATTAATTTTTAAGCTGTAATTAACTTGATTAAGTATTTTAATCGTTTGACAGCCCTAGTTTTAATATAAAATTTCTAAAACTTGTAGTTCTTAAAAGAAAAATGTTATTACAAGTCTTTCTATCCATGGATCACTTTAACAGAATGTTAATAATGTTAATGCCATCTTGTTGATTTATTGTTATAATAAACAAATACAGTCCTTATGTACCGTATGTTGAATGTATATATCCATCTTGTGTCTTATCTTTCCATTCCAACAATAATTTACAGAAAAATAGGGCATATTTTATAGATGGTTTGAATTGCGATTAATTGCGTTTAATTACGATTAATTAATTTTTAAGCTGTAATTAACTCGATTAAAAATGTTAATCATTCAACATCATTTGGGAGGGTCTTAGCTTTCATATGAGCCATTTCTGAAACCAATTGAATGAATAAAAGTCAGGTTATTAGCAATTGCTTCTACAAAATGGATAAGTGACAAGACTTTTTTTCAGGGACTGTGGAGGTAACACTGTATTTAAAAAGAATCGCAAGGCGGCTAGATCTAATCATCCAGCATCAGTAACCTCCGACCTCACAAATGCTCTACTGAATGACCACACAAACATTTCCCATCGTGGCTTTTCTATTTTTCTTCCCTTCTCACTTTCCTTGTCACAGACCTTTTGGTCTATACAAAGTAGTCGAGATGGACTCTGGCAGCGATCATGTTAAGAAACGTGAGGAAACAACAACTTCAAGTCAGACTAGAGCCCTGTGACTATCCTGCTAATAGGCAGAGAGCAGTACCCTCTGGGTAATTGGAAAGACCTTCCTGCCCTCCAGCTTGAGTGGCATGTCTCAGGCCCGTTGAGTCGGTAACCTGATCGGAACTCAGATACGTACATCAAGCTGTCGGCTCAAATCCAGAGTAATCACACAGTTCCATTAACAAGCAACTCACACATCAGAGTGCGTTCTCAGAGAGGCGGCGCGTCCATGCATGCAAGAGCGCTCTTGCTCGTGAGCCCACACACAGACGGTCTAAGGAGGCAGCTGATGAGCAGTCACCTGGTAAATTAGCTTATTTGACAGATGCAGAGACATACTCATTGGTATATTAAAAACAAGCTCCGATAGTATTGCAACTTCTCTGCCTTCAGACCTCAGACACTTGCCTTGTTGTGAAATCATGCATATCTGTCCAACCTATGAAACGCATATCTCATTGATGCTGAAAAAACAATTGACAGAATGCTAATTACCCATAATATAAATTATCAATTGCTATTCCAGTGTCGTAAAAATCTACACCAGGGGTATCTAATAGGGATGGGACATTACGAAATGATGCCCCTCGATATGCCAGGGTTACGATAGAATACGTCACAATACGATATGAAAAATGCTTAAAAATATATATATTGCGGAAAACACTCAGGTCATTTGAAGTTCTGCTCTGAGACCCCCAATTTGGCCAAATTTCAAAATTGTCCAATATGCATGTGTGATACATCATTGGAAAGCTTAAAGTCTCAATTTTCTGGGGGAAGAACATTTTTGAACAGGAGGGCATGTAAAAAAAATAAAATTAAATTAAACAGCAAAACCCGAACTGGAGATGAGAACACGAGAGCAGAATTAAAGACGCCAACATTTTAACGAGACATTATCGCAGACTTACCTTGTTTCAAACCAAAAACTCAGTGTAGCATGTATCACTGAGTGTCATGACACAGATGTGAATGGCCAGAGCCGGATTTTTGGGGGATTTTATGGGTGAAACATGGTAATATAACAAGGGTCGCGATGCAGAAATCGCAGACATCAAGCAGTGGTCGAGATTTTCATATACAGTTGTGGTCAACAGTTGACATACACTTGTGAAGAACATAATGTCATGGCTCTCTTGAGTTTCCAGTTATCTCTACAACTCTGATTTTTCTCTGATAGAGTGACTGGAACAGATACTTTTTTCTCACAAAAAACATTCATGAAGTTTGGTTCTTTTATGACTTTATTATGGGTGGACAGAAAAAAGTGATCAAATCTGCTGGGTCAAAAATATACATACAGCAGCGCTAATATTTGGTAACATCTCCCTTGGCCAACATGTCAATTAGGCGCTTTTGGTAGCCATCCACAAGCTTCTGGCAAGCTTCTGGTTGAATCTTTGACCACTCCTTTTGACAGAATTGGTGCAGTTCAGTTAAATTTGATGGCTTTCTGACATGGACTTGTTTCTTCAGCATTGTCCACAAGTTCTCAATGGGGTTTAAGTCAGGACTTTGGGAAGGCCATTCGAAAACCTTAATTCTAGCCTGATTTAGCCATTCCATTACCACTTTTGATGTGTGTTTGGGGTTATTGTCCTGTTGGAACACCTAACTGCGCCCAAGACCCAATCTTCGGGCTGATGACGTTAGGTTATCTTGAAGAATTTGAAGGTAATCCTCCTTCTTCATTATCCCATTTACTCTCTGTAAAGCACCAGTTCCATTGGCAGCAAAACAGCCCCACAGCATAATACGACCACCACCGTACTTGACGGTAGGCATGGTGTATTTGGGGTTAAAGGCCTAACCTATTCTCCTCCAAACATATTGCTGGGCATTGTGGCCAAACAGCTCGATTTTTGTTTCGTCTGACCACAGAACTTTCCTCCAGAAGGTCTTATCTTTGTCCATGTGATCAGCAGCAAACTTCAGTCGAGCCTTAAGGTGCCGCTTTTGGAGCAAGGGCTTCCTTCTTGCACGGCAGCCTCTCAGTCCATGGAGATGCAAAACACGCTTGACTGTGGACACTGACACCTGTGTTCCAGCAGCTTCTAATTCTTGGCAGATCTGCTTTTTGGTGATTCTCGGTTGAATCTTCACCCTCCTGACCAATTTTCTCTCAGCAGCAGGGGATAGCTTGCGTTTTCTTCCTGATCGTGGAAGTGAAAAAACAATGCCATGCACTTTATACTTACAAACAATTGTTTGCACTGTTGCTCTTAGGACCTGTAGTTGCTTTGAAATGGTTCCGAGTGACTTTCCTGACTTGTTCAAGTCAATGATTCGCTTTTTCAGATCCATGTATATTTTTGACCCAGCAGATTTGATCACTTTTTCTGCTAACTCATAATAAAGTCATAAAAGAACCAAACTTCATGAATATTTTTTGTGACAAAGAAGTATCTGTTCCAATCACTATTGGAAAAAATCAGAGTTGTAGAAATAACTGGAAACTCAAGAGAGCCATGACATTATGTTCTTCACAAGTGTATGTAAACTTTTGACCACGACTGTATTTACCCTTGCAAAAATTTTTATTTCAATTTTTCTTTGAATTGATTATTTACCATCAAAATATTGGGGGAAATGCGACAGTGACAAAAAAAATACAATTAAGTGATAGTTACGAGATAGATATCCGTAATTTTTTTTTTACAGACGCCAATTTTTTCATTGTGAAATAATTTGTTTAAAAGTTTAAAATATGTGAGTGAATAATTTTTTAAAGTCGTTTTTTTTTTAAAACTAAATATTAGACATCAATTAATGATTCAAAGCTAAAAATGTCAGACATTTCGAGTAATAAATACGATTACTTACATTCTTTTTATGGCTAGGTTGAAACAAAAGTGGTTGCGCGACGTCTGTAAACGGGGGTTTCCAGGGTAAAACGGACAAATAAAAAATAGTTTGGGGACTTAATGCGCCATGAATCTGCTATGGCAGCAAATAGACATTGTTCTATCAAACACAACAGTTCTTTTGGCTTAAAATACAGCAGTTTATATTTAAGAGGGGTACAAGAGCAGAAACTGCTTTTTCAGTCTTGTCTGTGTTTTCCGCCATATATATGGAATTAAACCCTATTTTTTGTTTCATTTGCACATGCAAATGGAGTACAGACGACAGTAGAAAAGCGGTCGCCTCTCATCTCCCATTTTATGGATTTCGGGCTATGAAAGAATGTTATTGAGAGCTAGTGAAATACTTTCCAAAAAAAAAAAAAAAAAAAGAAAAAAGAAGCTTTTTAAGCCAATCATTGTAGGATTATTTTTTATGGCGTTTTTTTTTTTTTTTTTTTGGCGCACCACACAGCCAAAACCGTTTGACCAAGTGTCAGTGTTCGAAGATCAAAATGACTGGAATTTCCACGCAATGCAGGTAATTTATTGAAAGACCCCCCCAATAATTTTTTTCGTTCACCCAAAAAAAAAATAAAATAAAAAAAAAATAAAAAAAAAAAATGAATCTAGTCCAATATTTTTTGACCAAAACGCATAATCTACATATCCCAAATTCTAGGACAGTAATGGGCATAAAAATTGTATAAAGAAGTTGCCAAAAATTACGGTTCCCCCAAAATCCGCCCCAAACATTCCCATTCATTTCTAATGGGATGCCATTGACAGCCATGTACGTCCAAATTTCCAATTAATTTTAAATGGCAGGAAAACATAGGTCCATGTGATTCCACCATCTACCATGACAGCCCTTTGACATTAAACTGGCGCCCAAGTAAGTTGATGCCATTGACAGCCATGCATGTCCATGCCATTGATGGCCGTGTACGTCCAAATTTACCATTCATTTTTAATTGCAGATAAGCCCGTGTGGTTGTGATTTTTCACCAAAACCTTACCATTACAGCCCATAGACATCCAACTGGCGCTTATGTAAGTTGATGCCATTGACAGCAATGCAACAGGAAGTGTCCCCAAAAAGTCCCCAAATTAACAGGAAGCAACCTGATATCACCAGTAAGTCTCCCCGAAATGTCTCTAAATGAACAGGATGTAACCCGATATCTATAGAAAGTGACCCCAAAACGTCCCATAATCAACAGGTAGTAACTCCAAAACGTCCCAAAATCAGCTGGGTGGGTCTGAATGTAGATCTGTACCTAACTAGTCATAGACACTGATATTGATGGGTCAGATTCGACCTTCACTGCGCCATCCCTTCAAGGATCCAGGATTTTCTTAGGAGTGATTTGTTCAAGGATTCAAGGTAATCATTATATTTTTTGTTTTTCCACATGAATTTTCAATGTAAAAAGCTCTTTGTTGTAAGGCTGCCGCCACATTGTCTAACAGACTAGCATTATTCTTCAACATATTGAAGAATATATATACGTAAAATAGATGCTAACTGCACGTTTTTTTTTTTTTTTTTTTGCTTTTAACCGAATTTACGTCCATATCTATAAAGAATTCAGGGATTTAAGCATTTACTCACAAGAAAAGCTCTGGTTACCAAAGGCCACTTAGACCAACAGAC
Organism: Corythoichthys intestinalis; assembly: GCF_030265065.1. Lineage (NCBI taxonomy): Eukaryota > Metazoa > Chordata > Actinopteri > Syngnathiformes > Syngnathidae > Corythoichthys > Corythoichthys intestinalis. The sequence continues at coordinate 8,949,169 of NC_080396.1, read as the reverse complement.
TAGCATCGTACTTCGACATATTTACGTAAAATAAACGCTAACTGAACATTTTTTTGTTTTTGTTTTGTTTTTTGCTTTTAACCAAGAATCGAGACTGTCTTACGTCCATATCTATTAAGAATTCAGGGATTTAAGCATTTATTCACAAGAATTTTCACCGGAAAAGGCCTGTCTACGGATGGTGGCCGCCACATTGGCTGACAGACTAGCATCGTACTTCTACATATTTACATGAAATAAATGCTAACTGCACGTTTTGTTATTTTTTTTTTTGCTTTTAACCAAGAATCAAGACTGTCTTACGTCCATATCTATAAAGAATTCAGGGATTTAAGCATTTATTCACAAGAATTTTCACCGGAAATGCTCTATTTACATACGGCGGCCGCCACATTGACGGGCAGACTAGCGTGGTGCTTCGACATATTTACGTAAAATAAATGCTAACTGCACGTTTTTTTGCTCAAATCAATTTAAAAGAATTTTCAACGAAAAAAGCTCTTTGTCTGTGATGCCACTCGGTCAGCTTTGACAGCCACGCCTTTGCATGCAGCATTGCAGGCCCTCTATTAATCGGCCCCGCACCCCGTGTCCCGTCAATATCATTATGAAGTTCATGCATTAGTTTTTATTAAGTGAGGTGATGATCGTTAACTCATTTTTATTTTCCATTAGGGTAGAAGCAACACTATTTGAAAGAATGGAATTTTAAAACAAAATTAATACATTTGTGAGACACTCAACGACTAATTAGGGCATTATTAGAGATAGGCCACCATTTCGCGAAAGGTCACAGCAGATATGTGCAAACTGCAAAACATCATTATCCAGCAAATAATTTAGTGTTATGGACCTTATTAACAGGCGACACCGAACAGTTCATCCAGAAACTTTTCTTTGTAAGTGAACCCGAAATCCCTCAATTTCAACAGTAACTGACCCCATATGAAAAGATAGTGAACTTAAAATTCCGAAAAATCAACAGAAGGGGCCCCAATATCCACAGGAAGTCCGGGATGCCTGAAAATCAACAGAAAGTGACCATATAGACCAGTACTTCTCAAATAGTGGGGCGCGCCCCCCTGGGGGGCGCAGAGCGATGCCGGGGGGGCGCATGTGACCTCGGGGAACATGTTTTTTTTTTTGTTTGTTTTTTGCCGTACTGGAATAAAGTGTACTTGCACATCCACTCAGTAGGTGGTAGTGGCGCTCTCATTTTCAGAGTGCGCGCAGTATTTTTGAACTAAGGAAGAGCACTCAGCACACACAGACAACAGACATGAAGAGCAGTGTGCCACCGCCGTTTTCGAAAGCCGTTTTCCGACCGGACTCACTCACGCAGTGACCCACTGTCTTGTCCGGTTCTCACGTCGCCGCCCGAGAAGTGCCATTTTCGGCTTGGGATCATCACGACGACCGCCCTCACCTACGGTTCTACCTCGGCCGCCATGAATGCGCTTTTTTCGTGCCGTTTGCCTTTTAGCTTTGACTTTTAATACAGTGGGTGATGATGAAAGACCACTGTTTACTGTGTCTAAAAATAATTATAGCAGACAGCCAGAAGCCAAATCAATTAAGACGCCACTTAATGACATTAGACCCCAATCTCATTGTTAAGCCGCTTGATTTTTTCAGTGAAAACGTGCCGAATATTGCCAACAATCGTCCTGCTTTGTCAGTGTTATATCAGTAAACCAGTGAGCATTGTTAGCATGCTAATTGCAAAATAACTCCACACCATTGCAAAGGAGGTAAATACTGTGAGCAGCAAAAATAAAAACTCTCCTGTCCAAGGACATTTTTTTTTCTCTTTTATTCAGATTTGCTTTTTCGGTCAAATTTTTTGGCACATTGTCCTCATGAGTGAATGTTTCTAATCAATTTTAATTTGTTATTATTTACTGATTTTATTACATTTTATTTTTCTGTATCAAATGGTCAAAAATGTACCTTGAGTGTATTTTTTAGGTTGGATGTGAATTTTTTTTTTAAAATTCAGGATAATTGATGCACGTCAAGTCTTCTCTGTTACAAACAAAACAATGTTAATAAAGTTATACTTTATTATAAGTTGATCTATGTTACTTTTTTTCTTTATTAGAAAAAAAGGACACAATGTTAGGCAGATGCGTATTTATAAAAGTTATTTTATAGACAAATGATACTATTTACAGTGGTGGCAGAGAGTTTGGGGGGGCGCGAAACATTTTTCTTCTTCCTTGGGGGGGCGTGACAGAAAATAATTGAGAAGCACTGATATAGACCAACCATCACCGCAAAGCCACCATAGCAACAGGGAGTAACCCAATAGCATTTCTCCAGAAATACTACTTATATACTACTACTTCTAGTTAAATATAAGTAGTCCCCGGGTTACGAACGAAATCTGTTCTTACGCTAGTGAGGTAACCTGAATTTCCGAGTAAGTAGGAATTAACCCTTTAGCTCATTCACTCCTAGCCATTTTCACCGTTGCAATCCCCTTCGGTCCCGGCCGTTTTATTGGATTTTGGCTGATTTTGCAAGGCCGACAGAAAATTCTGTTCTATTGCTATATACAGTGGGGCAAATCAGCATTTAGTCAACCACTAATTGTGCAAGTTCTACCACTTGAAAATATTACAGAGGCCTGTAATTGTCAACATGGGAAACCTCAACCATGAGAGACAGAATATGAAAAAAAAACAACAGAAAATCACATTGTTTAATTTTTAAAGAATTTATTTCCAAATTAGAATGGAAAATAAGTATTTGGTCACCTACAAACTCGCAAGATTTCTGGCTGTCAAAGAGGTCTAACGAGGCTCCACTCGTTACCTGTATTAGTGGCACCTGTTTTAACTCATTATCTGTATAAAAGACACCTGTCCACAACCTAAGTCAGTCACACTCCAAACCCCTCTATGGCCAAGACCAAAGAGCTGTCGAAGGACACCAGAGACAAAATTGTAGACCTGCACCAGGCTGGGAAGACTGAATCTGAAATAGGTAAACGCTTGGTGTAAAGAAATCAACTGTGGGAGCAATTATTAGAAAATAGAAGACATACAAGATCTCCCTCGATCTGGGGCTCCATGCAAGATCTCACCCCGTGGCGTCAAAATGATAAGAACGGGGAGCAAAAATCCCAGAACCACACGGGGGAACTTAGTGAATGACCTACAGAGAGCTGGGACCACAGTAACAAAGGCTACTATCAGTAACAAAATGCGCCGCCAGGGACTCAAATCCTGCACTGCCAGACGTGTCCCCCTGCTGAAGAGAGTACACGTCCAGGCCCGTCTGCGGTTCGCAAGTGAGCATTTGGATGATCCAGAAGAGGACTGGGAGAATGTGTTATGGTCAGATGAAACCAAAATGGAACTTTTTGGTAGAAACACAGGTTCTCGTGTTTGGAGGAGAAAGAATACTCAATTGCACCATACCCACTGTGAAGCATGGGGGTGGAAACATCATGCTGTTTTTCTGCAAAGGGACCAGGTCGACTGATCTGTGTAAAGGAAAGAATGAATGGGGCCATGTATGGAGATATTTTGAGTGAAAATCTCCTTCCATCAGCAAGGGCATTGAAGATGAGACGTGGCTGGGTCTGTCAGCATGACAATGATCCCAAACACACAGCCAGGGCAACAAAGGAGTGGCTTTGTAAGAAGCATTTCAAGGTCCTGGAGTGGCCTAGCCAGTCTCCAGATCTCAACCCCATAGAAAATCTGTGGAGGGAGTTGAAAGTCCGTGTTGCCCAACGACCGCCCCAAAACATCACTGCTCTAGAGGAGATCTGCATGGAGGAATGGTCCAAAATACCAGCAACAGTGTGTTAAAAGTTTGTGAAGAGTTACAGAAAACGTTTGGCCTCCGTTATTGCCAACAAAGGGTACGTAACAAAGTATTGAGATGAACTTTTTGTATTGACCAAATACTTATTTTCTACCATGATTTGCAAATAAATTCTTTAAAAATCAAACAATGTAATTTTCTGGGTTTTTTTTCCCACATTCTGTCTCTGATGGTTGAGGTTTACCCGTGTTGACAATTACAGGCCTCTAATATTTTCAAGTGGGAGAACTTGCACAATTAGTGGTTGACTAAATACTTATTTGCCCCACTGTAAATGCTAACTGCACGTTTTTTTTTTTTTTGCTTTTAACCAAGAATAGAGACTGTCTTACGTCCATATCTATAAAGAATTCAGTGATTTAAGCATTTATTCACAAGAATTTTCATTGGAAAAGCACTGTTTACATATGGCGGCCGCCATATTGACGGGCAGACTTGCATCGTGCTTTACATATTTAGGTAAAATAAATGCTAACTGGACGTTTTTTTTCTTTTAACTAAGAATCGAGACTGTTTTACGTCCATTTCTATAAAGAATTCAGGGATTTAAGCATTTATTCAAAAGAATTTTCAACGAAAAAAGCTCTTTGTCTGTGATGCCACTCGGTCAGCTTTGACGGCCACGCCAACAAAGCATTGCAGGCCCCCTATTAATCGGCCCCGATTAATCAAATATCATTATGAAGTCCATGCATTAGTTTTTATTAAGTGAGGTGATGATAGTTAATACTCATTTTTATTTTCCATGAGGGTAGAAGCAACACTATTTGAAAGAATTGAATTTTAAAACAAAATTAATATATTTGTGAGACACTCAGCGACTATTGGCCAAGACCAAAGAGCGGTCGAAGGACACCAGAGACAAAATTGTAGACCTGCACCAAGCTGGGGAGACTGAATCTGCAATAGGTAAAACGTTTGGTGTAAAGAAATCAACTGTGGGAGCAATTATTAGAAAATGGAAGACATACAAAACCACTGATAATCTCCCTCGATCTGGGGCTCCATGCAAGATCTCACCCCGTGGCGTCAAAATGATAACAAGAACGGGGAGCAAAAATCCCAAAACATCACGGGGGGCCCTTGTGAATGACCTACAGAGAGCTGGGACCACAGTAACAAAGGATACTATCAGTAACACAATGCGCCACCAGGGACTCAAATCCTGCACTGCCAGACATGTGCCCCTGCTGAAGAAAGTACACGACTAGGCCCGTCTCCGGTTCGCTAGTGAGCATTTGGATGATCCAGAAGAGGACTGGGAGAATGTGTTATGTTCAGATGAAACCAAAATAGAACTTTTTGGTAGAAACACAGGTTCTCGTGTTTGGAGGAGAAAGAATACTCAATTGCATCCGAAGAACACCATACCCACTGTGAAGCATGGGGGTGGAAACTTCATGCTTTGGGGCTGTTTTTCTTCAAAGGGACCAGGACGACTGATCTGTGTAAAAGAAAGAACAAATGGGGCCATGTATCGAGAGATTTTGAGTGAAAATTTCCTTCCATCAGCAAGGGCATTGAAGATGAGACATGGCTGGGTCTTTCAGCATGACAATGATCCCAAACACACAGCCAGGGCAACAAAGGAGTGGCTTCGTAAGAAGCATTTCAAGGTCCTGGAGTGGCCTAGCCAGTCTCCAGATCTCAACCCCATAGAAAATCTGTGGAGGGAGTTGAAAGTCCTTGTTGCCATTTACAATTTATTTACACATGACTAACTGAGAGATGACGCTGTTGTGGCAGCGACGGCCGGGGTAAACTTTTCCCTCATCACCGCCTGTCTCATAAAGATGGATTTTTTTTAGTCTTTCCAGCACGGACTCAACGGCATCGTTCTCTGCACTGACGGTCCCGGTCGTTCTGCTCAGTCGTCCAGCGCCTGGCATCCCGGGCATCCTCCCGGTTGTTCTGCTTGGTCGTCCGCCGCCTGGCATCCTGGACGTCCATCGTTCCGTTGAATCAGCTTGGGGGTCTTACCAAATGCGCTACTGCCCTCCAGTGGCCAGTTTTATTGCTTTAAAATTGATTTTCAGCTTTCTGCTTTCGAGCTAAGTTGAATCAGAACCTAAAGATGTCTCTTGTTAAAAAAAAAGAAAATATGTCTTTGGGATACTGAAACTATTAAAAATAGAACGCATTTATAAGTTTTTGGGAGCAAATGAGTTAAGTACCCCTAAATACTCTCTAAATCTCAAAATATCCAAAAACACATATTACACGTCGTACTAATAAAATAAAGTAAAAAATAAGTGAAAAATGGCGGACGAGATACTGTTACACAACTAATATAGGAAGAAAAAATGACTGGGGACAAAACGGCGGACGAAGGCCAGCATTGTAAAGTCGAAATCACGTAAGTCGGGTATGTCGTAACCCGGGACTACCTGTGTATAAAAAAAATTGAAGTTGTTTCATAATGATCAAGGTCAAATGCCAATCTCTTCAAATTTGGCTTGGTCCTGAATTCATGATTTTTTATTTTATTACATGACCTGCATATTTGAGAAATGCCCTGTTTCTTCCCCTTCATAGCACTCTGAGCCAGCAGCTGCTCTCGAGACAAATAAATAGCTTGCTTCGCCTCAGTGACCTCCGAGCGCATACGTTCAAGTTTAATGAGTGAGACGCTCTCTAGGTATACTTCAGCAGTCAAGTGTCATCTGTATTGTTGTGTGATTATTTCTTTTGAATTCACAATTAATAAACATGATTAAATATTAATTTCAAAAGTAAGTCAAGTGGCGATTGTTGAGAATGTAGCTAAAATGGACTACCTTATGTGTTTTTAAATGCACATTCTGCTTATAGTGCCTGTGACAGCATAAAAAACCTCTTAAATAGCATTATTATGTGAATTAGAATCATATTTTGAGACGATTCGACTATATACAACAATTTGGAAAAGCGCAAATGACAGGAAATTAGTCTTTTAATCTGCCGTTTAACCCCGACTGTCATTATAGTGCTCTAGTACAGAGGTCCCCAACCTTTCTTGCACCTAGGGTAGGCATGTGCCGGTTACCGGTTTCAAGGTTTACCGTGGTATGAAAACGTCACGGTTTCAAAACCACTAAAATTTTCCATCATACCGTTGTACGGTATTCGCCATTTTACATGTCTCAAAAATGCAGCCAGAAGTGTCTTGGAGCGGCACCGCTCACCCCTCCCTCTCCTGTGTGTATCAGTGACGCCATTCTATTCTGCTAGACAGCCGGTGTTATGGCGAACCAAAAAAGCACTCCAAACCAAAGGTTTACTTTTCATAAATTCATGGAGGTCTCAAATCATGGTAACTGAAATTTACAAAAAGAATACTGTAACGTTGATAAAAGTCAACCGTTGAATCAGATTGCAATTCTTTATTTGTTGGAACTTCTTGAACAACACGACTGCTGTCTGCCGCAGCAAGCGCACCTATAGACCCTACCCACCTACGTCACAAAACCACGTGCTCGCTGTATGGTTCCGCCCACTTGTCCGTCATTTTGACTCTGTATTAGCATTGTTTTCAATTGATGGCGGAATTTAAAATGCATTTCATGGAAGACCCGGTACTTTCTGATGCCGCAAACTCACTGGATCTGTTGCATAAAAGGCGTTATGAGGAAAAGCTTCGTTCTATACAGTCGCCAGATCCATATTTGATGCCCAAATCGATGTTTTTCGACCCACTGTCTTCGCCCTGTCTGCCTGACATCTGCTACGCAGATATTTACAATTATCTTGTCCACACTAAATCAGCCTATTCTCACGAAAATATGAAAAACTTCAAGAGCTTGGAAGCATATAAATACTTCGTTGCTGGTTGGGTGAAGCAGGTCCTCGTCCACGAAAATTCGGCAGGAATCTATCTTGTGCTTGGAAAGGTGAGTTACGAAATTTTCAATTCAAAATCTTTTGTTCTTGCTAACATCCACAGTCAAGTCTAATGTATTTCATGTCATTTGTCAATGGAGTTAAGGCTTTTAATGTTTATATGGTTTAGCGATAGCACTCTCACTACATACATACGTGTATGTTGTCGGCGATTAGCCTAGCAATGATCTTAATTGTGGTTATTTGTCAGCCCCGTAGACGAGGCCAGTTTCTTTCACTTGGTACCAGCTAAATATTATTCAAAAAATAACGATGGTGGAAGAAAGGGAAGTCACAAACATCTTGAATTTGAAACTATGTCGTACTACGTCGTATGTTGTAGTGTTGTATCGGTCGCGAACGATTCGTTCTTTTTGAACGAATTGTTTGGGTGAACGAGACCGAACTAATCACCATCTGCACTGATTCGTTCTATGAAGTTGGTGCTTGTTCACTGCGTGGGAGGGCGTTGAGCAAGCGGCAGCGTCTTCTGACATCGCACACGACCAATCAGACGCCAGCCTCATCGCGGGCAGGGGAGGGACCGGAAACAGAATCAGGGCGTATGTCACTCACTTCCACGTGTGGCCAATGAGCAGCCAGCGTGCAGGCAGGGGGGCAAGACTGAGTTTTGTCACTTCCCGTTCAGTGACTCGGTCCTCCGGTTCCTGACCTAGCTTGCTGCTAACTTGACTTTCCAGTAATGAATATGCGGTGAACGAATCAAAAAATGAAAGGAAAGGACTTTGTCACATATTTGTTAACGTGGAGCCTATCAAATGCAGCTCAAAAAGACAAAAACACCACACAAATCTAGCGAGCATGGTTTAGTGTACTACTTTTCTCAACAGACTCGCGACTACCTATTACCACATACTATCAAATTTACAGTAATTTAAAACACGGGTAGCTACGAGGCAAGCAAAAGCTGAGCTGCGGTCGCGTGACGGCAATGAAGGGGGCAAAGAACTGTCACTATAAGGAGGCTTCATGGCAGCGATATTTACCTCATATGTGCACAGAAAAAAATATTTTGTATGATCACCATAATACTGATTTGCAATGAAACGGTATATACATGTCCATTTTTTCCAAGTGTTTTATTTTTTTTTTTCGTGTCAGGTGTTGGTTGGTTTGACAAATCATGTCAATCCGTCCATCATGTGCTACTCAAGCGCCCCAAAACAACGCACATGGACACGGGAGATGTCGCAATATGTCTACATTTTTCTTAACAGACTAATGAGAGTAGAAAGGCGATATCGTAAAGAGCAAACAATTATTTCTTGTCAGCATTTGACGATCTGAGATGCGGGGACGACAGGGGAGCTGACCTGATTATTTTATTTATTAATACCAGTGCAAAAATTCAATACGATCACCATAATACTGATTTGCAATGAAACTGTATATACATGTCAATTTTTTCCGAGTGTATTTTTGTTTTTTTTTTCGTGTCAGAGCGTGTCGGTTGGTTTGACAAATTATGTCAATCCGTCCATCATGCGCTACTCAAGCGCCCCAAAACAACGCACGCAGACACGGGAGATGTCGCAATATGTCTACATTTTTCTTAACAGACTAATGAGGGTAGAAAGTCGACATCGTAAAGAGCAAGCAATCATTTCTCGTCAGCATTTGACGATCTGAGATGCGGGGACGACAGGGGAGTTGACCGGATTATTTTATTTATTAATACCAGTGCAAAAATTCAATACGATCATCTTAATACTGATTTGCAATTAAACTGTCAGATATCAAAATGTAGTATTGTCTTTATTTCAGAGCAGCACATTCGACAACTAGCTATTTACACTTATAGTTTTAACAATAGTAACTAAAAATAATAGTGATGAGCATAAAAACAAAAATAGCGAGAGGTAAATATGATGTGTTGGTCGTTCCATATTTTGAAATTAAACTTTCGATTTATTTTTATTTTCGTGACAGCAAGCATTGTAAATGTGATCAAGAACATGCTAAAGAAAGTCTGTGCGCCCCCGACCCCAACCCCCCGCTCCCCCCACAAAAGGAAAATGTTTAACCGTGTCCTCAATCGAAATGTAAGCACGAGCCATGACTTTGAGCACTTTTGAGCTTTTGCAGCAGCGGGAGGGAGACGAGGCTGTCTGTGAAAGCAGAATGATATTGCCTGTCACTCATTACTGAAGCTACGACGAGCGGTCAATGAGGAGCCTGTGTGCAAGAGAGAGGGAGGGACCAAGAGTGTCACTTCCCGTTCAGTTATACTGCGAAGCGGTCTTTGGTGATTCGTTCGGCAACGTCACTTCCCGTTCACTAACCGAACGATTCATTTGGGCGGGGAGGGAGATGAGGGGGGCGAACGATTCGTTGAACGATTCGTTTGAACGAATCTTTTTACTGAACGATCCGGAATGGATTCGTTTACTCAAGTGAACGACAGATCCCGTCACTAGTATGTTGTCGGCGATTAGCCTCGCAATGATCTTAATTGTGGTTATTTGTCAGCCCCGTAGACGAGGCCAGTTTCTTTCACTTGGTACCAGCTAAATATTATTCAAAAAATAACGATGGTGGAAGAAAGGGAAGTCACAAACATCTTGAATTTGAAACTATGTCGTACTACGTCGTATGTTGTCGGCGATTAGCCTAGCAATGATCTTAATTGTGGTTGTCAGGCCAAAACCCTCTAAATATATATTAAATGCATCTTACCGGATATAAAATGACTACTACATAGTCTGTGGTGATTTTTTGGTGTCCAGTTTTCACGTTGAATTGCAGCCGTCCATTTCGCTCTCCTCTTTGGATCCCTCGGAATACGGTAAAACTTCAAGTCTCTCCTTCCATCTTCTCTGTTAGTGCAACCAACAGCCACACACGCCTTCACCATTTTGATTATTAATGTTAAGGAGCAGAAAAACACGCCGTAAATAGGAGAAATGTACGTAGCCATAACAGGTTAACACTATGTTTTGACGGACAAGTGGGCGGTACCATTCAGGAGAGGGGAGTTGTGACGTCACGTGGGTAGGGTCAAAAACCCGCCAGAACAAACCTAAACACAGGAAGGCACGTCCCTCGCTCTCCCGCACCTCCCTCACCTCTCTACGTCATGCGGTGCATTCAGGAACATATGCAAACACCCCCGCCGCATTATAACCCGATTCGTTACAACACGTTTAAAACGTTGTACAATAGTATTTTACACGTGTGAGTAGCTTAATTAGCACAAACACAACAGAATGTGAGGAAGTCATCCATGAAAAAGTTAGCCAAAAACAAAACACACATTTTCCTTTCAAATTCAAAATACAAACTAATCAAAAACTTACAAAGACGAATGTTAGCCTAGTCTTAGCTGGGAGAGCAACTTCGTCGAGGTTATAAATCTCACAGCCACTAAGAACCAAGCTTGAATGAAGGGAAAAAAAGGAGTGCGTCAAAGATCGTTAATTGCGACAGATGGTCTTGCCCTAAGCACAAATGCACGTTCGTTGGACAAGAAGAGGTCTCACTCCCAGTGTTTTTTAGATGAAACCTTTACACAACAATATTTACATTTTAACTAACTTATCAATTTTTAACTTATTAATTTATGAATTCTTTATGTTCTTTTTAACACAAAGGCATGACATGTAGACTAGAGTTGACACAGTGGCTGAAAATGGCGAAACTTCACTTGAGCTTTTGCCCCCTCAAAAAAAAAAAAAAATTCGTACAGAATATATTTTTCATTTTTATTTAGAAGTGTTTTTACTTTTTTATAGCAATTGATTTTGTTCTTGCTTTAATCTTGAGTAACCTGAGCTGTGACTGTGGGTAGTCTATAAGTTCTATTTATTAAAAAAAATAATAATAATATATTTTTTTTGGTTTATTTATTTGAACATTATATTCATGTTCCAATTTGCAAATATTTTCAGAAAAATAAAAAAATCCCGGAAAAAAGTTTTTTTTTTTTTTTTTTTAACCCATGCCTCTCAAAACAACACATTTTGGAGCTATAATTGCAATACCGTCAAACCGCGGTATTTTTGCCCACGGTTATCGTACCATCAAAATCTGATACCGGCACATGCCTAACCTAGGGATGGGAATTGATAGGATTTTTACGATTCCGATTCCATTATCGATATCGCTTAACGATTCGATTCTTTATCGATTCTCTTATCGATTCTAATTTGGGGAAAAAGAAGAACAAACGTTTTGATTGGCATCGAGTTTGTTTAATCAGAAGTCACAACCTTACAAACTCACAACGAGATCAAAAGAGGCCCAAAGCCTCAATGTTAACTGTGGCAATAAGTGGCAAATACACAAGAATGTAACATTTTACTGAAACATTTATCTAATAGAAATAAAAAATATTGGTATATATTGGCAGATAGGTTGTTGTTCTGCCTTTGGCAATATGTGTTAAAGCAGGGGTCCCCAAACTTTTTCCTGTGAGGGCCACGTAACCTTTCCCTTCTCTGATGAGGGGCCGGGGTCAGTTTGTAACAGAAAAAGTGTGAAGATTGCAGAAGTGCATAAATGTAAAAAGTTATTGTTTTTCAGAAAGCCACAATCAAATAACCCTTTCTGGATTCTTTATGATAATAATAATTAATAATAAAAACACTATTAATTAAATAGATAATAACCAAATAACCCTCTCTGAATTCTTCAAGGAAAAGGCCAGGAAATAAATAACACTATTGAGAAAAAAAAAAAAAAAAATTCAAAATGGCGGACCAAATGTGGATTTGAGCCGCAGCCCGCAGTTTGGGGACTACTGGGTTATCGTGTATTATTTTACCATTACATTGAATTGCATGCCTTTTAGTTTTTGTGGCACTTACACGCTCAAGTGGGGGCGGCCTTGCGCTTCCTCACGCAAAGGAGAACACGCTCACGTGAAGAAGAGCGCGCTTACACCCAAAGAAGAAAAGCCGTATCCAAGTGAGCGAGCGAGTTAGTGAGAGGGAAACACTTCTACGAGCCTACGTTCTTTGTTAATGTTAATATATACAGAGGCAGTGCCTGTATGTATCATCTTTTGTGTTGTTGTTGTTGTGTTTCCACTCGCGATCGGACACTTAAATCCAGTTGTGTAGTGGTTTGAACGATGTACTAATGCTAGCGAACGAATGCTAACCATTTGTTATTACTGTTATTAGCAGCTAAATCATCGCTGATTTACGTTGATGCAAACCTGTTTGTTATTGGGGGCGAAATTGATTTGTTTCATTTCTATTCTTAGTTTCACTCTTCAAGTGATGGTTGAATAAAGTCAGCAAATTATACCAACGTCTTCTGCATCGTCATTTGGGAGTTTAGCTAGCTGTATAACCAGGACTGAGCCTTAGCCTCTCTGTGAGGACAGCGCAGTCGTATTCCCTCCCGATGCAGTTATCGCCACCTTCCAATGACTGCAAGTCGCTTTATTGTAATTTTTCCTCGTGAAGTGAAGACACACTTTCGAGCGTTTGAACCTACGTGCTGTCATTGTTATGTTTATGGCTGCAATGCTCGTGCTTACCCGTCGTAACCTTTCATTTTCACATTATTTCCTGGTGAAGTGTAGTCAAACACTCTTGGCGCCATGCTAGTTTGATGCGTCTGGACAACAACACACGTCACAACGCAATACGCGTCTTTAGGAATCGTTAAAGGGATCGTTAAGGCTTTTTCATTGTGATGTCGAGGCCTCGAAACACTCGGAACCGGTTCTGAATTGGAATCGGATTTCGATTCCCATCCCTATTTGCACCACGGACCGGTGTGATTTGGGTCTTTTTTTTAACGGACCGGTAATCTGTCAAATTTTGCACCCTGAGAAAATTTCGCTCTTTTGTGGCGGTAAAAAAAAGCCCTCTTTTATATTCAGTGAGACTGTCAATGTTATCCAACGGTGTTAAAACACAATTTACATCATAAACATGTGTAGCACGAAAATGGCGTAAATTAATGCTTAACGACAGGGCGAAGTCGTTAAGTGAGAGAGCTGCCTGCAGTTGTTGTGTGCAGCTAACATGGCAGGCGTAAGTTAATATTCCTTTCTTTAAAGAAAGTTTGTAGTGTGTACTTTGGAATCGCTGCATTCGCAGTCATTTTTATCGTTACGCGCATGCCAAATTTGTCAGAACACCGGCAATGTGCGGCAGTAAAATACAGCACATATAAAATAACGTATTTAGCCCCGTCGTGTTAAGTGCAGGGAAAATACAACTCACCCGCTGAATCAGTGGAAGGCCTGAGCTTGTTTTGTTGAGATGAGATGGTCCCGAGATGGGAGAATGAAAGAAGCCCGCTTCACAACGAAACGATGTTGGAAATTGTAGCAGTTTTCAGTGCTCTCCTACCGATGTCAAATGACTTTAATCCAGAACCTCGGTAGAGTTTTTGTCTCTAATGTACGTTTAAGGTCGCCGTCATTTACAATCTCTACAAGCTAACATTCCTGTTGCACAGATATGCTCGAATCACTCGGTTTATTCACGTACGGGTCACAAATCTACCCCTTTGCAGTTCATGGGTCTTTAGTGATTGGAAAGTAGCATAGATATTGTTTTCTTCGAGGTTGTAGGCTCATCTTCTGGCTCGTCAGGTTCCCTTTTCCCTGTAAAAAATTTGTCCAAAGACGTCTGTTTTACAGTAATTCTTGTGTGGGGGCTAATTATTTCCGGGAACAAATGTGATGGGCTACGACCTAAGTCATAATCGAGGCCAAGCGCACATAGATATACAAAACAAGATGTACTGCTAACAGTCCAATCAATGCATTTCTATGACGACTTCCTATCCTGTGGTTGTATTTGTAGAGTAGACAGGGATATCGGCGTGTTCAGCGGCACAGGCCAAAGTCAATCGGCCAGAATGCTGTAGTTAATAAATTATTTATCATTTCTGCGCGGCCCGGTACCAAATGCGCCACGGACCGGTCCCGGTCCACAGCCCGGTCGTTGGGGACCCCTGCTCTAGTGTCCCCAGCTGGAGGCTGACGTCAGCAGGGTCACGATTTCATCTGATTTAGAATTCAGCCCACTGAGGGGGAATTATTCAGAACGCACTCCAATATTTTTACAGGATATTCTTTTTTTATCTATTTTCCAGCAATTGCTAAATAAGTGGTGTGGTCACGAAAATAACAGTCTTGTGCTTAATGGAATATGATATAATAAAAAATGCATTTATTCAGTACGACATGGCAAAATTACTCCATAATGGTCAAAACTTTGCACCTCCCGAACGATACGTTATGGCACCGGAGTTAGTCCGGCTTTTGTCATTTCCCTGCCTCAGCTTCGGAGAGCGTAAACAAATCAGGAGGAGTGACAGCTTGCCGACATGCTAACCCGAACCGAATAGCGTTTCAAAGTCTTATTGTCACCTTTCGAAGCGAAAAATCACACAAAACATCCCCAGATCATATCACACGGCGGCGGGGTGGTCGACTGTCTTCGACGATTGGCAACCCCCCCCGGAGCCGAGTAATTTATAGCTCGTCCTTCCCCTGCTGTGGGCAGGAGAGCTCGTTTGCCGGGGAAGTACCGGCCGACGTCGGAGCGCGAGCCCAACCCATGTGGTCGGACACATGAAGAGGACAGAGGGAGCTGGTAGTCTGGACTATATGGAGACCTGCATAAACAGAGTATAGCGCTCTACCGAAGAAGACTGAGGAGGGTGTGCGACAAGCGTCGTCGGCCGAGTGCCATTCTCGGTGGACAAGGACCATTGTCAGCCACAAAATGCAAGCCACCTCCGTATTAAAACGTGTGCCATGATCCCAGTATTTGACATAATACAAAACACGATGTTTACTCACTTCCTCTTAAGTCCAATTGTCCCACAGTTGTCGGACTTGTTTTGGCCAATCTCGGGGTGAACGGGACCATTTTGAACCCCCCCAAAAAGGCTCTCACGCCTCTCTCTGGTGCAGCAACGAAATCCTGCAGCACATTTGGCTGGCGTGATGTGAAAAATTAACAAATTAATCCACAAAATCAACTGAATCCGCAGTCCATCTGCATGCTGTAGAGCAATGCTGTATAGACCCCAATCACGTGACGTCACAACTCCGCCCCCCTGACTGGTGCCGCCATATTGTCCGTTAGCTCATCGTGTTTACATAGTACCGCTACGTACATTCCTCCTATTACTGCGTGTTTTTCTGCTTGTCTAAGGAATCGCCGCCTAGTAAACGAACCCAAAAACCTTCCTGACAATCGTTAACATTGATTAATCAAAATGGTGAAGGCATGTGTGGCGGTTGGTTGCAGTAACAGAGAAGATAAACAGTCATTTTAGTAGTTGCTGTGTGCCCATTGTTAAAAGGGCAAATCTCTAAAGCAGCACGGTTTGTTTATCTCGGTCCATGAAGCGTTTGTGTCGAGAGCCGTCAAACAGCGGCGAAAACATCAATATGATGCCAACACGATCGCATATATCATGAGACGGAGACTACGAAGCTCGTCGCCACGGTCGCGCAGCAAGAAGGTGTGCCGAAAAATAGCCGCCCTGCGTGAAATGTCCGAGCGCCTACACGGAAACGACTTTCTTGTACCGTGAATATATATTATTTTACCCTGCTTGAACTAATAAATGTCATACCTGTGTGATTGACATTGCGATATGGTCGTGAAAACCTGTAGACTAATAGATTTATGTTCAAAGATGGTTATATGGTCCAGTCCACGATTTGCTACTAAAATACAGTACTAATATTTAGTGTAATTTAATTATATAAAACTGATCTTACAGTCGTAAGTCGATTACTGTAATGCGTCCATGAAAACATTTGATGTTTTCATGTCAGTAAAGCGTATAATAAATAAGCGCTCCCGTCAGGGGGGACATTTCACGCGGGGGAGCTATTTTTCGGCACACACCGGCCCGTTGTCGATCAAGTTTCATTTTATAATCGTGACAACGGTGACGCTCAGCTAACCAAATGTTGGTTTATATTTGGGCCGGTGCCGATTTTGGGTACCTGACTCCTCATCGTGACATAAACTGAAGTATGATTGGAAATTTTGTGGTCTCAGGACGAGCTCTGACGCACGGGACGGGACCGGACGGGAGGAAACATTGGTTTGGGCATCAAATATGGATCTGGCGACTGGATCGACCGAAGCTTTTCCAAATAACGGCTTTTATGCAACTCATCCAATGAGTTTACAGCGTCTGAAAGCACTAGTAGTATTTATTTTATTTTTTATTTATTTACTTATTTTTATTCTTTTCGTGATTAAATGTGATTGTTATGTAGAATTTTATTTCCTATTTCGATTGTCTTTGTTTTTACGTTCTATTGATTTTAATTTGATTTTTATAATCTTCATGTGATGTACAGCACTTTGAATTGCCTTGTGTTTAATTGTGCTATATAAATAAATTTGCCTTGCCTTGCCTATGTAACATGTTCGGAACTTTTGTTCAAATAAAAACAAAAAAAAACAACAATTCTCTGTATCGGATTGGGACTTGGCATCGGCAGGTCTATAAAATCTGGTGACTCGGACTCGGGTACAAAAATATGCAATCGGGACATCCCTAGTTCAAACCAAAATACTTTTGAATTTGATGTTCCATAAGCATGACGTTTGGAGCAGAGATGTCCCCAAGCCGATCATGTGATCGGAAATCGGGCCAATCACATAATTTTTTAGAGGATCAGAATCGTCTGAAAAAGATCGAACTTTCACAATGTATTTAATGATTTTCATTTAAATTTTTTACTGCACCTTATATATGAACATTTCAGTATACGTATTCCAATGCGCCTTATAGTGTGGAAAATACGGTAATCAATACTGTACTTTTGATCTTATAAATTTAATGCCTTGTATGATGCAAGCAACTGTTTTCTTTTACTTTGATCTTGGCAAACAGCTCTTGCATATAAAGATATTCGTAATTACCATACCTGTGTCAGGAATGCTGGGCGGGCAGGTGTGTGTGGACCCAAACGCAGGAAAAGTGAAGCGAGGCAAAAAAGGCGGTGCAAAAAATGATTTAATTAAGGCCGACAGAAAAAACAAAGTACAAACCAAAACTGAGGTGATCCCAAAAAACAGTGTAGCAAACAAAACTCAGGTTACTAACAAAAGGCTGGGTATCAAAAAACTTACTAGGAACACGAGGGCTTGGATAGACATCGACTTTGACACTGACAGACATTGACGATGACGCAACAAGGGCTGAAAAAAAACTGGGAGCTTATATACACACGCAGACAAAGGGTAACGAGACAATGAGGAACAGATGGGTGACACAGGTGGACGCAGATTGGAGGATACACAAGGAGCGGTGCACCAGGTGAAATCAATGGCAATTACAAGGACACACTAGGAGGGAATCAACACAAAACCTAACAACCTGGAGGTATATAACATTGGGCAGTATTCGTAATTACCATACCCGGTGGTATATCACATTAGTGCAGTGATATTTAAAAACAATAAAGTAACGCTTTTACGATCTGCTAACTGCAAAAAGGAAATTAGGTTGCACCAAAGCCAAGTCATTTTTTGCTTTTTCTGCAACATATTTATGGTTGTGGAAATCTTAAAAATCCTTTTCCCGATTAAAATTAAATTCTTCGCAGAACCCTGCTATATAGTGCTGCGTGCTAATAGCCTTTAATACTGCCTAGAGCCTGCATGATAACCTATGTTTAAGTCTGGGCAGCAAAACGAGGTCTAATTAATAATTCCAGCTTGGGCAAATGACTATAATCGTGAAACGCATTTGACATAGTGCCTGTGACACATTTGAGAAAACTAATGATGTGAGTGTCTAACTGGTCACAACTCAAGTGACAATAAGTGCAAGGAATTTGCTAATAAAGCCCTTACTCAGCTTTCACCTAATCTCATTTACAAGTCTGCTTGACCAAGCAGCACTAAAAATGTACAACAACCAACTTGCCGAATGCAAAAATATTAGATAATAAATTCAAAATGTTTTGAGCTGAAGGCAACGAATCTTTTGAGAGCTATGTAAACAGGTTACATTCTCTGTGGTTTTATAACTGTCCGCACTGCCTCTATTTTTTTTCTTGTTGTTTTTTTTAATTAACCATCATGCACGAAATATGTTTTTTTTTTCTCGTCTAAAATGTTTTTTATCATATTCATACAGAACAGGTGTCTCAAACTTGCGGCCCAGGGGCCAATTGACCTTTCGCAGACTTTGTCTCCTAAACGGTCATTGACCAATCATACGTCCTCGAGACCGTTGATAAAGGAGCATGATCCGACAAATTGTTGATTGATTAGGTGGTTTTGAGATCGCCAACTGCCATAAAAATTTACGGGAAAGATGAAAAAGGCTCAACAAGCTCCGGATGTTCAATATAGTGAAAATATGCACCTATGGAATATCTAAATCGGACACGAGGTACCCCAGGAGTAGGGTTGTTCCGATCATGTTTTTTTGCTCCCGATCCGATCCCGAACGTTTTAGTTTGAGTATCTGCCGATCCCGATATTTCCCGATCCGATTGCTTTTTTTTGCTCCGGATTCAATTCCAATCATTCCCGATAATTTTTCCCGATCATATACATTTTGGCAATGCATTAAGAAAAAAATGAATAAAACTCGGACGAATATATACATTCAACATATAGTACATAAGTACTGTATTTGTTTATTATGACAATAAATCCTCAAGATGGCATTTACATTATTAACATTCTTTCTGTGAGAGGGATCCACGGATAGAAAGACTTGTAATTCTTAAAGGATAAATGTGACTTTGTATATTGTGACTAAATATTGCCATCTAGTGTATTTGTTGAGCTTTCAGTAAATGATACTGCAGCCATTTAACTTCTGCCCAAATGCATGATGGGAAGTGCAACCATGACTGTGCGTAGGGGCACCAATTGATATATCTTCTCTGCGTTGGAAAAGACCATAGGGTGTTAAGAAAATGATCAATTACAACCTTTCCTCCATACATTGCCTCCCACATCATTTTTAATTGCTGAGAGAGGTATTGTAAGGCTTTAGCCACATAAAAAATGGCTCCAAAGGCTGTCAAAATTCTCTCTACTCATTATACGCTGCCTTTTAACGCGATCTATAGGTAAAACGGCGTTTTTATAGATTGAACGCTATAATGCGTGAGTGGGTCATGCAGCGCATGCATTAATTATTTAACGTGATTAATTAAAAAAAAAATTTAACGCCATTAACGCAGTAAATTTGATAGCCCTACTTTAAGCCAAAACTACTCTGGACGAGTGTAAGACATTTTGTCTGGAACATTAAATACAATTAGAAAACGATTTAAATTTAAAAAAATATATATATACTGGACTGTCTCAGGAAATTAGAATACACAATATTCTAATTTTTTGAGACAGTCCTGTGTATATATACAGGACTGTCTCAGGAAATTAGAATACACAATATTCTAATTTCCTGACTGTCTCAGGAAATTAGAATATTGTGTATTCTAATTTCCTGAGACAGTCCTGTATATATACACAGGACTGTCTCAAAAAATTAGAATATTGTGTATTCTAATTTTCTGAGACAGTCCAGTATATATATATATTTTTTTTTTTTAAAAAGGCATGTCCGATATTTTTTTGCCGATTCCGATACTTTGAAAATGACGTCATCGGACCCGATCGATCGGGATGGATCGGGACATCTTTAATATTGATAAATGTTAGATAAGCAATTATATTAATTATTGTAATGTTACTTAAACATTAGTTATTGTCTTAAAATGTATTAACTAATGCATTAACTCATGTTAATTATCATATTAATAAATGCTAGATAAGGGATTAAATCAATTATTGTCATGTTACTTAAACATGAGTTACTGTCTAAAAATGCATTAACTAATGTTAATTAAGGGACCCTTATTGTAAAGTGTTACCCTTACTTTTTTCCCTGCTGAAAGAAGAGAGTCTAATCTTTCCTTTGGTGGGTTCCATGTTTATATAGCAATAGAACAGAATTTTCTGTGGGCCCTGCAAAATCAGTCAAAATCCAGTAAAACGGCCGGGAGCGAAGGGGGTTGCACTGGTGAAAATGGCTGGGAGTGAATGAGTTAAATAAACATTGCATATCAGCACAATTATTCTTTGTCTGCTTTGGGGTCCACTTCCCAGCGCACCCTAGCACCTAGTGTCAACATATGGCAGTCTGGAGGATGTTGCACTGGTAAATAAATCACTTCAACCGCTCCGGTATAGGTGAGCATGCAATGGCTTGTGCCGTTGGAGTGACAAAGGTTGCTTACCAACCTGGGGTGCCGAACTTTTGAAAAAGGTCAATTGCGGAACACGGGCCAATGTTATTTATAGCGGAGAGTTAGATTGATTTCAGCTGTGATACGTAGGTCTGCTTTAACGCACTATTATACCTCCGCTGCGGTTACTGGGCCCCCGAGAGGCCCAGATGCAGCTGTACCGCCAATACCCCACGAAGTTCAGCCCGTTTCCCAACCCTATGAGCCTGTCAAAGGATGACAAACTGCAGGTCTGTCTGCCTTCGAGCCACCATCCCTCACCACTCTCCTGTGATGCCGTCACAGTTTAGGAAACAGTTCCGACCTCCCCTTGCTCTCTGCCCCTCATTCGAGTAAGTGAAGTCTTGCAGCACGTCTTAATTTTACCTAGCAGGGATCCTAGCAACCACCCAAAGCCGTGCCTCAGTCATAAAAAGGATCACCTGTCGCCCTCTGCACCCCTTTTTAATCAAAGCTGGATTTTCTTTCCATTTAAAGTGATGCAATTAGTCTGCATTCGGGACCCACTGTGAACAGCAATTGTGAAACGGAGAGGCACAAATTGTAGCATATTATTGATAAGCGTAATCAAATGCAACTAATTATACTGCTGTGTTGATGAGTCTAACACATTAAATTGGCACACACAAAAAATAAAACAGAGCAAGGCATTATTGGTGTCCTGTTGTGTTTAATGGGTTGCCAGAAGTGAAATGATCATCCCATTTAGGTCAGGAGGTTTTAGTGTGAAAAATGTAATTTCATTTGCAAATGTGAAAGAGATCAAATGGTGTTTGAATTTCATACCCATGCCAAAAACCAGGGGAGTCACTAGACCTAATACTGGGGCACAGCGGGGCACTGGCGAGCGAGCAAATTTTTTTAAGCATTTATCAATGGCGGAAAACACTCAGGTGACTTGAAGTTCCACTCTCAGACGCCTAATTTTGGCCAAATTTCAAAATTGTCCGATATGCATGTGTGATACATCATTGGAAATAGAGGTGTGCGAAATTTCCGATTCTTAGATTATTCGCGATTCGGCTGTGGAAGATTCGAGAACGATTCACAAACTTCCAAATTCTGATTATTGAAATATGTCAAGTAAAGCGGAAGTAAAACACACTCAGCGCGCCGCGCGGTCTTCAGGACGCAATGAGGAACGGAGCGAGAGTAGCTAGACATCATGCTTGTCATTACCCGGTGTTCTGACAAATTAATTACAGGAGAAAAGATATCGTCATCGCACACACCATATAATTGTTTGCATTAGTCCAACACATATATAGTCTAACACATACATATGGTACAGGTTTTCGTAGGCACCGTCTAACTGTTTGCATTAGTCTAACACACGTAATATAATTAATCAGGAAATAGTATAATTTTCATATTTACGGTAGGACTACACTACTAATATAAAATAAATAGCACACCATAGTTTAATGAGAAGAAATAGAAGAGATACAGAATGCCGTCTTATCACAAGATTGACGCACCAACTCTAGCAATCAGCTCTCCCAGCAAACTCCAAGGACAAAGCGCTTTGTCCTAAAACAAGTACAACCAGCCCGGACAGCAAAGTTGATAGCGGGCGTCCCAATCCGCGCACGAACCTAAGCCACCAAAACCGGCCACAGAGGGGATGGCCCAAAAGCAACGCCTTCGACAAGGCCCGCCTCAGCAAAGACTTTAAAAAGACTGGACACTGAGATAACACAGATTTTTTCTGCTCGGAAACATATAGCCTTGTTTTGGATCCAGAACTGTCCCTCCGTCGTCTGTTTTTGCCTTGTTTTTACCATTGTCGACGACTAAATTGTCAACCTGTTTTCGGTGAGTGTTCTTCAAGCTTTTGAAACATGGAATCAGTACAAAGGGTTAAAATAAGAAGACGCGCGAGATTCGGCCTTCCCGGCGGACGCACGCGGGGCAGCGTCAGCCAAGCGGCACTTGTTTTGGTTGGTGCTGTCCGCGGGTGCGTCTGGGCCGGGGAGGCGAATTTCAACAGTGGCGATAGCAGCACATGTGCAGAAAGCTAGATGCGGACGTTAGTAAACGGCCGCCATCTTAAAGCAGGAGACTTCCCTGCAAGGCTGTTGTAGCGAACCTTCCAAGCGAACCTAATTAACTTTTTATCTAATGTACTCCTAAATCGGTAAAATATTGACTGGAATCTATCTTTAAAATAGTTTTAAAACTTTCACATGTCGAAAGTAGACAAAAGGGAAATTATGGAATAACGGGAGAAATTTTAACAACTTTAACGGTTGATTCACAACATTAAATTAATTGAATGTAGTTTAAAGCTGCTGATATAGAATGGGGATTTGAGTATATTATTTATTGTTGTTAACTGTTAACTTGATACTGAAATAGTCGTTTATTTAAGCCTGCGAGCCTTTTTTTTTTTTTTTTTTTTTAAACAGTTTTTGTAACTAATGTACAAAACATTAAACGCAGCTAATAGCAAGGGGGGGGGCGTCATCAATAATCGATTTATAATCGAATCGTACCCTCTGAATCGTAATCGAATCGTTAGGTGCCCAAAGATTCCCAACTCCAATTTGAAAGCTTAAAATATCTATTTTCTGGGTGAAGAAAATTTTTGAACAGAAGGGCATTTAAAAAAAAAAAAAAAAAAAAAAAAAGTTTTTTAAACAGCAAAACCCTATCTGGAGGTGAGAGCACGCGAGAGCAGAATTACAGACACCATGACTTTAACGAGATATTATCGCGTAATTGACTTGTTTCGATCCAAAAACTCCATGTAGCATGTACCACCGAGTGTCAAGATTAGGAGTGGGAACCTATTGGTACCTCACGATACGTTACGATTTGCGATACAAAGCTCACTATAACGATGATCTAATGATATGGCAACACAACGATTATCGAAACATTGGTCAGGAAATCATTCTAGGATATACAGTGGTGAGGACAAGTATTTGATACACTGCCGATTTTGCTGGTTTTCCCACTTGCAAAGCATGTAGAGTTCTGTAATTTGTATCATAAGTTCTCTTCAACTGTGAGGGACGGAATCTAATACAAAAATCCAGAAAATCACGTATGATTTTTAAATAATAAATTTGCATTTAATGGCATGAAATAAGTATTTGATACATCACAAAAATCGAACTTAATATTGGTACAGAAACCTTTGTTTGCTATTACAGATACCAAACGTTTCCTGTAATCCTTGAAAAGGTTTGCACACACTGCAGCTGGCCCACTCCTCCATGCAGATCTTCTCTAGAGCCTTCAGGTTTTGGGGCTGCTGCCGGGCAACACGGACTTTCAGCTCCCTCCATAGATTTTCTATCGGGTTCAGATCTGGTGACTGGCTAGGCCACTCCAGGACCTTAAGATGCTTCTTACGGAGCCACTCTTTAGTTGCCTTGGCTGTGTGCTTTGGGTTGTTGTCATGCTGGAAGACCCAGCCACGACCCATCTTCAGGGCTCTCACTGAAGGAAGGAGGTTGTCAGCCAAGATCTGGCGATACATAGCCCCATCCATCCTCCCCGAAATATGGTGTAGTCGTCCTGTACCCTTGGCAGAGAAGCAGCCCCATAAAAATGATGTTTCCTCCTCCATGTATCACGGTTGGGATGGAATTCTTGGGGTTGTACTCATCCTTCTTTTTCCTCCAAACACGACGAGCTGAATTTAGACCGAAAAGTTCAAATTTGGTCTCATCTGACCACATCACCTTCTCCCATTGCTCCTCTGGATCATCCAGATGGTCAGTGGCAAACTTCAGATGTCTGGACATGCACTGGCTTCAGCAGCGGGACGTTGCGTGCGCTGTAGGATTTTAATCCATGATGGCGTAATGTGTTTCCGATGGTTTTCTTCGAGACTGTAGTTCCAGCTCTCTTCAGGTCATTGACCAGGTCCTGCCGTGTAGTTCTGGGCTGATCCCTCACCTTCCTCATGATCAGCGATGCCTCACAAGGTGAGATCTTGCATGGAGCCCCAGAACGAGGCAGATTGACCGTCAACTTGAACTTCTTCCATTTTCTAATAATCGCTCCAATAGTTGTTACCTTCTCACCAAGCTGCTTGCTTATTTTCCTGTAGCCCATCCTAGCCTTGTGCAGGTCGATTATTTTATCCCCGATGTCCTTACACAGCTCTTTGGTCTTGGCCATTGTGGAGAGGTTGGAGTTTGTTTGTTTGAACATGTGAACAGGTGTCTTTGATACAGGTAACAATTTCAAACAGGCGCAGTTACTTCCGGTAATGAGTGGAGAACAGGAGAGGTTCTTAAAAAAGAACTAAGAGCCGAAATATTTACTAGTTGGTAATGTATCAAATACTTATTTCATGCAGTTAAATACAAATTTATTATTTAAAAATTATACAATGTGATTTTCTGGATTTTTGTATTAGATTCCGTCCTTCACAGTTGAAGAGGACTTATGATACAAATTACAGACCTCTACATGGCTTGCAAGTGGGAAAACCAGCAAAATCGGCAGTGTATCAAATACTTGTTCTCCCCACTGTAACTAATAAACAAAAAAACAAGCTTCTGCTGTGAATTGGAATGAGTTTATCACTAGTAGATGTCCAATCCATTTGAACTGGGAGGGTGGCAGCAAATGAACATTCGTTCATGAAAAATTACTCTCTATTACATACGTGTGCACGCATATTTGCCAGGTGATGTTCAGGCACTGGCCCTTGCCCTATTAACCAAGCAAGTGCCCTCATCAAGGTTATTAAATCATGATCATTATTATGTTAGTAATTATGCGTTTGAAAGCCCTCCCAAGCGCCGCAGCCAGGATCACTTTGGGAGCCTGTCCTACAAACACGCAAACACATGCCCTCCTGTGAGGAGCGTACCGCCCATCATTTGTCAACGTGAACACACGACAAAGGAGCAGCACCTACAATTAATAACTTCCATTGACGCACATGCCTGCAGCCCCTACACAGAGGTAACACATTATGAGTCAAATCTCGAGTGTATGTGTGTGCCCCCCTAAACCTCAGTTGCTTAACTATTTTTTGTCTCATGAAGTAGCCTTTGTTTCCGTGCAAATCTCTAAATTAGCCGACTGCCCAGTCTCACCTGTTAAACTAAGCTAAGCTAGCTGCTTGCCATAAATCAATTAAAAGATGTGGCGACCAGCACACATGCACTGTCGGTAGGGAATTAAAAAAATATACCCTAATTTTCGCACTATAAGGCACACCTGACTAAAGCCACCACCCACAAAAATTGGCATGAAAACGGCATTTGTTCATAGATAAGCCACACCGGACTATAAGCCGCAGCTGTCCTCACTTTATTATGGGATATTAACACCAAAATATATTAACCGGTAATACTTCATTTGACAGCAAAATCAAACGACTTTCATCAGACCAAATGAACCCACATGAAACTTTGAACCACTTGGTTGCAAAGCTTCATTGCTTCAAGAAGTTTCATTTGGTCATCACTGCTCCCTTGGGCGAGACAGTCAACCTCTGCTACCACCTGAGGTCAACACTGTTGTTGTCCAACATGCCTCCTAGCATGCATTGCAGCGTGACAGATGCAAATAACTATCAAAATTCATGTTCTGTGCTAATTATTTCTTCAGTTACTGTTCCAGTTGTTTCATTATTGCTAGTTATGGTATTTGGTAACACTATATTTGACTGTGGCGCCAAAAGACTGTCATTAGACAATGATAATTATGATATGACACTGTCATGAGCATTTATGAATGCTTATAACAGATGTCATTTAGTGTTATCTGGCAAATTATCTCACTTTTGGATGTAAAAATTCAAGCTGGACATAAATGGAGTTAGTGACATCATTTGCAAAATGACACTTAATGACAAAAGCATTCAGTAATGCCCATGATAGTGTCCTGTCTTAATTATGATGGTCTTATGACAGTCTTATGACACCGCTGTCAAATAAAGGGTTCCATTTTAACCAAAATAAATCAACAAATAAGCCGCACTGGACAATAAGCAGGATTCAAAATGAAGGAAAAAAGTAGCGGCTTATAGTCCGACAATTACGGTATATATTCTAGCTCAATTTTTAGTAATGTCTTTGCTTGTTTAATACTGCTGCTTAACAAAAACTAATAAGAATGAAAAAAACACACACAGCTAGCTAAGGTTAAGGAAGGAGTGGAGTAAGGAATGGCTTTACTCACTTTAATGTGGCAACAATAAACAACAATAAAGCGGGCTCCTGAAAGCGCCGACCACTATCACCAGTTTCCAGCCCGTTTTCTGTCACTCTGCTCGATCACTTCCTCTTAC
Source organism: Corythoichthys intestinalis (assembly GCF_030265065.1). NCBI lineage: Eukaryota > Metazoa > Chordata > Actinopteri > Syngnathiformes > Syngnathidae > Corythoichthys > Corythoichthys intestinalis. Next base: position 8,921,972 of record NC_080396.1, on the reverse strand, counting down.
ATCACAGCCTACATGTCGTGAGGATCTCTTAAAGGGGCCGCAGATAGTTACGGACATAACAATATGTACGTACCACCCCTAGCAAAAAGTATGGAATCACCAGTCTCGGACGAGCACTCACTCAGACATTTTATCATGTAGAACACCTTGTCAAGAGTCAAGAATCTGCATTGGACAAGGTGATGATGCTGGAACTTTGGTTTGGTGCTGTTCCAGTGAGATTTACAAAGATGACTGCCTGAAGAAAACAGAGAAATTCCCTCAGTCCTTGATGATATGGGGCTGCATGTCAGGCAAAGGCACTGGGGAGATGGCTGTGGTTGAATCTTAAATAAATGCACAATTGAAATTTTAGACAGCTTTCTTATCCCTTCAATTGAAAATATGTCATTTTCCAAGATGACAATGCATCATGCCACAGAGCTAAAACTTTCAAAGCATTCCTTGGAGAAAGACTCATCCAGTCAATGTCATGGCCCGCAAATAGCCCAGATCTCAACCCTATTGAAAACCTGTGGTGGATATTGAAAAAAAAAAAATTGTCCCAAGCAAGGATGACCTGGCAACTGCAATGAAAGACAGTTAGCACCAAATTGATGAAGAATACTCAACAGGTCCATGCCTCAGAGGCTGCAAGCTGTCAGAAAAGCCAGAGGTGATGCTACTAAACACTAGAGATGATTTTTGATTGATATTTCTTTGTTTGTTTCTCATGATTCCATATTTTTTTCCTCAGAATGGCGTGATTCCATATATATTTCCCTGCACCTGCTGTATAAAAGTAACATTTACTGACCACCACAATGTTTTATATTCATGTATTTTCGTGTTTCTGAATGCTGAAGAGTTGCACTTTTGAACTAATTTATTATTTTTTTTCAACCTTCTTCTCTGAGTTTGTTCTACATGATAAAATATCTGAGTGAGTGCTCGTCCAAGACTGGCGATTCCATACTTTTTGCTAGGGGTTGTATATTTGAAACTCACCTGGAGGGAGTGAAACTGAGTGTGTGTAATAGAAAGTCAATAATATGCACCAAGAAAACTGTAGGCTCCTTCGCGCGAGTATGGGCACACAGACAAAAGTACAGGTTTAAAGCAGGCTATAAACATCATTTATTTGCTAAATGCCAAACATGAAATTAGCTGTGTAGTGTGTGTGCACCGTAGTGTGTAATGTCACCAAGCAGGCTTATTCATTTTGTCGGTCATATTGTGGAGATCCATAGTGAGATCATCGGGTTCATCAGAGACATGGCACCAGGGAGATAGCTCTTTTAAAGCTGGAATAATTCTCATTTGCACTGTTTGTATGTTTGACTGTTACAGTTTTTTTGTTGACCTTTGCTTGCCTTTGGAATAGGTTGCTATTTCTTCATATACAGTGGGGCAAATAAGTATTTAGTCAACCACCAACTGTGCAAGTTCTCCTACTTGAAAATATTAGAGAGGCCTGTAATTGTCAACATGGGTAAACCTCAACCATGAGAGACAGAATGTGGAAAAAAAAAAAATCTAATTGTTTGATTTTTAAAGAATTTATTTGCAAATCATGGTGGAAATTAAGTATTTGGTCAATACCAAAAGTTCATCTCAATACTTTGTTATGTACCCTTTGTTGGCAATAACTGGGGCCAAACGTTTTCTGTAACTTTTCACAAGCTTTTCACACACTATTGCTGATATTTTTGCCCATTCCTCCATGCAGATCTCCTCTAGAGCAGGGATGTTTTGGGGCTGTCGTTGGGCAACACGGAGTTTCAACTCCCTCCACAGATTTTCTATGAGGTTAAGATCTACAAACTGGCTGGGCCACTCCAGGACCTTGAAATGCTTCTTACGAAGCCACTCCTTTGTTGCCCTGGCTGTGTGTTTGGGATCATCGTCATGCTGAAAGACCCTGCCACATCTAATTTTCATGCCCTTGCTGATGGAAGGAGATTTTCACTCAAAATCTCTCGATACATGGCCCCATTCATTCTTTCCTTTACACAGATCAGTCGTCCTGGTCCCTTTGCAGAGAAACAGCCCCAAAGCATGATGTTTCCACCCCCATGGTTCACAGTGGGTATGGTGTTCTTCGGATGCAATTCAGTATTCTTTCTCCCTGCCAAACACGAGAACCTGTGTTTCTACCCAAAAGTTCTATTTTGGTTGCATCTGACCATAACACATTCTCCCAGTCCTCTTCTGGATCATCAAAATGCTCTCTAGCGAACCGCAGACGGGCCTGGACGCGTACTGGCTTCAGCAGGAGGACACGTCTGGCAGTGCAAGATTTGAGTCCCTGGCGGCGCATTGTGTTACTGATAGTAGCCTTTGTTACTGTGGTACCAGCTCTCTGTGGGTCATTCACTAGGTCCCCCCGTGTGGTTCTGGCATTTTTGCTCACTGTTATTGTTATCATTTTGATGCCACGGGGTGAGATCTTGAATTGCATGGAGCCCCAGATCAAGGGAGATTATCAGTGGTTTTGTATGTCTTCCATTTTCTAATAATAGCTCCCACAGTTGATTTCTTTGCACCAAGCGTTTTACCTATTGCAGATTCAGTCTTCCCAGCCTGGTGCAGGTATACAATTTTGTCTCTGGTGTCCTTCGACAGCTCTTTGGTCTTGGCCATAGTGGAGTTTGGAGTGTGACTGACTGAGGTTGTGGACAGGTGTCTTTAAGAGGTGTGCAAAATTTCCGATTCTTAGATTATTCGCGATTCGGCCGTGGAAGATTCGAGAACGATTCACAAACATCCAAATTCCGATTATTGAAATATGCCAAGTAAAGCGGAAGTACACAACACTCAGCGCGCCGCGCGGTCTTCGGGACGGAACGGAGCGAGAGTAGCTAAACATCATGCTTCCCATTACCCGGCCCCTCGGGTAATGCCAATGCTCAACTCACGGCTCTAGCTCAACTCATGCAACGAGATAAAAAAACACAACAACATACCTGACTGCTGCCGAAAAGCTGCTACAAAGTACAGCCACATAATGTTACGGTAGATATCATTTATATAGGACTAGATGCAATTTTAGATTTGGTAGCGTAAGCAGCATATCTACAAAAAAGCTAGATGCGGGCGTTAGTAAACGGCCACCATCTTAAAGCAGTACACTTCCCTGCAAGTCTGTTGTAGCGAACCTAATTAACTTTTTATCTAAGTGTTACGGTGGATATCATTTATATAGGACTAGATGCAATATAGATTTGGTAGTGTTAACAGCACATCTACAAAAAGCTTAAAGCAGTACACTTCCCTGCAAGGCTGTTGTAGCGAACCTTCCAAGCAAACCTAATTAACTTTTTATCTAAAATACTCCTAAATCGGTAAAATATTGACTTGAATATATCTTTAAAATAGTTTTAAAACTTTCACATGTCGAAAGTAGACAAAAGGGAAATTATGGAATAATGGGAGCAATTTGAACAAATTTAACGGTTGATTCACAACATTAAATTAATTGAATGTAGTTTAAAGCTGCTGATACAGAATGGGGACTGGAGTTTTTTATTTAATGTTATTTTTGTATATTTGTTTACTGCTATATGTTAACTTGATACTGAAATAGTAGTGTGGTTTAGCCTGAGAGTATTTTTGAACAATTTTGGAACTAATGTACAAAACATTAAAAAAAAAAAAAAAAAAAGGAGGGGGGTGCATCAATAATTGTTTTATAATCGAATCGGAGCCTCTGAATCGTTATCGAATCGTTAGGTGCCCAGAGATTCCCAGCTCTAGTGTCTTTTATACAGATAATGAGTTAAAACAGGTGCCATTAATACAGGTAACGACTCAACCAGTGGAGCCTCGTTAGACCTCGTTACAAGAAGTAAGACCTCTTTGACAGCCAGATATCCTGCTTTTTTGTAGGTGATCAAATACTTATTTTCCACTCAATTTGGAAATAAATTCTTTTAAAATCAAACAATGAAATCTGTGGAGGGAGTTGAAAGTCAGTGTTGCCCAACGACAGCCACAAAACATCACTTCTCTAGAGGAGATTTGCATGGAGGAATGGGTCAAAATACCAGCAAGTGTGTGAAAAGCTTGTGAAGAGTTACAGAAAACGTTTGGCCTCCGTTATTGCCAACAAAGGGTAAATAAAAAAATATTGAGATGAACTTTTGGTACTGACCAAATACTTATTTTCCACCATGATTTTCAAATATATATTTTTTTTAAATCAAACAAAGTGATTTTCTGTTTTTTTCCACATTCTGTCTCTCATGGTTGACGTTTACCCATGTTGACAATTACAGGCGTCTCTAATATTTTCAAGTAGGAGAACTTGCACAATTGGTGGTTGACTAACTTAGTGCTGCAACGATTAATCGATTAACTCGAGTATTCGATCAGAAAAAAAAAAATCGAATTAAATTTTGTTGCTTTACGTATTCGTTTAATTAAAGTGGCGTGGATACACTGCCCTCTGGTCTGCTTCTTATCACATGGCTGAATCCGACTGCTTGCTGTTAAGACCAACGTAAGCTAAGTTTTTGTTTGAGCTAATGTTTTTTTAATGCATTCATAATTTAGTATATAGGTATATTTAGTCGTTTTTGCGGGAGTGTGTCTGAAACTATTTGTTAAGAGCATTGTAAAAAAAACTTTAGCATTTTATAGCATTTAAGCTAGCGGACTTATTCTATGTAAGTTAGCCAATTGTTCTTTTGTCGTACATGGATAGTCATTTAAAAAAAATATATATATATATATATATATATATATATATATATATTAGGGCTGTCAAAATTATCGCGTTAACGGGCGTTAGTTATTTTTTTTTAATTAATCACGTTAAAATATTTGACGCAATTAACGCAAATGCCCTGCTCAGAGAGATTTAAATGACAGTACACAGTGAAACGCTCACTTGTTGTATTTTATGGAGTTTTGCCGCCCTCTGCTGGCGCTTGGGTGCGACTGATTTTATAGGCTTCAGCATCCTTGAGCATTGTGTAAGTAATTATTGACATCAACAATGGCGGGCTACTAGTTTATTTTTTGATTGAAAATTTTACAAATTTTATTAAAACGAAAACATTAAGAGGGGTTTTAATATAAAATTTCTCTAACTAGTAATAACATTTTTCTTTTAAGAACTACAAGTCTTTCTATCCATGGATCGCTTTAACAGAATGTTAATAATGTTAATGCCATCTTGTTGATTTATTGTTATAATAAACAAATAGTCATTATGTACCGTATGTTGAATGTATATATCCATCTTGTGTCTTATCTTTCCATTCCAACAATAATTTACAGAAAAATATGGCATATTTTATAGATGGTTTGAATTGCGATTGATTGCGATTAATTACGATTAATTAATTTTTAAGCTGTAATTAACTCGATTAAAAATTTTAATCGTTTGACAGCCCTAACATATATATATATATACATATATATATATATATATATATATATACACATCGTTTGAGGCTCAGCTCTGGTATTTTAATTTTTCATGTTCCTTATGCGATTACTCGATTACTCGAACTAACTAGCCCATTGATTAATCGACTACTAAAATATTCGATAGCTGCAGCCCTAGATTAAATACTTTTTTGCCCCACAGTATATAAATGGTAAATGGATTTTTACTTGCATAGTTCTCTTTTCAAGTCAAGTTATCCAAAGTGCTTTCTTTCACCGATTTATTGACAAGTTCCAGTGAAAAATATCTATGAATAAGCTTGTTCTGGCCAGAATTCAAGGGGTTCAAATTTACTGTGCTTTTTTAAATGGTGTAAATTGCGCTGTCAACCTGACTTCAATCATGTTTTTATTTTAATTCAGATTTTATTTGTTGAATAAAGAGCTCATTCCATGTTTTTTTTTTTTTTTTTTTTTAGAAAACTCTAGATGTCAGACATTTTTCATGTTGCTACTGTCAATTTGTGTAAGTGATTTACCGGTTCCATCATCACTCAACAACCGCCTCGCAACAGTGAGAAAAGAGCTGTCTGTACATGAAGAAGGTGTTTACAGTCAAAGAGATCATTTCTCTCTGAGCAAATCCACTGAGAGGTGAGAAATCAATAGCTTGAAAACAAAACAACAGCTTAGGTTGTGACATTCAAATAAGAATAACACCGGAGGAAACCTATTTGACTTAACGCTTGATCGATGAGTGCTCGATCAAGGGTTGATGATAAATGACTGCTGACTTTGAATATAGAGTCACAATATAAGGAGAAAAACATTAAAACAGTCAAAGATGATTTCGGTTTGGAATCTACTTTGTGTTTCTAACAAAGGTTTATGTGTAGGCAGGATGAAGACAGCAGTGTCAGCAAAGTAAACATGAAGACAGAAAAAAAAGAAGCAGATGTGCTCTGCAAAGGCCAGCAAATGTGTTCTTTCATTTTGCATGTGGCGACTGGCAAGAATACAAAACTTTGTTTTAAAAATTAATCAATGTTTGCTTTTCTACGCCGTTCCCGTTGTTGAAAAGATGTAATAATTCTAGGTCAACCAATCAACAGACCGTGAAAGAGGACAATCTCAGGCTCATTTGATCTGAGGAGTCCATTTAAAAAAAGAAAATCAAGGCATGCGCTTGGTTCTATTCTGTGACAAATGGATTAAGTGACAATAATTTGTCCTAATCCTGCTGCTTCCTACGACACGCTCCAAATTGCTGTCTTTTGAAATTGCTGATTGTTGATAGAGGCCAGAGGCCTTCACAGCATCACATCATTATTATCATCACTATTATCATTATCATTCATGGTTGCTTTGCATATAATTCAAAAGCTACCATCAATAATGTTCTTTTTATTTATTTTTTTTTTATGGCATTTCTTTGACGTGCCGCCCAGCCAAAACCAACATCGCTCATACATACCGGAAATCTCTTGCGATGCAGGCTGTCTTTCGTTTGACACCCCAAAAATGATTGTTCGTCCAAAAACGTGGGCTTTTGTCCAAAACACATAATTTATGCCGGAAAACACAGACAAGACTGAAAAAGCAGTTTCTGCTCTTGCACTCCTCTTTAAAGTGTTGAAAGAAAGTGACGAAAAAGCATGTTTATTTCATAATACACGCGGTATTTTATGCTCCTGAATGATATGGACCACTTGGATGTGTGTGGAAGCGATCGCTATATTTATTTAGTTTTGTTTTTTTGTAATCCCGCGCCATGAAAATGAGTAACTTCCGGCTTCGGTCTTGCATTGAGGAGGACGGCGCTGTGACGTGTACAAGAGAAGGAGTCCTCTTCACTATACAGCAGTACTGTTGTGTATGAGGACCACATTGCTTCCCACGATGTTTCTAATCATAGGGAGAGGGATTGTAAGGCTTTAACCAATTAAAACAAGGCTCCAAAGGCAGCCAAAATTCACTCTACTCATTTTACGCTGCCTTTTAGCTCTATATATAGGTAAATCAGCGCCATTACAGATTGAACGCGACAATGCGTGAGTGGGCCGTGCAGTGCATGCACTAAAAGCGTTAAATATTTTAACGTGATGAATTTATTAAAAATTAGTTACCGCCGTTATCGGGATAAATTTGATAACACTACCTTAAGCCTACACTAAAGACTCTGGATGAGTGTAACATATTATGTCTGTAACATTAAATACAATTAGAAAACAATTTATTTAAAGTATATATATATTAAAAAAAGGCATGTCCGATATATTTTTGCCGATTCCGATACTTTGAAAATGACGTGATCGGACCCGATCTCTACTAATTATCATTTATTTACGTTGATGCGAAACTGTTTGGTATCGAGGACGAAATTGATTCCGCAAATTATACGGACGTCCAGCATCGTCATTTGGGAGTTTAGCTCGCTGTATAGCCAGGACCGAGTCGTAGCGTCCTAGTGAGGACAGTATATTCGCATTTCCTTGTTCATGCACTGTACACTTATTCAGCATGTTGTTCTCTATTGTATTTTTAGATCAAATTGCCTTTCAAGATGACAGATCTGTTCTATGTGCTGGATTTTATCAAATACAGTGCCTTGCAAAAGTATTCGGCCCCCTTGAATCTTGCAACCTTTCGCCACATTTCAGGCTTCAAACAAAGATATGAAATTTAATTTTTTTGTCAAGAATCAACAACAAGTGGGACACAATCGTGAAGTGGAACAACATTTATTGGATAATTTAAACTTTTTTAACAAATAAAAAACTGAAAAGTGGGGCGTGCAATATTATCCGGCCCCTTTACTTTCAGTGCAGCAAACTCACTCCAGAAGTTCAGTGAGGATCTCTGAATGATCCAATGTTGTCCTAAATGACCGATGATGATAAATAGAATCCACCTGTGTGTAATCACGTCTCCGTATAAATGCACCTGCTCTGTGATAGTCTCAGGGTTCTGTTTAAAGTGCAGAGAGCATTATGAAAACCAAGGAACACATCAGGCAGGTCCGAGATACTGTTGTGGAGAAGTTTAAAGCCGGATTTGGATACAAAAAGATTTCCCAAGCTTTAAACATCTCAAGGAGCACTGTGCAAGCCATCATATTGAAATGGAAGGAGCATCAGACCACTGCAAATCTACCAAGACCCGGCCGTCCTTCCAAACTTTCTTCTCAAACAAGGAGAAAACTGATCAGAGATGCAGCCAAGAGGCCCATGATCACTCTGGATGAACTGCAGAGATCTACAGCTGAGGTGGGAGAGTCTGTCCATAGGACAACAATCAGTCGTACACTGCACAAATCTGGCCTTTATGGAAGAGTGGCAAGAAGAAAGCCATTTCTCAAAGATATCCATAAAAAGTCTCGTTTAAAGTTTGCCACAAGCCACCTGGGAGACACACCAAACATGTGGAAGAAGGTGCTCTGGTCAGATGAAACCAAAATTGAACTTTTTGGCCATAATGCAAAACGATATGTTTGGCGTAAAAGCAACACAGCTCATCACCCTGAACACACCACCCCCACTGTCAAACATGGTGGTGGCAGCATCATGGTTTGGGCCTGCTTTTCTTCAGCAGGGACAGGGAAGATGGTTAAAATTGACGGGAAGATGGATGCAGCCAAATACAGGAACATTCTGGAAGAAAACCTGTTGGTATCTGCACAAGACCTGAGACTGAGACGAAGATTTATCTTCCAACAGGACAATGATCCAAAACAAAGCCAAATCTACAATGGAATGGTTAAAAAATAAACGTATCCAGGTGTTAGAATGGCCAAGTCAAAGTCCAGACCTGAATCCAATCGAGAATCTGTGGAAAGAGCTGAAGACTGCTGTTCACAAACACTCTCCATCCAACCTCACTGAGCTCGAGCTGTTTTGCATGGAAGAATGGGCAAGAATGTCAGTCTCCCGATGTGCAAAACTGATAGAAACATACCCCAAGCAACTTGCAGCTGTAATTGGAGCAAAAGGTGGCGCTACAAAGTATTAACGCAAGGGGGCCAAATAATATTGCACGCCCCACTTTTCATTTTTTTATTTGTTAAAAAAGTTTAAATTATCCAATAAATTTTGTTCCACTTCACGATTGTGTCCCACTTGTTGTTGATTCTTGACAAAAAATTAAAATTTTATATCTTTATGTTTGAAGCCTGAAATGTGGCGAAAGGTTGCAAGGTTCAAGGGGGCCGAATACTTTTGCAAGGCACTGTAAATGTCCCCCAAAATGCGACTTATACTCCGGTGCGACTTGTATATGTTTTTTTTTCTCTTTGTTGGGCATTTTATGGCTGGTGCGACTTATACTTAGGTGCGACTTGTAGTCCGAAAAATACGGTAATTTTATCGCTGGCTAGGCATGTGCCGGTATGAGATTTTGACAGTACGATAACCGTGGGCAAAAATACCGCGGTTTCACAGTATTGCAATTATAGCTCCAAAATGTGTTATTTTGAGATGTATGGGTTAAAAAAAAAAAATTCCATTGAACAATTTTTTTTTTTTTTTTCCAGAACATAGTTGCAAAATAGAACATGGATATATTGTTAAAATAAATTATCAATAAAAAAAACAAATATTTTAAATAAAATTAAAGTAAATATAACTTATAGATTATAGCCACTACTCAAGATTAGAGCAAGAATAAAATCATTTCTATATAAAAGTAAAAACACTTCTGAATAACATTTTTTAAAAATTCTACTGCATGACTTTTTTTTGAGGGTGGAAAAGCTCAAGTGAAGTTTTGCCATTTTCAGCCACTGTGTCAGCTCTCGTCTACATGATGTCATGCCTATGTGTTAAAAAACATAAAGAATTCATGAGTTAATAAGTTAGTTAAAAATGTATAAGTGAGTTTAAAGTGTAAATATTGTTGTGGAAAGGTTTCATCCAAACAAACAAACAAAAAAAAAACATTGGGAGTGAGACCTCTCCTTGATCCAGCGAACGTGGATTTGTGCTTAGGGCAAGAGCATCTTTCGCAATGGCGTACCGCAAGCAACACGTCACTTCCGCTCATTAATATTCATGGCATTAGCTACTATTGCTAACCAAGGACAAGCTAGCGTTTGTCCCTAATAGGAAATGAATGGAAATCGTGTACGAAGGAGATGTTTACAGAGCTAATCCTACCCATTCTCTCCGAAAATGATGTGCCTGGTGCCAAATTGACTGACATAGATGTGGAAGAACATAAAAATGTTCAGTTAAAGAGACGGCTTTAGTGTCGAAGGCTGAAAAAGATGAAAAAAATGAGCCGACCTAAGCATAGCTTTAGCTTTTTTTATCGACGCGACTGACAATGACATTCTCCTGTTTCAACAAGCTATCCTTTACCATCAGCCATGTCTTTCTTATATATCCTCTGGTTGTCCTACGTCTCTTACCGTTCTTGGGGGTAATTTAGTTAGCTTTGTGTAGCAATCGCAAATGCTACTCAGTGACAGCCAACGAACACTTTTAATTTTTTCATTGATAACACATCTTAATCCTATAATTTATTTACACTTACCCCTTACTAAAGTTGTTTATATATATATATATATATATATATATATATATATATATATATATATTAGGGCTGTCAAACGATTAAAATTTTTAATCGAGCTAATTACAGCTTAAAAATTAATTAATCGTAATTAATCGCAATTAATCGCAATTCAAACCATCTATAAAATATGCCATATTTTTCTGTAAATTATATGTATATTCTGTAAAATAAATTGTTGGAATGGAAAGATAAGACACAAGATGGATATAAACATTCAACATACGGTACATAAGGACTGTAGTGGGCATTTCACTCTACTGTCATTTAAATCTGTCTATGCTGTCCTCACTCCGAAGCGTCTACTTTTTCCAAAGCTAGACAGCTAGTGAACGACGCCTTAATAATCAGACTTCTTCCTTTTTCATCTGATTTATTAATAAAACGGCCTCAAACCACTGTCCTCTTTAGACCGTAGTGAAACAACAAAAAGAAAGTACACAGCATTGCATTAGCAACAACGTTAGCTTAGCACGCTATACAGGTTCACTAAACATAAACAAAAAGCGTCTCATACAAAAAATATAACATTTCGCTTACTAACATAATATGAACATTCTTTACAACAACCATACTTACGGACAAATCTTGTCCAAGGATCATATAAGCACAACATTATCAGCCCGAGACGTCGTGCAGCCATAATGAAGAAAAGAAAATAATAAACCATGTCGCCAAGCGACCACAAGAGTTCACTGTTGGACAGCGCAAAAAGCCTTGCTGTAAAACTTAGCAAAAGGCAGAATACTTTCTGAGCGGGACATGTGCGTTAATTGCGTCAAATATTTTAACGTGATTAATTAAAAAAATTAATTACCGCGCGTTAACGCGATAATTTTGACAGCCCTAATATATATATAACAGAAACGGTAACAGTGGCAGTCAGATACCATTGTAATTCTTTTCAGGTCATTCATTGTCAGACAGAAGCAGTACGGTACAACTTTACGCAAAAAATAAGGTAAAAATATAAAAATGGCTTACCTCTTTGTCCTCTAAAAGACCATGCCAACCCAACATAATGTTTACTGCATATGAAACGTGAATGGATTCGCTGAGCTGGTATTAAAGTCTGCGCAAGTTGATTCGGTCTTCACATTTTTTCCTCCCGAGTTTTTAGTTTCCGGAAACGTATGAAGAAACATCCTTCATGTGTCGTAATGTCTAGAGTCGTTTCTACAAGTTCCAAAAAAGCAATGCGTGATCGGCATGTTCGTTTTTGAAAGATTACCAGAGAAAAGTAGCACTAATTGCGTTGTGTCTATGCGAGGGCGGGTCTATGGATGTAGGCCTTTTTAAGTCTCGGCTAAAAACGCACCTTTTTAGACTTGCCTTTTACAAAGATTAGGATAGCCTGGTTTTATTAGCTTAAGGGCTTTTTTAATGTTTTTCGATTTTATCGATTTTATTGTTTTACTTGCTGGACTTTTATTGTAATGCACGCTTTGTTTTACTTTATTTTTTAAATGTCATTGTATAATATTTTCCTGCCTTTTATTTATCTTGAGCCATGTTTTGTTGTAAAGCACTTTGAGGGCCTTTCGGGTTTTGTAAAGAGCTCTATAAATAAATTTGATTGATTGATTGATATAATGTCCTACTTCGGCTTTACTTCCGCTTTACGATGCGACGTCACGGTCTAAAAATAGCCGGCGTGCGGTACGCCATTAGCGATCTTTGATGCTATCCCCTTTTCCCCTTCATTCAAGCGAATCGAGCTTGTTTTCTCACTCTGCGGCTGTAACACTCGACGAAGTTGCTCTCCCAGCTAAGCCTAGGCTAACATTCGTCTTTGTAAGCTTTTAGTTAGTTTGTATATTGAATTTGAAAGGAAAATGTGTGTTTTGTTTTTGGCGAACTTTTCATGGTGCTAATCTGTTGAAGCTACTCACACCTGGAAAAATACAATTGTACAACGTTTTAAATGTATTCATTTTGTATATTCCACTTACCACGATTTGAGAGCTTAATAATTTGAAGAAAAGTACGCCTTATGTTTGGAGTATTTGTTTTTGGGTTCACTGGCTGTCTGGCCGATAGCGTCACTTTCACACACAGCAACAAACGGGAGGGGGTGAGCTCTGCCGCGCCAAGTCACTTCTGGCTGCATTTTTGACACATTAAAAATAGCGAATATCGTACTACGGTCTGACGGAAAATTTTAGCGGTTTTAAAACCGCAACGTTTTCACACCACGGTAAACCGTGAAACCGGTAACCGGCACATGCCTATTGCTGACACTGCGTTTCGGGGTCATCAACATGTTGTGCCCCCCCTTCCCCAAAAGTCAAAGTCCACCTATGGTGCTGCCAGCAAAAATGAATTGGACTTTTATTGCCGTCACTGGAATTGAAGCACGATCATTCAACGCCAACCATCACAGTTTCATTCGATTTGACATCACTGGCAGTGAATGAGTTCATGTTAATATCAAACACACAAAATGCGTGTGTGAAGGCACGGGAAACAATAGATGTTTTGCTACCAGACAGCCGTCAGGAGCGAGTTGACAGGTTTTAACACAGGAACAAGTGTGAGGGCAAAGTAAGAGCAAAGCCAGTGAGAATCCACTATACAGTGTTAGAAAATAGGAGGCTGAGTGGGAAGAAAGCGTTGGAGCTGACTCATTCACCCGTGCTTAGCACAAAAAGCTCTTTCTTTTTCTGCCCTGCGCCGTCCACAATGCTAACATCGCATTGAAAATTCCATGCAATCCTCTGCTGGAGAAATACATTCATGAGAAGCTACTGAATTAGACCTTCAGCAGAGGAAAACACAAACAGTTTGAGATGAATGCCAAGAATTTAAAAGATTGAAGCTACTGCAGTGCACTGTTCTTAAGCAATGTCACAAGGCTCAACCTATTGTGACAGGATTTAGTGGAATCAATTGCCTGGATCAATTGGATTCTAGCTGGATTTGACCTTTTGGAAATAAAAGATATTGCACGGAAAATTCTATTTTTGACATGTGTTTTTCAGACTGTGCTGGCAAGGATTTTGAAGGAAATAGTAAATATGGCACAGCCCGTGCACCGAAACGAATGCTGTCATTTTTTTTTCATTCTTCCGCCAGGGGATAGAAGGAAGGAGGAGGTCGAGTCGTGCAATATGAAGAAAAGTATTGAGGCAAACAAAGCTACGAATCATTTTTCACTGCCATGATTCCACCTTCGTGGCAAGAGTTTGGAAGAAGTTATTTCCTGTTCCAGCATAACTGTGCTTCGAAACAAAATTCAACATTAAAGAGACAGACGGAAAGACCAGTGGAAAGAATCTTGTTTATAAAAGCCATTCATTTTCCATTATTTTGAACTGTTTCCTACATAAATCCTCCTGCAGACGATAGGATTTGAAATTGTCCACGGATTGTAATCCCGTTTGGAAGTTAAATCCTCCTGCAGACGACAGGATTTGAAATTATCCACAGAGTGACGTCACATTGTGCGCAATTATGCTAGTACGTGCCCTGGTTGTTCTTCAGACATACAAGAACAAACTAAATAGCATAATTAGCAAGTAATAAAAGGTGGTAATTTTCGCACTATGAGGCGCGCCTGACTATAAGCCGCCACGCGCCAAATTTGACACGAAAACGACATTTGTTCATAGCCGCACTGGACAATAAGCCGCAGCTGTCCTCACTGTATAGTGGGATATTTACACCATAACATATTAACCGGTAACACTTTATTTGACAGCGACATTATACGACTGTCATAAGACCAAATGAACCACTATGAAGATTTGAATCAATTGACTGCAAAGCTTCATTGCTTCAAGCTTCATTTGGCCATCACTGCTCCCTTGGGGGAGACAGTTCAACTCTGCTGCCACCTGCTGTCAACACTGTTGTTGTCCAACATGCCTCCTAGCATGCATTGCGGCAAAACAGATGTACATAACAATCCAAATTCATGTTCTGTGCAAATTATTTCTTCAGTTACTGTTCCAGTTGTTTAATTTTTTGCTAGTTATGGTATATGGTAACACTTTATTTGACAGTGGCGCCATAAAGGCCGAGTTATACTTCCACGTCAGACCTGCGCCGTCAAGGAAGACCCGAGTTACAACCCTGCGCCGTAGCCTGAGGCGCTCCTCTCGAATTTTCTAACCTTCGCGTCGCGTAGAGGCGTATGACGTGGCGAAAACGGACTGTGATTGGTCCGCTCAGACTGTTGTTTCTGGTTCAGCATGAAATCACCACCATCGTAGAATAGAATCAAACATTATTTTTCTACACGCAAAAATGGACCAAGCCGACGGGAGTATCATCGAAGAGCAAGTCTCGTCAAGACATTATTATGATTGCCAAATGGCAAGGTCGGCGATTGAAAAAAACAATGGAAGAACCACCGAGACGTGTTTGTTCGGAATCGAGTGGCCACACGAAGCGGTGACCCAGTCGGCCAAAAACTGCCAACTCTTTATCACTTTATGTCGTATTTTTGGTTGGTGCACTTCATCATTTATTGTGTACATATGTTTGCTGTGAGTCTGTGACTTATTTAATAATGATCAAAGTCCTAAATGATATTCGTCGGAATAGCGATGCAGGCAAATCATCTGTTCTGTTACTATTGGATCTCAGCGCCGCATTCGACACGGTTGATCACAACATACTACTCAGCAGATTGGAACAGTGGGTAGGGCTTACTGACACTATTCTTCAGTGGTTCACATCCTATTTACATGATAGGGATTTCTTTGTGTCAATCGGAAACTATCAGTCAGAACGTACCAAATTCACGTGTGGAGTCCCTCAAGGGTCAATTCTTGGACCACGCTTATTTAACATCTATATGCTTCCGTTAGCTCAGATAATGGAACAGTATGACATCTCCTATCACGCCTATGCAGATGACACACAACTGTACATTTCTGTGTCCCCACATGATTATAGTCCCTTAGTCTCCCTGAGTAAATGCATTCATCAAATCAATGAATGGATGTGCCAGAATTTTCTCCAGTTAAATGTGGAGAAGACAGAGGTGATCATTTTTGGGCCAAAAAAGGAAAGGTCAAAGATAAGCAGGCAATTTAGTACAATGTCACTTACAGCTACAAATCAAGTCAGAAACCTTGGCGTAATTATTGACTCAGACCTAAAATTTGATAGCCATCTAAAGTCCGTCACTAAATCCGCTTATTACCACCTAAAAAATATAACCAGAATTAAGGGGCTTTTGACTCAACAAGACATGGAAAAACTTATGCATGCATTCATTTTCAGCAGATTGGACTATTGTAACGGTATATTTACGGGTCTTGATAAAAAAATCAGTCAGGAAGCTGCAGCTAGTACAGAATGCTGCAGCCAGAGTCCTCACAAATACAAGGAAGCTGGACCACATTACACCGGTTTTGAAATCGCTACACTGGCTTCCAGTGAGTCAAATGATAGACTGTAAAATACTACTGCTCGTCTACAAAACACTTAATGGCCTTGGACCAAAATACATGCTTGACTTGTTAGATTCCTATGAGACATCTAGACCCCTAAGGTCGTCTGGAACCGGTCTTCTGCATGTTCCAAGAACAAGAACCAAGCAGGGTGAGGCAGCATTTAGCTATTATGCTCCTCACCTCTGGAACAAGTTACCTGAACGTCTGAAGTATGCTCAAACTGTTAGCTCTTTTAAATCAGGGCTAAAAACGCTTTTGTTTAGCACTGCATATCCATAACTGGCTATATATTTCAATCTACCTGCTTTCTATTCCTCTTGTGCTTATCTCCGTTGCTGATTTCAATTATTATTAGTAGTAGTAGTTTTTGTTTTATTTTTATTCCATTTGTGATTAAATGTGATCGTTTTTACATTGTATTGATTTAAATGTGATTTTTATGATCTTCATGTGATGTAAAGCACTTTGAATTGCCTTGTGTTGAATTGTGCTATATAAATAAATTTGCCTTGCCTTGCCTTACCTTATTTACGTGTCACACTTCAAGTATATGAAGAATAAAGTACAGATTTGGTGTCAAGAGTTGTTTTGATCTTTAATTTTCAATAACAGACAGTTCACACACGATACATCATCACTGATTGAGAGTGCCTCGGTGCTTTTTATTATAACGTTAAAATCAAGGCTTCCAACGGAGTTTGGGAAGTTCCATAGACGCCAGAAATCTGCTATGGCTTCCCACCGGCTAGTTGTAGGACACGGTACACAAATCGGGCTGGAGGGCTTTGCAGACCTTGGACGCAGTGCTCGACGCCAGTTTAAAGCTAGCCGCCACAGCTAGCTCTCTCCACCCGAGTCTAGACCTCGCTGTGTGGCACCAAAAGTCGGCCAGATCGCCTCGAAACCGTCTTCTGCATCGCCTGCCACTCAGCATTTGTATGTTCAACATTTATTCAATCTTGATAAGCAGAAGATTTACATTCAAGAGTTCCATCTTGCATTGTTTATTTTTTCTCCGTTAAAACTAGACTAGCGGAAGTCAACAAGCATGCCCCAAAACCGTACAAACATAACGCCACACCCCTCTAGTGGCTTGGCGGTGAATTACAGAGCAACGTGTTCCCTCACCGCAGAACTATCGAATGTCGAATGACGCCGTAGTCGCTGCGCCGTCACCGCAACGTGGGAGTATAACTCAAGCTTAACACTGACTTTATATATGGCGGAAAACACAGACAAGACTGAAAAAAATAGTTTCTGCTCTTGCACCCCTCTTTAAAATAAACTGCTGTATTTTAAGACAAAAGAACTGATGTGTTTGATAGAACAATATGTCTATATACTGCCATAGCAGATTCATGGTGCACTAAGCCACCGAACTATTTTTAATGTGTCCGTTTTACCCTGAAAACCCCCATTTACAGACGTCGCGCAACCGCTTTTGTTTCAAACTAGCCATAAAAAGAAGCTAAGTAATTATGTCTTATTCAAAATGTGTCATTTTTAGCTTAGAATCATTCATTGATGTCTAATATTAAAGTTTTTTTTTTTTTCTTTTTAACTTAACAATTATTCACCCGCATATTTTAAACTTTTAAACAAATTACATCACAATGAAAAATTTGGCGTCTGTAAAAAAGTCACAGATATCTACCTCATAACTATCACCTAACTGTATTTTTTTTGTTAGTCGAATTTTCCCCGATATGTTACATGGTAAATAATCGATCTAAACAAAAAAAAAATTGAAAAATAACGTTTAAAAGGGTAACTATATGAAAAAGAAAATCTCAACCACTCCTTGTTGCCTGCGATTTCTGCATCGCGACCCTTGTTATATCACCATGTTTCACCCATAAAAAAAAATCCGGCTGTGGCCATTCACAGCTGTGTCTTGACACTCGGTGATACATGCTACATGGAGTTTTTGGATCGAAACATCGTATGTACGCGATAATATCTCGTTAAAATCGTGGCGTCTTTAATTCTGCTCTTGCGTGCTCTCGCCTCCAGATAGGGTTTTGCTGTTTATTTTTTGTATTTATTATTTTTTTTAATGCCCTCCTGTTAAAAATTTTTCGTCCCCCAGAAAATTGAGATTTTAAGCTTTCCAATGATGTATCACACGTGCATATCAGACAATTTTGAAATTTGGCCAAATTGGGGGTCTCAGAGTGGAACTTCAAGTCACCTGAGTGTTTTCTGCCATATATATAATATAGTGACAAAATAAATCAACAAATAAATCACACTGGACTATAAGCCGCAGGATTCAAAATGAAGAAAAAAAGTAGCGGCTTATTGTCCAAAACTTACGGTACCCACTTTTATACTGAAGTAAAAGTAGATGTATCTAAGAAACAATTTACCCAAGTAAAGTTACAAAAGTACTTGCTTAGAAATTTACTTTACAAGTAAAAAGTAAAAGTATTTTCTCCCGATGCAACATTGAAATATACACAGGTAGTCCCCCAGGTTACGGCGTACCCGACTTACATAATTTCGACTTTACGACTCCCGAGTCCAGTCCGCCATTTTGTCTCCAGTTGTTTTTTTTTTTGTATATGTGTATATTTATGCGTATATCTGTTCCATATATTTATTTTGATTTAGCATTGGAAAGAGATACATATAAGACATGTTTTCTACCCTTTTTTTACCCAAAGTATAATCAAAAAATATATTATTTTAATAAATGTTTTTTAAGCACTTCAAATAAGTTCTAAACATGTTGCCAGTGGGGCAAATAAATATTTAGTCAACCACTAATTGTGCAAGTTCTCCCACTTGAAAATATTACAGAGGCCTGTAATTGTCAACATGAGTAAACCTCAACCATGAGAGACAGAATGTGGAAAAAAAAACAGGAAATCACGTTGATTTTTAAATAATTTATTTGCAAATCATGGTGGAAAATAAGTATTTGGTCAACACCAAAAGTTCATCTCAATACTTTGTTATTGTCAAGTTCAAAAATAGACACTTAGGTAGACATTTGTAAAATTACCCAAAACTAAGGAGAGAAGACACTCAGTTTTCTTGGCCAAGGAGAGCAAAAGAGTGACTAGCCAGAGAAATGCTAGATTACGCTGTCTAGTCACGGAAATTGATCTTAACAAAAACCCTCCTTGCCATTTTTATTTAGGGGTTTGTCCTAACACAAAAGGGGTGCCGCCCTGAGGGAGGGGGGAGCAAGCTGGAGACACCCATGTGATATTGGTTGGCTATGTGAGCATGTAGGTGGAACGAACTAAGTACACGTATGTAAGCAAGGGCACATGTAAAGGATGGTCAAAATGACCAGACACTTCAGTTATGCAACGCTGCGGCCATGGAAGATGTCCTCGGATGGAAAATTGTCCTCGAAGGTCTAGACGAAAGTCTAGACGTAAGATGCTGAAGATGTCCTAGAAGGTCTAGTTACGCAATGTTGCGGCCATGAAGCAAGGCAGTTGTCATCCCGACCCTCTTTACTCTTTGTAACACTTAAGCATTATACTACAACCTAGTATAGCAAGCAATAATCATTTACTGGTTATAGCAATAAGAGAAAAATATGGCAATATGTATTATTTATGGTATATATGAGCACAAGCAAATATTCAATCAATCAAGCAAATATTTAATCAATCAACCCTCGATAATTACCTCAACAGTTATGTACCCTTTGTTGGCAATAACGGAGGCCAAACGTTTTCTGTAACTCTTCACAATGTTTTCACACATTGTTGCTGGTATTTTGGCCCATTCCTCCATGCAGATCTCCTCTAGAGCAGTGATGTTTTGGGACTGTCGTTGGGCAACACGGACTTTCAACTCCCTCCTCACCCCGTGGCGTCAAAATGATAACAATAACGGTGAGCAAAAATCCCAGAACCACACGGGGGGACCTAGTGAATGACCTAGAGTACAGAGAGCTGGGACCACGGTAACAAAGGCTACTATCAGTACAACAATGCGCTGCCAGGGACTCAAATCCTGCACTGCCAGACGTGTCCCCCTGCTGAAGAAAGTACACGTCCAGGCCCGTCTGCGGTTTGCTAGAGAGCATTTGGATGATCCAGAAGAGGACTGGGAGAATGTGTTATGGTCAGATGTAACCAAAATAGAACTTTTTGGTAGAAACACAGGTTCTCGTGTTTGGAGGAAAAAGAATACTGAATTGCACCATACCCACTGTGAAGCATGGGGGTGGAAACATCATGCTTTGAGGCTGTTTTTCTGCATAGGGACCAGGACGACTGATCTGTGTAAAGGAAAGAATGAATGGGGCCATGTATTGAGAGATTTTGATAGAAAATCTCCCTCCATCAGCAAGGGCATTGAAGATGAGACGTGGCTGGGTCTTTCAGCATGACAATGATCCTGAACACACAACCAGGGCAACAAAGGCGTGGCTTCATAAGAAGCATTTCAATGTCCTGGAGTGGCCTAGCCAGTCTCCAGATCTCAACTCCATAGAAAATCAGTGGAGGGAGTTGAAAGTCCGTGTTGCCCAACGACAGCCACAAAACATCACTGCTCTAGAGGAGATCTGCATGGAGGAATGGGCCAAAATACCAGCAACAGTGTGTGAAAAGCTTGTGAAGAGTTACAGAAAACGTTTGGCCTCCATTATTGCCAACAAAGCGTACATAACAAAGAATTGAGATGAACTTTTGGTATTGACCAAATACTTATTTTCCACCATGATTTGCAAATAAATTCTTTAAAAATCAAACAATGTGATTTTGTTTTTTTTTCCATATTCTGTCTCATTCTGGGTTGAGGTTTACCCATGTTGACAATTACAGGCCTCTCTAATATTTTTAAGTGGTAGAACTTGCACAATTAGTGGTTGACTAAATACTTATTTGTCCCACTGTACCGTAGCTGAGAGCTACATTAGCCTGGCTAATGAAATATTTCAAATATATCTTTGTTATGATTCTTCTTGAGGAGAAAAAAAAACATTAAAAAAAAGAAATTCGCCATGGCACGACATGGTGGGGCTGTCCGATGCATCCCACCACCGCAGCTTCAAAAAATCCTAGAGGAAACCCTGCTATTCATCTTTTCAAGTCATCAGAAATTGAATCTTCTAATTTTTTTTATTAAAACTACAATCAATAGTGACGATAGAAGGAATTTATGCTAATTTATCGTTCACTTTCACATTCAATTTCTCAGTTTCTCGCTTGATTAAGGTAATTCCAGTTTGGGATTCAATGAAAGACTTTTAAGGAAATGTCATAGGAGGAGAGACATGATTATGCTAAAGCTATCAGCTGCAAGCAGCATGTCAAAATGCCACCCAAGCATCTAACCCTCCAGGTGGTTGATGCATCACTGTAATGAAAACAGCACGTGTTCATGTGCTTGATGACTAAAGAGGTATTGTGCAATTGTATGGGAGGCGCGCGCGCTTTAATAGAACTCATCAAACACTATCTCCAAAGAAATATATTCACTCGCCATTCACAACAATCACAACTGTCAATGATTTGAGAATTAGGAGGAGCTAAAAACACAACTGAATCATTCATAGTGCGTCATACCGATTATCAACTCATTCATACTGATTCAACTCAATTTAAAGCAACAAAGCTGTTAAAATTAGACATGAATCGAAAGGTATTTCATGCATTCGTATCGCATTTGTCAATGGAATCATTTTTTCTATTTCAATGAAAAAACAACTTTAATATTCCCGCTTTTACAAAACACAATAAATTGATTGTAGCTATTAAAACAACAACTTTAATATTCCCGTTTAGCAGACCGCGGTCCACAATTGGACCACGGCACACCTCTCTGCAGACCCACGGACAAACGAAAAAACGAGAGGAAAAAAACCCAAACTTTTTTCCCACATATATCATTTGTATGAATCGCCGATCTATTGCTAAAAGCTACTATTCTATCGCTAAATTCTGTTTCATTTTTAGTCAAATATCTTCCATGTTCTCACTTCTGTTGTCATCTCTGTTACAACTAAGCTTGAGAACGAGATACAGCTGTATCTATAGTAAAGTTACCATTCGACAGTAATTAGCCATTAAATATTCAATGAACCGATAGTAGAGAAAGAATTCGGCTATCGCGAGCACAAGAATCGGCTTCTAATGCCTAGTTCGATACATTGCTTGATATGATAATAATTTAGCTTTTACCTCACATGCTGCACTTGAGTCATTCACCACACAGCGCACTTAAATTGTGACCGCCGTCGTGGTTGCCTCAACTTCCCATTCATTTCGGCAGAACCGCGAGTAGTCGCCGTCATTACCCGATCGTCATGGGCCTGTCATAACAACGCGAGAGCTAACAAAACAACTGTACCGCACGCTCCGTAGCGTTTTCTTCACAGCCCAAAACTAAACTAGTAGTGGCAACGAAGCAACATGCTAAAACAATGGACAGTTTGCTCACCACACCAGCGACGTGCAGCGATGGATTTTCAACGCACCCAGGAAAACAAAAGTCGGACTTTGGAGTGACGAAGGCAGCCAGATCTGTTCGCATGGGACATAGCAACTATGAAGTGTGAAGCGGTACAGAGATCGTGAGTTTTTAACCCTGGAAAAAAAAAACACTACAATGGTGGGAAGGGCGGCATATTGTTTCCACGAAACGCAGTCTACTTAAACATGAACATGTGGATCTGTTGATCTTCCTCAAGAAAAATCTGCCCTTCAAAAAAGATACAGTGATGAGGAATAAAAAATGTGGAAGCACAGGCATAAGTGAATGACTTTGCTGTGTATAAGGTTAAAGTAATGATTAAAGACCTGTCTGTCTAAAATGCCATGTTTTTATTCCCCCAGTTATACCAGTGGTAAAGCATAATTTATTATTTATTTATGATAACACTAGCAGGTTTAATTATTTTTTTCTAGAGCTGCTGCATATAACTAATATTTTTTGCTTGTAAGATGTTTACGTTGAAAGTTTGCACTTAAATTACTTAAATATTGCATTCAAAACACCAGGAAATACATTAAGTAAATTACTGCACTTTATTGTTGTCTGTCACTGGAGTTTTATTTTATTATCAATCCCATCCAAAAAAATGACGGTCATATAGTAAGCTTTATTTTTTTTTTTTAATAAAAAAATAAAACATAACATTGGTATGACATTTTATTGCCTAATTAAATTTTTAATCATTTTTTATATGTTTAAAATACTGTACGAACACACACAACAAATGTTTACTATCTTATCGTTTTCACTCTGTATCGAACCGTATCATTCTTAAACTGTATCGAATTGCTCGGCCTTAAGAATGTATCGTTTTTTAATCGAATAGTAACCTGCGTATCTAGATACATATCGAATCGGCTTCATGCCAGAGATTCCCAACCCTAGTTACAACGATGCACTGATTGGCTGAGAGAGCCTGCGTGGATGCACTGATTGGCTGAGAACGCCTGCTTGCTTCTAGCTAGCGTGGACGGACGGCAGCAGTATCAGCAACCTCAAACACGAGTCGCACCCGGCACTTTGCAATCTGTTTGTACATGCTGTCTTTTACTTTATTTTTCATTCAAGAACGTGAGTCATACTGTGAGCAAACGTAATTTATTTATTTCCCCGTGTTACTCTCGCTGCATGCGGGCAACGTTCAAGATCACAACGTTCACTAACACCACACATGCCACCAGTAGAAGACTGAATCTAACAAAATGGCATGCTCTAAATTGACCAAGAGAAGAAAAGTAAACAAACGAAAATTGCCGTTTCAATGAGGAATGGAATGACAAATATGCGTCCATTTTACCAACTGCAAGACTCTTAAAGACAGTTGCTCTGATAAAAAGTGAAAGTGTGTAATGCCATTATGTTAAAGAGCACAGCTCTTTTGAAGATGTTTCCTCCTAAATCAGAATTGAGAAGGCAAGAAATTAACAGGTTGAAGCAGTCGTATCAAGAATCAAGCAAGGTTATTGTCAAATCTATGACACAACAACAAATTGCAACGGAGTGCTCACTCAAAGTGTCTGGGTGTTGGCCAAAGCTGTTTTCTGATGGAGAAATAATAAAAGAGTGTATGACTGAAGTGATGACAGCAATGTTCAAAGGGAAAGAAGAAGAGGGAATGACGACAAAAAAATCAAATCTCACTCTCAGATTTATCAACCACAGGACGCACTAAAGTACTGGCTGATGATGAGTAAAGAGCTTTGTGACTCCTAAATGCCATTTCTCTCATTGAGCAGTGTTTTACAGTTAAAGTTACTGTCAATAATTGTTATGTTTGCACCTTGATGACAGAACTTGTCATTTATGTACTGAGCAAGTGAACATGTACTGTACTGCTTGCACGTTTTCTTTTTTGTCCAGCAGTGTTTTACAGTTACAAAATTTACTGTCAATAGTTATTGTTTGCACCTTAAGGATAGATCTTGTCAATTATTTAGTGCACATGAGTAAACATTGTATTTGCATGTTGTTGTTTTTTGTTGTTGTAAATCAAAAAAATGTTTTGTTAATTTATTTTTATTTAATCAGAATATACATTGTATTTTTGTTCAGTGAAAAGAAAACCACCTTTACCACCTTCGACCAGCCTTGTACCTGACCGACATTAATTAATGGACCCGTGCTTGTATGAAAAAAATAATTGTGGATCTTCAAGATTTGTGTTTGAGGACCCCTGCTCCATTGTGTTCCTTTTTTTCCAATGGCGGTTCTTTGGTGTGCCACCCAGCCAAAATCGTTAAACCCACCGAGACTGTTTGTACAGTTCGCCCAATAATGCCTTTTTTTTTTCTTCTTTTTTTCAAATTTTTCTCCAAGTCACATCATTTATACATAAAAAAATCAGGACGTTAAGAGGCACAAAAGTTCTTTACAGGTTTGCCAAAAACATGCAGTTAGGCTAAAATCTGCCCAGAACATACCCAATCATTTCTAATAGCTCAAATTTCCCAATTATTTTCCAATGACCCAATTCGCCATTCATTTCAATGGCACAGAACCTACCATTCACTCTAGAACTGTCCTGACTAGTCGACGTCATCGATGATGTAAATGTGTCGACGAGCACAACATCCTGTGGACGGTTAATGAAGGGTAAAAAAAAATATACGCGTGGAAAGTTGAGAATGTCGAACGCTCGGTATGCAAGCGTGGAAAGCAGCACAAAGCCAAAAAAAGCGCACCAGAGTGGCCAAAACATTGACATATTTCAAGGAAACAAAGGAGGGTACACTGTTGTGTCCTGTTTCTTCAATGCCAAGCTTGCATACCAGGCTGCACGTGGGCTGTGAATGAACAACTAAAGCGTTTCCATCCAGTTCTAATTTTGGAAGACGACAGGAGACAACAAGCATTCAGATCTTAAGTCCATCTAACTAACTAAGACATGTTTTATTGAAGTTGCTAAGCCTGTCGCGATATGCAATGAGTCCATTCGTCGCACGGTAAATAAAAATGAGGGCGGTAATTTTCACCGCTGTTTTTTATCGCCGCGTGCGTGCGTGAATACATTTGTGCGTGCATGTTGATGGCATATGAGACTCCAGTTCCTTTCACAGATGTTTATTGGTCTTCAACATGCCGTGGAATTAAAGTTCAGACATACAAAATGAGGAAACACATCTACCTGTATATTAAACACTGTAAACGTTAGCATTGCTACATTGAGGCTAAAGGGGGGGAAAAAAGACAACCAACTTTAGCCTGATATAAAACATTGGCAGTCTTCTCCAAAACGCAAACTTGCGGTTAAAAGGTGACACTTCAAACATGAAAAATTGCATTTGCAAATGAAAAAATGAAAAAAAAAATAAAAAAGATCTATTACTGACGCCACATGCAATGTGAGTTCCGTAATTTTCGGACTATATGCCGCTACTTTTTCCCCTCATTTTGAATCCTGCGGCTTATAGTCCAGTGCGGCTTATATGTTGATTTATTTGGGTTAATAACTAACACTTTATTTGACAGCGGTGTCATAAGACTGCCAGAAGACAGCCATAATTATGACATGACACTATTATGAGCATCAATGAATGCTTATGACAGATGTCATTAAATGTCATCCGGCAAATTATATCACCAACTCTATGTCCAGCTCGGATCTTTTACATGCAGTCAAAAGTGAGATAATTTGACATCTCTCATAAGCATTCATTAATGCTCATGGCAGTGTCATGTCATAATTATGATGGTCTTATGACAGTCTTATAGCGCCACAGTCAAATAAAGTAGCTAACTAGCAATTAATGAAACAACTGGAACAGTAACTGAAGAAATTATTAGCACAGAACATGAATTTTGAATGTTATTTACATCTGTAGAGCAGCAGTGCATGCTAGGAGGCATGTTGGATGACAACAGTGTTGACCGCAGGTGGCAGCAGAGGTTCACCGTCTCCCCCATGCGGGAAGTGATGGCAAAATGACGCTTCTTGAATTATTGAAGCTTTGGAGCCAATTGGTTCAAGCTTTGCAGCCAATTGGTTCAAAGCTTCATAATGATTCATTTGGTTTTATGACAGTCTTATGATGCCGCTGTCAAAAAAAGTGTTTCCGGTTAATATCTTTTGATGTAAATATCCCATAATACAGTGGGCACAGCTGCGGCTTATAGTCCAGTGCAGCTTATCTATGAACAAATGCCTTTTTTGTGTCAAATTTGGTGGGTGGCGGCTTATAGTCAGGTGCGCCTTATAGTCCAGAAAGTAGGGTATTGTATTTTGTTTAATGATGGAGAATGCACTGCCCTCTGGTGGCAGCAATGGGTCTGTCTGGACTGTCACCTTTTGACTGAGGAGCAGACTCTCATCTGACATGGATAAAGGACAGCTGCGCTCTGGTTCGGCCTGCCCATAGAAGGCTGTAAGTTGTTTCAGCTAATATATGTTTGTGTATGCTTTTGTAATTAAGTTTACAGCAACAGTTTGTGGAGTTACATGTGAGCGATTTGCTACGAGAATTGTAAATACATTAGCATTTGTAGCATTTAAGGTAGCGGACACAAGCTACCCACCACAGGGCCCTGGCACCGCCTCAGCCATTCGGGGGACGAGTGCGGCCCACCCCTCCTCCCCCAGCTCCAGCTAAGGGGCCACCATAACCCCCGGGACCTAGGGCGGTCCCCAGGACCATCCGGCCCTCAGAGAACGGATGAAGGCACGCCCCACAAGACCAGGGGCAAGAAAAGATCCCCACCCGGAGCCCGAGACAGGCCAAAATTTAACTTGGAAAGTTTTTTCATTTTTTGTAATTAAAAAAAAATGAAACAAAAACTAAATAATCCCAAATTTATGTAGTCGTCGATCTGTTATTTCAATTTAAATTTTATTTAAATTTTAATTTCCGTGAAAAAACAAGAAGTTGATTTACTTTTGCGGGCCATGCAAAATGACGTGGGGGCCGCGGGCCTTGAGTTTGACACCTGTGAGCAAAGCCATAACAGTGCAGCCCCAAGGTTCGGAAGCGTGGCAACAATCTTATTTGCTGAACTGACAAAGTGTAAACCTGAGAACCCCCGTGAAGCAAATCAATTTAACATTCACTCTGCGAGCAACTACACTCCTTCCTATGCTTCATATCTTGTCCTAACACAGCGTGAGGCACTCAACACAAACAATAACTGCCACGCTAACAAAAGCACAGCAGCCGCTCTCACTTTCGTTGAATCGCAACTTTAAAAAATGCGAATGCACTTTCGGAATACAGAACGCGACAGGAGTGATTGCTCATTTGCATTCTTGTGTTTCCTAGTGATTATTATCCAAATCTGATTAAACCAACTCCAAATGTCTCTCCAGGAATTTGCATAAAATCAAACCGTCCCCACCAAATATGCACCAGCTTGCAATTCCATCCAATCAGTGCAACTTTAACGCTAACGAGACCAAACATGCAAGGTCTCCGCTATTCATGGCGATCCACCATCAAAAGTAAATGTAACACACTTCTTTGCTTTTTGCATATGAGTACAACTCATCTTTTCTCATTTCCTAACAAGAAATTCATCCAAAGACCTTCCGTCCTTCAGGAAAGTTGAGGTAAAGTGATTCTATGAAAACAAAAATGTTCTACTGCAGTGGGACTCAAACATTTTATAGCAAGTACCATCTGTAGTACTTGGCTATAGACCCTACTCACATGACGTCACAACCACGCCTCCGCGCCATATTGTCCGTCAGCTCGTCGGGTTTAAGCATTACCGCTACGTAAATTCCTCCTATTATGGGGTGTTTTTCTGCTCGTTAACATTAATAATCAAAATGGTGAAGGCGTGTGTGGCGGTTGGTTGCAATAACAGAGAAGATAGACGGAGAGACTTGAAGTTCTACTGTATTCCGAGAGACCCGGAGAGGAGAGCGAGATGGACTGCTGCAATTCGACGAGAAAACTGGGCACCAAACGATCACTACAGATTGTGTAGTAGTCATTTTATATCTGGTAAGATGCTTTTAATATATATTTAGAGGGTTTTGGGCTGACAACCACAATTAAGATCATTGCGAGGCTAATCGCCGACAACATACAATTTCAAACTCAAGATGCTTATTTCTTCCATCATTATTATTTTTTTAATCATATTTTGCTGGTACCAAGTGAAAGAAGTTAAACAGGTGTGTCCAAACCTTTTGAATAGGGGGCCTGATTACGTGTGGTAAAAATGCGGGGGGCTACCCCTGCCGATTTACATACTGTAGAACAATATATTTAAACAAATTTTAGCATGCCCTTCTGTGTGTCACATTTGCTTTATAATTTTTTAAATCAATAATTTCAACAATCTCGTCTTTGTGGCGTTCTCTTTCGACACTCGGGCTCTTGCGAAATACTGCTGCTGTGAAATTAAACTAGCTTCAAGTTGCTATAATTTCTCGCTGCGTATCTTCCCTGTAATGTTGTCGTACATGTCAGCGTGTCTTGTTTGGCAATATTGCGTCACATCGAACTCTTTGAAAACAGCGACTGTCTCTTTGCAAATGAGGCAGACACAGTTGTTGCGTGTTTTATTGAAGAAATAGTCCAATATCCACCTATCCTTGAAGCGTCGGCCATCGCAGTCAACTTTTTTTTAATTGATTGTCGCCATTTTAGAAAATTGGAAGTAAAGGGTCACACGGGGCAATGTTGCTTAGAGTGCTGCTCTTAAAGTTTTTCAAACTTTCGTGAGAGTAGGCTGATTTTGTGTGGACAAGATAGTTGTAGATATCAGGGTAGCAGATGTCAGGCAGAGAGGGCGAAGACAGCGGGTCGAAAAATATTTATTTAGGCATCAAATATGGATCTGGCGAATGGATAGACTGAAGCTTTTCCACATAACGCCTTTTATGCAACGCATCCAATGAGTTTACAGCGTCTGAAAGCACCGGGGCTTCCATGAATTGCAATATAAATTGCACGACAAATTGAAACCATTGAGGTTCCTGATGTCCTCATGTTCCTGATGACCATCAATAAATTGTATGAATCCTTGCCGAAGCCAATGGAAGTCATACAAAATTTTAAATTTGGATCTCACAGCACCACTACTTAATTCGCTTATGTTAGGTAACATGTTTTTGTATTGGAAGTGCATTTTTTGTTCAATTTTCACTAAAGTTGCACCGATACCGATACCAGTATCGGCAGGGGGCGCCGATCCGGCCCGAATTGGTGGTATCGGTATCGACGAGTACCAACATTTAGGGCGCCGATACCATCTACTGGCATCACTTGAACGCAAATGTACTGTCCTCCCCACATGAGCTAACTTCCCAAATCCTGATGCATGACATCTGTATGTCTTTGTCTCGAAATTACCAAACAAATTAACTCCTTCATCTTTAATTTTAAGGATGTAAACTACAACGCATATCCGTGATCTTACGCTGCTCATCTAACATGGCATTCACAAACGATTAGCATGCGTAAGCCAACGCCTGCTGTTATAGCGCCGAATGGGATCAGAAAGGTTAAAACCGTGGGAGACTAAGCAAACTCATGGTTTCATGATGAACAATGAGTGGCAAATTAAGAGCGCCGTACTTCAAACTCGTCCTGTTTATGAAAGTCGATTGTCATATGTGTTGTGCAGTAATGAGCAGAAGTGACGTCTGTGACCAGAAAACACTCAAGCGGCGCAGCGCGCACACTAGATATCATCAAATAGCAACCTAGATGTCCGATGTTAGATCCCATGCCAACTCTCGCGCACAAACTAGATATCATCAAATAGCAACCTAGATGTGCTACATTAGATCCCATGCCATTAGCTGCGTGAGCCCAGAGCGACGCGTAGTCCATATACTACATTGATGAATTAGAAACCACCATGACTGAATGGAAGTTAAGCAGGCCAAATCAATCCATACCAGTGACTATAGATAATGCTGCAAATACTGTTAATTCAGTACATGTTACAGATGGACTCGGACCACAAATAAAATGTTTGAATATAGCTGCTAAGAGAGCTGCAGCAATCAACAGTGTGCCCGACTTTACAAACAGTAAAGATTGTTCTCAGCACTTATATACAAAATTTCTTCAGATCAGTAAGAAATAAGCACATAAATATTATGCACTAAAATGCTTGTTTATATGTTATTTTTGCTTGTTAGCAAATAAAAATAATAACAATAATAATAATAACAGTTGTATTTTCTGTTTCAGAGCATTAAATGTATTGAATTGTATTGAAAATCGTACCGAACCATGACTTAACTGTATCGTTGCATCCCTTATATGTACATACTGTATATACACACATTTTTTATATAAATATTTTTTGCTAACAGAGTGGTATCGGAATGGTATCGGTATCGGCCGATACTGCACAGCCAGGTATCTGTATCGTATCGGGCCCAAAAATTGTTTTGGTGCAACACTAATTTTCACACTACTTTCTGTAGGCGACAAACTTTTGTTTTGCCAAAATTTGACCTTTACGTCTTCATTAAATGATAAATCTTTTTTCAGTGAAACAAATATATTTTTGTACATTCAACATCATTTGGGAGGGTCTTAGCTTTCATATGAGCCATTTCAGAAACCAGTTGAATAATTAAAAGTCAGGTTATTAGTATTTTTTTCTACAAAATGGATAAGGGACTGCGCGTGCCATATTAGTACAGATACGAGTATCGGTGCAACACTACTTTTGACAAAATTTGTCAGTTTCCAAAGTAGGCTTTTGAGTAGTTTTAAACAGTTACAGCACTTTTTATTGACAAACATGTATTTTTGACCATTAAAAATGAATATGTATGGTTGATTACTAATTATTGCTTTTATGGGAACGTAAATACTGTAGTACAATATTTCAAACCTTTTTGATGCGTATCGGCGAAAAAGCAATCATTCCACGACGATCTGTCCGTACTGTTTTTTCTTGTCATAACACGAAAATATGCAGAGTTTCAAAAGGAGAACATCTTATTTTGAACGGGAGGTTGTAATTTGGGCTGGTTTGTTATTGATTTTACGTCTTTCCAATCTGACAACCCTGCTTGTGATTCACGGGCACAAAAAGAAAGTGTGGCGTATTAGACACAAAATTGTTCAAAATTGGATTTGGTAATGGAAATCTCATCACCAATTGCCAGCTTAATGGGAAATTGATCTAATAATAATAAGCACACATTTGAGAAGAAACTTTGAACACTGCAGGCTGGAACAGTAATGATCATAAAAGCCATTTCTTATTCTTTGTAATTTCTATCCTTTTTTTCTTTCTTACCACAATGTCGACCGTCTTCTCTTTTGTTCATCTCAGCTGAATGCAGTGGATCGTTCATTTAGTCAGTCTGAACTAAAGATCAACCAATATGGGTTTTTCAGGACCGACAGTTAGTGGGGCCCATAACTGATTTTTGGAGCCGATATTCATTTGCAGTAAAAGAGTAAAAATTGGCGTTTAAAAAAACTTGAATAATGCAAACATTGAATTTCATTGAAATGCCTAACGTATGTTTATTAAATCACACAAATAGAAAATAATAGTACCAGAAGTGCCTGAATTTCCTAGACTCAGACACATACATCTCATTTAAAGTTGAATAAAAGGTTAAATAAATAATTCTCTGAATTTTTTCCGCAGAAAAGAAAGCCCTGATGACCTCGTCTAAGTATCCTTGAGCAAGATAGCAAACCCCACTGTGCTGCGTTACCAGTAATGGCCTTAAAAAGGTGGAAAGGCGCAATACAAGTATAACACCATTTACCATTACCATTTAACCAATCAGAGGACGGGGTGAAAACTAGTGCAGGAGACAGGTGGGAGGCGGGGGTGCATCTGAGCCGAAATAACCCATTTATAAATTGATTTTTTTTTTTTATATCGGATTTAAAAAAAGATAGATACCGATATACTGTACAGTCCCTGACAAAAGTCTTGTGGCTTATCCATTTTGTAGAAACAATTGCTAATAACCTGACTTTTAATTATTCAATCGGTTTCAGAAATGGCTCATAACACTCAAAAAATGGGGTGTTGAACTGACATAAAAAAATTATGGAAAGAATTTGCACCTGATAATATTGCTTTCCTTCAGCATTTAGCAATTGTGTCCTTTTAACATAAAGCACACATGTCTAGCCAACATTAGGCACTCATGTTGAGCGAACATAACGCACTCTTGTTGAGCCAACATCAGGCTCTCATGTTCACCCCAAAAAACATGTTGAACCGACATTAAAGAAATACATAATTTGCACCTGATTAAATTGCTTTCCTTCAGTATTTAGCAATTGTGTTGTTTTAAAATAAAGCACACATGTTGAGCCAACATAAGGCACAACTAGGGCTGTCAAATTTATCGTGTTAATGGGCGGTAATTAATCTTTTAATTAATCACGTTAAAATATGTAACGCATGTACGGAACGACCCACTCACGCATTGCTGCAAACAGACTACAATGGTGCTGTTATATGTATATACAGAGCTAAGAGGCAGTGACAAGTGAGTGGAGTGGATACAGGCATTCATTTGGACCGTGCTATTATTTGCCAAAACCTTTGGCATCTTTTCCACAACAATGATAACTAGGGTTGTTCCGATCATGTTTTTTTGCTCCCGATCCGATCCCGATCGTTTTAGTTTGAGTATCTGCCGTTCTCGATATTTCCCGATCCAATTGCTTTTTTTTGCTCCCGATTCAATTCCAATTATTCCTGATAATTTTTCCCGATCATATACATTTTGGCAATGCATTCAGAAAAAAATGAATAAAACTCGGACGAATATATACATTCAACATACAGTACATAAGTACTGTATTTCTTTATTATGACAATAAATCCTCAAGATGGCATTTACATTATTAACATTCTTTCTGTGAGAGGGATCCACGGATAGAAAGACTTGTGACTTTGTATATTGTGACTAAATATTGCCATCTAGTGTATTTGTTGAGCTTTCAGTAAATGATACTGAAGGCCATGCCCAAATGCATGATGGGAAGTGGAGCCATTACTGTGCGTAGTGCTACCAATTGATATATCTTCTCTGCGTTGGGAAATAACATAAGGTGTTAAGAAAAAGATCAATTGCTACCTTGCTTCCCCACATTGCTAGCTGGAGAGGGATTGTAAGGCTTTAGCCAATTAAAAAAAGGCTCCAAAGGCTGCCAAAATTCACTCTACTCATTTTACGCTGCCTTTTATCTCTCTATATAGGTAAAACGGCGCCATTACAGATTGAGCGCGACATTGCGTGAGTGGGTCAAGCAGCGCATGCATTAATTGCGTTAAATATTTTAACGTGATACATTTTTTTAAAAATTAATTACTGCCGTTATTGGGATAAATTTTTAAATAACCCACCCTTTAGCCTAAACTAAAGACTCTGGATAAGTGTAACATATTACGTCTGTAATGTTAAATACAATTAGAAACTATTTAATTAAAAAATATATGTATATATTAAAAAAAGGCATGGCCGATATTTTTTTGTCGATTCCGATACTTTGAAAATAACATCCCGATCGATCGGGACATCTCTAATTATAACTATTTAGGCGAGCGACATGGGGAAGAATAACAGGAATTGATCTTTTTCTTAACACCCTGCATTGTGCACAACGCAGAGAAGATATACCATTTGCAGCCACCACACCCAGTCACGTTTGTCCCACTTCCCATCATGCATTTGGGCAGAACAATTAAGTCACTACAGTATCATTTACTGAAAGCTCAACAAATGCACTAGATGGCAATATTTAGTCACAATATACAAACTCACATTTATCCTTTAAGAATCTATCCGTGAATCCCTTTCACAGAAAGAATGTTAATCATGTTAATGCCATCTTGTGGATTTATTGTTATAATAAACAAATACAGTACTTTTGTACAGTATGTCGAATGTATATATCCGTCTTGTCTTTCCATTCCAACAATAATTTACAGATAAATATGGCATATTTTAGAGATGGTTTGACTTGCTATTAATTACGATTAATTAATTTCTAAGCTGTGATTAATTCGATTAAAAATTTTAATCGTTTGACAGCCCTAATTTTGACGTAAATGGCCGTCAATGGCATCAATTTATATATGCCTCAATGGAATCTAGTACATTGGCATCAATAGTAGCGACATTCATGATAGTCAATGGCATGGACGTACATACTGTAGCTGTCAGCGGTATAGATTTAATGTCAATGGGCTGTAATGGTAAGTGGTCAAAAATCACAACCACCTATGTTTTCCTCTCATTGAAAATGAAGGGAAAATGCTTGCCATCATTTTGATATTTGAACGGTGCCGGTTGGTCAAACGGTTTGGAGTCTCCAGTGTGCCGAAAAAACGTGGATGAAAGAATGAAATAAAAATAAAGTTGAGGAATTTTACTAGCTGGGCCTGTGCCTAGCAAAGCCCCATCTAATAAAAAAAATCACTTTTCACAAACACAATAATAATTAAATGGTGACGGTTATTGGGCCGGCCGGCTCTACTGAGGTGTCACTTATTTCTTCAGGGAGTTGGCAACCCTACTTTTAAATCTCGCGAGAAATGACGAGACTATTGCAATTGGTTGGAAAGGCACGTTAACATTATGTTGCATCAACATGATCTAATCTAGCTACTCATTCATTGTTCATGTTTATGTATGGACTGCATGATTTAATCATGCTCACCTTGGAAACATGATGTGTTCTTGCTGAAAATGCACATTGTCTTTTAGTAAACTTTACAACCTACCGAAGTCATTTTTTTGAGTGTATGAAAGCTAACACCCTCCCAAATGATGTTGAAATTACAAAAATACAGTATATTTGTTTCACTGAAAAAAGATTTATCATTTAATGACCATATAAAGGTCAAATTTTGGCAAGACTAAAGTTTTGTCGCCTACAGAAAGTAGTGTGAAAATTGAACAAAAAATGTACTTCAAATACAAAAATCTGTTACATAACATAAGCGAATTAAGTAGTGGTGCTGTGAGATCCAAATTTAATATCTTGTATGACTTCCATGGGCTTGAAGGACTGCATCCATGCGGTTCGGCAAGGATTCATACAATTTATTGATGAAGTCATCAGGAACATCAAAGAAAGCAGTCTTGCATGCCTCATAGAGTTCATCAGCATTCTTGGGTTTCGTCTTCCATGCTTCCTCTTTCATCCTACCCTAGACATGCTTAATGATGTTCATGTTTGCTGACTGGGCTAGCCCCTGGAGGAGCTTGATTGAAGTATGCAATGGAGCACCATCCTGCTGCAGAATTTGTCCCTTTTTATGGTTAGGAATGTAAGAAGCAGCTAAGACTTGTTGAGATTTCATACTATTTATGTTGCCTTCCTCCCTGCAGATCTCTCGCATACTGGATGTAACCCCAGACCTTGATTTTGTCACCAGCAAACTTCACTGTTTTCTGAGTGAATCTCGGATTCATGCGGGCTCCAGTAGGTCTCCAAAATCCACCTTTTGCCACTTTTCCAGCGCCCATCCTTTTGACAGGCTTGTGGGCCTTGGCAAATGCCACACGTTATTTTAATGGCCTACCGTAAGCAACACGTCACATTAGCTACTGTTGCTAAGTAAGGACAAGCCAGCGTTTGTCCCTAATAGGAAATGAATGGAAACCGTGTACGAAGGAGATGTTTACAGCGCTAAACCTACCAATTCTCTCCGAAAATGATGTGCCTGGTGCCAAATTGACTGGCAAAGATGTGGAAGAACATAAAAATGTTCAGTTAAAGAGATGGCTTTAGTGTCGAAGGCTGAAAAAGACGAAAAAATGAGCCGACCTTTAGCTTTTTTATCGACGCGACTGACAATGACATTCTCCTGTTTCAACAAGCTATCCTTTACCATCAGCCCTGTCTTTCTTATATATCCTCTGGTTGTCCTACGTCTCTTACCGTTCTTGGTGGTAATTTAGTTTGCTTTGTGTAGCGATCGAAAATGCTACTCAGTGACAGCCAACGAACACTTTTAATTTTTTTATTGATCACACATCTTAATCCTATAATTTATTTACACTTCCCCCTTACTAAAGTTGTTTTTTTATATATATAACAGAAACGGTAACAGTGGCAGTCAGATACCATTGTAATTCTTTTCAGGTCATTCATTGTCAGACAGAAGCAGTACGGCACAACGTTACGCTAAAAGAATAAGTTCAAAATATAAAAATGGCTTACCTCTTTGTCCTCTGAAAGACCATGCCAACCCAACATAATGTTTACTGCATATGAAACGTGAATGGATTCGTGGAGCTGGTGTTAAAGTCCGCGCAAGTTGATCCGGTCTTCACATTTTTTCCTCCCGAGTTTTTGGTTTCCGTAAACGTATGAAGAAACATCCTTCATGTGTCGTAATGTCTAGAGTCGTTTCTACAAGTTCCAAAAAAGCAATGCGTGATCGGCATGTTCGTTTTTGAAAGATTACCGGAGAAAAGTAGCACTTTTTACGTTGGGTCTATGCGAGGGCGGGTCTATAATGTCCCACTTCGGCTTTACTTCCGCTTTACGATGCGACGTCACGGTCTAAAAATAGCCTGCGTGCGGTACGCCATTGTCTGCACCCTGAGAGATCTGCTATGTTCTCTACCAACATATTGTAGCGTTGCAAGTAGTGCCTCATGCCTACCAGCATGCATTGCGGGGGTACGAATGTAAATAGCGTTCAAAGTTCATGTTCTGTGCTAATTATTTCTTGTTTCTTGTTATTTCTGTTCCAGTTGTTTCATTACTTTCTAGTTATGCTATTAAGTTGGTTGCCATGCGAGTTTCAGTTTTCTCATAAGACTTTGAGGGATTTAAGTTAATGACCTGCTATTATTTATCACTGTCCGAGTTGAAGTGGATGTATAAGCCCATGCTTCTGCTCAGAAAAATTAGAATTTGTTCCCTGATGGCTTGCTAAGGCTTACTAGCTACACTGATGACGTCACCACTCTTACAGGTAAAGCTGGCAGGTCAGGAAATCGATTCATAGCTCTAAATCCAGGCGTTCGGACAATTCATAGAGGATTTTTACCAATCCAGGTCTTCACAGGCCAATGCACTCGGATCTTACACATCACAGATCGATAACCGATTCAAATCAGTTCATCTTTTCACCTCGAATGGGTTGACTACCCATTAACCGCATGCAAATTACTTAGTAACTAGCTGCAATTCGTTTTTGTTTACAATGATGGACATAATGCTATGTAAGTTGAAAAGAAAACTACATAGTGTCTTAAGATTGTCTCGTCCTATTCTCAATGTAAAACCAATCAAATATTTGCTCGATGGAATGTTTTGCACAAAACGAGTTTTTTAAAAAATCTAGTTCACATAGCACAACAACATAATATAAAATTGGGTGGAAGTATTTTTGCAATTAGCCGAGGATGGATGAATATAATTTGGATTTGCAGGTTTGGGTGTGAGGAATATTTTTGTCTGCTTTCATGTCAAACAGTAAGAAAAAATATTTTGCAACACAAAATAGGTTCAAATCTGGGTATAAACTGCCTATCACTTTTAAGGGATCCTCGATCTTAAAGACATGTAATTCTTAAAAGACAAATGTCAGTATGAGTTATAATAATATGATATTAAAACCCCTCTTAATGTTTTCGTTTTAATACAATTTGTAAAATTATTTTAACCGTTAACTCGCCTTCCTTGTTGACGTCGCAGTGCGGTGACGTCACATGGCCCGCTGCCGAACTTCCAGCATGTTATTCGTTAGCTACCCCAACATATTGTCGGTTCTGCCCTTCCAATTTGGACCAGAGCGGATAAGTGAAGAGCAGGACAGCACTGTCGGTCGTTCACAATACGAGCAGCAAACGCAAAATTCTGAGCAGGAAATACCTGATAAGACAAGAGATGGGCAAAACTGGTGGTGTACTTGCGGCAAGTGAGTCTCAATGACAACGGAGCGAGAGAGTGCATGCTGCCGAGAACTCTGGTTTTTGTTAGCAGATCTTCAAGGTGAGCTATTGCGTGATCAAACTTATTCCAATTATGTAGATTGTTAGCATCCAGAGCTTTACATACAGTACAGGCCAAAAGTTTGAACAAACCTTGTCATTCGTGCATTTTTCTTTTCATGACTATTGACATTATTAAACTCACTGAAGGTAATAAAACTATGAATGCACACGAGTGATTGTCAGGATCGGAATTGTGTCGTGGCTGACTGTCCTCATTAAATTCGTCATCTGACAGGAACAAATCCTGGGATCGAGTGTCCTCCATGCCTTGTACATCCAAGTCATGTTTAGCTACGTAAGGCTGGTCCATATTTAGTACTTGCCGCACATCAACTGGCTGCATCGGATGTGTCTGGATCAGTTTGAGTGGCAGCATCACTCATATTAGGTGAATACTGAACAGACACACTTACCGCCTGATGAACTGACAGTAGAGGTGAATTATTATCTTCCTCTGTGACTATCGGTACGCCAGAAGGTTCGCCTACCGCTGTAGCGACAGGAGCGACTTGCCTGCTTAAGAGAGCGGCCAGAGTTTCTTGTCTTTGGCACTTTATTGCGCGCATTTCACTCGCTATCCGAGCGCGTTGAGGCTTCTTGTGAGGGAAAGTAGTTGGAACAGCATTTGATTTTAGTCTCCGCTTATATCCAGCTGCTCTTTCATATGTCGTCGTCGACTAAAAGCCTTGAACTCGGTAGGAGAAAAATGGCGAAAGCAAAGCCTTGGGTCTTTGGGAAATTTTGTCATTCTACATGCATTTTCCCAAACCTTTCTCCTTTTCTTTTCAATAGGAAATCTGTGGGGACTCACATCATTCCCCTTGTTTCCAGTTGACTGGAAATTGTATCCAAAAGCAGCACATTGTGGCATTTTACTTAGCGAGTTTCGGCAGTAATACACAATTGTTGTACACAATTGGAAACATCCCATTTACATCATCACTCCGAGCCTGCAATACATGGCACCAACTATCGGTCAAAATATGAACTAAATATTATAAAATATTGCCATTGATTGATCATTTTATGTGTTTCTAATAGGGCTGTCAAACAATTAAAATTTTTACTCGAGTTAATCACAGCTTAAAAATGAATTTATCATAATTAATCGCAATTCAAATCATCTATAAAATATGCCATATTTTTATGTAAATTATTGTTGGAATGGAAAGACAAGACACAAGACGGATATATACATTCAACATAGTGTACATAAGTATGTATTTGTTTATTATAACAATAAATCAACAAGATGGCATTAACATTATTAACATTCTGTTAAAGCGATCCATGGATAGAAAGACCTGTAGTTCTTAAAAGAGAAATGTTAGTACAAGTTTTAGAAATTTTATATTAAAACCCCTCGTAATGTTTTCGTTTTAATAAGATTTGTAAAATTTTAAAACAAAAAAATAAACTAGTAGCTTGCCATTGTTGATGTCAATAATTACACAGTGCTGAAACCCATAAAATCAGAGGGCGACAAAACACCAAAAAACACAAGTAACAAACGCACATGACACTGTGCTGTCATTTTCATCTGTTTGAGCGGGGCATGTGCGTTAAATGAGTCAAATATTTTAACGTGATTAATTTAAAAAAATTAATTACCACCCGTGAACGCGATAATTTTGACATCCCTAGTTTCTAACAACATATTTTAGTACAGGAGAACAATTGTGGTTTATTACAGCCAACATATCTTTAAGATAGAGGATCCCTTTAAATTTACCACAAAAGGCTTCTGCTTCAAGCCACTCTGGATAGCCATACACAAATTCCACTACCTTACCTGGGATCACAGACACATCCACAAGTCATTGGCAGTGAATGGAAGATTTCAGTGATTTACAAACATAAAAACCGACACATAATCCCCAGCTACTATAGACAGCCTGTTTGTCTTTCACACAAAAGGTGATAGAGGATGGACAGCGGGGATCACTTCCCTTGTGAATTTGCCGCTAAGCCGCCTGACTGCTGGCAAATACTTGCTAGTCTTTTATTACAGAGTCACGCTCGCTCTCATCAGCATTCGCTCTGGGGAGCGCCTCATGCTAAGGTGGATGCTCAGCGACTTATTGGAAAGCTAATCTCTTCCTGGGAGGCCTTTTCAACCCGCTGGACAGCTGAGAGTGGGCAAGGCAATAAGCCGTGTAGGACAGCAGCTGATGATAAACCTTGGTGAGGAGTCGACAGCGGCAGACGGGAGGGGGCGGGGCTGCCGTTTCGCCTAATATTTCACTAATAAATGTCCACATATTATGCCGAGTTCAGGAGGAATTGCTTTCACACCAATAAATGCATTTAATTCTTAAAACCTTGCTTTTATTTGGATGGAAGAATAGTTTTAGTGGTAACCTGGGTGTGGTATTATTACTATACTACAGCATGAATTTTGATAAACAATGAGTGGTATTTTTTCAAGTATTTTTCTTGGCGAGAAAAGCTGTGTTCTGTACTGCATCAGCTTGTATCAGACACACCTTTTAAAAAAATGTTGGTACACGTATTGTTCTCAGAAATAAATAAGACAGGAAATGTAACAATTTAACTATAAAAATGAATGGTAAAAATCTTGTGGGGGTCGTCCCACACTCCGCTTCAGTCGGTCGCAGTTATTCTCAAACACATGCAGCGATCCAACGCCGGATTTAGGTTGAAAAAGTATGAAAGCTGTACTGCATACAAACAGGAAGGATTGTCTCAGGGGTGATTTGTTCAAGGATTCAAGGTATCTATTATATTTTTCGTACCATGCATGCATTTTGAAACGTTGTTAAGAAAATCAATGGGAGAAATTAGCCACTACGGCATTAGGGGCATAATTCGCAATATTTATGTAAAATAAATGCTAACTGTACTTTTTTTGGTTTTGTGTTTAACCAAGAATCGAGATTTTTTACGTCCATATCCATAAAGTATTCAGGGATTTAGGCATTTATTTACAAGAATTTTCTCTGAAATAACTTAAATAAGACAGGAAATGTAACAATTTAACTATAAAAATGAATGGTAAAAATCTTGTGGGGGTCGTCCCACACTCCGCTTCAGTCGGTCGCAGTTATTCTTAAACACATGCAGCGATCCAACGCCGGATTTAGGTTGAAAAAGTATCAAAGCTGTACCGCATAGAAACAGGAAGGATTGTCTCAGGAGTGATTTGTTCAAGGATTCAAGGTATTCTTATATTTTTCGTACCATGCATGCATTTTGAAACGTGAAAAAAATCAATGGAAGAAATTAGCCGCTACGGCATTAGGGCCATAATTCGCAATATTTATGTAAAATAAATGCTAACTGCACTTTTTTTTTTTTTTTTTTTTAACCAAGAATCAAGACTTTTTATGTCCATATCCATCAAGAATTCAGGGATATACGCATTTATTCACAAGAATTTTCAACGTAAAAAGCTCTGTGTGGTGATAAGGCAACGCCACAGCGGCTTAAAGACTAGCAGCACATTCGACATATTTACGTTAAATAAATGCTAACTGCCAGTTTTTTTTTTTTGCTTTTAACCAAGAATCGAGACTGTTTTAGGTCCATATCTATAAAGAATTCAGGGATTTAAGCATTTATTCACAAGAATTTTCAACGTAAAAAGCTCTTTGTGGTGATAAGGCGGCGCAACAGTGGCTTAAAGGCTAGCAGCAAATTCAACATATTTACGTAAAATAAATGCTAACCACCCGGTTCTTTGCTCTTTTAACAAAGAATCGAGACTGTTTCATGTCCATATCGATAAAGAATTCATGGATTTACACTTTTATTCACAAGAA
This sequence comes from Corythoichthys intestinalis, assembly GCF_030265065.1. Lineage (NCBI taxonomy): Eukaryota > Metazoa > Chordata > Actinopteri > Syngnathiformes > Syngnathidae > Corythoichthys > Corythoichthys intestinalis. The sequence continues at coordinate 8,879,475 of NC_080396.1, read as the reverse complement.
TTTTCAACTTAAAAAGCTTTTTGTGTGTGTTTCCACTCGGTCAGTTTTGACGGAGATAGGCCCCCTATTAATCGGCCCCACACCCCGTGTACCGTCAATATATTATGAGGTCTATGCTCAACCCCCCAATTTGATTGATAGCAGCACAAACGTAGCACAAACAATTGACACCATTGTTAGCCATTTCTAATCAAAATGGGGGCTGTTTGACCCCAGATTGACTTATTAAAGAATTGTTAATATTTCAAAAACGATAGCAGCACAAACATTTTTTTTTGCCACAAACGAGCACAAACCTAGCACAAACAAAGGACATAATTTTTCTATAAATTTGCGTCTGATGGGGGGGATCATCTTCACAGAGGTCAGAAGGATGATTGGACACCACCCGATCAGACATCTGTTATTAGGAGTGGGAACCTCTTGGTACCTCACGATACGATACGATTTGCCATACAAAGCTCACGATAACGATGAACTGACAATATGGCTATGCAACGATTATCGATACATTATATATCGAAATCATTCTAAGATATTCTACAAACAACTAATTAACAGAAAAACAAGCTTCTGCTGTGAATTGGAATGAGTTTATCAGTAGTAGACGTCAATGGTAGCCAATGCCAGGCAATGAGGTAATTTTGGGCCATTTAAGGTCATTTACCTGTTGACTTTCAATTGCTTCCTGTTGATTTGGGGGTATTTTATGGGTCACTTCCTGTTTGTTTTGAGTTACATAACAGGAAAAGACCTGGGAATCACCCAAATGAATAGGCACTGCCTCAAACTCAACAGGAAATGACCTGGAAATGCCCTAAAATGAACATCAAGTGACCTGTAAATGCCCCGAAAATCAGACAGAATAACTGTGAATGCTCTGGTTTCGAATGAATGAACGTTCACAGTCTAAATGGATTGGGCGTCGAGCACCGTCAATGGCAGCCTTAAAGTTAACTGAGACACTATTATGGTGGAAGATTTTGGGAGCAACTTGTTGGTTCCCTTTTATTTATTTATTTTTTTTTAATATTGACACCTTTTTAAAACGATATCTCAATTCTTGCCAGGAGCATATCGATAACCTTTTGGGATACAAAGTATAACGATATACAGTGGCACAAATAAGTATTTAGTCAATCACCAATTGTGCAAGTTCTCCTAGATTTTATTTCCAAATTAGAGTGGAAAATAAGTATTTGGTCACTTACAAACAAGCAAGATTTCTGGTTGTCAAAGAGGTCTAACTTCTTCTAACGAGGCTCCACTCGTTACCTGTATTAATGGCACCTGTTTTAACTGATTATCGGTATAAAGACACCTGTACACAATCTCAGTCAGTCACACTCCAAACTCCACTATGGCCAAGACCAAAGAGCTGTAGAAGGACACCAGAGACAAAATTGTAGACCTGCACCAGGCTGGGAAGACTGAATCTGCAATAGGTAAAACGCTTGGTGTAAAGAAATCAACTGTGGGAGCAATTATTAGAAAATGGAAGGCATATAAGACCACTGATAATCTCCCTCGATCTGGGGCTCCATGCCAGATCTCACCCAGTGGCGTCAAAATGATAACAAGAACGGTGAGCAAAAATCCCAGAACCACACGGGGAGACCTAGTGAATGACCTACAGAGAGCTGGGACCACAGTAACAAAGTCTTCTATCAGTAACACAATGCGCCGCCAGGGACTCAAATCCTGCATTGCCAGACGTGTCCTACTGCTGAAGAAAGTACACGTTCAGGCCCGTCTGCAGTTCGCTAGAGAGCATTTGGATGATCCAGAAGAGGACTGGGAGAATGTGTTATGTTCAGATGAAACCAAAATAGAACTTTTTGGTAGAAACACAGGTTCTCGTGTTTGGAGGAGAAAGAATACTGAATTGCATCCGAAGAACACCATACCCACTGTGAAGCATGGGGGTGGAAACATCATGCTTTGGGGCTGTTTTTCTGCAGAGGGACCAGGATGACTGATCTGTGTAAAGGAAAGAATGAATGGGGCCATGTATCGAGAGATTTTGAGTAAAAATCTCCTTCTATCAGCAAGGGCATTGAAGATGAGACGTGGCTGAGTCTTTCAGCCTTACAATGATCCCACACACACTGCCAGGGCCACAAAGGAGTGGCTTCGTAAGAAGCATTTCAAGGTCCTGGAGTGGCCTAGCCAGTCTCCAGATCTCAACCCCAAAGAAAATCTGTGTAGGAAGTTGAAAGTCCGTGTTGTCCAATGACAGCCCCAAAACATCACTGCTCTAGAGGACATCTGCATGGAGGAATGGGCCACTAACTCTGTGTGAAAAGCTTGTGAAGAGTTACAGAAAACGTTTGACCTCCGTTATTGCCAACAAAGGGTACATAACAAAGTATTGAGATGAACTTTTGGTATTGACCAAATACATATTTTCCACATATTTGCAAATACATTCTTTAAAAATGAAACAATGTGATTTCTGTTTTTTTTTTTTTTTTTTCCACATTCTGTCTCTCATGGTTGAGGTTTACCCATGGTGACAATTACAGGCCTCTCTAATATTTTCAAGTGGGAGAACTTGCACAATTAGTGGTGGACTAAATATTTATTTGCCCCACTGTATCACCATTTTGATATTTTGTCACACCCCTATCTATTGTCATCTTGGGAAGGGCAACAAGCACTCCTGTTTTTTACGGTGGCGCGCAAAAAGTACATATTGCACAGCATCTGCATATTATTTTATTTTTTTAGCACACCCTGATACCGATAATGTCATTTTAATGCCTGCTGGAACCTATGCTTGTAACAATATCAGTGCAACATTTCATTTGATTACTGCAAAATAAAAGCAAGAAATGAGTTAATGCGCATGTACACTGTAGATATACTGAATATTAAAGGCCACGAGTGTACAAGTATACCCAATAGTGCCTAAAGCTGATTAAATATGAATACTCATCCGGAGGATGTAATCAACCACATCCTGAAAAATGCATGAACTTCACATACTGAAGAAGACATGGGGCGCATCTCACCAGAACAAACCTAACTACGTTCCTCTTACATTATTTTTTCCCATGAGGGAAACTCAATAAGATAGACGGACGTGCGTTGTAGAAATATCAAGGGATTTCAACCATTAGACCTTGAGACAAGTCATTTATCCTTGTCAGACCAGAGTGCATTTGCTTCATTTCGTTACGGCTTTTCAGTGCAACACGCATGATTCAAATCAATATACAAATATTCACCAACTTCTTCAAAATGAAACGTGACTGCTGGAGGCTATTCTGGATTACATGAATGGAAAAAAAAAAAGCCTACATCTAAATGTTAGAGAACAACCACATTCCGAGAAATGTTTGCGCTATTCAAACTTCAAAAGTGTTTACCTCAATCAAATTGCCATCTTGAGTGCTCAAGGGGAAAATAAGTTATTTTGTGCTTATTTTTCATTCACTTTTTGCTGCAATTTATGACACTTGTTGATCTCGATGCCCCCAAACCTACCTGTTAACAAATAGATTAGAAACCGTCTTGGGAATGCGCGCACTCACACGCATGAGGCACAATTTAACAAAAACAAAGACACCCTCAGGCGAGCACATCACTCTAGGGCTGCAGCTATCGAATATTTTAGTAATCGAGTAATCAACTGAAAATTCTATCGCTTAATCGAGTAATCGGATAAAACATTTTTTTTTTAGGTAAAGAGCAATTATAAATATACATGAGAAAACGACATTTAATCCAATATTGAACCATTTTCAGTCAATCAATGTCTTTATTTTCAATGTACATTGTTGAAAACAGCCAACAATTGCATCTCAGATGTGACTAGAAAAAAAATTCACTGCTTTCACTCAAAAAACTTCTAGATCTTAAAAAAAAAAAAAACACAAAAAAAAACATATTTCTTACCTAAAAAGGTCATTACGCTTGATAAAACACATCACTTGAAAGCTATGTGTTTTTCCCATGTGTTTCAATTTAATTTTCATTTGTGTCAAGCTATTTTTAAGTTCTAGTTAAGTTTTAAGTTAGTCTAAACTGTAGGTACTGATAGGATTTTGAGTTTTTGCAGTGTTCAAAATAAATGTATGATACCTGCTGAATTGGAGCACATTAGGGACCAGTGCTATACTTGGTGTTTTATTCAGCAATGACTACTGAGCTAAAACTGACAGTTAGCTTTATTATGTTTTAATTTTACACCCTCATCACTCTACAGCGCTGTATTTTTACAGATTAAATAAAACCTGTATGTAAGACACGTTAGCCACGCATCGACAGTGGTCATAATCAATAGAAACCTGGCCCTCCGAAGGGCTAACGTTACATGAGCGAGTGACAGTAACGTTATATTTATTAGCGATGAGAAGTCTACTGCTTAAAGATGGCGGCTGTTTACTAACGCTGCCCAGACGCCGCCGAGTCTGTCATTTCGCATCTAGTCCTAAATGCATGCGATATCTATGAGACGCATCGGACACTACCTGCTACCACACTAGCATCATGCTGGCGTAGTTTTTAGCATCGTCGGCGTAGTTTGTAGCAGCTGTCAGCTGCAGAAAGTTTTTTTTTTTTTTTTTTTTTTTTTTTTTAATTGCTTCTTCATCTACGCACGTGACGTGATTAAAAGTAGTCCGGGCAAAACGTGATGCTTATAGCTGTCAAAATGAAACGATTCCTCGAGATAAATAAAATTACTCAGTTTTTAAACCTGAGTTACTCGAGTTGCTCAACATCACTCGGACAAAGCTTGTGAAATTACACACCTTTAGTATAACAATTGACAAAAAAAAAAAATGGAAAAAATTCTTCCCATTAAATGAGAAAAAACCCACTGCACATCTTTAAACCAGGGCTCCAGATTAACATTTTTTACCTGGACCACAGTGGTCCCTATCTTAAAATTTCACTGCTTAACCAATAAATACTTTCATAATAAATGCATAAAACTACAAACTTATGAATGTGTATTCTATTCTCTATCAGTTTTGACATCAACCAGTATACTGCTTAAAAATTAGACTAACATGGGAATTTTGTTCCATTTCTGTCACTGTCACCTGGCACTACAACCAATCAGCAACGGATTTATTGATCGACAAATAGGGTTGGGCATCAAGTATCGAGAATCGATGGGTTCTCCCGGAACCGTTCGGATTTTTAAATTTCGATTCCATGTTTCGATGCCCTGACCGCCGAGCGGGGAAAAAAATGCTGCCGAAAACCACAAGAAGCGCATGTTTGTGCATTGCAACTTGATCACAACCAGAGGTGAAAGTGGCCAGAATTTCTTGCCGGAACTCCCCGATGTGAAGGTCACCACGGAGCCAGAAATTTTATTTATTTTTCATTCAAAACTGAACTTTTTTTATTTTGCAAATCATTGAAAAAAATAAACAAAAAAAGCAATAACCCCAACCTCCATCTCCTAAATTTTATTTTCCCTCATTTCCTCACATACTAAATGCCAAATCTCAATTTTAACTACTTAAGAACATAGGATATATATTAAAATTGAAGTTAATGTAAACATTTACTTTTTTTTGTTTGTTTTTTTAATAATAAAGATATAAGTAACATACAATCAGAAAAATAAGTACAAATGACTTATATTATGCAGAGTGAAATGGAATATATTTTGAAGATCGCGCAAACATGACTTTTTAAAATCACAATGAAATGAATGAGTAGCCTAACATAAACGAACAAATATAGGTCCAAAGTGCACATTGACAGCTAAGATGTTCTGAACCTCAGAGTAGACATGTGCCGGTTACCGGTTTCACGGTTTACCGTGGTGTGAAAACGTCGCGGTTTCAAAACCACTAAAATTTTCCATCATACCTTAGTACGGTATTCGCTATTTTTCATGTGCCAAAATGCAGCCGAAGTGGCTTGGTGCGGCAGCGCTCACCCTTCCCGTTTGTTGCCCTGAGTGTCAGTAACGCTATTCTGCTAAACAGCCAGCAAACCCCAAAACCAACCCTCGAAACACAAGGCGTACTTTTCTTCAATTTATTGAGCTCTCAAATCGTGGTGAAATATACAAATGAATACATTTAAAACGTTATACAATTGTATTTTTCCACATGTGAGTAGGTTCAACAGGATAGCAGTAGCACCATGAAAAAGGTCGCCAAAAACAATACACACATTTTCCTTTCAAATTCAATATACAAACTAACTAAAACTTACAAAGATGAATGTTAGCCTAGGCTAAGCTGGGAGAGCAGCTTGGTCGACGTTTTATGTCTCACAGCCGCTGAGTGAGAAACAAGCTTGAATGAAGGGGGGAGAAAAAAAAAAAAGGATCGCGTCAAAGATCGCTAATTGCGAAAGGAGGTCTCACTCCTCACTTTTTGTTTTCGATGAAACCTTGAAACCTCAACAATATTTACATTTTAACTAACTTATAAAACTAACTTATACATTTTTAACTAACTTATTAACTTATGAATTCTTTGTTCTTTTTAACACAAAGGCATGACATCATGTAGAAGAGAGTTGACGCAGTGGCTGAAAATGGCGAAACCTCAGCTTCTCCCCCTCAAAAAATGTCATACAGTATATATTTTTAATTTTATTTAGAAGTGTTCTTACTTTTTTATAGCAATTATTTTGTTCTTGCTCTATTATTGAGCAACTTGAGCTCTGGCTGTGGGTATAGTCTAGGTTCTATTTATTTTAATTTTATATAAAATATTTGTTATTTTTTGTTAATTTATTTATTTTCACATTAATTTATTTTCACATTATATTCATGTTCCAATTTGCAAATATGTTCTGAAAAAAAAAAACCTGTTCAATGGAAAAAAGTTTTTTTTTTTTTTTTTAAACCCATACATCTCAAAATTTTGGAGCTATAATTGCAATACCGTGATACCGTGAAACCGCGGTATTTTTGCTCACGGTTATCGTACCGTCAAAATCTCATACCGGCACATGCCTACCTCAGAGCAAATAAAACTAAACATAATAAATAAGCCTCCTCAGCTCTTTCGTTGCTCTTAAAGATTTGATACATTTTATGCTGCATTGCCCTTTTTTTGTGGCATCAACAAGCTTTTTTTTTTTTTTGCTGTTCCAGAAATCATGCACATTTGAACCAATCAGAGCTAACCATCTCTGCTGATCACATGTCAGTATGTCAGCCAATTGAATTAACGGATAAATAAGTCTAGGCATTTTGCTTTGCTGCGTGCATTCGCACATTGACGTGACTCAACATTGTCTCAGATAACTGCAGCAGACTATTATCCCACCTCAGCTGTAGATCTCTGCAGTTCATCCAGAGTGATCATGGGCCTCTTGGCTGCATCTCTGATCAGTTTTCTCCTTGTTTGAGAAGAAAGTTTGGAAGGACGGCCGGGTCTTGGTAGATTTGCAGTGGTCTGATGCTCCTTCCATTTCAATATGATGGCTTGCACAGTGCTCCTTGATATGTTTAAAGCTTGGGAAATCTTTTTGTATCCAAATCCGGCTTTAAACTTCTCCAAAACAGTATCTCGGACCTGCCTGGGGTGTTCCTTGGTTTTCATAATGCTCTCTGCACTTTAAACAGAACCCTGAGACTATCACAGAGCAGGTGCATTTATACGGAGACTTGATTACACTCAGGTGGATTCTATTTATCATCATCGGTCATTTAGGACAACATTGGATCATTCAGAGATCTTCACTGAACTTCTGGAGTGAGTTTGCTGCACTGAAAGTAAAGGGGCCGAATAATATTGCACGCCCCACTTTTCAGTTTTTTATTTGTTAAAAAAGTTTAAATTATCCAATAAATGTTGTTCCACTTCACGATTGTGTCCCACTTGTTGTTGATTCTTGACAAAAAAATTAAATTTCATATCTTTATGTTTGAAGCCTGAAATGTGGTGAAAGGTTGCAAGATTCAAGGGGGCCGAATACTTTTGCAAGGCACTGTATATGGCGGAAAACACTCAGGTGACTTGAGGTTCCGCTCTGAGACCCTCAATTTGGCCAACTTTCAAAATTGTCAGAAATGCATGTGTGATACATCATTGGAAAGCTTAAAATCTCCATTTTCTGGGGGAAAAAATTTTTGAACAGGCAGGAATTTAAAAAAAAAAAAAAAATTAACAGCAAAACCCTAATTGGAGGCGAGAGCAGAATTAAAGACGCCACAATTTTAACGAGATGTTATCGCCTACTTACCTTGTTTCGATCCAAAAACTCCATGTAGCATGTATCACCGAGTGTCAAGACACAGCTGTGAATGGCCAAACACAGTTTTTTTTTTTATTTTATGGGTGAAACATGGTGATATAACTAGGGTCGCGATGCAGAAATCGCAGACAACAAGGAGTGGTTGAGATTTTCTTTTTCATATTGTTGCCCTTTCAAACCTTATTTTTCATCTTTTTTGTCTGGATCGGTTATTTATCATCTAACATATCGGGAAAAATGCGACAGTAACAAAAAAAATACAATTAAGCGATAGTTATAAGGTAGATAGCCGTGACTTTTTTACAGACGCCAAATTTTTCCTTGTGATGTAATTCTTTTAAAAGTTTAAAATATGCGAGTGAATAATTTTTTAAAGTCTTTTTTTTACGAAATATTAGACATCAATTAATGATTCTAAGCTAAAAATTAGAGACATTTTAAATAAGTAATATAATTACTTACCTTCTTTTTATGGCTAGGTTGAAACAAAAGCGGTTGCGCAATGTCTGTAAACGGGGGTTTTCAGGGTAAAACGAACAAATTAAAAATGGTTCGGAGGCTTAGTGCGCCATGAATCTGCTATGGCAGCATAATGACAAATTGTTCTATCAAACATAACAGTTCTTTTGGCTTAAAATACAGCAGTTTATTTTAAAGAGGGGTGCAAACTGCTTTTTTAGCCTTGTCTGTGTTTTCCGCCATATATATGTATATATATTATTTAATTTCACATGTTATTTTGGTGTTATGGAGTGACTCTGATGGTTTGGTAAACTTCTTAACATTTTCTTTATGCTATAGTTGTCTGAATAACTCCTAATAGCTATGTTACGTTTAGAGCTGTCCCGACTAGTCGACATAGTCGACGTCATCGATGACGTAAATCTGTCGACTAACACAACATCCCGTCGGCGGTTAATGAAGGGTTGAAAAAATATATGCGTGGAAAGTTCAGAATGTCGGACCCTCTGTATGCAAGCGGGGAAAGCGGCGCAAAGCTAAAAAAGCGCACCAGAGTTTCCAAAACATTGACTTACTTCAAAGCAACAAAGGAGGGTACACTCTTGTGTCCTGTCTCTTTAATGCCAAGCTTGGCTGCACGTCGGCCGTGAATAAAGACCTAAAGCGCCCTCACCCAGTTTGTACGTCCATCTAACTAACTAACGACATGTTTTATTGAAGTTGCAAAGCCTGTCGCGATATGCTATGAGTCCATTTATCGCACGGCAAATAAAAATGAGGGCGGTAATTTTCACGGCTGCCTTTTATCGCTGCGCGCGTGCGTGCGTGCATACATTGGTGCGTGCGTGCTGATGGCATATGAGACTCCAGTTCCTTTCTCTTATCGACACGCTGTAGAATTCAAGTTCAGACATACAAAATAAGAAAACACATCTATATTAAACACTGTAACGTTAGCACTGCTACACTGAGGTGAATGGGGGAAAAAAGGCAACCTACTTTAGCCCCCTATAAAACATTGGCAGTCGTCTCGTGAAAGCAAACTTGCGGTTAAAAGGTGACATTTCAAACATGAAAAATCGCTGGTTAACAGCATTTGCAAACGAAAAAAATGACCAAAAAAAAAAATTTATTACTGACACTACATGCAATGACAAAAAGTGTTTTTTTGCGGAGTGTAAAGCTAAAGTTAGCCATAACGATTTCTGGTGCTAATCCCACATACTTCAGAATTCAGATTCTGCACTAAGAATACCTTTAAAATGACACCCTTTATGAAAAATCTGATTGGCAATGAATACCGTATTTTTCGGACTACAAGTCGCTCCTGAGTATAAGTCGATCCAGCCATAAAATGCCCAACGAAGAGAAAAAAAACATATACAAGTCGCAGCGGAGTATAAGTCGAATTTTGGGGGGAAATTTACTTGATAAAATCCAACACATAGAACAGACATGTCATCTTGAAAGGCAATTTAATATAAAAATACAATAGAGAACAACATGCTAAACAAATGTACAATGTACAGTGCATGAACAACGAAATGTGAATATACTGTCCTACGGTACGGCCTGTCCTGGCTATACAGCGAACTCCCAAAAGACAATGCTGGACGTCCGTATAATTTGCTGAATCAATTTGGTCCTCGATAGAAAACAGGTTCGCATCAACGTAAATAAATGATAATTAGGTACTATTAGTAATAAGTAACAGGTTAGCATGCGTTCGCTATCATTAGCACATCGTTCAAACAACCACACAACTGGCTCTAAATGTCCGATCGTGGGTGGAAAACACACAACAACAACAGAAAAGATGATACACGCAGGCGTTGCCTCTGTAGAGATGATTTAAAAGCATAAACAATGAAAGTAGGTTCGCATCCGTCTATTCTCTCTAGCTAACTCGCCCACTCACTCACTCAGAGCTACGTAGCTGTCCGTCTTCTTCTGGCGTGTCACGTAAACAAGTGCGAGTGCGCCCTCACGTGGGCGTGAAAGCGCCACAAACTAAATGCATCCATTTCAAGATAAAAAAGTCAATAATACAATTGAACATACACTGCCAAAGGCAGAACGCGAACGTGGCCATAGCTATAAAGAGTTATTCAGATAACTATAGCATAAGAACATGCTAACAACTTTACAAAACCATCAGTGTCACTGCAATACACCAAAATAACATGTGAAATTATATCATAATGTGTTAATAATTCCACACATAAGTCGCTCCTGAGTATAACTCGCACCCCCAGCCAAAATATGAAAAAAAACGCGACTTATAGTCCGAAAAATACGGTAATTATTATAATTATTACAATACTATTATATATAGTACTATACTATAATATTAATGCTAGGTGTTTTTTTAAGAATTGTTTTGAATCATGTTGGAAAGGCGATGTCAGTGTTCTGAATCAGTTTACATTCCACTTTTTTGCACTAGTTAATTCTATCAGCATTTGAACTCATTGTTTATTTGTGATTTATTATTGTTATTTACGTGTTTATTTGTACTTTGATAAATAATTTAAGTGTTCCAATATGTTTTTTGTGAATTGATAAGCGTCAACAAAAATTTCATTGCTAAATTAGTAAAAAAAAAAAAAAAAAAAAAAATTTTTAATTATTAGATTAGTCGACTAATTGTAAAAACAGTCGGCTGACTAATCGGGAGAAAATTAGTCGTTTGGGACAGCCCGAGTTACGTTAACATACCAGCCACATTTGCATTTTGTTGTTCAAGCATCATGTAACATTATCATACTGTACACTTATTCAGCATGTTGTTCTCTTTTGTATTTTTATCTTAAATTGCCTTTCAAGATGACATCTGTTCTATGGGTTGGATTTTATTGAGTAAATTTCCCCCAAAAAAATGCGACTAATACTCCGGTGCCATTTATATGTTTTTTTTCCTCTTCGCTAGGCATTTTCTGGCTGGTGCGACTTATACTCAGGTGCGACTTGTAGTCCAAAAAATACGGTATCAACCACAAGATGCACTGAAGTACTGCCTGATGATGTGGGAAAACAGCTTTGTGACCCCCAAATGCCATTTCTCTCATTGAGCAGTGTTTTACAGTTAAAGTTACTGTCAATAATTGTTATGTTTGCACCTTAATGACAGAGTTTGTCGTTTATGTTCTGAACAAATGAACATGTACTGTACTACTTGCACATGTTTTCTTTTTTGTCCAGCAGTGTTTTACAGTTACAAAATTTACTGTCAATAGTTATTGTTCGCACCTTAATGACAGATCTTGTCAATTATTTAGTGTACATGTGTAAATATTGCACTTGCCTGTTTTTTTTTTTGTTGGGTTTTTTTTTTTGTATTTTTATTTTAAGTCAAAAAAATGTTCTGTTAATTTATATTTTATTTAATCAGAATGAACATTGCATTTTTGTTTGGTCAAAAAAATATCACCTTCGACCTGCCTTGTACTTGACCGACATTAATAAATGGACCCATGCTTGTATGAAAAAAAATAATTGTGGACTTTCAAGATTTGTATTTGAGGACCCCTGCTCTAGTATAAAATCACTGGTATTACATCTTGTTAGGGTTAAGATGAACAGTGCTCTGAATGATGCTTGTGCGCACATAATAACGCTTGCGCTATAAATAGGCCGAAATGTCAAATACTGTACATGAAATCTGAATCAGGTCCACAGAGGGGTGCATACTTGTTGAGAGCATCCTGATTGAAAGCACAGCTGCACAGTCAGAGAGATTATGTCCAATTATTCCAACTTTTCAGCTTGAGTGGAAAAAAAAAAATTCTGTCTGGTGACAGGAGGGGGTCAAATTGCATTCAGCATTTAGTGATTTAAGGGAATAATCATAAACAGCACAACGAAAAGCAGGGCTCCTCATTATAGTAGTTTAACTTGAACTCAGTAGCCTATAAGTAAATATTTGTTCTAGGAGTGTGGCAATATAAATAAATGGTGATATGTCACAATCCTTAGGATCCCAGAAGATGATCGATATGCTCCTGCCAAGAATCGATACATTGTTTTAAAAATATATCGCCAAAAAAAAAAAAAAAAGAAAAGGAACCAACGAGTTGCTACCAAAATCTTACACTAGAACAATGTGGATGTTAGCTGCGTGTATTTTTACTAGGGGTGTAACAATAAATCGAAATTGTGATATATAGCGTTACTTATTTTGTCCGAAAAGGTTATCAAAATGTTTTCGCCAAGAATCAAAATATCTATTTACAGTCCCTGACAAAAGTCTTGTCGCTTATCCATTTTGTAGAAACAATAGCTAATAACCTGACTTTTAATTATTCAATTGGTTTCAGAAATGGCTCATATGAAAGCTAAGATCTTCCCAAGTGATGTTGAATGTACGAAAATATATTTGTTTCACTGAAAAAAGATTTATCATTTAATGATGACATAAAGGTCAAATTTTGGCAAGACAAAAGTTTTGTCGCCTACAGAAAGTAGTGTGAAAATTGAACAAAAAAATGTACTTCAAATACAAAAATATGTATTAGTTTGTATGTTTTGTGGCAAAAGGTGGATTTTTCAGATGAATCTTCCACTGAATTACACCACAGTCGCCGCAAATATTGCAGGAGACCTACTGGAGCCCGCATGGATCCAAGATTCACTCAGAAAACAGTGAAATTTGGTGGTGGCAAAATCATGGTCTGGGGTCACATCCAGCATGGGGGTGTGCGAGAGATCTGCAGGGTGGAAGGCAACATAAATAGTCTGAAATATCAACAAATCTTAGCAGCCTCTTACATTCCTAACCATAAAAAGTGACAAATTCTGCAGCGGCATGGTGCTCCATTGCATACTTCAATGTCTACCTCAAAGTTCCTCAGTGCAAAGAAGATCAAGATCCTCCAGGACTAGCCAGCCCAGTCACCAGACATGAACAGGATGAGAGAGGAAGCATGGAAGACGAAACCTAAAAATGTTGATTAACTCTGGGAGGCTAGCAAGACTGCTTTCTTTGTTGTTCCTGATGACTTCATCAATAACGAACCGCATGGATGCAGTCCATCAAGCCCATGGAAGTCATACAAAATATTAAATTTGGATCTCACAGCAACACTACTTAATTCGCTTATGTAACATATTTTGTATTTGAAGTACATTTATTGTTCAATTTTCACACTACTTTCTGTAGGCGACAAAACTTTTTTCTTGCCAAAATTTGACTTTTATGTCTTCATTAAACGATAAAAAGAAAATTCTGTGAAACAAATACAAGTATTTGATACACAGTCAATGGGAAAACCCATTGGCAGTGTATCAAATACTTGTTCTCCCCACTGTATATTTTTGTACATTCAACATGATTTGGGAGGATCTTAGCTTTCATATGAGCCATTTCTGAAACCAATTGAATAGTTAAAAGTCAGGTTATTAGCAGTTGTTTCTACAAAATGGATAAGCGACAAGACTTTTGTCAGGGACTGTATTTAAAAAGGTGTCACTCATTAAAAAAAAAAAAAAGGAACCAACAGGTTGCAAGCAAAAATTTTCCACTTCAATAGTGTCAACTCATTGGCAGCCATTGACGGTGCAAGACGTCCAATTCATTTCAACATGGAATTCATTTCAAAATGGATTGGACGTCTTGCGCCATCAATGGTGCTGAAAACAGCATTCGTAGCCATTTTTCCTGGTGTTGGGGGCATTTTCAGGTCATTTCTTGTTTATTTTGAGTCACTTCATATTCACTTTGTGAAATTCCCAGGTCACATCCTGTTCAGTAACCAGAAATTAAAATGAAGTGAAATCAAATCAACAGGATGTGACCAAAATTCAACAGAAAATGACCTGAAATGCCTCTAAATTAACAGCGGGATAGGCCACCCTCCCACTTCAAATGTGTTGGACGTCTACAAGTGACAAACTCATTTCAATTCACAGCAGAAGGATGAAAACAGCTTGTTTTTCTCTTTATTTTTTTGTGTAGAATACCATAAAATGATTTCCTGACCCATGTATCGAAATTGTTGTATCACCATATTGCGAGTAGGGCTGCAGCTTTCGATGATTTAAGTAATTGATTAATCAATCAATCAGTTAGTTCGAATAATTGTATTTAAAAACATACAATGCATTGCAGGATAAATTTTAGGAGATGTAAAACAAAGGCTTGCTAAGATTGCACTTTCAAAAGAGCACTAAATAATAATACATTTATTTCTAGAGCGCTTTTCAAACCACACAGAGGCGCTTAAACCACACAGAGACGCTAATGCTAAATGCTAATAAAAAATAAAATTTCCGAGAGTTATTTTTCAAACGATGCAGAATTGCACTTCCATTTCACAAGAGCAATAAATGCATTTTAAAAACATTAAAATACCTTATCTGAGCCTCAAACGGCTTTAAAAAAAAGAAAATAAATAAACAAATGAAGATCGAAGTAAAACAAAAGTTGGCTAACTTGCATAGCAAAACTCTGTTAGCTTAAGTGCGATAAAATGCTAAAGGTTTTTTTTTTTTTTTTTACAATGCTCTTAACAAATTGTTCAAACACATATTCCCACAAAAACTCCTAAATATACCTTTAAACTAAATTATGAATGC
Source organism: Corythoichthys intestinalis (assembly GCF_030265065.1). Taxonomy (NCBI): domain Eukaryota; kingdom Metazoa; phylum Chordata; class Actinopteri; order Syngnathiformes; family Syngnathidae; genus Corythoichthys; species Corythoichthys intestinalis. Next base: position 8,864,256 of record NC_080396.1, on the reverse strand, counting down.
ATAAACAATTATATAAGCGCAAACAAAAATTTACAACTAATGCTGCAACGATTAATCGATTAACTCGAGTATTCGATTAGAAAAAAAATATTCAAATTAAATTTTGTTGCTTCGAGTATTCGTTTAAAGTGGGGTTGTAATGGTTTATTTTCAAAGTGTTTGCATTTAGTTTTATTGATTAGGGTGGATACACTGCTCTCTGGTCTGCCTCTTTTCACATGGCTGAATCCAACTGCTCCCTGTTAAGACCAACATCAGCAAAGTTTTTTTTTGAGCTAATGTTTTTAAATGCATTCATAATTTAGTTTACAGGTATATTAAGCCTTTTATTTTTCTCTCTTTTTTGTAGGAATATGTGTCTGAACCATTCGTTTAAAGCATTGTAAAAAAAAAAAAATCTAGCATTTTATAGCATTTAAGCTAGCTGACTTTTTCTTTGTAAGTTAGCCAATTGTTCTTTTGCTGTATATAGATCCTCATTTTTAAAAAAAAATCTATACTGTTTGAGGCTCAGCTCAGGTATTTTAATTTTGCATGTTCCTTATTACTCGATTATTCGAACTAACTAGTCCATCGATTAATCGACTACTAAAATATTTGATAGCTGCAGCCCTACTTACAACCTTATGTTGGTCTAAACAGGGAGCAGCTGGATCCAACTGTGTTTGATGAGTTCTGTCATATTCATTGTTTTCAGTAGAGGGCAGTGAATCCACCCAAATCAATAAAACTAAATGCAAACACTTTCAAAACAAACCATTACAACATCACTCTAATTAAACGAATCCTCGAAGCAGCAAAATTTGATTCGAAGCTTTTTTTTCTAACCAAATTACTCGAGTTAACCGATTAACCGCACTAATTGTGATATCATCATGATCGTGAGCCTTGTTTTGCAAATTGTATCCTATCGTGAGCTACCCAGAGGTTCCCAGCTCTACCAAGATATGGTACAAAATCAACAGGAAGTGACCAATGAACAGGATGTGAACCGTAAATGCCCTAAAATCAACAGAAAATAAAATGTATGGGAGGAAACTTCATAATGCCCCGAAATGTGCCAGAAGTGACCCAAAATTAACAGGAAGTGACCTGCAAATACCTTAATATTAACAAGGAAGTGACCCAAAATCAACTTACTGCCTGCCAGTCCTACTCATTTGAAACGTTCATTCGTCACTCCCAGTCAAAATGGATTGGACCTCTTGTGCCGTCATTGGCAAAAAATGAGTTAATGAGGTCACCAGTCTCCGAGGGCTAAATGTTTTAAACAACCCAAAGAACTGACCTCTGGGAGGTCCATGGGGGTCAATAAAGAGTCATACCATGCATTTTTTGACCTTCTTACTGCATAATGAACAGTCAACTACAATCTGCAGTGCATTCCAATTCATGCGTGCCTGGTTTTTACTGTTATTACTGGAAGCGGTCTTTTACAATAGTGTCATCTCTTATAAGGTCATTGTGCTCGCACCGCTGTGGCTGGAGTGTTTATTTTTTTCACTTTGAGGATATTTTCATTGCACATTGGTGTTCTGACCTACTCTTGCACAGTTGAAGTTAGCCATCAAAATGATTCAAATCCCTTTTCGAAGTAGGGTTATTAGCTAAATTTAAAAATGTTAATCCACTTGCTTTAACGTGGTCAGACAAAGATGATTTGATTGGCTCCAATTTAATATTCCGACCTATAGCTCAAGCTGCCACGTTTAATCGACAGCAAATCGATTATCAAACGAACAACTATTTTGAGAGTCTATTAAATGCTTAGTGCTTACATCGTTTTGTGAGGCGCTGTTTAGCGGATGTCTTCCAATTGTATTTTATTTCGTTTTACATTTTTTCATGAAAATACACAAGAAGAATAACAGTAAAGATTTTTAAAATTGTTTTTAATTTTCTTTCTATTCTTTAAAAAGATTGCCAAAATGGTAAATATTCTCTTTAATTTTTACTTCTTTCTGTATCCATATTTTTTCATAAAAACACAAAAGGGAAAAACAGTAAAAAATCTATTATTTAAATACCGTATTGGCCCGAATATAAGACGGCCCTGATTATAAGACGACCCCCTCTTTTTCAAGACTCAAGTTTGATAACAGACTTTTTGAACACCTAAATTTTATACAGAAAATAATTACAGTACACCCGAAACAAATGATTATAACAATATATTTGAGAGAAAAAGCATGTAATTTTGCCTCATTCAAATCTTAATATCTGAACATTTGAATATGTAAACTAAAGTGCAATCACATTCGTAAATGAATGGCTTCTGGTTTTTGAAATGTAAATATACCAATCTATTGTGATAAAACAACAAAATTGCAATAACTGCATTAACCATCAAAGTGAAGTCTAACTGTAACTGTAGTCTTGAAACAAATCTGAATAAGGAAAAACATTGCAATAAAATAATGCAAACTGGTTAAACTTGAGAGCTGCTGAGATCTGTTATGACAGAACATCACTTCAATGATATCTGGCGCCATCTAGCGTCATGAATGGGTATAATGTCTATACCGCGAATATAAGACGACCCCCTCTTTTTCAGTCTTATTTCAATGCAAAAAACATCGTTTTGTATTCGGGCCAATACGATAACTGTTTTTATTTGAGTTGTCCGATACTGTCTTTTTAACCGAAATCCGATATCCCGATATTGTCCAACTCCAAAAATCCTATAGACCCTACCCACCGACGTCACAAAACCATGTGCTCGCTGTATGGTTCCGCCCACTTGTCCGTCATTTTGTCTCTGTATTAGCATTGGTTTCAATTGATCGAGGAATTTAAAATGCATTTCATGGAAGACCCGGTGCTTTCTGATGCCGTAAACTCACTGGATGTGTTGCATAAAAGGCGTTATGTGGAAAAGCTTCGTTCTATACAGTCGCCAGATCCATATTTGATGCCCAAATCGATGTTTTTCGACCCACTGTCTTCGCCCTGTCTGCCTGACATCTGCTACGCTGATATTGACAATTATCTTGTCCACACAAAATCAGCCTATTCTCACGAAAATTTGAAAAACTTCAAGAGCTTGGAGGCTTATAAATACTTCGTTGCTGGTTGGGTGAAACAGGTCCTCGTCCACGAAAATTCGGCAGGAATCTATCTTGTGCTTGGAAAGGTGAGTTACGAAATTTTCAATTCAAAATCTTTTGTTATTGCTAACATCCACTGTCAAGTCTAATGTATTTCATGTCGTTTGTCAATGGAGTTAAGGCTTTTAATGTTTATATGGTTTAGCGATAGCACTCTCACTACATACATACGTGTATGTTGTCGGCGATTAGCCTAGCAATGATCTTAATTGTGGTTATTTGTCAGCCCAAAACCCTCTAAGTATATCTTAAATGCATCTTACCGGATATAAAATGACTACTACATAGTCTGTGGTGATTTTTTGGTGCCCAGTTTTCACGTCGAATTGCAGCCGTCCATTTCGCTCTCCTCTTTGGATCCCTCGGAATACGGTAAAACTTCAAGTCTCTCCTTCCATCTTCTCTGTTAGTGCAACCAACAGCCACACACACCTTCACCATTTTGATTATTAATGTTAAGGAGCAGAAAAACACGCCGTAAATAGGAGGAATGTACGTAGCCGTAACAGGTTAACACTATGTTTTGACGGACAATTGGGCGGTACCATTCAGGAGAGCGGAGTTGTGACGTCACGTGGGTAGGGTCTATACCGATACATGCAGTTGTGCACTTAACATGTTATTGCTAATTGTATTGTGAAGTGTCACTGGCTGCGTTAATAATGATAAATGTAACAACTTGAAGGTTTTCCAGATAAAATAAACATTCTGTGAAAAATAAGAGAACAACTTCAACTAAAGTTATGGAAAATAAATGTCCCATATAAGTAACATAAATTATAATGAGCCAAAATTTCCATAATTAAATCAAAGGAATCATTCATAATCAAATCACGTTACCTTAAAGAGCCACTAGGGACAGGCAGGCAATCATAGGACATGACAATGTAATGACAATTCCCAAGATGCATTTTGCTGGGCTTTTGCATAGATTTTTGTATTTTATTACTTTTGTAGTTTTCTTAGTGACTTTGTATTTCTGGTAATGCGGTAGTTACATGTATTGAGTTTATAAATTAGTTCTTTTTCAATCATTTTTTGTTCATTTCATTTTTTGCACCATGAATGGAAATGGTCAGCTCAGAAGACTTTCATGTGTCGTTGCAGGTAACATGTAAATTGGCCTAAAACAAATTATGAAAACCCAATAATATCCAATGTCATCTGAAACTGGTTTCATCCGCTGATGTTATAAACTACTTTGTAATGTCATACAACTGCAGTTTTAATGTGTTTTACAATATATCAAAAATGGTACTAAATTGTAAATAATATTTCATTATTACATAATAATTGTAATTCCATTTTTATTATTTTCATTCTTCAAAAATATACAAAAAGGGAAAAACAGTAAAGAATGTATTTTTAATTGTTTTTGTGTGATTCTTTTTTAAAAAGGAAAAAGTCAAATTTTGTCTTTCATTTTCACTCTATTAAGATTTTTAAAAATATATTTAAATAAATTGAACCACCCACCTCCTGTACCAAAGTCAGTAATATTACCATTGAGCTTTTTTTTTTTTTTTTTTTTTTTTTTTACTTCCTTCACTTTTTTGAAAATTTGTAAAGCTGCAACACAAACTTATGTTCAAAACGATACAAATTTTAACAATAAAACATTTGACACAAAACAATTGGTGTTCAAACGTCCATCTAGTCTGATCAATATGTAAATTGAATAGATTAAATAAGCCAAATTTGCCTAATAAAACTCTGCTAGCTTGAATGCTACGAATGCTAGCTATTTACAATTCTCATAGCAAATCGCTCGCACGTAACTCCACAAACTGTAACTGTAAACCTAATTACAAATGCATACACAAACATATATTAGCTGAAACAACTTCCAGCCTCATGTGGGCCAAACCAGAACGCAGCTGTCCTTCATCCATGTCAGACGACAGTCTGATCCTCAGTCATAAGGTGACAGTCCAGCCAGATCCAACGCTGCCACCAGAAGGCAGTGTATCCACTATCATTATGCAAAATACGATACTTTTGGATATTTATTTTGGGGTACTTAAATGGTATATTCAGATTTACGCGGAAATTCCGTTTATGTCGCCAGCATAGGAACGGAACTCATTCGTAACCCGGGAACGACCTGTATAAAAGAATATTTGCTACTGAAAGCCTCAAAATGAGGACCATTTTAGAGTCAACAATGTTATTAAATACATTATCAACCAGTGGTGTTACCAGGATGCCAGTTGTGGGTGGGTGTTAGTCTTACCTGGGGGGCAAAAAAAAAAAAGCTACAATGCTCAAGTAGGTCGAAATCCAATGTAAGGCTACTGCACCTTAAAACATGTTTTGTTTTCTCCTTGAGATAACTTGTTGTGATTTGGTCTATCAAATAAAAGTTGATTTGATTTGATTTGACTTCGAACACATCCATAACAGAACAGTATGGACATACAGGTGACAACGTTTTTTTTAGGTAACCTATTGTGGTTCCTCGATTTCATTATTATTATTATTATAGTTATTCTTTGTTCCGCAGCCCCTTTGAGCTCAATTTGACCCCCTTAGATTGCTTCAAAATGCACCAAAATCGGCAGACAGGTCAAGACAGGTGCAATCTTTGAAACTGTGTAAAGACAAATTCCAAATACACTATGTAGCGCCCCCTAGCAGTCATTCTTTGTCCCGCCGATGCTTTGAGCCCTACTTTGACCCACTTCAGAATGCTTCAAAACTCACCAAACTCAACAGCCAGGTGAACACTGGTGAAAACTTTAATAAAATGTAAAAAAATAAAATTAAAAAAAAAAAGTGTAGCGCCCCCTATGAACAAAACCAACATTTCATTTATTTATGTATCTATTTTTTTTTTCAAAGGTGTAAGAGGTGGTACCAACGCAACAGTTAAAACTTAGAACACATCAGTACCATATGGATGGGATACCATACCCAGACTGCCGGTAGTACTACATCCAGTTTTCTTTGGGTGGGCAGAGCGTGTCCATGGGTGGGCACTGACACCCCCCCCCCCCCCCGCCCCCCTTCGGTAACGCCCCTGTTATCAACTCTTAAAGTAGTTTTCAATTCACTTGCTAATCTGTAAATTGTCAATTATTTTCACAGGCCTAGTTGGCGCACATAATGGCCCTCTGAAAGAACCCGGAACTAAGAATTGACTCACAACAAAACAAGTTTCACATCCGTGCTCTAAATTCAACATGGATTTTATTTTATTTTTATTTTTTAACAGGAATGAAAAGAATGGCGGTGAGAGACTGAGATAATGAGACAAAAAAAAAAAAGTCTCCCGAGAGCTAAGACCAGGAAACATGATGAAGCGTGGCTTCACCGTAACTACGGCGGGAGACGAGGAATAATAAATCACGATGAATTGAAGACTCTGATGGGATTTCTCATCATTGTGTGAATTGTTGCATAATTTTGTGCGATTGTGTAAACACTTTTAGATTGTAATTGCATTGTTTTTAAACACAGTGCTCAGTCCCCGTGGGTTTACTGTGTGACTCCCTACTGAGCCTGAGCTTGTGTTTCAACTTCGGTTGTTGTGAGACAAAATTGTTGGTGAAAGACAGAAGGCACATATGTTAGGTGTCAAAGCTGCCATTGTTGTTGCATAGGATGAGTTTGTCATGGGAGTCATGCTGAATGCGGAGCTGCAACGATCCAGCGGACAAGAGGATATGTGGCCTCTGATTGGCTTCTCGCAGCTCCCACGCAGGCTCGAATCTCCGACTCTCGCAGCTGTTTGCGTGTTGGCTGTTGTCACCTTCGCATTTCATGCACAAGGCTCTGAGCAAAGCCTGGTGAGCTTCCTACTTGGCTTGTCAAGTCTGCCTCCTTTTTTCAATTTGGACTGAGATTTCCTTCGCAGTTGTTTCAGCAGCCAAGCGGCTTCTTATAACTGTAACTGTTGTCCATATTTACCATAATATACTGAAGAAAAAAATGACCTATACGCATAATTGCACTTTATAGCTCTAATATTTATTTTCTTATCCAGCTTCGACATTCTGCTTGCAATTCCATTTTTCATATACAGAATTATAAATATTGTTTTAGTGCTTTTTGGAGCCAAACCACTTCCACACTACTAGGCCTGTCACGATAACAAATTTTAGTTGGCGATATATTGTCTCATAAAATATTGCAGATTTGCGATAATATTGTCATTTTTTTTTTAACCAATTCAACATCCTACATTCTACTGAATCACCCATTCAAAGGTAATAAGTTGTTATTCTAAATAAAACACATACTACAGTCCCTGACAAAAGTCTTGTCGCTTATCCATTTTGTAGAAACAATTGCTAATAACCTGACTTTTAATTATGCAATTGGTTTTAGAAATGGCTCATATGAAAGTTAAAACCCTCCCAAATGATGTTGAATGTACAAAAATATATTTGTTTCACTAAAAAAAAGATTTATCATTCAATGAAGACATAGTGGTCAAATTTTGGCAAGACAAAAGTTTTGTCGCCTACAGAAAGTAGTGTAAAAATACAACAAAAAATGTACTTCAAATACAAAAATATGTTCCATAACATATGCAAATTAAGTAGTGGTGCTGTTAGATCCAAATTTAATATTTTGTATGACTTCCATGGGCTTCGGCAAGGATTCATGCAATTTATTAATGTAGTCATCAGGAACATCAAAGAAAGCAGTCTTGCATGCCTCCCAGAGTTCCTCAACATTCTTGAGTTTCGTCTTCCATGCTTCCTCTTTCATCCTACCCCAGACATGCTCATTGATGTTCATGTCTGGTGACTGGGCTGGCCAGTCCTGGATGATCTTGATCTTCTTTGCCTTGAGGAACTTTGAGGTAGAGATTGAAGTATGCGATGGAGCACCATCCTGCTGCAGAATTTGTCCCTTTTTTTTTTGTTAGGAATGTAAGAGGCAGCTAAGATTTGTTGATATTTCAGACTATTTATCTCTCAGGGTGCAGACAATTAAAGAAACGTGGCATTTGCCAAGGCCCACAGCCTGTCAAAAGGATGGACGCTGAAAAAGTGGCAAACGGTGGATTTTTCAGATGAATATTCCATTGAATTACACCAGGGTTGCCACAAATATTGCAGGAGACCTACTGGAGCCCGCATGGATCCAAGATTCACTCAGAAAATAGTGAAGTTTTGTGGTTACATCATTACCAAAATCATGGTCTGGGGTTACATCCAGTATGGGGGTGTGCAAGAGATCTGCAGGGTGGAAGGCAACATAAATAGTCTGAAATATCATCAAATCATAGCTGCCTCCTACATTCCTAACCATAAAAAGGGACAAATTCTGCAACAGGATGGTGCTTCATCGCATATTTCAATCCCTTCAAAGGCAAAGAAGTCCAAGATCCTCCAGGACTGGCCAGCCCAGTCTAGACATGAACATCATTGAGTGTGTCTGGGGTAGAATGAAAGAGGAAGCATGGAAGACGAAACCCAAGAATGTTCATGAACTCTGGGAGGCATGCAAGACTGCTTTCTTTGATGTTCCTGATGACTTCGTCAATAAATTGTATGAATCCTTGCCGAAGCCCATGGAAGTCATACAAAATATTAAATTTGGATCTCACAGCACCACTGCTTAATTCGCTTATGTTATGTAACATATTTTTGTATTTGAAGTACATTTTTTGTGCAATTTTCACACTACTTTCTGTAGGTGATAAAACTTTTGTCTTGCCAAAATTTGAACTATATGTCTTCATTAAATGATAAATCTTTTTTCAATGAAACAAATATATTTTTGTATATTCAAAATCGTTTGGGAGGGTATTAGCTTCCATTTGAGCCATTTCTGAAACCAATTGAATAATTAAAAGTCAGGTTATTAGAAATTGTTTCTACAAAATGGATACGCGACAAGACTTTTGTCAGGGACTGTATACTAAAAATAATAAATATCAAAAAGAAAAAAAAAACACACAATGCATAACAAGTCATTTGAAAGCTAGCTAAGTACAGAATATGAAATAGGTGAGAAACCCAAAGCCATTTGGTTCTTTGCCAATTAGAGCCCCTCAAATACGTTTATTTGATCCAAAATGACTGTCATCTTGTCCTGCAAAATGCGAATGTTAAACAATTTGAAGGCAAATTATTAATTGCCAATCAGATTTTTCATAATATGTGTCATTTTCAAGCTAATCTTAGTGTAGAATGTGAAGTATACGAGATTAACTCTATAAATCTTTGTTTACATGTTGAACATGATGTGCTTTTATTTTGAAATATTCACCGGGAGTATGTTCGCTAAGCTGCTAACCCAAAGCTTTACACTCCGTAAAAAAACATAACCAAAAAAATTTGCTTTTCGTCATGCATGTGGTGTCATTGACAGATTTTTTAAAAATAATTTATCTAATTTTAATGATATCTGGCGCCATCTAGCGTCATGAATGGGTATAATGTCTATACCGCGAATATAAGACGACCCCCTCTTTTTCAGTCTTATTTCAATGCAAAAAATATTGTTTTGTATTCGGGCCAATACGGTAACTGTTTTTATTAGAGTTGTCCGATAATGTCTTTTTAACCGAAATCCGATATCCCGATATTAATTTTAATGATATCTGGCGCCATCTAGCGTCATGAATGGGTATAATGTCTACAGTGCTGCTCGAAAGTTTGTGAACCCCACAGCGATGGTCAGATTTTTTGTAAAAAAAACTAAAATAACCTTATTAAATGTTAAGTTATATCCAAATCCACAATACTGACATTCCAAATAATGGACTGAAACAAAAGAAATAGTTATATTGTCATTCTTTATTTAACAAAAGTGGTTGATTTAAGAAAAACTCAGATATCATGTGTGCAAAAGTATGTGAACCCCTTCAGTTAATAGGATATTGCGCCTCCTTTTGCAGAGATTACCTCAACCAAACGGTTTCTGTAGTGACTAATCAGCCTCTCACATCTACTTTGGGGGATTTTTGCCCATTCTTCCTTGCAGAACGCAGTCAGTTGAGAGAGGTTTGATGGGCGTCTGGCATGAACTGCTCGCTTCAGGTCCCGCCACAGCATTTCAATGGGATTTAGGTCAGGACTTTGACTGGGCCAGTCCAGAACACGAATCTTCTTCTTTTTCAGCCATTCCTTGGTTGTATTGCTGGAATGCTTTGGATCATTATCATGTTGCATGATCCACCTTCTGCCAAGCTTTAACTTCAAAACAGATGGCGTCAGGTTATGTTCTAGGATTTGACAATATTCCTCAGAATTCATGATTCCCTGGACTATGTGGAGTTGTCCAGGTCCTGAGGATGAAAAGCAAGCCCAGATCTTGACATTCCCGCCTCCATGCTTCACTGTTGGGAGAAGGTTCTTTTGGTGGTATGCAGTGTTGACTTTTCGCCAGACATGGCGGTTTTGGTTGTGACCAAACAGTTCAATTTTGCACCTACATCAGTTGATGAAAACTCTTTTTAATTTAGTCTCGACAACACAACTGTTAAAAAAACAAAAAAAAACTACTGAATTGATTGATTAGGAAATCAGGTTGAAATAATAGAAAATTCCAAAATGTTGAGGGGGTTCACAAACTTTTGAGCAGCACTGTATATCGCGAATATAAGACGACCCCCTCTTTTTCCGTCTTATTTCAATGCAAAAAACATCATTTTGTATTCGGGCCAATACGGTAACTGTTTTTATTAGAGTTGTCCGATAATGTCTTTTTAACCGAAATCCGATATCCCGATATTGTCCAACTCCAAAAATCCTATACCGATACATGCAGTTGTGCACTTAACATGTTATTGCTAATTGTATTGTGAAGTGTCACTGGATGCGTTAATAATGATAAATGTAACAACTTCAAGGTTATATATATATATATATATATATATATATATTTGACCCCCTTAGAATGCTTCAAAATGTACCAAAATCGGCAGCCAGGTCAAGACAGGTGCAATCATTGAAACCGTGTAAAGACAAATTTGGAGAAGACTGCCAATGTTTTCTTGCAGGGTAAAGTGATTAGTGCACTGTCTTGTTTCCATTAGTCTCGATGTAGCAATGCTAACGTTTTGCAGTGTTTTATATAGATGTGTTTCCTTATTTTGTGTGCCTAAACTTTAATTCTACAGCGTGCTGATGACCGATAAACATCTGTAAAAAGAACTGGAGTCTCGTATGCAATCAACACGCATGTGTGCCGAGTGCAAGCAGCACAGCCACGCACAAATATACTGTATGCATGCACGCACGCGGCGATAGATCGCAGCCGGGAAAATTACTGCCCTCATTTTTATTTACCGTGTCATAAACTGACAATTTGCATATTGCGACAGGCTTATATACTACACTGTATTCCAAGAAAGTGCTGATCTTCTATGGCAGTAGTCTCCAACCCGGTCCTCAAAGACCCGCTGTGGGTGCGTGTTGATGGCATATGAGATTCCAGTTCACAGTTTCACAGATGTTTATCGGTCATCAACACGCCATAGAATTAAAGTTAATACATACAAAATAAGGAAACACATCTCTATTAAACACTGTAAACATTAGCATTGCTGCATTGAGGCTAACAGGGAAAACTCCATAACTCACTGTGAATTATAGCCAACGCTAATACGAATCCATATCACAGGGCAGGCTTAACAACCTAGCCATGCTCTCCATTGAGTGTGAGCTTGCTCAAAAACTGGATTTCACTGATGTTATAAATGACTTTGCTGTCAAAAAATCTAGGTGCATCACTGTTTGTGGGTTTGATAACCCCAGGGATGTGAAAGGGGCAGGCAAAGATGTTTACTGTTTAGTTGCTTAGCAGGCAGGCATAGCACTCTCAGTTGTATTGTATTATAGCCTACATGGGACAATAGATGGAAATTGTTTGTATATATTGAGTCACATCACGTTACGGTCTGTTAAATTAAACTGTCCATCTCAAATTAAATAATTAGAAAATTTACACTGTCGTTGCTTGCAAAGTGTTAAAAGTACTGCGTATGTTGTCGGGACAAGCCGGTGGCAGGGTGGCGTGTTGTGGTGTGGGGGGCCCTATAATGGTCTCTTGTCTCCGGGCCCCTGCAAGTCTGTTGACAGCCCTGGCATCAATGAACTGTTAGATAAACTTCCAGAAAGTATCTCATCTAAAACACACTGCTGCTGACATCCTCGCTCAGGCTGAGGTAAAGGCCTTTCATTAATATCCAAAGAGTTTGAAACTTCTCTGAGTCACTCTGAGATTATCTGCTAGATATACGCTAAATAATAGTTGTAGCCATTGTAATAGTACAGCATACAACCCCTAGCAAAAAGTATGGAATCACCAGTCTTGGACGAGCACTCACTCAGACATAAATAAGTAAGTAAGCAAGTAAATAAATAAATAAATAAATATTGCAAAAGTTCAAGAATCATCACCTTGTCAAGAGTCAAAAATCTGCATTGGACAAGATAATGATGCTTGAACTTTTGTTTGGTGCTGTTCCAGTGAGATTTACAAAGATGACTGCCTGAAGAAGACATCAAAATTCCCGCAGTCATTGATGATATGGGGCTGCATATCAGGCAAATGCACTGGGGCTGTGGTTAAATCTTCAATAAATGCACAAGTTTACATTGAAATTTTTGACAGCTTTCTTAGCCCTTCAATTGAAAATATGTTTGTCATTTTCCAGGATGACAATGCATCATGCCACAGAGCTAAAACTGTTAAAGCATTCCTTGTAGAAAGACTCATCCAGTCAATGTCATGGCCTGCAAATAGTCCAGATCTCAACCCTATTGATAACCTGTGGTGGAAATTTAAATTTAAAAAAAAAAAAGGTCCACTGCAAGGCTCTGACCTGCATGGATGATATGGCGACTGCAATCAAAGATAGTTGGCACCAAATTGATGAAGAATATTCATCAAGTCCATGCCTCAGAGACTGCAAGCTGTCACAAACGCCAGAGGTGGTGCTACTAAATACTAGAGATGTGTTTTGATCGTTATTCCTCTGTTTGTTTCTCATGTTTCCATATTTTTTTCCTCAGAATGGAGTGATTCCATGTATATTTCCCTGCACTTGATCTATAAAATTTATAGGGGTGTAACGGTACACAAAAATCTCGGTTCGGTACGTACCTCGGTTTTGGGGTCACGGTTCGGTTCATTTTCTGTCCAGTAAGAAAACAAAATGAAATAAATGTGCTAGTTGTTTATTACACAACTTTGTGCTTTCAACAATAGGAGCATTAGCCTATACAAAGCTAGAATTCTGCTCAAAAAGTAGCGGGTATTTAAAGATAATCCAACAACAATTTGCCTTTCAGATCCCGCGTATTAGTCAGCTTTCTTTCTGAAAGAAAGAAGAAAAAAGAAGTCCTATGCTAAAGAGAAAAGCAATCCCAGTGACAAAGATTTTAACATGTATTTTACAAATGAAATGCCTCAATTTTTTTTTTCTTATGAACGGTTTTCAAAAGCTTTATTGGTGGATTTTTTCAAGTTAAAGCGCCACACAGAAATTAAATAAATTTAATTGTGCAAGCAGGATCTGTGTATTATTGTTATTATTTAATTACAGGTGTTTTAGCTCATTTCAATTTATTTTATTTAAATGGGCTGTTATCTATTTTATTATGTGTTTCTATTTTACAAATGTGATGTAGTACTCATTTATATTGTATATTTTATGTCGTATAACTTTAGTTCCTCTGTGAATATTAGTTCCTACTTGTTTTGTTGTGGTAGGAGGGGTTTGTATTGAACACGGGGCCGTGTTGTTTATTATTATAGCAGAGAAGACAGCAGTAAATCAACAAAGACAAGTCAACTGTGCCCCGATCTACCACTCAAGAGATCGGATGGACTCAAAAAGTGGGTTACGATTGCATATTAGTTTGAAAATCGACCGGATCCACCGTATTTTTACACGAGTGACTTCCGGTCTGCCCGATCCTAGCTACCGGTAGTAGTATTGACGCAGGAGTGTCGCGTCTCGCGTCAAATAATAAACTCTACCGTTCTTTTCGCGTGCGTCGTGTTGAGCCGCTTCTGGGACGCGTCTAACACGCGGCCACACTTCGACTGGTGTGCATTGGCTGATTGACTTTAACGCCCGCGCTTTACTGCGTTCTCGCGGTGGCCACGTTGTTGCACCGTTGACATTTCTGGGTTATACTGTCGTACCGTGTTGGTCCTCATTATAGTAGAGAAGACGGAGTAAATATAATCTACACAAAGAAACTGTAACCCGATCGACTCACAGCCTCGAAAAGTAAAGGGTTACATTATGTCAGAAACTCGTTCGGTACGCCTCCGTTCCGAACCGAGCACCACGTACTGAAACGGTCAATAAGAATACATGTACCGTTACACCCAGGGTTGTTCCGATCATGTTTTTTTGCTCCCGATCCGATCCCAATCGTTTTAGTTTAAGTATCTGCCAATCCCGATATTTCCCGATCCGATTGCTTTTTTTTTTTTTTGCTCCCGATTCAATTCCAATCATTCCCGATAATTTTTCCTGATCATATACATTTTGGCAATGCATTAAGAAAAAAATGAATAAAACTCGGACTAATATATACATTCAACATACAGTACGTAAGTACTGTATTTGTTTATTATGACAATAAATCCTCAAGATGGCATTTACATTATTAACATTCTTTCTGTGAGAGGGATCCACGGATAGAAAGACTTGTAATTCTTAAAGGATAAATGTGACTTTGTATATTGTGACTAAATATTGCCATCTACTGTATTTGTTGAGCTTTCAGTAAATGATACTGTAGCCATCTGTTCTGCCCAAATGCATGATGGGAAGTGCACCCAAGACTGTGTGTAGTGGTACCAATTGACATATCTTCTCTGTGTTGGGAAATAACATAGGGTGGTAAGAAAAACATCAATTACTACCTTTCTTCCCCACATTGCTTCCCACGATGTTTCTAATCGTAGGGAGGGGGATTGTAAGGCTTTAGCCAATTAAGAAAAGGCTCCAAAGGCTGCTAAAATTCACTCTACTCATTTTACGTTGCATTTTAGCTCTCTATATAGGAAAAACGGCTTCATTATAGATTGAAAGCGACAATGCGTGAGTGGGCCGTGCAGCGCATGCATTAATTGCGTTAAATATTTTAAAGTGATAAATTTTTTTAAAAATTAATTACCGCCGTTAACGGGATAAATTTGATAACCCTACCTTAAGCCTTAACTAAAGACTCTGGATGAGTGTAACATATTATGTCTGTAACGTTAAATACAATTAGAAAATGATTTATTTAAAAAATATATATACAGTATATTTAAAAAAAGGCATGTCCGATATTTTTTTGCCGATTCCGATACTTTGAAAATGACGTGATCGGGACATCTCTAGTTACACCCTTAAAAATTAACATTTACTGACCACCACAATGTTTTTTATTCATTTCTTTTAGTGTTTCTGAATGCTAAAGAGTTGCACTTTTGAACTAATTCATTATTTTTTCAATCTATGTTCTACATGATAAAATGTCTGAGTGAGTGCTCGTCCGAGACTGGTGATTACATACTTTTTGCTAGGGCTTGTAATAATAACATTTAGAAAAGAAGTTATAGATGACGTGCTGAGAAAAAAATTAGACCATTGTTTTTTTTTTGTTTTTTTTTTACATCTGACATTTTCAGCAGTTATTCATTACTTGAGTATTCTTTTCACGTCTTTTTTAGCTGTACTCGAATAAAATTTTTAGAAGACTACTTTTATTCTAGTAATATCATTTCGAAGTAATGCTACTCTTACTTGAGTAAAATGTTCGGCTACGCTACCCACCTCTGCAGATTATGTAACAGTACAGACAGCCATATTATCTTACCTACTTTATGATTCATTAAGTCCAAGCATGACTTATTTCATTTTCTGCTCACTACTACTAGTGGAAGCAGAGCCAAGAGGGTGAAAAGAAAGAAAGCAATAGATATTGCTCAGATATACTGAGCACTATTCATTTTGTAAAGGCATAATGCAATGCAGACTGAAAGTGCCTAATTCCCAATTGAGTACCTACATCTGATATTTTGACTATTTCAATGGATAACAAACTGGACCGTAAAAGAGAAGCAAAACGAAAGGTCCCCATAAAAGGTAGCTTCCCCCAGAGACTAGCAAAAAGCAACAGTGACATTTACGAAGCTCCCTGAAGGCACCGATGCTGCCTGTATAACAACCAGCAAACTGACTGATTCTCCCTTTGAACATTGTTGACAAGAGAAGCCGCATCAAAAGCAAAAATGTGCGTCAACATTGTATATTGCGATTCAATCCGCTGGTATGAAATATAACATCCTACAGTGTGCTTTACAAGCACCATTCATCACTGTCCAAGACATTTTATTGCATCTGGGAGGGCTGCCTTGCACCAATAAATTGAATTCCTAACACTTGTACTCTGTACAAAAATGTATTGTTTTATGTGTATTAATTAAGTAATCATTTCTGCGCAAAGGGATTTTTGCCACTCCAACACAGTGTCAAATAAAACACTTCCATTTCCTGCCCTTGAGCTAGAAGTCACTTGAATCTTAACAGGCGCGATGCCTTCGCATATAAGCTCCTCGCATTAGGCGGATCACTAAGGGTGTGCACGGGGGATTTTATAGAGGTTTTACTGTATAGTGATTTAACAGGCAATACTGTAATCAGTCATCAACTAGGAAGAGAGCATTCCTTGCAGCATTGCTCACTGTTTTCTTATGAAAACAAAAGAATTATCTCTTCGAGGGCTGTCAAATGTAACGCGTTAATGGGCGGTAGTTAATTTTTTGGCATATGACGCCCTATTCACACACAGTTCAACAACAGTGCAAAGAGAACTGGGATTCCCAATCAAAATAGCTATGCAACATACACATAAAACTTACTCAAGACTTTGGTCAAACTATAGACCCTACCCACCGACGTCACAAAATCACGTGATCGCTGTACTGTTCCGCCCCCTTGTCCGTCATTTTGTGTCTGTGTTATCAATGGTCTCAATTGATTGAGCAATTTATAATGCATTTCATGGAAGACCCGGTGCTTTCGGATGCCGTAAACTCACTTGATGCGTTGCATAAAAGGCGTTATGTGGAAAAGCTTCAGTTTATCCATTCGCCAGATCCATATTTGATGCCTAAATTGATGTTTTTTGACCCGCTGTCTCCGCCGTATTTGCCTGACATCTGCTAGCTACCTGATATGTACAACTATCTTGTCCACACAAAATCAGCCTATTCTCACGAAAGTTTGAAAAACTTTAAGAGCTTGGAGGCTTATAAATACTTCGTTGCTGGTTGGGTGAAACAGGTCCTCGTCCACGAAAATTCGGCAGGAATCTATCTTGTGCTTGGAAAGGTGAGTTACGAAATTTTCAATTCAAAATCTTTTGTTCTTGCTAACATCCACTGTCAAGTCTAATGTATTTCATGTCATTTGTCAATGGAGTTAGGGCTTTTAATGTTTATATGGTTTAGCGATAGCACTCTCACTACATACATACGTGTATGTTGTCGGCGATTAGCCTAGCAATGATCTTAATTGTGGTTGTCAGCCCAAAACCCTCTAAATATATATTAAATGCATCTTACCAGATATAAAATGACTACTACATAATCTGTGGTAATCGTTTGGAGCCCAGTTTTCTCGTCGAATTGCAGCAGCCCATCTCGCTCTCTCCTCTCCGGGTCTCTCGGAATCCGGTAGAACTTCAAGTCTCACCGTCTATCTTCTCTGTTATTGCAACCGACCGCCACACACGCCTTCACCATCTTGATTATTAATGTTAACGAGCAGATAAACACGCCGTAAATAGGAGGAATGTACGTAGCCGTAACAGGTAAACACGATGTGTTGACGGACAATTGGGCGGCACCAGTCGAGAGCGGAGTTGTGACGTCACGTGGGTAGGGTCTATATTCAAACATTTCGTTTAGTTCAACAAATACATTGGATGGCAATATTTATTCACAATATACAAACTATCAGAGGTCAAGCACGTTGTGAAGCCAGCACTCAAATGAGGTGAATTACAATGGATGAACCAGTAAACAGGAAACTACGGCATCAGTCGAGGGACAAAACACACTATTTGGCTTGATTTCTAATTTAATTTAAAACTCGCCATTCACACCTTGTGGTGTATTTAGTGTACTGTATCTTTTTGATAGAACATTTTACAAATTTTATTAAAACGAAAACATTAAGAGGGGTTTTAATATAATATTAGTATAACTTGTACTAACATTTATCTTTTAAGAACTACAAGTCTTTCTTATGGCTCCCTTTAACAGTATGAATGTTAATAATGTTAATGCCATCTTGTGGATTTGTTATAATAAACAATTACAGTACTTATGTACAACATGTTGAATGTTTATATCCATCTTATGTCTTATCTTTCCATTCCAACAATAATTTACGGATAAATATGGCATATTTTAGAGATGGTTTGAATTGCGATTAATTATGATTAATTAATTTTTAAGCTGTGATTAACTCGATTAAAAATTTTAATCGTTTGACAGCCCTAAGGCAATCACATTCGTAAAAAATGAATAGCTTCTGGTTTTTGAAATGTAAATAAACCAATCTATTGTGATAAAACAACACAATTGCAATAACTGCATTAACCATCAAAGTGAAGTCTAACTGTAACTGTAATCTTGAAACAAATCTGAATAAGGAAAAACATTGCAATAATGCAAACTGGTTAAACTTTAGAGTAGCTGAGATCTGTCATGACAGAACATCGCTTCAATGATATCTGGCGCTGTCTAGCGTCGTGAATGGGGAGAGTAGCTGAGATCTGTCATGACAGAACATCGCTTCAAAGATATCTGGCGCCATCTAGCGCCGTGAATGGGTATAATGTCTAGACCGGGAATATAAAACTACCCCCTCTTTTTCAATTCTATTTCAATGCAAAAAACACCATCTTATATTCGGGCTAATACGGTATACGAATACCGTATTTTTCGGACCATACGTCGCACCTGAGTATAAGTCGCACCAGCCAAAAAATGCGCAGTGAAAAGGAAAAAAACATATATAGGTACCGTTTCTCGTAGGCACCGTCTAACTGTTTGCATTACTCCGACACACGTCATATAATCAATCAGGGAATAGTATCGTTTCTCATATTTACTGTAGGACTGTTTGTATTACTCTAACACACCTAATATAAAATGAATAGCACTTATACCATTATTTAATGAAAAGAAGCAGAATGTAGGGCATAAAAGATACACAATGCCATCTTTTCACAGAAGCCCAACGTGTGCGTCATGAGCAAGATTGACGCATCAACTCTCGCAATCAGTTCAGACAAAGAGTAGGGCGTTCTGTCCTAAAACAAGTAGCATCGGAGAACGCCAGATATCCAACTGATAACACAACTGACAAGACTCCAAGAGCCCCCTTTGACCTGAGGTGGCAGAATCCACATCCTCGTTGCCCGGACAACAGTAACTCCCGAATCCTCCTGTCCAATCCACAAAAAGACAATAATCCCAAACACACCCTTTATCTTCCTTCTTCACACCCTTCATCCTGCCCATGGCCCATCCCGTGACAGCTTTCAAAAGACTAAACATTTCGATAACAACTGTCACTTTTTGAGGACATTTTGATGTATCCGTTGTTTTGCTGACCCTGGATCCAGTATTGCCTCGCTGTCGTCTGTTTTGCCTTGCTTTTTGATCACTGTCGACGAAAACCGTTCAAAATGGAGTCAATACAAAGGGTTAACACTGGAGTGGACGCACGGAGTTTGGCCCTCCCGGCCAACTTGCTGGAACTGCACCAGCGGAACGCCTTATGGTTTGGCTGTCGCTGTTCCGGCGGGTTGGCTGGGAGGCCGAATTCCTTCATTGGTCATAGTGAGTCTTCCCAAATAGAGCTATTCAAGTCATCCGGTGAAAATTCTTCTAGTTTTAATTTCGCAATTAATAGTGCAATATATCGCAAACCCCCCAAAAAGTCGCAATGCCAGTTTTTTCTAAGATCATTCAGCCCTACTCTGAACCATTCTGGTACCTACGAATGTACCAGCTTGATTTTGACTAAACCACTCTGTGTTTAGTCAAATTATTCTCATAAATTATTGCGATATGCGATATTATTGCGCCCCCCCCCCCAATTTTTTTAAACCAATTTACAATAACACAGTGCGAATACAGTATATATTAATAGATCAAGTACACCCATTTAAACGCGATAAATATTTACTCTTAAATTCAAAACTACTTTTTCAGAAATCACAACTAAAAACAATAGACCATGCCTCTTAAGTAAAAAACAACAATATTGATACCCCACAGAAACACAGAATAAATAAAGTGTGTTTGAAAAAAAAACAAAAACAAAAAAATGCACTTAATAACTTAAGCATTTAGACAAATGAAAACTTTTCCCTTCATAGCTTCTGCAATGGTGTTCCATAGGGATGCAACAATACAGTAAATTCATGGTTCGGTATGATTTTTGATACGGGGGGACACGATTTTCGATCCGATTCAATACATTTAATGATCTGTAAAAAAAATAACAATTATATTTTTTGTGTCGTTTTTTTTTTTTTTTCTTGCTAACGAGCAAAAATTAAATTGCCATCATATAAACATGCGTTTTAGTGCATAATATTTATGTGCGTACTTCTTACTGATCTGAAAAAATTTTGTATAAAAGTGCTGAGAACAATCTTTGCTGTTTGTAAAGTGAGGCAGTGTACACTGTTGATTGCTAGAGCTCTCTTAGCAGCTAGGTTTACTACATGAGCAAGACATCCTATTTGTGGTCCGAATCCATCTGTGTCACGTACTGAATTAACAATATTTGCAACTTTATCTATAGTCACTGGTATGGATTGATTTGGCCTTCTTAACTTCCATTCAGTCGTGACAGTTTAGAATTCATCGATGTAGTATATGGACTACGTGTCCCATAATCACTCTGGGCTCACGTAGCAAATGGCATGGGACATAGCACATCTAGTTTGCTATTTCATGATATCTAGTGTGTGGGCGCATTAAAAAAGTTAGCAAACGCCGCTGAAGTCACGACTGCTCATTACTGCACAACACCCGCATATGACAATCGACTTTCATAAACAGGACGAGTTTGAAGCACAGCGCTCTTAATTTGCCACTCAATGTTCATCATTTCCATTCAGCTGTCAGTTGTCAAAGTGAGGTTGTTCGTAGCAGCCAAGTCGGCAACAATGTTTTGGCGGACTTCGTTGTAAATATCCGGCGTTGTGCCGAAAAATAGTTGCCCCGCGTGAAATGTTACTCCTGACGGGAGCGCCCACACGTCAACAACACCGGCGCGCCATAGATGGTCCACAGTCACTCCGGAGCACTGACGCGGCCGGTATACGTTGAACAATAGGATATAATGGGAACGATTGGCTCCGGCGCTACTTTTTGCCGGACCTGGAACGAAGATGCATTTTGCGCAGTTGGTAACGAGGAATCCGAACTTTTAACAGCACGTCTGCCGCACGCGCATGTGCACGCGAGGCAATAAATCGCAGCGGAAAAATTACCGCCTTCATTTTTATTTATCGCGCGATAAATGGAATTATTGCATATTGCGACAGGCTTAGCCGTTGCTCTCCGTGGGGTTTAACCACACCTCATTCGCTCGCTCGCTCCCACGTGAACGCGCTCAACCATATTACTGCTGCTTATCGATAGTCAAGATCTCAGTACCGACCTTACATTATACTACAAGACGACATGTTTCTGAAACCCCCAGCACCTAGCCAAGCACCGGGGAAAAAAGACCACTAAAAGAAGAGAACGTCACTGGAGGAGTTGAGGGAAAGCGAAATCCAATATTAAAAGAAAAGTTTGAGAAAGTTTCAGCCCCAGTGGTGAGACTGCTGGAATTGGCTCAGCTACGATGAGACAAAAAAACGAAGTTTACTGCGATGTGTGCAGATCAATGCCCACATATGTAGACAAGTAAGTTCGGGAAAAGTTGACGAGTATGAAACCTTTCCTATGAACATGACATGTGATAATTCATCCACCTTTCTACGGAGAAAATGATATTGTCATTACGACGGTTTAGCTTGAAAATAGTTAGCCATAATTGCCTTAGACTTGTCGTTGACTTCTAATTGTTGCCACAACAACCGTGCTGCATAAGATAGGCTACTCTTGTTTGTATATTGTACATTATGTATGATTATGAAATTGGAATATAGGATTATTTGCACAAGATGCATGCTTTTGCATCGTTTTCCTGCACTTTACATTAAATCTACCGCAAAAAAAAAAAAAATGTTACTCAAGCAAATTGTTGACCGACACGTTGACCTTGGCTAGTGGTTTTGATAGTAGTGCCAGTGAACTTCAAAAGCCACTCAGGGCCAGTGGCTAATTTCCCTTATTGTTTACCTCTGCACCTCTGCAATATATAATTTCTTTTTCAAAGAGGTTTCTGTTATTTGGACTCAAATTCCCTCTGCTTTGTACTTCACAAAGTAGCAGCGAAACCGACAGCCTTGCTGAATCAGAGTGGTCCCTGGTCACTTGCGAGCCATGAAATAGCAGGAGAAGAAAATGAATATAGAGGAGGCCAATTAGAACCCAAATGGGCCATATTTTTCAGAATGTGGTTAAAGTTAGATCCGTCTCGTGACCCCAAATTAAATATACAGTATGCTAACTCATTGGCTGCTATTGACAGCGCTAGACGTCCAATTAATTTTGACTGGGAGGTGGCGAATGAACTGATTTTCCGATTTTTAGTGCCGCTTATCTGCACGAAGGTTGCAGGCGTGCTGATATGGGCTGGAAGCCGTTGCCACTGAATCAGGGCACAAGGAGATGAACAACTATTCACTAAGGACAATTTGGAGTGTTCAATCAGCCTACCATGACTGTTTTTGAATGTGGGAGGAAGCTGGAGGACGCGGAGTAAACCCACGCATGCACGGGGAGAATATGCAAACTCCATACAAGAGGGCAGGAGCCCAGGATTGAACTCTTGATCTCAGAACTCAGGTTTTCCCTACGCACCACCACACCAAAATAAAAGCTGCGACGTATTGCAAATGAACTTATTTTTATTTTTTTATTTTTTTAAGATACATTAAAGATACATTCCAATTCATACCTTATTGTCCCGAATGTACGGCCCTGATATTTTTTATACAGAAAGTAATTACAGTACATCTGAAACAAATGATTATAACAATATATTTGAGAGAAAAAGTATGTAATTTTGCCTCATTCAAATCTTAATATCTGAACATTTAAATATGTATACTAAAGTGCAATCACATCCGTAAATGAATGGCTTCTAGTTTTTGAAATGTAAATAAACCAATCTATTGTGATAAAACAACAAAATTGCAATAACTGCATTAACCATCAAAGTTAAGTCTAAATGTAACATTAGTCTTGAAACAAATCTGAATAAGGAAAAACATTGCAATAAAATATTGCAAACTGATTAAACTTGAGAGTAGCTGAGGTTTGTCATGACAGAACATCGCTTCAATGATATCTGGCACCATCTAGCGTCGTGAACGGATATAACATCTAGACCGCGAATATAACACGACCCCCACTTTTTCAGTTTAATTTCAATGCAAAAAACACTGTCTTATATTCGGGCCAATACGGTAATTTTGACAATTTAACATGCTGTCCAAATGAAAATATATCACTCATTGTTCTCGCACTATTTGTCATAAGTCGTCTGAAATAGCACATCAAATACAAATTGTTCCTTTAAACGCCTTTTTGAAAATCACATTGGTTCTCCTGTTGTAATCTTGCTCCTGACTACGTCCACGCGGAGTTGAAAATCAGGAGAAAAATCCACTGAACAGCATTTCAACTTAATGAATGTTAATTCTTGTTTAAGACTGCAAAAACGACCTTAATATGGACATTGACGTAACGTTTAAGTTCTTTATTGCGTGTCTTTGACCCGAATCATCACGTCCTAGCATAGCATTTGTGCTTTGCTGATGTCACTGGTTGTAATTTCAGATGAGTATATTGAAGTATTTTGGAAAGAGAATAGTTCTTGAAGATGAGGGTCACGTAACAAAAAGACTACTATTGTTCAGTTCATTGTTTATAACTTGACATATTCCTTAACCAAAAAATTACAAAACTGATGGTGAATTTGTATTGAAAGAAGTATTTTTCATCTGACTGAAACAAATCACCATTTTTTACATCAGTTTGCACGAGTGACTTTAATTACATCAGATAGGTAACTCACTCAAAGACACTTCAGTTTTAAAGTGCGTACGACAGGATTAAAAAATGTCTTAAAACGCATTATTATGTGAATTAGAATCATATTTTGAGACGATTAGACTATATACAACAATTTGGCAAAGCGCAAATGACGAGAAATTAGTCTTTTAATCCCCTTTTTAGCCACGCCTACCATTACAGGGCTCTAGCGTCCACAAAAGGAGGATGACGTCGGCAGGGTCATGGTTTCATCTGATTTAGAATTCAACCCATTGAGGGGGAATTATTCAGAATGAGGAAAATGCGACAAAGAGAGCTGCAAAATGTCATTGTTTCAGTCTCTCTACTCCAATATTTTTACAGGATATTCTTTTAATCAAAGTATTTTCCCCCCAATTGCTAAATAAATGGTACGGTCATGACAAATAATAGTCTTGGGCTAAATGGAATATGAAATAATAAAAATGCATTTATTCAGGATGACATGGCAAAATTACTCCATAATGGTCAAAACTGTCGACATCATCTTTACTGTCGCACCTCCCGAACGATATATTATGCCACCGTAGTTAGTCAGGCTTTTGTCATTTCCCTGCCCTGGCTTCCGAGAATGTAAACAAACCAAGAACTGTGACAGCTAGCCGACATGCTAACCCAAACTGAGTGAAGTCTCAAAGTCTTATTTTCGCTTTTCGAAGCGAAAAATCACACAAAACTAGCCCGGACCATATCACACGGCAGCAGCGGCGTTGTCGATTGTCTTCGCCGATCTGCAACCCGCCCGGCGGCGAGCAAGTTACAGCTCGTTCCCCTGCTACGGACAGGAGAGCTCGCCTGGGAAGCAGCTGGAGAGTACCGCCGGACAAACTGGCAAACGTCAGAGGTGCGCGTAGCTGCCACATGGTCAACACGAATATGGCGTAAAATAATGCTTTACTACACGCCGAAGACGTAAACAGAGACCGGCGTGCAGTTGTTCTGCAGCTAACATGGCAGGATGTGTCTGAGGAGAACTTTTCTACATGTTCGTCCATGATCAAACGAGCCACCTCCATATTAAAACATGTGCCTTCATCCCAGTATTTGACATAATACAAAATATAATGTTTACTCACTTCCTCGTAAGTCCAATGGTCCCACAGTAGTAGGGCTTGTTTTGGCCAATATCTGCGGTGAACGGGAACCTTTTGAAACCCAAAAAGGCTCACACGCCTCACCCTGGTGCAGCAACAATTTTCTGCAGCCTTTTGGCTAGTGTGATGCGAAAAATAAACGAATGAATCCGCAAAATCAGCTGAATCCGCAGTCCATTTGCATGCTATAATGCAATGCTGCATTGTGAGATGCTGACCCGGGTGACGTCACATTTGCATTCGTCCTCAACCCGAGACTGAAGCCGGAAGTCACTCATTTTCATGGCGCGGGATTCAAAAATTTAATATATAAAACGATCGCTTACACACACATCCAAGCGGTCCATTTCATTCAGGAGCATATAACACCGCGTGAAATATGAAATAAACATGCTTTTTGGCGTCATATGCACTTTAACTTAAATGGATTGACTAACGTAATCTGTCAAAACATGGGATGGAAACAGTGTAGTTCTAATGGCTAAATCATTGAATGTGTTTCAGAATATGGACCTGGTCAGCATGATGTCAAATATGGCATCACAGACTGATGAATGGGGAGGGCTGTACCCTTGCTTGAGCCAATAGTCGGCCATTCATTGACAGTGCCCATCTCAACAGTGAACGGTGAGACAGATTTCTCAGCAATAAACAGTGTCAGACATTCGGTCAACTGTACTGTACAATGTAAATTAGGGATGCTTGTGTGTCATCATTTCCTAGATCTCATTTTTCTACATTCTTGTGTAGGTGAAGACCTGAGGAACCGGCTACAGGGGGACCATCTGGCAGCATGCCTCACATAGACTATAAATGGACCACCTACTGCTGATTATCCTTATGAAAGAGCTCAGATTGTTTAGTGTTTTTTTTTAATCCAGGAAAATCAAGTGCAGGCAGGATGCAAACTTTGCAAATACAGCTTTGTTACGGTTCTTCTTGGAAAAAAATAAATGTTGTTTAAAAAAATTCATATTTGTCACGATATGAAACATTTTCGAGGGACAGCGAGAACCAAAAATGGTATTTGCCATGTGGCAAAATTTTTTTGCCATGTGGCAATTTTTTTTTTTGGTCATGTGGCAATTTTTTTTTTTTGCCATGGGGCAATTTTTTTTTGCCATGCGGCATTTTTTTTGCCATGTGGCAAAAAATTTTTGCCACGTGGAAAATTTTTTTTGCCATGTGGATTTTTTTTTTTTTTTTTTTTTTGCCATGTGGCAAAAACCACTTTTGGTTTTCGGCCCTGCTGACATTTTGAAACATTTTCAAGAGACAGCAAGAACCAAAAGTGGTATTTGCCATGTGGCAAATTTTTTTGCCATGTGGCAAAATTTTTTTTGCCATGTAGCAAAATTTTTTTGCCATGTGGCAATTTTTTTTTGCCATGTGGCATTTTTTTTTTTTTGCCATGTGGCAAAATAATTTTGCCATGTGGCATTTTTTTGCCATGTGGCAATTATCTTTTGCCATGTGGCAAAAAATTTTTGCCATACGGATTTTCTTTTTTTTTTTTTTTTTTTGCCATGTGGCAAAAAACACTTTTGGTTTTCGGCCCTGCTGACATTTTGAAACATTTTCGAGAGACAGCGAGAACCAAAAGTGGTATTTTCCATGTGGCAAATTCTCCATGTGGCAAATTTTTTTGCCATGTGGCAAACATTTTTTGCCACGTGTCTTTTTTTTTTTTTTTCCTTGTGGCAAAAAAATGTTGCCATGTGGCATGCTTTTGCCATGTGACGAAAGCTTTTTGCCATGTGTCAAAAATTTTTGCCATGTGTCATTTTTTTGCCATGTGGCTTTTTTTTTTTTTTGCCATGTGGCAAAAACCTCTTTTGGTTTTCGGCCCTGCTGACATTTTCGCCGCGGCACGCTGTCCGACTCCGATGCAACCCACCACCACCACAGCTTTAAAAAAATCCTCCGGGAAACCCTGGAACTATGAGGCAGACGTGCACACCACTCATACCGGACTGCCAACCATACATAAAATGATATCAATTTTATTATTATGTTATTATTGTTTTCTTTTTATTGTACTATTATTCATTTATTATTGTTATATCAGCACAAGTATTTTACTCTCTCAACTTGATTTAGCATCTACTCGAAAGCAAAAACACAAGTGAAAGTTTTTTTTTTAATTTTATTTTATAATTTGACAAATCCATATCAACTAGGATGGCCGGCATTAAGTGATCATATTTCACTGGCAGCAATCGAACGAACAAAATGGATTGGACGTCTACTGACGTCAATGGCGGCCTGTGAGGTATTTTTTTTTTTTTTTTAATTTTTGTGTCAAAATGTTAAACAGCCCTGCTACTCAGGGTTATATAGCGCCACCTGTGGCTTCACAATTTGCCCGACAATCCTATTTTTCAAGCATATATATATTATAATTAACTGTGTGATACTTTTAATTATTGTGTGTACCACCAGAGTGGCTGAGAACACGCTATGTTTAATACACGCATGATGGATTTGACTAACGTGGATTATCAGGCAGATGCAGTCTCGTTATTAGGATATGAAGAGCTCGGTATTATGAGATGCACAATGCACTAATCTGGATATATTCCATCTCTGCAATGCTTCCATTCACTCACACATACAGATACTTCTTGTCACTAGATGATGGCATGCTCTTCAAACGATGCATTCCGTTTAGTTACAGTCCAACACGCCTCACATAGTTGGTAGACCAGGAACTAGCACAAAGTAAACATTCAACAGCTAAAAATCCATACTAATGATGTAAAATGCAAACACGTGCACGTGTATTTACAGTAGTTGTACCGTTATGACTTCCGAAACAACAGCCTGAGCGCACCAGCAGCGAAAAAGGAGCACTTAAAAAACATAAAACCAGCAACGCACACAAAAAAGCATGGTAATATTGAGAGATTTCTCGCAAACATACCTTCGCTCTCCTGCTGTTGTCGAGAATTGCGGCGCGGTCAGGTCCACACTCCGCGAGCGTCAGTTTTGATGTACCGTAATCGGGGGCTCACGCCGCACGCTCCTGGAGGGCAGACTGCAGCCGGCGCGAGGACGGCAGCAGTCCAATCAGAGCACCCCTTGGGGGGCGTTGAGAGCCAATCAGAGACGCCCTCGGGAGAGAGGGGCGGAACCGAAGTAGGCGGATGCTGTTGCGTAGCACAGGAGGTAAAAGATTGACGCTTGTGATGATAGCATCAGTGTTAAAAAAAAGAAAAAAGAAAAAAAGGATAAAACATTATTCACGTCCACGTTTCAGCATTTTCTTTTTGGTTAACTCATTGAATGACATTGTCGGCGATGGACGTCCATTCTAAATAGGATGGACCATTAACTATTAAAGCAGAAATGTGAAGTAATTTCATAACATGCCAAATAGGGTCAAAATTAAAGTAATTAAACATTGTCCAACAAATAAAGCATGAAAAAAATAGTTGTGATTGGTCGCGCTCGGGTGGGGGGTTCCGGCGCCGGGACTGGTGGTGGGGCGGCGTAGTGTCGGTTGCCAACGGGCTTACACTCACAAAGGAGTCACACGATTACTGGGTTCTAGATCACAGAGCTGATTTGTGTACACTCTACCCCTCCCAATCACTTAGCTTAGCTTAGCCAATCACTTAGCTAGCTCCCCTTCTTTCCCAGGTCAACAGGCCCCCCACATGGTGTCAACCGGAAATACATCTTGCTGACGATAGCCCAAACATATTAATAGTTAGTGTAGGCATTCAGTGTATTTCTTATTGTTGTTCGTGTTTCTTTTCTTCTGTCCCCCCATAACCCCATCCTGTTCGCTGGTTTGTCATAATAAATGAGATATGTTGAATGATCACAATGGGAGTAAGTCATATTCTCAATGTGAAGCATTAAAACTAGGGCTGTCAAACGATTAAAATTTTTAATCGAGTTAATTACAGCTTCAATGTTAATTAATCGTAATTAATCGCAATTCAAACCATCTATAAAATATGCCATATTTTCTGTAAATTATTGTTGGAATGGAAAGATAGGACACAAGATGGATATATACATTCAACATACGGTACATAAGGACTGTATTTGTTTATTATAACAATAAATCAACAAGATGGCATTAACATTATTAACATTCTGTGAAAGCGATCCATGGATAGAAAGACTTGTAGTTCTTAAAAGTTAAATGTTAGTACAAGTTATAGTAAATTTATATTAAAACCCCTCCTAATGTTTTCATTTTGATAAAATTTAATGATTTGATGAAATTTAATGAAATTTGTAAAATTTTCAATCAAAAAATAAACTTTTAACCTTTTTTAATAAACTTTTTTTTTTTTTTTAACCGCCATTGTTGATGTCAATAAATACTTAGACAATGCTCATGGGTGCTGAAGCCTATAAAATCAGTCGCATCCAAGCGCCGGTAGAGGGCGACAAAACTCCGAAAAACACAACAAGTACACATTTCACTGTGCTGTCATTTTAATCTGTTTGAGCGGGGCATTTGTGTGTTAATTGCGTCAAATATTTTAACGTGATTAATTTTAAAAAATTAATTACCGCCTGTTAACGCGATAATTTTGACAGCCCTAATTAAAACTCTTTAGACCAACGGAACACTTAGACTTCCGTTCTCCGTGTCAAACAGCTGAACAGGACAGGATTAAAAAAAAAAAAGATTCCAGACTTGAATCCCATAGAACACCTGTGGAGAGATCTGAAAATGGCAGTTTTGGAGTTTTGTGTAAAATGATAATGATTTAATTTTTTTTCATTCTCTTTTGTGTTTTTTCATTGCAAGCAAAATCAATGAAAATATTACTACCAAAGCATTTGTAATGGCAATCATTTTTTGGGAGAAATTGAGCAATATCTAACAGAATTGCAGGGATGTCGATACCTTTGGTCAGCACTGTAGTTTTTTTTAGATACAGTATCAGGCCAAAAAGTTAAAATCCAAGCATTTTAGGCAAAAATTGGTATTCATTGAAATGGAAAGTCTGGGTGAACATATCTACAAAAAATGTTTACCATTTTAGAATATAATGGCGTAGGCAAGTTACCTGACACAGTCAGACTATTCTCCTTGTATTTTTCAAACACTGTGAGTAATAGTCTGGGACCCAGCCCATAAACGGCCTCTCGAGCAAGGTACAAAATCAATCGTCCAATCAGATTCGTTTATTTGCGTGACGTGTTCTTAACGAGTAACATCACTCTTGCGCGCCGAAATTCGTGTCTACAATAACACAGATGGCGAACGGGAGAGCAGAGAATATGTCCAATCCGCGGTAAAACCAGTTTTAAATTACCAAAAACACATCGCAACAAGTCATTGACAACAGTCAACATGGCTCGCGCTAGCCATGTTTAATAAACTTCTCCATTCTCCGCTCACGCTAATTACTTGTCGCTTTAACAACGTGACGTCTGCCCGTCGCTGATCGGTCCACTCCGCTGTCTGTTTGCTGTGGCTTGCTCCGCCCTCAGAATTTGATCCGCCGGACAGTAGCCAAACTCAATCGCTGGAACGGCGGTGAGTCTGGTATACCAGGCAAGTAGGCAAGAGTTTTGAGATAATACAGTGCCTTGCAAAAGTATTCGGCCCCCTTGAATCTTGCAACCTTTCGCCACATTTCAGGCTTCAAACATAAAGATATTAAATTTAATTTTTTTTGTCAAGAATCAACAACAAGTGGGACACAATCGTGAAGTGGAACAACATTTACTGGATAATTTAAACTTTTAACAAATAAAAAACTGAAAAGTGGGGCGTGCAATATTATTCGGCCCCTTTACTTTCAGTGCAGCAAACTCACTCCAGAAGTTCAGTGAGGATCTCTGAATGATCCAATGTTGTCCTAAATGACCAATGATGATAAATAGAATCCACCTGTGTGTAATCAAGTCTCCGTATAAATGCACCTG
The DNA here is from genome assembly GCF_030265065.1 of Corythoichthys intestinalis. Taxonomy (NCBI): domain Eukaryota; kingdom Metazoa; phylum Chordata; class Actinopteri; order Syngnathiformes; family Syngnathidae; genus Corythoichthys; species Corythoichthys intestinalis. Next base: position 8,832,941 of record NC_080396.1, on the reverse strand, counting down.
CTCTGTGATAGTCTCAGGGTTCTGTTTAAAGTGCAGAGAGCATTATGAAAACCAAGGAACACACCAGGCAGGTCCGAGATACTGTTGTGGAGAAGTTTAAAGCCGGATTTGGATACAAAAAGATTTCCCAAGCTTTAAACATCTCAAGGAGCACTGTGCAAACCATCATATTGAAATGGAAGGAGCATCAGACCACTGCAAATCTACCAAGACCCGGCCGTCCTTCCAAACTTTCTTCTCAAACAAGGAGAAAACTGATCAGAGATGCAGCCAAGAGGCCCATGATCACTCTGGATGAACTGCAGAGATCTACAGCTGAGGTGCGAGAGTCTGTCCATAGGACAACAATCAGTCGTACACTGCACAAATCTGGCCTTTATGGAAGAGTGGCAAGAAGAAAGCCATTTCTCAAAGATATCCATAAAAAGTCTCGTTTAAAGTTTGCCACAAGCCACCTGGGAGACACACCACACATGTGGAAGAAGGTGCTCTGGTCAGATGAAACCAAAATTGAACTTTTTGGCCCCAATGCAAAACAATATGTTTGGCGTAAAAGCAACACAGCTCATCACCCTGAACATACCATCCCCACTGTCAAACATGGTGGTGGCAGCATCATGGTTTGGGCCTGCTTTTCTTCAGCAGGGACAGGGAAGATCGTTAAAATTGACGGGAAGATGGATGCAGCCAAATACAGGAACATTCTGGAAGAAAACCTGTTGGTATCTGCACAAGACCTGAGACTGGGACGGAGATTTATCTTCCAACAGGACAATGATCCAAAACATAAAGTCAACTCTACAATGGAATGGTTAAAAAATAAACGTATCCAGGTGTTAGAATGGCCAAGTCAAAGTCCAGACCTGAATCCAATCGAGAATCTGTGGAAAGAGCTGAAGACTGCTGTTCACAAACACTCTCCATCCAACCTCACTGAGCTCGAGCTGTTTTGCAAGGAAGAATGGGCAAGAATGTCAGTCTCTCGATGTGCAAAACTGATAGAAACATACCCCAAGCGACTTGCAGCTGTAATTGGAGCAAAAGGTGGCGCTACAAAGTATTAACGCAAGGGGGCCGAATAATATTGCACGCCCCACTTTTCAGTTTTTTATTTGTTAAAAAAGTTTAAATTATCCAATAAATTTTGTTCCACTTCACGATTGTGTCCCACTTGTTGTTGATTCTTGACAAAAAATTAAAATTTTATATCTTTATGTTTGAAGCGTGAAATGTGGCGAAAGGTTGCAAGGTTCAAGGGGGCTGAATACTTTTGCAAAGCACTGTATGTGGTTTTCAATGTCATTCATTAATCCTGATATTTTGGAAGTGGACAAAATGCATTAATGTAGACACATTTCATAAGCGGTGGCATATATCCATCTCATGTCAAATGTACCAACTTTTAAAACTGATATAATTAAACTTATGTATCTCTGTAATCAAACTTTAATATTAAGTATCTTGAATACTTTAGCCAACAGACACTAAAATCTTTTACCGTATTGGCCCGAATATAAGACGGTGTTTTTTGCATTGAAATAAGATTGAAAAAGAGGGGGTCGTCTTATATTCGCGGCCTAGACATTATACCCATTGACGACACTAGATGGAGCCAGATATGATTGAAGCGATGTTCTGTCATGACAGGGTCTAGACATTATACCCATTCACGGCACTAGATGGCGCCAGATATCATTGAAGCGATGTCCTGTCATGATAGATCTCAGCTACTCTCAAGTTTAACCAGTTTGCATTATTTTATTGAAATGTTTTTCCTTATTCAGATTTGTTTCAAGACTACAGTTACAATTAGACTTCCCTTTGATGGTTAATCCAGTTATTGCAATTTTGTTGTTTTATCACAATAGATTAGTCTATTTACATTTCAAAAACCAGAAGCCATTCATTTACAAATGTGATTGCACTTTAGTTTACATATTTAAATGTTCAGATATTAAAATTTAAATGAGGCAAAATAAAATGCTTTTTCTCTCAGATATATTCTTATAATCATTTGTTTCGGATGTACTGTAATTACTTTCTGTATAAAAATTAATTTTGTGTTCAAAAAGTATTTTTTCAAACTTGAGTCTTGAAAAAGACGGGGTCGTCTTATAATCAGGGCTGTCTTATATTCGGGCCAATACGGTAATTTATTTTCCCCTCAAAATAACTCAAAATATACCCATTAATATCTAAACCCCTGGCAACAAAAGTGAGTACACCCTCTTAGAAACGACATCCCTAAATGTACAAATTGAGTACTGCTTGTCATCTTCCCTCCATGTGACTCATTAGTGTTACTGGGTCCAGGTGTGCATAGGGAGCAGGTGTGTTCAAATTTGTACTGCAGCTCTCACACTCTCATACTGTTCACTGAAAGTTCCAACATTTAATGTCCATACATCACAGGTAACTGTTAACAAACACTTAACAAGTCAATAATAAATTATTTATTAACATTTTAGTAATTATGTATTACTGTATTCGGATGTACTGTAATTATTTTCTGTATAAAAATTAATTTGGTGTTCAAAAAGTCTTTTTTCAAACTTGAGTCTTGAAAAAGAGGGGGTCGTCTTATAATCAGGGCCGTCTTATATTCGTGCCAATACGTTATTTTTCAATCTATGTCACCACAGCAAGTATGATTGAGCAATTTTCACCTCAGAAGCTGATATTTTCCAAAATTTTGAAGACCAATGTCGTCAAAAAGGTTGATTGATCACTGTCCCTAAATCCAACCTGATGACTATGAAAGTCTTATTTTATTTAAAACGCAAACTGACAATTTTTCAGGGACTAGTAAAATCGTGAGAGAGGATTTTAACTTTTCAAAGTATTAAACATTTAAAATGTTGTGGAACGGCAAGCAAAAAAAAAATATATATATATATATATGCCCTGAGTTAAAACACAGCTTTTATGCAGACAGGTGGTGTGTCATTATTAAGCAACATTCTGCATAGCTGTTCAAAAACTGAGTAAAAGCTAGAAGCTCTTAACCTCTCTGCTCCCAAAACATTCACGCTGAATCACTCGGAAAAGTGCAATATTCATCTGTTATGGTGAGCATTAAGTGTTTTGGATCTCCTGCACTTTGGTACTTAAATTGCAATAAAACAGGAGAAATAAAGGTAGTGCTAAAATCTTTGACCCGCAGTCAACATTTAGCGCACATCCTACATGCAACGCCGAGGAAACAAATGATTAAAAATGAGTGAAATGACGATGAATTTTGATCCAGATGTTTGAATAAATGGCTCGATTAGCTCTTTCAGCGTCCTTGATGTGGCTTATCACTAGTAGACGTCCAATCCATTTGAAGTGGGCGTGCTAGCCAAATGGATTCGACATCTATCACTGTCATTGGCAGCCACTGTGTACATACAACTCTAAGCAAAAAGTATGGAATCACCAGTCTCGGACGAGCACTCACTCAAGACATTTTATCATGTAGAACAAACTCAGATAAAAAGCTTGAAAATTTTAATTAATTAGTTCAAAAGTGCAACTCTTTAGCATTCAGAAACACTAAAAGAAATGAATAAAAAACATTGTGGTGGTCAGTAAATGTTAATTTTATAGTGCAAGTGCAGGGAAATATATATGGAATCACTCCATTCTCAGGAAAAAAATATGGAATCATGAGGAACAAACATAGAAATAACCAAAAGTCGAGAATCTGCATTGGACAAGGTGTCAAGAGTCCAGAATCTGCATTGGACAAGGTGGTGGTGCTGGAACGTTTGTTTGGTGCTCTTCCAGTGAGATTTACTAAGATGACTCCCTGAAGAAAACGAAAAATGATATGGGGCCGCATGTCAGGCAAAGGCACTGGGAGATGCTGTGGTTAAATCTTCAATAAATGCACAAGTTTACATTGAAATTTTAGACAGCTTTCTTATCCCGTCAATTTAAAATGTGTTTGTCATTTTCCAACATGACAATGCATCATGCCACAGAGCTAAAACTGTTAAAGCATTCCTTGGAGAAAGACTCATCCATTCAATGTCATGGCCAGCAAATAGCCCAGATCTCAACCCTATTGATAACCTGTGGTGAAAATTGATAAAAAATAGTCCACAGCAAGGCTCCGACCTGCAAAGATGATCTGGCGACTGCAATCAAAGAGAGTTGGCGTTGACAGAGCACGACGGCGCGGGCTCTGCTCGGCAAGCAGCACGGACTCAACGGCATCGTCCGCTGCACTGGTGGTCCCGGTCGTTCTGCTTGGTCATCCAGCGCCTGGCACCCCGGGCGTCTTCGCGGTTGTTCTGCTCGGTTGTCCGCCGCCCGGCATCCTGGACGTCCATTTGGTCGTCTTCCACCGGCGCCCCGGCCTTGCGGCCCGGCCATTCGTTCCTTTGAATTGGGTTGCGGGTCTTACCAAATGCGCTACTATGGGGTGGCGTGGCTTAGTGGTAGAGTAGTTGTCCCCCAACCCAGAGGTTGTGGCAGGGGTCGCGTTAACCGAATATTTTCCGTCGTTGACCGTTTTTTTAAAACGGTGACGGAAAAAACTGAAGTCCGTCCATCATTTTGACAGGTTGCAATTCACACCCCAGACCACAGGGTGGCGAGTGGGCATATTAATTAGCTATTGTCTCTCTTAATGCATGACGTCGTTGGCTCTTCTGTCAGAATATTGTAGCGTCACCGGGGTCTGGCGGCGGCACCGTGATTGACACATCAACGCGAGGTTCTTATTGGTGCACCCTGTGTGCCAGCACGTCATCCAATTGGTGGACTAGATTGCCGCCTGTGTATTGACCCCAATCACATGACATCACAACTCCGCCCCCCTGACTGGAGCTGCCATATTGTCCGTCAGCTCGTCGTGTTTACACATTACTGCTACGTACATGCCTCCTATTACGGTGTGTTTTTCTGCTCGTTAACATTAATAATCAAAATGGTGAAGGCGTGTGTGGCGGTTGGTTGCAGTAACAGAGAAGATAGACGGAGAGACTTGAAGTTCTACCGTATTCTGAGAGACCCGAAGAGGAGAGCGAGATGGACTGCTGTAATTCGACAAGAAATCTGGGCACCAAACGATCACCACAGACTATGTAGTAGTCATTTTATATCTGGTAAGATGCATTTAATACATATTTAGAAGATTTTGGACTGACAACCACAATTAAGATCATTGTGTGACGTTGGTGATTGGGGTCTATATAGTTGCCTCTTTTTCTTTGGGGGCGGAGATGTTGTTTTGTTGGTGTTGTTGGCGGTAAGCAGAGTAAAAAGAGGGAGAAAAATACCACGACTTCCGTGTCTAATTTTTCCGCCAAGCAAGCGTTACAATATTAATTAAAAATGAATGAAAACTAAATACTATTGAATATGTCATCATTATCATTTAAAAAATTTAAGTGACGGGTAAAAATAGATCATGACCGGATTTTTATGACCCTGTCAGTCAAAATGACAGACAACGAAAATGTCTAGCGCAACCTCTGGGTTGTGGGTTCAATTCTCCACCCTGATCAACTCGTATAAGTGTCCTTGAGCAAGACACTGAACCCCATGTTGCTCCTGGTGCTGCGTCACCAGTTGGTGGATGGCGGGATAGTGTAAACCGCCTTGAAAGGTGGAAAAGCATTATATAAGTATAACACCATTTACTGCCCTCCAGTGGCCAGTTTTATTGCTTTAAAAATGATTTTCAGCATTTTGCTTTGGAGCTAAATTGCATCAGAACCTAGAGATGTCCCTTGTGGAAAAAAAACGTAAAAGACATTTAAACACGTCTTTGGGACACTGAAACATTAAAAATAGAACGTATTTATACGTTTTTGGGAGCAAATGAGTTAATAAATACTGCTGGTGCAATTACAAATGGCAATTATGCATGGCAAAACTAATAAATTATTACTGCGAACCAGAATAAAAAAAATAAAAATACCGTATTGGCCCGAATATCAGAAAGTGTTTTTTGCATTGAAATAAGACTGAAAAGTGGGGGTCATCTTACATTAGAGGTCTAGACTTATACCCATTCACGACACTAGATGGCGCCAGATATCATTGAAGCGATGTTCTGTCATGACAGATCTCAGCTACTCTCAAGTTTAACCAGTTTGCATTATTTATTGCAATATTTTTTCTTATTCAGATTTGTTTCAAGACTACAGTCACAGTTAGACTTCACTTTGATGGTTAATGCAGTTATTGCAATTTTGTTGTTTTATCACAATAGATTGGTTTATATACATATAAAAAACCAGAAGCCATTTATTTACGAATGTGATTGCACTTTAATTGACATATTTAAATGTTCACATATTAAGATTTGAATGAGGCAAAATAACATGCTTTTTCTCTCAAATATATTGTTATAATCATTTTTCCGATGTATTGTAATTATTTTCTGCATAAAAATTAATTTGGTGTTGAAAAAGTCTTTTTTTCAAACTTGAGTTTTGAAAAAGAGGGGGTCGTCTTATAATCAGGGCCGTCTTATATTGGGGCCAATACGGTAATAATAGTTCCTGTAATAATATAACAAATCGGGTTCTAATGTGGTGGACGTGTTTACGTGCAGTACCTGAACGCACCGCGTTGCTGACGTGACAGAGAGAGGGAGCAGTGCAGTTGAGAGTTTACGTTCACTTTCAATGTTTTGTTGAAAACACCATCAACTGCGGCGGATGGAAGGTGTGTTGTGTTGGACAAGTTCTGAAATAAATGATAAAAACCTGACGAAACTGGCGATTACTCTGGCGATGTTACCACAATAACAATTGTCACCTTAACTTATAAAGACTAGCGGACGGATGCCGAGGAGGACCTTGGAGATCGTAAACATTCTACAGCTGTATTGTTGACCATAAGCAGAGTTTAAGGGGGGGCCAGGCCCCCCCTGGTGGATGAAAAGTGTCAATGCATATAGTTGACTTTCCTATATAATAGTATATAAAAGTTTTAAAGCAATAAAACAAACAACAAAAATGAATGAAATGAAAAAAGAAGATATTTTTATAATAGGGCAAAATGATTTTTCAAACAGATCATGTGACGAGCACCTTAGACGGTCATTTGCTTTACATATTATTTAAAAAAAAAAAAAAAAAAAAATTGCGGGAGGGCAATTTTATTTTTCAAATGATTTTTTTTCTTTGTTTGAATTTTTTTTTTTTTTAAACTTTTTGTGGGATAGAATTATGTAGACACAAATGTCACGCAAAAAGGATTGCTAAAATCAAAGAAAACTTTTTAAATAAAAAATTAAGTGTTCGAATGCAAAGATTTGAGTCTCAAATATTTTTTTGCATTCAAAAACTTTTTTTCTATGATTGAAATTTTTCGTTTTTTTGATTGAGGTTTTTTTTTTTTTTTTTGATTGAAGTGATTTATCTTTTGAAAATATATTTTTTTTGTTTGAAGCAACATATTTTTTGATTGAATAATACAGACACAAATGTCCTAGCCAAAATGTGGCCCAAACGCAAAAAAACTTTAACACATTCAAAAAGTTGCTTCAACCCCCCAAAAAATCACTTCAGTAAAAAAAAAAAAAAAAAAAAAAAAAAAATCCACGTCAAATAGCTTTCAAATGCATTTTTTTTTTTGTTTCAAATTTATTTTTGTATTCAAACACATTTTTTTTTATTGAAGTGACTTTTTTTATTGAAAATATTATACTTTTTTTTTTTTTTTTTTTTTTTGATTGAAGCAACTTTTTTTGGATCGAATAATGAAATCTACCTCCCAATGGCTCGCCCAGGTGATACAATTTTTGACTGGGGTAACTACATTGGCACGACACCGGTGGTTGTGCCATATTTATTGGATGACACTCTTGGCGAAAAGTATAGCTGTCCTAAGCAGCCTGATTTAGAATTCCCCTCAAGAATGATGGGAAACAAAAACGCTCATTTTCAACTTATCATTATAAATAGTCTTGTAAGTTCATTTTATTGCTGACACTGCGTTTTGGGTTCATCAACATGTTGTGCCCTCCCTGCCCCAAAAGTCAAACTCTGCCTGTGTTGTGAACCCAGTTCACGGATGCGCACCCCACACTCATATCATTTGCATCTTCATTTCAATGGTAAGCGTCACCTTTTTCCTTCTTTGACCACCTGTACCAACCTTTTTGAAACCCGTGTTGATTTCTCTCACAAGAAAATCTGTTCTGCGTCCGTCTGCGGCGCTGTCATGTCGTATTTCGAGCATGTCGTCGAATGTAGAAACAAATGGCGAGTCAAATTTTACGCGATACGTCGAAAAGATCTTGTTTTGAAACGATCGTATGTCGATGTACCATTATACATCATAACATAACATGACAAAATTACCCATGGCCAGATCTGTGTTTCCTGGATTATTTCTTTTGTCTTCAGAACTGTCTTCATCAGACAAGTGAGACATGGACATAAATCTCCTCATAGCTGCTAACTACAATTTTCTTTTTGGTTGCTTTCTTTTTTGGATTGTTTTTTTTCTTTGCATTTTTGCCTTTTACCAACCAATTTCTGACTGGCACATCTGACCAAGCTTATCCAGGTGGACCATGTGCAGTGGATGGATTCGTATAAGTTACTGAATTGTCTTAAGCGAGTAATACTGTACATCTGTAGTGTAGGCGGAGTTTGACTTTTGTGGTAGGGGAGGCAAAAATGTTGATGACCCCGAAAAGCAGTGTCAGCAATAAAATTAACTTACAAGATATATGCTCAGATAGTAGTTTAGCCCGTGCTCGTACATACAGGAATCCCAGCTGTGTGCGTGTGTGCATGAGTGAGTGTGCATGTTTTTTTGTCTTACCTAGTGGAGATGTAGACACCACATGCTTTTTGACTGAGTATTTCAGCCAGGAACATTTATAATAATACGCTCGGGGACTTCTGAATCAGGCTGCTTAGGACAGCTATGCTTTTGGCCAAGCACGTTGTCCCTTGAATATGGTACGCCTGGTGGTGGCTCTGTTGAACAATTAACGTCTTTAGCGGGGCAAACTGAAACTCCATTCAACATTTTGGTGGTGCTGTCCGGCGTTTCATGGTCCACATCTTCAATCCTTGGTTCTCACTCAGTAGTTGTTGTTGCTTTTGTACTTAGGTTTGAAAAAAATTACCATCCATCCAAATATCCATCTTACCTCTTGTGTCCTCAGGTGTTTTTTTTTTTTTTTTTTTGCTAATCAAAGCAAATGACCGTCTCTAAGGTGCTAGTCACATGATCTGATTGAAAAATAATTGTGACCCATTCTAAAAAAATATTTTTTTGTTTATTTCATTCATTTTTGTTGTTTGTTTTATTACTTTACAACCTTTATAGACAACATTTTACCGGCAAAGCCTTAATTTTAAATTCCTGTTGTTTGTTTTATTGCTTTACAACCTTCATAAACAACATTTTACCGGCAAAGTCTTAATTTTAGATTCATATATTGGAAAGTCAATTACATGCAATGACGTATTTTGGCCACTAAGGGGTGAGGGACTTAATCTCCGCGTATGGTCTGCAGGTGGATCATCTGAATGGCCATTCAGATCTTCTGTAGTAGCAGGCTGCATCTCAGGGTTTGGCCTGTCTGACTCCACAAATGGTGCAAATGCTTAATCAGAGAAAATTTTGTAAATCTAAATCCAGATGTGATGTTGTGTAGTGTCACTGCTGACATTAAAGACTGAAGTGAGACACCTCGCTTTATCCCCGCAACACAGGCTAATCTTAAACTAGCATCATCACATGGTTTTATATCTTGTTAGCTCATAAACATGAGTGATAAAATAGTTTCGAGCTAAATCAATTTGCTTTGGCACAACAGCTGTTAAAGCTGACAGAAAGAAAATGTACTTTCATATGCAAAAAAATATGTTTTTGTGAAAAAAAAAAAAAAAAAACATGTTTACCACAGTAGGAGGAGGATCTCTTCTTCATGGACAAGGTGAATTGATATGGGCTTGAAAACATGATCGGGTGTCTCACATTAGCCAAGTCTCCCTATATAGTTTTACTTTCCCAAGATAATGATCGATGTCCAATCGTGCTGCGTCCAATCATCCTTCTGCCATTAATTGAAATTAGTTTATTTTTAGTAGATGTCAGAGGTGGGTAGTAACGCGTTTCATGTACAGTCCCTGACAAAAGTCTCATCGCTTATCCATTTTGTAGAAACAATTGCTAATAACCTGATTTTTAATTATTCAATTGGTTTCAGAAACGGCTCATATGAAAGCTAAGACCCTCCCAAATGATATTGAATGAACAAAAATATATTTGTTTCACTGAAAAAAAGTTTCATCATTTAATGAAGATATAAAGGTCAAATTTTGGCAAGACAAAAGTTTTGTCGCCTACAGAAAGTAGTGTGAAAATTGAACAAAAAATGTTCTTCAACTACAAAAATATGTTAGATAACACACGCGAATTAAGTAGTGGTGCTGTGAGATTCAAATTTAATATTTTGTATGACTTCCATGGGCTTGAAGGACTGCATCCATGCGGTTCGGTAAGGTTCATACAATTTATTGATGAAATCATCAGAAACATCAAAAAAAGCAGTCTTGCATGCCTCCCAGAGTACATCAACATTCTTGGGTTTCATCTTCCATGCTTCCTCTTTCATCATGTTCATGTCTGGTGACTGGGCTGGCCAGTCCTGGAGGATCTTGATCTTCTTTGCCTTGAGGAACCTTGAGGTAGAGATTGAAGTATGGAATGGAGCACCATCCTGCTGCAGAATTTGTCCCTTTTTATGGTTAGGAATGTACGAGGCAGCTAAGATTTGTTGACATTTCAGACTATTTATGTTGCCCTCCACCCTGCAGATCTCTCGCACCCCCCCATACTGGATGTAACCCCAGACCATGATTTTGCCACCACCAAACTTCACTGTTTTGTGGCAAAAGGTGGATTTTTCAGATTAATCTTCCATTGAATTACACCGCAGTTGCCGCAAATATTGCAGGAGACCTACTGGAGCCCTTATGGATCTTTGATTCACTCAGAAAATAGTGAAGTAAACAACATTTGCTAACGAAAAAAAACTTTAAATCTATTAGTGACACCACAAGCACTGACGAATGTTTTTTAAGAAGTGTAAAGCTTTCGGTTAGCGGTTTAGCGAACGTACCTCCGGTGAACATTTAAAAATAAAAGCACATTATGTTCGCCATATTAATAACGATTTCTGGAGTTAATACCACATACTTCAGAATTAATAATATAATATGTAGAGTAAATACTACAGAATACAGATTCTACAGTGTAGAATCTACACTAAGAATAGCTTTCAAATGACACTATTTATGACAAATATGATTGGTAATGAATAATTATTATAATTATTATACTACTATTATATATAGTGGTATACTATAATGATAATGCGAGAATTTTTTTTAAAGAATTTGAATAATGTTGGAAAGGCAAAGTCAGTGTTCTGAATCTGTTTACCTTCCATTCTTTTGCACTAGTAAATGCTATCAGCTAGGGCTGCAGCTATCGATTATTTAAGTAGTCGATTAATCGAAGAGCTAGTTAGTTCGACTAATCGAGTAATCGGATTAGGAACATAAAAAATTAAAATACCTGAGCTGAGCCTCAAACGGTATTAAAAAAAAAAAAAAAAAAAAAAGGATCGATGTACAACAAAAGAACATACAAAGCAAAATGCCGCTAGCTTAAATGCTATAAAACACTATTTTTTAACATAATGCTCTTAACAAATGGTTCAGACACATATTCCCACAAAAAACGGCTAAATATACCTATAAACTACTTTACGAATGCATTAAAAAAACATTAGCTCAAACAAAAACTTAACTAACTTAAGCTTATGTTGGTCTTAACAAGGAGCAGCTGGATTTAGTCACGTGAAATGAGGCAGACTAGAGGGCAGTGTATCTACCCAATTCAATTAAACTAAATGCAAACACTTTCAAAACAAACCATTACAACACCACTTTAATTAAACGAATACCCGAAGCAGCAAAATTTAATTTGAATATTTTTTTCTAATCGAATACTCGAGTTAATCGATTAATCGTTGCAGCACTACTATCAGCATTTAACCTAATTGTTTATTTGTGATTATTGTTATTTACTTGATTACTTGTATTTTAATAAAGAATTTTATTGTTCCAAAATACTTTTGTGAATTAATAAGCGTCAACAAAAATTTCATTGCTAAATCAGTAAAAAAAAAAGAAAATTATTAGATTAGTCGACTAATTGTAAAACTAGTCGGCCATCTTGTTGATTTATTGATTGATTTATTGATTTAATGCCATCTTGTTGATTTATTGTTATAATAAATAGAGATGTCCCGATCGATCGGGTCCGATCACGTCATTTTCAAAGTATCGGAATCGGCAAAAAAATGTCGGCCATGCCTTTTTTTAATCTACATATATATTTTTTAATAAAATCTTTTTCTAATTGTATTTAACGTTACAGACATAATGTGTTACACTTATCCAGAGTCTTTAGTTTAGGCTTAAGGTAGGGTTATCAAATTTATCCCAATAACGGCGGTAATTAATTTTTAAAAAAATGTCTCACGTTAAAATATTTTACGCAATTAATGCATGCGCTGCACGACTCACGCATTGACGCGCTCCATCTGTAATGGCGCCGTTTTGCCATTACAGAGAGCTAAATGGCAGCGTGAAATGAGTAGAGTGAATTTTGGCAGCCTTTGGAGCCTTGTTTTAATTGGCTAAAACCTTACAATCCCTCTCCCTACGATTAGCAATATCATTGGAAGCACTGTGGTGAAGCAAGGTAGCAATTGAACTTTTTCTTAACACCTTGAAAGGCGTACCTCAAGCAACACGTCACTTCCGCTCATTAATATTCATGACATTAGCTACTGTTGGACAAGTCACCATTTGTCCCTAATAGGAAATGAATGGAAATCGTGTACGAAGGAGATGTTTACAGAGTTAAACCTACCAATTCTCTCCGAAAATGATGTGCCTGGTTCCAAATTCACTGGCAAAGATTTGGAAGAACATAAAAATGTTGAGTTAAAGAGATGGCTTGAGTGTCGAAGACTGAAAAAGACGAAAAAAACGAGCCGACCTAAGCTTAGCTTTAGCTTTTTTATCGACGCGACTGACAATGACGTTCTCCTGTTTCAACAAGCTATCCTTTACCATCAGCCCTGTCTTTCTTATATATCCTCTGGTTGTCCTACGTCTCTTACCGTTCTTGGGGGTAATTTAGTTAGCTTTGTGTAGCGATAGCAAATGCTACTCAGTGACAGCCAACGAACACTTTTAATTTTTTCATGATAACACATCCTAATCCTATGATTTATTCACACTTCCCCCTTACTAATGTTGTTTTTCTTTTATATATACAGTACTGTGCAAAAGTTTTAGGCAGGACACCTGCCTAAAACTTTTGCACAGTACTGTATATTTTTATTATATTATGTATATACAGGATATACTGTATGTATATAATTTCCCCAAGTGGAAGCTTCCATGATCCTCATAAATTTAATTATTAAAAAATATATATATACAGTACTGTGCAAAGGTTTTAGGCAGGACACCTGCCTAAAACTTAAGAGAAACGGTAACAGTGGCAGTCAGATACCATTGTAATTCTTTTCAGGTCATTCATTGTCAGACAGAAGCAGTACGGCACAACGTTACGCTAAAAAAATAAGTTAAAAATATAAACATGGCTTACCTCTTTGTCCTCTGATAGACCATGCCAACCCGACATAATGTTGACTGTATATGAAATGTGAATGGATTCACCGAGCTGGTGTTAAAGTCCGCGCAAGTTGATTCAGTCTTCACATTTTTACCTCCTGAGTTTTAGGTTTCCGGAAACATATGAAAAAAACAACCTTCGTGTGTCGTAATATCTACAGTCGTTTCTACAAGTTCCAAAAAAAACTCGTGATCGGCATGTTCGTTTTTGAAAGATTACCGGCGAAAAGTAGCTCTAATTGCGTTGTGTCTATACGAGGGCGGGTCTATAATATCCAACTTCGGCTTTACTTTCGCTTTACGATGCGCCGTCAAGGTGTAAAAATAGCCTGCGTGCTGTACGCCATTATATCCCATCGCAGAGAAGATATATGAATTGGTAGCACTACGCACAGTCGTGGTTTCTCTTGTCATGGTTCCACTTCCCATCATGCATTGGGCATGGCCTTCAGTATAATTTACTGAAAGCTCAACAAATACACTAGATGGCAATATTTAGTCATAATATACGAAGTCACAAGTCTTTCTATCCGTGGATCCCTCTCACGGAAAGAGTGTTTATAATGTAAATGCCATCTTGAGGATTTATTGTCATAATAAACAAATACAGTACTTACAGTATGTACTGTATGTTGAATGTATATATTCGTCCAAGTTTTATTCATTTTTTTCTTAATGCATTGCCAAAATGTATATGATCGGGAAAAATTATCGGGAATGATTGGAATTGAATCGGGAGCAAAAAAAAAGCAATCGGAACGGGAAATATCAGGATCGGCAGATACTCAAACTAAAACGATCGGGATCGGATCGGGAGCAAAAAAACATGATCGGAACAACCCTATTGGAAAGGCAAAGTCAGTGTTCTGAATCTGTTAACTTTCCATTATTTTGCACGAGTGAATGCTATCAGCATTTAACCTAATTGTTTATTTGAGATTAATTATTGTTATTTACTTGATTATTTGTATTTTAATAAAGAATTTAAGTGTTCCAAAATACTTTTGTGAATGAATAAGCGTCAACAAAAATTTCATTGCTAAATTAGTAAAAAAAAAAAAAGAAAAGAAAATTATTAGATTAGTCGACTAATTGTAAAACTACCGTAATTTTCGCACTATAAGGCGCAGCTGACTATAAGACGCCACCCACCAAATGTGACACGAAAACGGCATTTGTTCATAGATAAGCCGCACTGGACTATAAGCCGCAGCTGTCCTCACTGTATTATGGGATATTTACACCAATAGATGTTAGCCGGTAACACTTCATTAGCCAGCGGCATCATATGACGGTCAGAAGACCAAATAAACCACCATGAAGCTTTTAACTAATTGGCTGCAATGCTTCAAGAAGCTTCATTTGGCCATCACTGCTTCCTTGGGGGAGACAGTCAACCTTTCATGCCACATGCTGTCAACACCGTTGTTGTCCACCATGCCTCCTAGCATGCATTGCAGCGCAACAGATGTAAATAACAATCAAAATTCATGTTCTTTGCGAATTATTTATTCAGTTACTGTTCCTGTTTGTTTAAATAATTGCTAGTTGCGGTATTTGGTAACACTATTTGACAGTGGCACCATAAGACTGGCATTCGACAATTAGACATAATTATGACATGACACTGTCATGAGCATTAACGAATGCTTATAACAGTTATCATTCAGTTTTATTCGGGAAATGATCTCACTTTTGAATGGATGTAAAAGATCCGAGCTGGATATAAATGGAGTTGTTAACATAATTTGCTGGATGACACTTTATGACAAATAAACCACCATGAAGCTTTTAACTAATTGGCTGCAATGCTTCAAGAAGCTTCATTTGGCCATCACTGCTTCCTTGAGGGAGACAGTCAACCTTTCACGCCACATGCTGTCAACACTATTGTTGTCCATCATGCCTCCTAGCATGCATTGCAGCGCAACAAATGTAAATAACAATCAAAATTCATGTTCTTTGCGAATTATTTATTCAGTTACTGTTCTTGTTTGTTTAAATAATTGCTAGTTGCGGTATTTGGTAACACTATTTGACAGTGGCGCCATAAAACTGACATTAGACAATTAGACATAATTATGACATGACACTGTCATGAGCATTAACGAATGCTTATAACAGTTATCATTCAGTTTTATTCGGGAAATGAGCTCACTTTTGAATGGATGTAAAAGATCCGAGCTGGACATAAATGGAGTTGGTAACATAATTTGCTGGATGACACTTCATGACATCTGTCATAAGCATTCAGTAATGCCCATGATAGTGTCATGCAGAGGTTGCGCTAGACATTTTCGTTGTCTGTCATTTTGACTGACAGGGTCATAAAAATCCGGTCATAATCTATTTTTACCCGTCACTTAAATTTTTAAAATGATAATGATGACATATTCAATAATATTTAGTTTTCATTCATTTTTAATTAATATTGTAACGCTTGCTTGGCGGCGAAAAATTAGACACGGAAGTCGTGGTATTCTTCTCCCTCTTTTTACTCTACTTACCGCCAACAACACCAACAAAACAACATCTCCACCCCCAAATAAAAAGGGGCAACTATATAGACCCCAATCACCAACGTCACACAATGATCTTCATTGTGGTTGTCAGCCCAAAATCTTCTAAATATATATTAAATGCATCTTACCAGATATAAAATGACTACTACATAGTCTGTGGTGATCGTTTGGTGCCCAGATTTCTTGTCGAATTACAGCAGTCCATCTCGCTCGCCTCTTCGGGTCTCTCAGAATACGGTAGAACTTCAAGTCTCTCCGTCTATCTTCTCTGTTACTGCAACCAACCGCCACACACGCCTTCACCATGTTAACGAGCAGAAAAACACGCCGTAATAGGAGGCATGTACATAGCGGTAATGTGTAAACACGACGAGCTGACACACAATATGGCGGCTCCAGTCAGGGGGGCGGAGTTGTGATGTCATGTGATTGGGGTCTATACACAGGCGGCAATCTAGTCCACCAATTGGATGACGCGCTGGCACACCGGGTGCACCAATAAGAACCTCATGTTGATGTGTCAATCACGGTGCCGCCGCCAGACCCTGGTGACGCTACAATATTCTGACAGAATAGCCAACGACGTCATGCATTAAGAGAGACAATAGCTAATTAATATGCTCACTCGCCACCCTGTGGTCTGGGGTGTGAATTGCAACCTGTTAAAATGACGGACGGACTTCAGTTTTTTCCGTCACCGTTTTAAAAAACCGGTCAACGACGGAAAATATTCGGTTAACATAATTATGATGGTCTTATGACAGTCTTATGACGCCGCTGTCAAATAAAGTGTTACCAAATACCATAACAAGCAATTAGTGAAACAACTGGAGCAGTAAATGAATAAATAATTTAACTTATATCTGTAGTGCTGCAATGCATGCTAGGAGGCATGGGTTTCCTATTAACACAAATAAATCAACAAATAAGCCGCAGGATTCAAAATGAACGAAAAAAGTAGCGGCTTATAGTCCGGAAATTACGGTAGTAGGCCGACTAATCAGGAGAAAATTTGTCGTTTAGGACAGCCGTAGTGTACCGGAACATATTTCCTCCACACCCTTCTGACCTTTTTAACCCCTGACCCATGACGAGGGCCCCTGGATATGCTTGCCTTAGGCCCCAAAATTGCCAAGTCCACTGAGTAGGACTACCATATCTCCTTTGCTTCGGAAACAATTGGTAAGTGAACTGGGAGAGGCCGTAGCAAATGAAAACATGTCAAAGTCCTACAAAGTCTTCTGTATCAGTGAAAATCAATACACCTCTCTCCAAAGAGATCCCTTCTTGCTTGTTATGTGTCTGAGTGCTATATCAAACACCCCGGCGCCGCTGCTGCTCTCATTTCTCTCATTAAAAAGTCATAAACAGTTGAGTTCATGAAGCTTTATTTCACCCAAAAGGCAGACAATAGATGAAAATAAAAGGAAAAAAACTGTCCGAATATATTCATTCAAGCCATCAATTTTAGGAAAATCTATGTGAAATGTATTATTGCGAGTCATATGTGAATTCTGTGCAACATATACGAGCGAATGCTAACGGCGCACACCAGGTGCAGGGTTTTTTTGGGCTAAAACTGCAGGAAGCAAGGTGGATAAATGAGAGCACTTCATCTCTCCATGGACGTGCACACACAAAAAAAAATTGAGCGGAGGCTTCGCCGCCTAATTTCACACTGCAATGGTTGATATTTTAATAGTCGTCGCTGTCATCATCATAGCATCGGTTCCTCTTGATCTGTTCCTCAGCTGTCAAAGTCTCGTCATGGGCCCGCGGAGAAGCGTCGGAGCCGCTCTCATCTCCCGCTCGGTCTGCTCTTTCCCTCGGCTCTCGCCCCAAATCCGAAAGGTCGTCCGGCGCTGACAGCGGCGGCCCCTCCCCGGCCGATTTCCCGAAGATGTCAAATTGGAAATCTGATAGCAGATCTGAGCCGCTGGTACTGAGGCCGGCAAAAATGTCCTCCAGGAAGCTGGAATCGCTGATCTTTGTCTGAGTCTTGAAAGCAAACGCCCTCTCAGCATCCTCTTTTGGAGAATGTGTGAAAACGTCTGGATGGGATTCTGTGGCCTCAGCGCATTTGGCATCGGTTGGCACAAAGGCATCGTCCCTCTGTGCCAATTGTAACACTTCACTCGGCATCCAATTTGACTCTTCACTGCAGTCATCTTGGAACACATCTGCAGTTGGACTCGAGTCTGACAAAAGATTGGACTGAATGCACTCTGCCTGGTCCTCAGACAGCACTTTTGACAAGACCTGATGGTCAAGCTGCATACAGCTGTTGTTGTTATTGTTGATGTTTGAATTCAGGACCGCTTCATCTGGTAACCCCTCGTCTAGCATCTTCTCGCTTTCTGCATAATCTGTCTGTCTGGCACTTAATATCACGTCCTCCGTACTTTGCTCTTCTTGCTTTTCCATTGTACTTTTCACAAATCCATCTTCACTTTGCTCCTTGAATTCCGACTCCACAACAAAGTCCATTGTAGGCACAGAATGGAAATCACTGTAGTTCACTTCCTGGTTGGTACTCTCACCTTCTGCTTCCTGAGGTGCAGTTTCATCTTCTGTGGTGGTATTTGACACTGAACACGCATTTTCTTGCACTTTTGGAGTCATAATGCCACCTATTTTCAATGCAGGCTTGATTGGCTGACTATCTTCGGTGGCACCCTCTACAGGGGGCCATAATGGCTTTATCAACTTCAGGTCCTCCTCCACAGTAAAGGGTCGTTTAGGAGAACCCGTCTGAGGAGGCCACACAACAGAAATCTTACTTGTTGACTTTGTGTTTCCACTTCCGCTTGCGTCACAATCCTGAAAAATATATTTGCTCTGAGCAGTGGAATATTTGGAATTCTTGACTTTCTTGTCAGGCGGCGGTGATTTGACTATTGTCTTTTCAGCTGAATCCTTTTGGTTGTTGTTATTCCATCGTTGTTTGAGTGGTTTCTGTCCAAATCCTTCATCATAATTTCCTTTGGACTTGAAGAGTTGCTTGTAGTGTGGCGTGCAATACATTCGTCCATGGAGAGAGGCGTAGTTGCCAAGACTGTAAAGACGGAGGAAAAAGATTAGGTTAACTTTTTTAAAACAAATACAGTGCCCTCCATAATTATTGGCACCCCTGAAAAAGATGTGTTTTTCAGCTTCTAATTTTTTTTTTCATTCAAATAATATGGGACCTTAATGGAAAAAAAGAGAAAAATCCAACCTTCAATACAAGGGCATTCATTCAGTGGGGAAAAAATCCCACATTCTCATCTCATGGTCTCATCTGACCAAAGCACATGGTCCGAGTTGAAGCCTGGGACCGTGTGTATTTTTGTGTGGGACCAAGATTGAGCTTTTTGGCAACAAACACTCTAAGTGGGTCTGGCGTGCCATGAAAGATGCGCATGCTGAAAAGCACCTCATACCCACTGTGAAGTATGGGGGTGGGTCAGTGAGGCTGTGGGGCTGTTTCGCTTCCAAAGGCCCTGGGAATCTTGTTAGGGTGCATTGCGTCATGAATGCTTTGAAATACCAGGACATTTTAAATCAAAATCTGTTGCCCTCTGCTCGAAAGCTGAAGATGGGTCGTCACTGGGTCTTTCAGCAAGACAATGATCCTAAACTTATGGCCAAATCTACACAGAAATGGTTCACCAGACACAAAATCAAGCTCCTCCCATGGCCATCTCAGTCCCCACACTTATTTTTGTTGGCAAAAGGGGGTTATACAAAGTATTAACACCAGGGGTGCTAATAATTGTGAGACACATTATTTGATGACAAATATTTTTTTCTTTATGTGGGATTTTTTCCCCACTGAATTAATGCACTTGTATTGAAGGTTGGATTTTTCTCTTTTTTTCCATTAAGGTCCTATATTATTTGAATTAAAAAAAAAAAAAAATTAGAAGCTAAAACACATCTTTTTCAGGGGTGCCAATAATTATGGCGGGCACTGTAATTCAATACAGTGGTACCTCGACATAGGATCGCATCGACGTGCGATCCTCTCGATATCCGAAGTAAAATCTAACTCATTTGTCTCAACATATGACGACATGCTCAGAATTCGACGGTTTATGACGGCGTCGCAATTCCATGGTTTTCCCGCAAGACGGACAAACGGCGGATTTTCTTGTGAGAGAAATCAACATGGGTTCCAATGAGGTTAGCGCAGGGGGTGAAAAAAGAAAAAAGGTGACGATAACAAATATGATGGGATGATGACGAGCTAAAAAAGACAGATGCCAGTTTCCATTAAAAGCTTACAATGTGTGACATTTTATCATTGTATGTGTAGTTAGCACGCATCGTAGCAGTGTTTGGTCATGTCTAGAGCTGAAACGAATACTCGAGCAACTCGAGTAACTCGAGTTAAAAAACTGATCTGAGTAATTTTATTCACCTCGAGGAATCGTTTAGTTTTGCCAGCTCTAAGCATCACGTTTTGCCCGGAGTACTTTTAATGCGGGACAGCGCACTGACGTAGAGGAAGAACCAATTAAAAAAAAAAACCTTACTGCAGGCGATAGCCGCCACAAGCTACGCCGACGTTGCTAAAAACTACGCCCGCATGATGCTTGCTACGGTGGTATCAGGAAGCCAAGTTCTGATGCGTCTAATAGATATCATATGTAAGTAGAACTAGATGCAAAATGACAGACAGTTAGTTAATGTTTACAGTTGGTAAACAGCCACCATCTTAAAGCAGTAGACTACATTGCGCTAATAAATAACATTAACGTTACTGTCACTCGCTCACGTAACGTTAGCGTTGCGGAGGGCTAGTTTTCTATTAATTATGACCACTGTCGATGCGTGGCTAACGTGTCTTCCATACAGGCTTTATTTAATCTGTGAAAACATAGTGCTGTTGAGTGATTGGGGTGTAAAATAAAAACTTAATAATGCTAACTGTCAATTTTAGCACAGTAGTCATTGCTGAATAAAACACCAAGTAGCACTGGTCCCTAATATGCTCCAATACCGCAGGTATCATACGTACATTTATTTTGAACACTGCAAAAACTCAAAATCCTATCAGGATTTACAATTTAGACTAGCTTAAAACTTAACTAGAACTTAAAATAGCTTGACACAAATGGAAATTCTATTGAAACACATGGGAAAAACACCTAACTTTTAAGTGATGTGTGTTATCAAGCGTAATGACATTTTTAGGTAAGAAATATATATATATAGAAGTTTTTTTTAAGTAAAAGCAGTAGAATTAGTCTATTTATTCTAGTCACATCTGAGATGCAATTGTTGGCTGTTTTCAACAATGTACGTATATCGAAAATAAAGACATTGATTGACTGAAAATGGTTCAATATTAGAAGAAATGTCTTGTTTTCTCATGTATATGAATAATTGCTCTTTACCTAAAAAAAATGTTTCATCCGATTACTCGATTAATCGATCGAATTTTCAGTTGATTACTCGATTACTAAAATATTCGATAGCTGCAGCCCTAGTCATGTCACTTATGTGACATGCTGTGCCGCCCCTTCTACCTCACATACACGCTTACTCACCAACTGGTGAGTATTTGTCAGGTGCTCATCACACACAAAATGTAACTTGTAGCGTTAGCATAGCGCTCACGTTAGCATTAAGCGTGGTGAGTGTCATCTTAAACTCTTGGAAAACTTTTTACATAAAACTTTTTACCTAAAGTTCGTAGCATCCAGGTGAGTTTAATATGTGTTCGTCTGTCAATGTTCATTCGAAATTTTTGCAAACCTCTTATTTATTTATTTATTTACTTACTTATTCATGGATTAAAACTAGGGCTGTCAAAATTATCGCGTTAACGGGCGGTAATAATTTTTTAAATTAATCACCTTAAAATATTTGACGCAATTAACGCACATGACCCGTTCAAACAGATTAAAGTGACAGCACAACTTGTTACTTGTGTTTTTTGGAGTTTTGTCTCCCTCTGCTGGCGCTTGGGTGCGACTGATTTTATGGGCTTAAGCACCCATGAGCATTATGTAATTATTGACATTCAACAATGGCGGAATACTAGTTTATTTTTTGATTGAAAATTTTACAAATGTTATTAAAACGAAAACAATAAGAGGGGTTTTATTATAAAATTTCTATAACTTGTACTAACATTTATCTTTTAAGAACTACAAGTCTTTCTATCCATGGATCACTCTACAGAATGTTAACAATGTTAATGCCATCTTGTTGATTTATTGTTAAAATAAACAAATACATTACTTATGTACCGTATGTTGAATGTATATATCCATCTTGTGTCTTATCGTTCCATTCCAACAATAATTTACAGAAAAATATGGCATATTTTATAGATGGTTTGAATTGTAATTAATTACGATTAATTAATTTTTAAGCTCTAATTAACTCGATTAAAAATTTTAATCGTTTGACAGCCCTAATTAAAACTTTTCAAGTTTACAGACGAAAACATTTTGGGTAACTGTCGACTAAAGCTAGACAAAATTTGTCTGAGTTTATTTGGACTAAAACTAGACGAATTTTGAAATGAGTAAAATATGACTAAGACTAATACGTATTTTCGTCCAAAAGACTAAGACGAAAATTAAAAGGGCTGCCAGAAACAACACTGCACCTACCATTGAAATTAAGAAGGAAATTATAGAAAAATATGAGCGTGGTGTGTTCGTGAGTGAACTGCCCCAACAATATGGCCGGTCTCCTCTGACCTCCATTCGCCTGTCTATAACTTAAGGTGAGAATAAAAACGCTTGCTTCTGTTTTTTTATTATTATTGTAACACCGACAAGGAAGTCGCCAACCTTGCCAGGTTTTTAATCATTTAATTTCACAACTTGTACAACACAACACGGCTACTGTCTGCCATAGCCAACGCTAACAACATGAAAAAAAAGGTAAAAACTTCCCACTCTACTGCACTTCTCTCTCTCTAGTCAGTCAGTTTGTTCAGTTACAAAGTCAAACTACTTTGTTACTGTACTTAAGTACAGATACACATAAAAGTACTTGAGTACAACTATAAAGTGATATTTTTTACTGTTACTTCACTACATTTAAGAAAACGTACCTGTGCTTTTTACTGCACTATTTTTCAAATCGTTGCCTGCGTTAAACGTTACTTTTGTTTGTTTTTCTCTCATTGTGAATTGATACTTTCGTTTTCATGTCTCCGGCGCATTCAATATGTCCCGTGCAACTATACCGTTACTGAGCACTAGAGGGAGCAACACGAGTACAAGCAAGATTAGGCCGGTGAACAAGATACTGACCAATTAAAAAACAACAGTGAGAGCAGCACGCCTTCAAATGCACCTGGTATTAGCTTGCAAGCCGCCATTAAGGTTTTGGAGTTTTTTTTAGCTTGTTAAGCTTCTGTTTACAGTGCAGTCAATGTTATTACTTTTTTCCATTCTGCACGATTATATAATATATTTATATTGAAAACATATTTATACATATCACTTTTTCATCGGGATATAATACTTTTGCTTTTTACTTGTAAAGTAAATCTTAAAGCAAGTACTTTGTACTTTTACTTGCGTATTTTTTATTTTTTTGTTAGATACTTGTACTTTTACTTAAGCAATTTTTTTGCCCCTCTATCTGTACTCTTACTTAAGTTAGGGGAAAAAAAAAAAAAGGTGAGCACTTCATCCTCTACTGGGAACAGCATGCAAAACACACTGGCCACATTAAAACCCGGCTCATTACATAATTTTTATTATATTATTATTATTATTATTCCGATTTGAAGCTAGAATGTATTTGTTTTACTATGTCTAATTGCTATTTGTTATTGTACCAGCAGTATTTATGAAGGATTTAGCATAGGTATTGGGGCTGTGGAACAAATTCATCGAATTATATTGTATACGTTTGGGAAAATTCCGCTCAACAAATGACAATTTCGACTTACAAACCAGGTCCCGGAACGAGTTAAATTGCATGTAGAGGTACTACTGTACATTTCTTGGGGTCACCTTACCTTAGTTTGCCTCTACAGTGTTCACAGCGAAAACAGCTTTTATGGAAGTTTTGCTTGTCTGCTATTAGAGATTCCATAGGGTACACCCTCTTCCGACACACCCTGCACAGTTCGGAATCCGGAACTTGAATCTTCTGCACGCAAAGATGAACACACAATTAGCATAACTAAACAATAACAGTATGCAGAATCAAGAACAGTTCACCAGATATACCTGCACTGCACTGACATGCAATACCAGAGCCGAGACAAAAATTGAAAAATATATAGTAATGCTAATAAAGACTGATTACATTGTTGACATTGTTGGAGTCATAATGTGGATAGAAATGTTTAACCTGTGTAACCTCTGTTCCTTTTTCATACCCCACACTGTCACCATGAAAGCTAAACGCGCTGACCGCTGAGCTAAAAGCCTGCTAAATGCCTTTTTCCTATTCATGTGCTGAAAACGAGTCCTGAATTACAAATATTGTCATTTTGGCTTTTGTTTACATGAGTGTAAAGTCACGCCACATTTATATTCTGATGTGTGAACTAAATAGTTTTTGACTGTTCTTAGTAGTGCTGTACGATATGACAATATATATCGCCAAAAGATATAAAACTTTCTATCGGCATTTTACATGTGGATTGCCATTATCACTATAAATAGACCTGTTCCTACAATGCACATTTTTGCCAAAAAATGGCGCCCAATTTGTGCTGACTACATTTTGGAATTCCTAATGCCATAGAAATACAACCAGACATTCTTAAGCTGTCCCTATCGCCACTAAATTGTTAGCAAATTGGCTTCCTCTGCCAGCAGTATGTCAGTAATGCATGCAATACAATGAAAAATGGCAACATAATTCACATAGACAACACAATTCCTTTCCAATATCAACAATAATTAATTTATTATTAATGATACAAGGGTGACATAAAAAAAAAAAAAAAAAAAAAAAAACAGGCCCCAAGTTTGGATCGGTGTCATAATGTCTTTTTTAATGTCTCTTTTTTATTATGGGGGGTGCGGAATAAAAAGAGACTGGAGCTGTAATTACTTAATTTTCATCATACATTACATTAAAACTAATATAATAATAAATAATATAATCATTTTAGCTCTTTTTTTTTTTTTTTTTTTTTGAAGAAATGAAGCCTACCCAATTTGGGGGCTGTTTTTTTTGGGGGGGGGGGTTATATAGATGTCACTCTTAAACTAGTAGACACACTAGTAAATAATTAGATATCTTGACATTGGAGCAAGAATATGTATGCAACTGTGCTGCTTCTGTTAACACTGGATAGTTTTAGGTTGCAGCACTACTTGGTGCATTCACATTTGTGGGAGGTCAGTTTAATGTTAACTCCATGTGTTGCGTATTTCAAAATATCCTTATTTTCTGGAGCATGATAGTGATCGTGTTTACTCTTTCAGTTTCATTGGCCATGACAGACGTCCAATCAGTTTATCACTAGTAGATGTCCTCTCCATTTGACCCAGGGTATCAATAATAATTTTAACGCCAAATCTAGAGATCATCGGTATCGTGAGCCTTGTATCGGAAAACGTACCGTATCACAAGGTTCCCAGAGGTTCCTACCCCTAGTGCAAAGTCTGCAAAAAGACTTTTTCATTAGGAACAATGGGGGTCAAAGCCATCAAGTCAGTTACACCAGTTACAGTGAAATAGGCCTGCAGCTATTGATTATTTTAGTAGTCGATTAATCAATGAACTAGTTAGTTCGAATAATTGAGTAATCGGATAAGGAACATAAAAATTTTAAATACCTGACCTGAGCCTCAAACGGTATAAAAAAAATAAATAAATAAAAATAAATGAGGATATATGTGCAACAAAAGAACAATTGACTAACTTACATAGCAAAAGTCCACTAGTTTAAATGCTATAAAATGCCAACGATTTTTACAATTCTCTTAACAAATAGTTAGAACACATACAGTGGGGCAAATAAGTATTTAGTCAACCACCAATTGTGCAAGTTCTCCTACTTGAAAAGATTAGAGAGGCCTGTAATTGTCAACATGGGTAAACCTCAACCATGAGAGACAGAATGTGGGGAAAAAAAACAGAAAATCACATTGTTTGATTTTTAAAGAATTTATTTCCAAATTAGAGTGGAAAATAAGTATTTAGTCACCTACAAAAGAGCAAGATTTCTAGCTGTCAAAGAGGTCTAACTTCTTCTAACGAGGTCTAACGAGGCTCCACTTGTTACCTGTATTAATGGCACCTGTTTTAACTCATTATCGATAGAAAAGACACCTGTCCACAAACTCAGTCAGTCACACTCCAAACTCCACTATGGCCAAGACCAAAGAGCTGTCGAAGGACACCAGAGACAAAACTGTAGACTGGCACAAGGCTGGGAAGACTGAATCCGCATTAGGTAAAATGCTTGGTGTAAAGAAATCAACTGTGGGAGCAATTATTAGAAAATGGAAGACATACAAGACCACTGATAATCTCCCTCTATCTGGGGCTCCATGCAAGATCTCACCCCGCAGCGTCAAAATGATAACAAAAACGGTGAGCAAAAATCCCAGAACCACACGGGGGGACCTAGTGAATGACCTACAGAGAGCTGGGACCACAGTAACAAAGGCTACTATCAGTAACACAACGCGCCGCCAGGAACTCAATCCTGCACTGCCAGACGTGTCCCCCTGCTGAAAAAATACACGTCCAGGCCCGTCTGCGGTTCGCTAGGGAGCATTTGGATAATCCAGACGAGGACTGGGAGAATGTGTTATGGTCAGATGAAACCAAAATAGAACTTTTTGGTAGAAACACAGGTTCTCGTGTTTGGAGGAGAAACAATACGGAATTGCATCCGAAGAACACCATACCCACTCTGAAGCATGGGAGTGGAAACATCATGGCTTGGAGCTGTTTTTCGGCAGAGGGACCAGGTGACTAATCTGTGTAAAGGAAAGAATGAATGGGGCCATGTATCGAGACATTTTGAGTGAAAATCTCCTTCCATCAGCAAGGGCATTGAAGATGAGACGTGGCTGAGTCTTTCAGCATGACAATGATCCCAAACACACAGCCAGGGCCACAAAGGAGTGGCTTTGTAAGAAGCATTTCAAGGTCCTGGAGTGGCCTAGCCAGTCTCCAGATCTCAACCCCATAGAAAATCTGTGGAGGGAGTTGAAAGTCCGTGTTGCCCAACGGCAGCCCCAAAACATCACTG
Organism: Corythoichthys intestinalis; assembly: GCF_030265065.1. Taxonomy (NCBI): domain Eukaryota; kingdom Metazoa; phylum Chordata; class Actinopteri; order Syngnathiformes; family Syngnathidae; genus Corythoichthys; species Corythoichthys intestinalis. Next base: position 8,805,552 of record NC_080396.1, on the reverse strand, counting down.
CTATAGAGGAGATCTGCATGGAGGAATGGGCAAAAATACCAGCAACAGTGTGTGAAAGCTTGTGAAGAGTTACAGAAAACGTTTGGCCTCCGTTATTGCCAACAAAGGGTACATAACAAAGTATTGAGATGAACTTTTGGTATTGACCAATTACTTATTTTCCACCATGATTTGCAAATAAATTCTTTAAAAATCAAACTATGTGATTTTCTAGGCTTTTTTTTCACATTCTGTCTCTCATGGTTGAGGTTTACCCATGTTGACAATTACAGGCCTCTCTAATATTTTCAAGTGGGAGAACTTGCACAATTACTGGTTGACTACATACTTGTTTGCCCCACTGTACTTCGGTATTAATATTATAATATGTAGAGTAAATACTACAGAATACAGATTCTACACTAAGAATAGCTTTCAAATGAAACTCTTTATGACAAATATGACTGGCAATAAATAATTATTATAATTATTATACTACGATTATATATAGTAGTATAGGCCTACTATAATTATAATACTAGATTTTTTCTAAGAATTGTTTTGAATACTGTTGGAAAGGCAAAGTCAGTGTTCTGAATCCGTTTACTTTACATTCTTTTGCCATCAGCATTTAACCTCATTGTTTATTTGTGATTAATTATTGTTATTCACATGATTATTTGTACTTTAACAAAGAATTTAAGTGTTCCAAAATGGTTTTGTAAATTAATACGCGTCAACAAAAATTTCATTGCTAAATTAGTAAAAAAAAAAAAAAAAGTTATTAGATTAGTCGACTAATCGTAAAACTAGTCGGCTGACTAATCAGGAGAAAATCTGTCGTTTAGGACAGCCCTAGTGTTTTCTCCACACCCTTCTCACCTTTTTAACCCCTGACCCATGAAGAGGGCTTCTGGATATGCTCGCTTTAGGCCCCAAAATTGCCAAGACCGCCACTGATGTTAACATTAGTGTCATTGCTAGGATGACACTTAAGTAGCATGAACAATACAATAAAAATATGTTAGCTGTGAATATCAAATGTGAAAGTGTATGGAATATTGCAATATAAGCAAACACAACAAGCAAAAAGCAGTGTTAATCAAATGTTTGAATCCAAAAGTCACAAACCACAACACACCATAACGCAGTTTTAGCGTCCTCATGCCGCTATGCTAGCTTTACCCATCACGACAGTCTCCTGCTGACGTGTGACAATCTGTGAGCTTCTCTGCTCCGTGACACTGAAGCCCACATTCTGGAAGCTTCCTTGGCTCTCAGCCCAAGACTGCTGGAAATTTCTCAGTAGTTCTTCGGAGGGCACGGCAACTGTTGGAACTCTGCCTCGCACCACGTCGGCGTAGGACGGAGGGTTGCCACGGGTCACAGAGCTCACAGAGCTTCCAGAATGTACCTCACTCCTCAAGTTGCCAAAGTCGTCGATACTACAGAATTGCTCAGAAAACGAGGATGCTTCGGACTGCTCCGCTGGCTTAGCGTGGGAAAAGTCTGCTTCTCTCTTTTCAATTTGTTCCCGGAGGTCTCGCGCTGCCTGAGAACTGTGCTCGCCACTTTCAAACACATTCTTTATTGCTTTGATGTTGTATGTCGACATTTCCTCTGTTCGCGGGGTGCGCGGTTCGGCCTCCACGTCCTCGGAGTCGCTCCCGAGCCTTTCCGTAATCACAATGGGCTCTTTCCTGGAGTAAACCGTTGTTTTTGGAGACTCGAATTTATTGACCAGCTTTGTCATGTCCACCCTGGGGAGGTCCTCTTTTAGGATGTCTGCTGTCAAAACCTGAGCACCCTCCTCAAAATCTGCTTCAAGACGTTCAGGTATATCAATCGGATCCTTCCGTAGGTATGACTTGTTTGCTTCTGATTTTTGCGCGTCCTCGAAGAAGCTCTTTTTATCTTTGACTGTCATCATGGAGTCACCCATTTCTGACACGTGTACCTGGTCATTTTTTAATGTGGGAGTGGTCTGCCTGACCGGAGACGATCGCTCTCCCACGTCCACAAGTAAGGGAGGAGTGGGTGTGGGGCTGCAAGAAGGCTTTAGACTTGTGTCTTTCAATTGCATCGTCTTCTCAGAGCGGCTCATGGTGGGAGACGGCGTGGCTCGGAAAGAGGATGTGGCGGTGTACTGCTTACGAGCTGGAGGCGGAGGGGTCCCGAAAGATCTGTAGGGCGGAGGTGATGGGGTACCTCTGAGTGGTGACTCTATCCTTCTGGACTCAATGCTAATGAAGGTGGGGGAAGGAGTGCGGATGCTTGCTAGCGGGGAGTGGACTCTCTGATCTGCTGTCTCGCTCAGCTCATGCTGTACTCTGCCCTCGTGCAGTGACTTTCTTTCTTCAGACATCTTCTTTTCAGTTTTAGATGAACCAATGCTGATTTTTGATAACTTGGCAGTCATACCGCTCAAGACCTTCTGATCTGGTTTCGGAGCCACTGGGGGTGGCGGGGGAGGGAACTCTTTCATTTCTGCAGATGTCAGTGTCGCTTCTAGATTTGTGTGCTTAACTTGAGTAATATTCTTCAAATAAGACAGCATTTCTTTCAACTTTTTCTTGTTTGACTGCTTAGCAATTCCACATAAATTTTTTCTCTCATTTGAACCAAGCAGCCAGTCAGGAAGATCACTGATGATCATACTGACAGTGGCGGGGTCGATTTTGTTTGGTGTGCCCTCCAAAACTTTCATCTGCGTGAGCAGAGTCTCCATTACGTGACATTTCTCTAATGGTGGCATTTCCTCTGACTGAGTCGTTTTGATCAGTAAGTCACTTTTGGACTTTCCTGATGTTTGCGTTTTGGGTAGTTCTGCAGCTTCTTGTCTTATTTGCGGCATATGAGCAGCTTCTTTTCTCTGAGAGCTTTCGGTCACAACCATTTCCTGTTGTTTATGGACCTGTTGTGTCCTTGTGCTATGCTGAACCTTGGACACAGATGTCGTTTTACCCTTCTCAGACGTTATAATCAATAAGTCACTTTTGGACTTTCCTGATGTTTGCTTTTTGGGTAGTTCTGCAGCTTCTTGTCTTATTTGCGGCATATTACCAGCTTCTTTTATCTGAGAGCTTTCGGTCACAACCGTTTCCTGTTGTCTTTGGACCTGTTGTGTCCTTGTGCTATGCTGAACCTGGGACACAGATGTCGTTTTACCCTTCTCAGACGTTAAAAGAGTGACTGCAGGGGGCTGCGTGCGTTTGGCTTCAATTGAATGCGCGACTTCAGCAGACTTCACAGGCGCCAAATTTTTTGTCTCATTGATCTGAACATCTTTCATTGAGGATGTCACATGGCTGCTCTGTGACACATTGCTCGCATGCTGCTGTAACTGCGTCTCACTTTTCATTTCCATGTTGTGTTTCTCTTCTTTTTTCTCAGCTGGCATCTTAAAGGTTCTCACCTTGAAACTTGGCATTACCTTGGGAATTTTGGTGGGTTGAGAGGATTGCGTTTTCACGTCTTTTGTCACCTCGTCATTAAGATTTTCCACATCCTCGGCTTTGAGGGTGGCTACAGTCTGGCCTTGGATGTGTATATTTTCCTGATATAATCCACTCTGTGTGACAGCGGTATTACTAGCCCTGGTCGTCTTAATAAACTGCTGCTTCTCAGTGACTGGAGGGGTAACAGTAGTCGCACTTGACTGGACTTGGACATGAGAGGTTGCGTGTTCGGACTGGGATAGAGAAAATGATTGCGCTGCTTGCGTTGCTTGATTTGTTTCACTGACTTTTGAGGAGAGCAATTTTCCCGAAGAGATCTTGCTAGAAAGTTGCTGGTTGTCCAGGGAGTTATCTGAAACTCCTGGGGTTACTTTCTTATTTGCCACAGAGATCAAGGGCTTGCTTAGAGGAATCTGAGATGGGATTTTCTTGGTGCTTTTATGCTGTAATGAAGGTTCTTTAGGAACGTGTACATTTTCTTTCACTACTTCCGTGGCCTCTCTTTTTTCAGTCTGATTTAACATGGAAAGTTGCAGACTGTCCACACCGGGGGGGACTTTTGTAGTCACTGGAGGAGAGGTAGGAGTTGTGACTGAACTTATCGCCGTTTCCTCGGTCTCCATTCTCTGCTGACGGTATTTTTCCTCCGCAAGCATTAAGGGAGTTTTAAATTTGCGGGCGTATGGCCTTGGCTTGGGTGCAGGAGCTGGTTCAGGGGGCTGGGGCAACTTTATGGGGGGAGGGAATATCTTTTTAGGTGGCTGGGGGCTTGTTTTCTGCACTGGTTTAGTGGGAGGCGTAGGTATGTTTGTGTTTGATTGAATAGTTTCCAGAACTTTGACCTCTGCGAGGGATGCTGATGTTTTTTCTTTGTCAAGGTGGAGCTGAGTGGGACGTTGTAATGGAGTTTGCATGTTCTTTTGCCATTTTGGTTGGACAGGTGAAGGCTTTGGTGCCTCTGGTTGTTTGGGGAATTTAAATAAACTCCTTGCAAAGGGTTTCCCTGGATTTGCAGCAGGAGGTAGAGGCATGGCATTAAGTTCCTCCTGTGAAGGGGGAGGAGGAAGGAAATCTTGTCCAGAGCAGGAGGTCGGTGGAGGAGGAGGTGGAAAAAAATCTGGTTCTGATTGTAGTGGCGGTGGTGTTGGTGGTGGCGGAAGGTCACTTTCTTGCATTGCAGTGGGAGGTCGGGACAAATTGGGTGTTGAGCTTTCTAGCACAGGAGACGGCGGTGGAGGGAGGGAGAGCTCAGATTCGGAGGGAGGCGGTGGTGATGAGGGAGGTGGAGGGAAGTGAATTTCTGGCTTACCCTTTTTTATCATACCCCTGCTGGTCATCATGTCAAGATTACGAGACTCGCTCTTCATGTTTTTGAAGCTTTGCTTTTGCGTTAAAGATTTATCTTCCTTCTTTGCTGCGTGCTCAGTTGTTGTGACTTTTTGTTGATGAGAGACTGTTTGCTGGACGACGGTCGTCTGTACCTGTTGGACTGTCTTCGTGTCGCATTTTTGCCTGCTTGAATTATTTGTCTGCAACACATTGCGCACCACTTTAATCGCATTTGCGTCTGCTGTTTTTGCGTTTTCTTGCTCATAATTAGATGTTTGTTTAGTCTTTATCATCAAGGGCTTAAGGGATTGTGTTTTCTGTGGGGGTAGCACTTTGGGCTTTTCTTCAGCTATGCCCTTTTGTTGAAAGGCCCCAGAGGCGCTGTCTGTTTTGGAAACAGTCACAGAGGCCTCGTTGGTAATTACCTGTGTTTTCACCACTTTGCTTTCATTGTGCTTTTGCGACTCGCAGCTTTGTGAGAGTTTTTTCTCCCCAATCTCAGAGCCGCCTGTTATGTTTTTCTGTTTTTCCTCGAGTGTCACTTGATTTACAGTTATTGAACTTCTCTGCGGAGCCTTCGCTTTCGAGTGTAGGCGCTTCGGCTTTGAATATTGCTTTTTTTGCATCAGGCACTTTATTGCCCCTTGCACGTCACCTTTCACTACTTCCTCCTTTTCTACAAATGTTGTTTCCTGTCCTTCATAAAGTGACTTTATTGATGTTTTAACATCTCCTTCCGTGCTTCCCCGCCGCTGCATTCTCGGGCTGGTTGTCGGCTCGAGAAGGAGCTGAATAGTTGCTTTAATATCCCCTTGTTCGCTCACTTGATGCTGATACGTCTTTCTCTCCGCAGATGCCTCGTGTAGGTTTTGCATGGCGACGTGGATGTCACCTTTAACAATCTCCTCTCTTACAACTTCCTTAACGGCGTGTTTTGCCTCCTCCAGAGACTTAAGAGTTCCTTTAATATCGCCTGGCACTAAATCGTCAACAGTGGCTTCCATTTTCGTTGTTGCAGACTTCTCGAGCGACTCAAGAGCGCCTCTAATGTCTCCTGGAATGATTTCTGGTTTTTCCATTTCTTTTGGTTGATACTGAGCCTCCTCAAGAGATCTCAAGGTGGTGGATAAGTTTCCTTTCACCACCTCTTCTTTCTCTATCGTTGCCTTCTGATTGATGGCTTGGCTCAGTGAATCCAAGGCTGCGTTAAGATTACCTTTCACAATGTCCTGTTTCTCCAGGTTTCTGTAAGTCACTTTGGGCTCCGTCATAAAGACTTGAACAATGCTGCACACATCACCAGGAACTATATCATCTTTTGCCACCGTGCGACCTATCTCCTGTTGATTCTTCCTCAGCAAAATTTTGGTTTCCTCAACATCCCCGCCAATAATGCACTCCTTTTCCACTGGCTGAGCAGTTTCATCCGTTTCACGCTGAAGTTGCTTCAGGTAGTCCAAAGCTCCGGACTCGATGCATGTGGTGTAAAAACTGACATTTCCTCTTTCTATGTCGCCCACCTTTATTTTTTTAGCATCCTCAGTGCCGGAATTGGAGAGAAGGCGGTGAAGGGTTTTGCTGACGTTCCCTTGAACGATATCCTCTTTCTCTGTGCTTGCCTTTTCTCCTTTATTCAACAAAGAATATATTGTCATCCTCACATCTCCTTTTTCATCTTCTTGAATGAGAATTCCACGTTTGGAAGAACTCTCATTCCTAAGTAAGCTGTTTATAGCCTCCCGGATGTCCCCACGGAGGATTTCCTCTTTTTCAACACTGCTGCCGGTTTCTCGGTTGAACAGTTGCTCGACGGTGGTGTTGATATTTCCCCGCTCTTCTGTGTCAATAGTTATCCCCCTCTCAACGTTCTCCCTACGATTCAAGAGGTTCATCATAATGTTGGCCAGATCCCCGCGGACAATCTCCTCTCTTTGGATTTCTGGCGTCTCCTGGTTCATCAGTTTATACTTGGCCATGCGGACGTCGCCAATCTCATCCGCCTCAATGAGGATGCCTTTTGAGTCGACCATTTTCTGAGAGTAAAGTTCCTCGAGTGTTTCTTTGATGCTTTTACCCACGATGTCTCTTTTTTCCACAGCGGTCTCGTTGAATTCGTGGAAAGGAGTTGTTTCAAAAAGCCACGTTGTTGTCTTTACATCGCCCTGTGGGATTTCTTCCCTTTCGATCACAAGCTCCGCGTCATCCGTCTCTTTGATGCTGTCGAGCGGCTGCTTCTCAAAGAGCCACACAGATTGTTTGACATCTCCTTTCATCACTTCCTCCTTTGTAACTGTCTCCATACCATCATATTCTTCTCCTTTTCCACCAATCTCATCAATCGCGTGGGTTTCAAACATCCACGTGGCTGATCTGACGTCCCCCTTTTGGATTTCGCTCACACTGACCGTTCGGATATATTTTTGGGACATTTCATCAGTCTCGAATCTCTGTTTGTTCGTCCTAACATCACCGCCTTGGATGTCTGCTACTGTTTTGGATATGACTTTTATTTCCTCTGTAATTTCATCCAGAGGTTGCGTTTCAAACCTCCATCTCGCAGAGCTGACGTCTCCTTTGTTGACGCCCTCTTCAGTCACAGCTTTGATGACGTATACCTCCTCCGAGTCCCTAATGGAATCTAGAGGTTTGGTCTCGAATAGCCACCTGGCACCCACAACGTCTCCTCTCATGATCTCTTCCTTAGTGACCGTGGTAACTTCATGGTAATGGCCTTCCTTGTCACGGATCGCATACAGAGGTTGGGTTTCGAACATCATGGTGTAGTTTTTGACATCCCCTTTCTCTAAATCATTTCGGCAGATGCTTGTGAGTTTTGAAATATCAGACTCGGTTGAATCGTCTTTAATTTGATCCAGGGAGAACGTCTCGAAAGTGAAACGGCCTTTGTGAACATCACCCCCTTGAACGTCGGTCACCGTTCGCATATCTCGATCCTCTTTGGATTCATCGTGGATAGAATCGATTGGGTTGTTCTCAAACATCCAGGTGCAATTGACCACATTCCCCTTCTGGATGTCCTCAGCTTGTTGCGTCTTCAACAGCTGCATTGTTTCCTCCGAGGTGGAACTCATAATGTCTGATGAGCGGTTCTCGAAAATGTACTTCATTCTCGAAACGTCGCCTGACTGGATGTCAATTTCTGTGACCCTTCTGAAAGAACCGCTGTCCTCGCCAGTCAGGTTTTCAAGGTTTTCCGTTTCAAAAAGAAAGCGGGCCAGCCGCACGTCTTTCCCTTGGATGTCTTCTTGTTTCACAGTGCAGGTTTTTAAAATGGTCTCTGACTCGGATTCTGTATGGTCACGTATGTTGTCAAGACTCTGCGTTTCAAAGAGCCAAGTGCATGTTTTGACGTCACCTTTCTGCACCTCCTGTAGATTTGTCTCACTCTTCTCAACCTTCTCATACAGGACATCCATTGGTTGCGTTTCAAATAGCCATCTGCACGTCTTAACGTCGCCTCTTTCAATTTTAGCCTCTTCTTTAGTCTCCGTTTCTTCAGTATCAACATTTTTAATGGCATCGAGCTGCTGCGTTTCAAACAGCCACTTGGCCGTCTTGACGTCACCTGACTCGATTTCTTGTTTCGATATTCCTTTAATGAGCTGAAACTTTTGAAGGCTGTCATCAAACTCATCAATAGGGCGTGTTTCAAACATCCATCGACAACTACGCACGTCTCCCTTAACGATCTCCTCTCGCCTTACTGTCCTCACCTCGTGGTAATGACCGGAGCTGTCTTGCATCGCATACAAAGGTGTCGATTCGAAAAGAACTCGGTTGGATTCCACGGATCCACTTGTGACACCCTCAATTAGAATTTTCTGTGCTCCTTCACATTTACTTAAATCCATACTTTCAAACTTGACCTTGCAGTTCGTCACATCGCCTTTATCTTGAGCGTCGATATTTACAGTTCTTGTCATTTCTTTCTTCTCTTCTCTTATACTGGCCAAAGGTTGGCTTTCAAAAACCCACTTTTGATGCCTCACGTCGCCCTTTTCCTCTTCGCTTGCCGCCATTTTCTTAAGTTTACCCACCTCGTTTAGCTCCTTCAGATTTTCCATGGGTACGGTTTCAAACAGGTGCCTTGCTGACTGCACATCACCTCCGAGAATCTCCTCCAAGGGCAAATTTCGAGCGTTAGCGTTATCTTTCAGGGTATCCATAGGCTGAGTCTCAAAAACCAGGCAGTGTTTCCTAACATCAGCTCCAATGATCTCTTCCTTTTTCTTCGCAACGGCCTCCCATTCTTCATCCTTAATGGTGTCCAGAGTCTTTGTCTCGAAAAGCCATCTACCTTTGTTGACCCCGCCTTGAATGTTGTCCTTCATGGAAATACCGCATATAAGCTTCACTTGAGCAAGATCTTTGTTGATCATATCAAGGGGTTGGGTTTCAAACATCCAGCGTGACGTCTTTACATCTCCTTTCTCGGTCTCCTCCCTGCGAATGGTTGTGATTTCCAGCATCTCCCCCGAGTCTCCTCTGATGACACACATCGGCAGAGTCTCAAACCTGCGAGTGGTCGTCTTGACATCCCCTTTAACCTCCTCCAGCTCAGACTTGAGGCTCAGAAAATTGCTCTCCTCAAAGGTTTCCGTTTTCCCGAGTGAATCTAGATGCTGAGTCTCAAAGAGATACCTGGCAGTTTTCACATCTCCTCCAGTGATATCTTTTGAGACAGCGGCGTCCTGTTCATCTTCTTGATAGATCTTATTCAGGTAGTCCAGCGGCTGCGTCTCAAAGAGCCATGTAGCGGTACGAACGTCACCTCTTGCGAGATCGGACACCTTTTGCATCTGCTCTGAAGAAGTGAGTGTCTCACTCCCCAGAGCATCCATGGGCTGAGTCTCAAACATCCATGCTGTGTATTTGACATCCTTTCCAGCTATAATTTCTTGCTGTGCAATATTCTTCACCTCATTCTCATCAGGGGTGTCATCTTTGATCGTGTCCAATGGCTTGTTCTCAAACATCCAGCGCCTAGATTGCACTTCTCCTCGAAGAATCTCATCCCACTCTACAGATTCGCGATCAGGACTCGTACTCCTACTAGAGCCTTCATTTTCAAACATAAAGCATGTCTGCTGGACATCCCCCACTGCCTCCTGTGTCTGTTCTGACTCAGCAAGGTGGCTTAGGTAGTCTTCTTCCAGGTTCTTGCGGACTTCTGGGTGAATATGCTTGTAGAGACGCTTTAGTTCAGCCATGCTCTTGTATTTAACGTACTGCTCTTTGCTAACGTTGCTTTTGTTCTGCACAACTTGCTTGTGAGATTGGGTGCCACTCTCAGACGTTTCATGTGGTACGTCCAGCAGATTCATAGGAGGAGGAGGAAAATCTTCACTTGTTTCATGAGCCACTGATGACACTGTAGATGAGCCCATGTTCTTTACAGAAGAGGAACTTTTGTGGCTGGTCACGGTTGACGTTTTGGACAGTTGGCCTACTGGTGTCCATTGAAACTGGTTAAAATCCATATTGACCTGAATTGTTAAGGTGCATGGCAAGAAGAACAGTGAAAGGAAAATTGCATTTTCATTCAGAAAGTCAGTAACGTCAACAAATTCACACTATTCACAATAGGATAAAACATCGAAGTCCACGTTCAGTTTGCTCAACAGGTTCGGATTTATAACAGCTCTGATCATTTAACCTTTTACAGGGCACTCAAAAAACAACAACAACAACAACAACAACAAAACCCAGAGAATCAAGTGTTGTTGGGATCCATAACAAAGGTTTGTCCTGTATATGGCCCAAAACCAACAGAAAGTGACCCAGAAATGCCCAAAGTGTAGCAGGAAGGCACGCAAAAATGATCCAAAATCAACAAGAAGTGACCCAGAAATCAACAGGAAGTTTACTGATGTAAATGTGCCCAAATTATCAGGATGTGAACAAAAATAAATTGGAAGTGACTCGTAAATGCCCTAAAATTAACAGTAAATGACTCACAAAGAGTTGAGCAATGATAATATCCAGAAATTGCATTTTATATACAGTCCCTGAAAAAAGTCTTGTCGCTTATCCATTTTGTAGAAACAATTGCTAATAACCTGACTTTTAATTATTGAATTCGTTTCAGAAATGGCTCATATGAAAGTTAAGACCCTCCCAAATAATGTTGAATGTAAAAAAATATATTTGTTTCACTAAAAAAAAGATTTATCATTTGATGAAGACATAAAGGTCAAATTTTGGCAAGACAAAAGTTTTGTCGCCTACAGAAAGTAGTGTGAAAATTGAACAAAAAATTTACTTCAAATACAAAAATATGTTACATGAGCAAATTAAGTAGTGGTGCTGTGAGATCTAAATTTAATATTTTGTATGACTTCCATGGGCTCGAAGGACTGCATCCATGCAGTTCAGCAATGATTCATACAATTTATTGATGAAGTCATTAGAAATATCAAAAAAAGCAGTCTTGCATGCCTCCCAGAGTTCATCAACATTCTTGGGTTTCATCTTCCATGCTTCCTCTTTCATCCTGTTCATGTCTGGTGACGGGGCTGGCCAGTCCAGGCGGATCTTGATCTTCTTTGCCTTGAGGAACTTTGAGGTAGAGATTAAAGTATGCGATGGAGCACCATCCTGCTGTGTGTCCCTTTTTCTAGTTAGGAATGTAAGAGGCAGCTAAGATTTGATATTTCAGACTATTAATGTTGCCTTCCACCCTGCAGATCTCTTGCATACCCCCAAACTGGATATAACCCCAGACCATGATTTTGCCACCACCAAAGTTCACTTTTTTGTGGCAAAAGGAGGATTTTTTCAGATGAATCCCATTGAATTACACCACAGTCGCCGCAAATATTGCAGGAGACCTACTGGAGTCCGCAGTGATCCGAGATTCACTCAGAAGACAGTGAAGTTTGGTGGAGACAAAATCATGGTCTGGGGTTACATCCAGTATGGTGGTGTGCGAGAGATCTGCAGGGTGGAAGGCAACACAGTCTGAAATATCAACAAATCTTACCTGCCTCTTACATTCCTAACCATAAAAAGGGATCAATTCTGCAGCAGGATGGTGCTCCATTGCATACTTCAATCAAGATCCTACAGGACTGGCTAGCCCAGTCACCAGACATGAACATCATTGAGCATGTCTGGGGTAGGATGAGAGAGGAAGCATGGAAGACGAAACCCAAGAATGTTGATGAACTCTGGGAGGCATGCAAGACTGCTTTCTTTGATGTTCCTGATGACTTCATCAATAAGTTGTATGAATCCTTGCCGAACCGCATGAATGCAGTCCTTCAAGTCCATGGAAGTCATACAAAATATTAAATTTGCATCTCACAGCACCACTACTTAATTTGCTTATGTAATGTAACATATTTTTGTATTTGAAGTACATTTTTTGTTCAATTTTCACACTACTTTCTGTAGGCGACAAAACTTTTGTCTTGCCAAAATTTGACCTTTATGTCTTCATTAAATGATAAATCTTTTTTTCAGTGAAACAAATATAGTTTTGTACATTCAACATCATTTGGGAGGGTCTTAGCTTTCATATGAGCCATTTCTGAAACCAATTGAATAATTCAAAGTCAGGTTATTAGCAATTGTTTCTAGAAAATGGATTAGCGACAAGACTTATGTCAGGGACTGTAGATGTCCAATCCAATTTGATTGGGAGCTCAGCCTCTCCCTGTCAAAATGGGATTGGACGTCTCGCGCCATCAATGGCCGCCAATGAGTTCAATGAGTGCCCTATAAAGGTTAATGTGGCCTATTTTATACTTGTGCTTTATGTAAAAAAATACATCTATTTTGATCAAACCAATCAATACCTTTATTTCACTGGCTGGTGTGGCTTCCTCAATGGTTTTTTCATACTGCTGCTTCAGAGCCTGAGTGGAAATCTTCTGTAGGTCCTCTCCTCCTGCGCGCATAACTAAATTAGACACAAGGAGAAGGCTGCCTCATTAAGTCCTTCACAGTGAGGGGAATGGAAAGTGAAATAATTCATTTCATTAAAAAACAGGCTACTTCTCATTTCATGAAACCGTAATGCAATTAGTCACTTTCCTCTTTCTAATATTTTACCATCCATAAGACGTCTCTTTGATTTTCTGCTGTGCCTAGAACATACAATCACCCGAAGGGCTGACAGATGTATTATTAATTTATGAAAAAACATTAAAGCTGTGTTTCCCCAGTTTGAGTGTTGTAAGTGCTAATATGGCAAAGTTACTGTATGGTCAAAATAAAAAGGAGTGTTGTTACAAGGTTTTTTTTTTTTGCTCCTGATCCGATCCCGATCGTTTTAGTTTGAGTATCTGCCGATCCCGATATTTCCCGATCTGATTGCTTTTTTTTGCTCCCGATTCAATTCCAATCATTCACGATAATTTTTCCCGATCATATAGATTTTGGCAATGCATTAAGAAAAAAATGAATAAAACTCGGACGAATATATGCATTCAACATACAGTACATAAGTACTGTATTTGTTTATTATGACAATAAATCCTCAAGATGGCATTTACATTATTAACATTCTTACTGTGAGAGGGATCCACGGATAGAAAGACTTGTGACTTTGTATATTGTGACTAAATATTGCCATCTAGTGTATTTGTTGAGCTTTCAGTAAATGATACTGGAGCCATGCCGAAATGCATGATGGGAAGTGGAACCATGACTGTGCGTAGTGCTACCAACTGATATATCTTCTCTGCGTAGGCAAATAACATAGGGTGTAAAGAAAAAGATCAATTGCTACCTTGCTTCCCCACATTGCTTCCCATGATATTTCTAATTGTAGGGAGAGGGATTGTAAGGCTTTAGTCAATTAAGAAAAGACACCAAAGGCTGCCAAAATTCACTCTACTCATTTTACGCTGCCTTTTATCTCTCTATATTGGTAAAACGGCGCGATTACAGATTGAGCGCAACAATGCGTGAGTGGGTCGTGCAACGCATGCACTAATTGCGTTAAATATTTTAACGTGATACATTTTTGAAAAAAAAAAAATTACCGCCGTTATCGGGATAAATTTGATAACCCTACCTTAAGCCTAAACTAAAGACTCTGGATGAGTGTAACATATTACAGTGGTACCTCTACATACGAATTTAATTCGTTCCAGGACCTTGTTTGTAAGTCGAAATGGTCGTATGTCGAGCAGGATTTTCCCATAGGACTACATTATAATTCCATTAATTCGTTCCAAAGCCTAAAAACATACACTAAATTCTTAATAAATACTGCTGGCACTGTTACAAATGGCAATTAAACATAGAAAAACAAATAAGTTATAAATAAATAATTCAGAATAATATAATAAGAAGAAGAATAATTAATAATTATTCCTGTAAATAATGTAACGAATCGGATTCTAATATGGCGGACACTTTTTACTGTCCCTGAACGCACCGCGAAGGTGACGTCTCAGTGAGATAGGTCGGTGCGGTAGAGATAATACTTTCGTTTTCTTGAGAGCGGTCAACTTCTTAAGACAATGGGCGTTTTGTGTTGGATAAGTTCTTAAATAAATGATAAAAACGTGACGAAGCTGGCGATTTCCTTGGCAATGTTACCACAATAATAATTGTCACCTTAACTTATAAATAGTGGCGAACGGTGGTCGGAAGAGGACCATGGAGCTGTATTGTTGAGCCAGTTCAGGGACGCGCACCCCAAGCTCATATTTTTCTATAACTTGCATCTTCATTTCAAAGGTAAGCATCACTTTTTTCCTTGTTTCTCCAACTGTATCAACTTTTTTTGAAAACTGTGTTGATTTCTCACACAAGAAAATCCACCGTGCGTTCGTTTGCAGTGCTGTCATGTCGTCGTATTTCGAGCAACTCGTCGGATGTAGAAACAAATGGCGGCTCAAATTTTACGTCGGATGTCGAAAAGATCGTGTGTCGAAGTGATCGTATGTAGAGGTACCACTGTATGTCTGTAGCGTTAAATACAATTAGAAAACGATTTAATTAAAATATATATATATATATTAAAAAAAGGCATGGCCGATATTTTTTTGCCGATTCCGATACTTTGAAAATGACGTGATCGGACCCGATCGATCGGTATCGATCGGGACATCTCTAGTTGTTACATATGATTAGGGTGACCACCAGTGTTGTCAGTAACGCGTTAGTTAGTAACGTGTTACTGTAATCTGATTACTTTTTTCAGTAACGAGTAATCTAACGCGTTCATTTTTCTAGTCCAGTAATTGATTAAAGTTAGTTTCCTTAGTGTCTCTGCGTTACTATTTCTTCATTGCCTCATAACGAATGTGGAATGAAGATTATTGTAGTCATGTACGAAGAGCATTTTGAATAGAAAATGCTAAAATAAAAGGTTCCCGGTACGTGTTTCCACGACAACATCTTAGCTATTTCCTGTTTTGGTCTCGCGTCACGTGTTGTGGGACTGAGGCGGGCGGGCATTTGCGCCGAGTGTTGAGACATTGCGAGGGAATGTTGATCTGTGGATATCCATGAATGAAGGTGAGTATTTTTCCTTCATTCTGGGGAGTATCAGCAAAAGGTTGGACCCCCTAAATGCGGGGCCGTTTCGTAGCTTTGCCGTAGCAACGACGGGCAGTCATAGCTCCAAGTGGGCAAGCTTTGCTTACATCATATGCGTGTTGCACATTTATGCCGTGAGGTGATGTGTTCGTTTAGCATCTGTGGGATGTGTTGTAAGTCCGATTGAGTGTAAAGTGCTTAGTTGCCGCCACGTTTTGTGGCCAAATTGACCGCGTGTGTGTTGAGAGGAGTAGGGATGGGCGATACCAGTGATTTTGGATTCGATCCGATACCAAGTAATACCAAGGCCAAATATCACGATCCCGATCCGATATCGATACCGGAAGTTCATATTTATATATATATACAGTATGTTATATACAACCCTGCAGTTCTCAGCCATTCTGATGATATCTAATGTACAACTACACCAAGCACTCAAAAACTATTAAAAGTCTCTGTGTCAAATATGCATTGCAATGGAAAAACTGCTGCTTTTAATAGCTAGCAAAGCAGTGTCCCTACAAACTCACAAACCAATCCAACAACAAAATCTGATTACCGTAGTCAGTCTCACTCTAACCATGACCCTTAAATTCGTATGCACAAACTATTTCCCTGCTACATGTTGTATTTGATCAAATTTTAACCTACCTAAGTTAAATAATTTTGATCTAATTAAAGAACAAATTAATAGTAGCATGTTACCGCCCTTTAATGGTAGATCATTAAAAACAAATCCAATAAACAATAGCACTTTCCCTTTTTGAATTTTATTTTACTAACACAATTTTGAAATAATTGAAACAGACCTTTAGACCTTTGACAAAATAAAAGTAAATAGCAACAAAACATTAGAAATCAAGCATTTAATTGTTTGTAACATAAAACAATATGGAAATTTTAAAATGTTAAGTAATAATTTATATATTTTTTTTTTATACCCAACTTGCTTGCTTGACTTGTCACTTGACTATCCTATGGACGGTGATGTGGGCTGATTTGTCCTCATTGCATCAAAAATTAATAAATTGGAGACTCACATTTAGTTTACAGTAATACTTCACCGTTAAATATGTCACTATGGTCATTTTACCTTTTTTATATAATGCGGTATGAACTTTGCTTTTCACAAATAAGATGTAGCTATAACTTTCCATTACAAAGCATAGTGCTGCAAAGTTCTTTTTATGTAAGATGACAAAAACGCCATATTTATCGTTTCATATTTCACATCAGCCACTAACGCTTATATCGTGTCTGATTATCTATTAGCACCTCCATTACCTGGATAAGTCCTGCCTTTCGCAAACGCCACTTCTAAAGTACTTTGCTTTTGCTTCAGCGGCGTGGTCTTATCTTTTCTCCCGTCCTCCTCGGCTTGAGTGGCAAGTTTTTCATTCATTTCGTCGCGTGCTTCGGGATGCACCTTTCTTAAGTGTTTTGTGAGGTTTGTGGTATGAGGCACAAACTGTGCACTTAGCCTCGTTGCTATTTATTATAATGAAATATGTCCAAACCAGACTTCTTTTACGATCCGTCGTCGATGCTGCAGCCATGCTACCAGGCTGGTAGTACCAGCTTCCAAATGTTTGTTTGTTGTGACTGTGTTGGTGCCTCGTGAGAGGTGCGGAGGAAAAGCATGCTGATCGACACAGGATAGGGACGTAAATGGGGGCGGGAGCAGACGCAGGTGTACTGCTTATGTGCATGTAGAACGTGAAATAGACCCTACCCACGTGACGTCACAACTCCTTCCTCCTGACTGGTGCCGTCCAATTGTCCGTCAACACATCATGTTTCCCTGTTACGGCTACGTACATTCCTCCTATTTACGACGTGTTTTTCTGCTCGTTAACATTAATAATCAAAATGGTGAAGGCGTGTGTGGCGGTCGGTTGCAATAACAGAGAAGATAGACGGAGAAGACGGAGAGACTTGAAGTTCTACCGGATTCCGAGAGACCCGGAGAGAAGAGAGCGAGATGGGCTGCTGCAATTCGACGAGAAAACTGGGCTCCAAACGATTACCACAGATTATGTAGTAGTCATTTTATATCTGGTAAGATGCATTTAATATATATTTAGAGGGTTTTGGGCTGACAACCACAATTAAGATCATTGCTAGGCTAATCGCCGACAACATACACGTATGTATGTAGTGAGAGTGCTATCGCTAAACCATATAAACATTAAAAGCCCTAACTCCATTGACAAACGACATGAAATACATTAGACTTGACAGTGGATGTTAGCAATAACAAAAGATTTTGAATTGAAAATTTCGTAACTCACCTTTCCAAGCACAAGATAGATTCCTGCCGAATTTTCGTGGACGAGGACCTGTTTCACCCAACCAGCAACGAAGTATTTATAAGCCTCCAAGCTCTTAAAGTTTTTCAAACTTTCGTGAGAATAGGCTGATTTTGTGTGGACAAGATAGTTGTACAGTTCAGGGTAGCTAGCAGATGTCAGGCAAATACGGCGGAGACAGCGGGTCGAAAAACATCGATTTAGGCATCAAATATGGATCTGGCGAATGGATAAACTGAAGCTTTTCCACATAACGCCTTTTATGCAACGCATCAAGTGAGTTTACGGCATCCGAAAGCACCGGGTCTTCCATGAAATGCATTATAAATTGCTCGATCAATTGAGACCATTGATAATACAGACACAAAATGACGGAGAAGTGGGCGGAACCATACAGCGAGCACGTGATTTTGTGACATCGGTGGGTAGGGTCTATAGAGGTTAGATTTTGTGCCCGAACCCGAACGCGACCTGACCCGACCCGACCCGAATGTCGGGTCGGGCCCACATTTTAAGCATTCACGTTCCGGTCAGGTCGGGTCGGGCCGCCATGCCGGACTAATAAATTATTTAAATAAAAAAAAAAAATGGAGAGCAGGCTCTCTGTATTGCGCTTTTGCTTGTGCGTGTGCACGAACGCCGTGGCGCCGGCCGCTTTTTCTTCTTGTCCTCCCGCTGTACCGTTTGCGCACGGCCGAGGCGCCGCCCTCATTTTCATTTTCTCCCTCTCTGCACCGAGTGTACACAACTCATCCTCTTGGTACTTTTCCAATATGGAGCAGAAAGAAGCTAAAAACAAACTGAAGACGGGGGAATGGAAGAGGCAAGAATGCACCGGTAGGAGTGAGGTGTGGAAAGAATTTCATTTGATCGTGGAAGATGCAACAAAAAACTGTGTCGGCTTCGTCGAATGTAACAAGTGCGGCACATTGCTCTCGTACGACAGCAAAAAGACTGGCACTTCGACGCTGAGCAGGCATCTTAAAAGCTGTGCGGGCAAAAAAGAAACTGCTCAAACATCTTTATTATCCTTTGTAAAGAGCAAGACATGAGGCAGGGGCCGCAAGTTGCCGACTGCAGTCAAGGCCAGCCCGCAGTTTAAAGCTTTTATTTCATTTTTATTTTTTATTTTGGTATTGTTGTCGTTACAATAAAGAATGTTATTTCAAAGCATTTGTAGTTTTTTTTTTTTTTTTGCTGCTGTTCCCTCTCCTTGTCAGAGAGGCACGTCCATGTGAGAACAATATCCCACACACTCAGAAATATGTTTAACAAACTTTCCCAGCGTTATTTCGTTGTGTGAATGCTTTGATAATTCTCAAAAAAATATGTAGATTATTTAAACATTAAGAAAACTTGCGTTTTTTTCTGCCAACTCGAAGAAATGAAAATAAATTGCTGCTGCTGCTGCGTTTTTTCCGCGTCACAAAAAAAAAAAAAAAATCAGGTTTTTCGGGCTCGGGCCTGCAAATCTAATTAAGTGATCGAGCTCGGGCCGGGTCGGGCCTCAATACCAGCGGGCCGTGTCGGGTCGGGCTGGATTTTTTAGGCCCGAACTAGGCTCTAACGTGAAAGGGAAAAGTACTATAAAAAGTGTGCACAAAAATATACCCAAAAAATACACAAAGAAAATATAATATTTTAATTCCAAATATTGATACTCTTGCTTGGGGATCGATACCTAAAACTTAACGCGCTGGATCGAAATATCGATATTTTGGTATCCATAGAGAAGAGTACTTCCGGGTTGTTAATGTGCACGGCTGCACGCGCATCTGCGCCCGCCACCACCTTTGTGTTTATTGCACTGTACAATCCACTTGTGTGTTGTTGATTATTGTGCCGTCAGTTTGCATTGTTTTACATTGGCACTGATATGCTATTAACCATAAGTTTTGACATGAGGCTTGATCTTAGAGTTAGCGGTGTTTAGTTGGTCTGGGGAGTTGATTTCAACAAATTCCAAGCAATTTGTCAGATATTTGTTAGTTTCAGGGCTCCGGAGTGACTAAGCTAGTGCGAAATTCTGATATTCCCCTTTAAATTCAATCATCGGAAAGTCAATTACATGTGATGACATTTGTCTGTTGTCATTCTTATGTTGAGGCGGCAAAGGGAGAAAAATGGGTAAAAAGTAACTGATAGATTACTTTTAAAATAACTTACTTTGATAATGAAGTAATCAGTAAAGTAACTAGACTACTTTTTTGAGGCGTAATCAGTAATCGGTAATTAAATTACTTTTTCAAGCAATCTGTGTCAACACTGGTGACCACTTCCATAAGGTCAAAATGGAGGACATATTAAAAAAAAAAAAAAACAATAATACATCGGACTTACAGTGTATTTTCATCAACAATAAAGTTTTGCACGGTTTATAGATCATATTCGTGTAACTAAGCGTTGTTAATCTTACTTTTAAAAAGTAGTTACAGTTACAAATTAATTCCACCAAAAAGTAATTGAGTTAGTAACTCAGTTACTTCAATGTACAGTCCCTGACAAAAGTCTTGTCGTTTATCCATTTTGTAGAAACAAAACCTGACTTTTAATTATTCAATTGGTTTCAGAAATGGCTCATATGAAAGCTAAGACCCTCCCAAATGATGTTGAATGTACAATAACATATTTGTTTCACTGAAAAAAGATTTATCATTTAATGAAGACAAAAAGCTCAAATTTTTACAGAAAGCAGTGTGAAAATTGAACAAAAAATGTACTTCAAATACAAAAATATGTTACATAACATAAGCGAATTAAGTAGTGGTGCTGTGAGATCCAAATTTAATATTTTGTATGACTTCCATGGGCTTCGGCAAGGATTCATACAATTTATTGATGAAGTCCCCAGGAACATCAAAGAAAGCAGTCTTGAATGCCTCCCAGAGTTCATCAACATTCTTGGGTTTTGTCTTCCATGCTTCCTATTTCATCCTACCCCAGACATGCTCAATCATGTTAATGTCTGGTGACTGGGCTGGCCAGTCCCGGAGGGTCTTGATCTTCTTTGCCTTGAGGAACTTTGAGGTATCCTTCTGCGGAATTTGTCCCTTTTTATGGTAAGGAATGTAAGAGGCAGCTAAGATTTGTTGATATGTCAGACTATTTATGTTGTCTTCCAGCCTGCAGCTTTCTCGCACACCCCCATACTGCATGTAACCCCAGACCATGATTTTGGTAATGATGTAACCACCAAACTTCACTGTTTTCTGAGTGAATCTCAGATCCATGCGGGCTCCAGTAGGTCTCCTGCAATATTTGCTGCCACTGTGGTGTAATTCAATGAAAGATTCATCTGAAAAATCCACCTTTTGCCACTTTTCCGGCGTCCATCCTTTTGACAGGCTGTGGGCCTTGGCAAATGCCACACGTTTTTTTAATTTTCTGCACCCTGAGAGATAAATAGCTTGAAATATCAAGAAATCTTAGCTGCCTCTTGCATTCCTAACCATAAAAAGGGAGAAATTTTGCAGCAGGATGGTGCTCCATTGCATACTTCAATCTCTACCTCAAAGTTCCTCAAGGCAAAGAAGATCAAGCTCCTCCAGGACTGGCCAGCCCGGTCACCAGACATGGGTAGGATGAAAGAGGAAGCATGGAAGACGAAACCCAAGAATGTTGGTGAACTCTGGGAGGCATGCAAGACTGTTTTCTTCGATATTCCTGATGACTTCATAAATAAATTGTATGAATCCTTGCCGAAGCCCATGGAAATCATACAAAATATTACATTTGGATCTCACAGCACCACTACTTAATTCACTTATGTTTCATAACATATTTTTGTATTTGAAGTACATTTTTTTGTTCAATTTTCACACTATTTTCTGTAGGCGACAAAACTTTTGTCTTGCCAAAATTTGACCTTTATGTCTTCATTAAATGATAAATCTTTTTTCAGTGAAACAAATATATTTGTGTACATTCAACATCATTTGGGAGGGTCTTAGCTTTCACATGAGCCTTTTCTGAGACCAATTGAATAATTCAAAGTCAGGTTATTAGCAATTGTTTCTACAAAATGGATAAGCGACAAGACTTTTGTCAGGTACAGTATTGCTCACTTGATTAAACTCCAAACTACTCATGCACAGGCTCAAATGCACTGATGTGACGAGGGATGTCAATGGAAAGCAACAATCGTGTTTTGATGATGTAATCACAAGAGGACAACACTTTCAGTGGTAAACTTTCGGTCTTTTAACCGAAAAAAAACCCCGAAAATGCAATTTTAGCTATTTTTGGCCGAAAGTTTTCGGCGCCGAATTTACGGTCACATCTCTAGTTTTAATCTGCAATGTAAGAAACACTCAAGAAGAACTAACCTGTTTCATAGTCACTTCCATGACTGGCGGCCACATTGTTATGGTGGACTCTGTCATAATGCGACACCTGCAAAAAGAAGACAAATCATATTTATTCTCACAAGAGGATGTTTGATTTGATTTGTGCATCATGCTTGGAATATTCAGGACAGATCAAAGAACAGAAAGTCCTGGATCATATAGCGTACCTCCTGCTGATTTTGAAAGATGCTTGTGGAAGGTGTGACTTCTCTGACATTGCTTCTCACAGTCACCTCGGAGGAACGGGAAAGCTCCTTCAAAGAGAAGAAAATTACACTAAATTCCCTCTTTCACTCTCAACACTCAGATACATGGTTATTTAAAAAAAAGTTATATTCAAAGCCAAATAATGGCAGATAAGGCGGGAATTTTACCGTTCAAATCAGTGGTAAGTAATAGTACTTCGTTAACTAAGTACAGTGGGGCAAATGAGTATTTTGTCAGCCACTAATTGCAAGTTCTCCCACTTGAAAATATTAGACAGGCCTGTAATTGTCAACATGGGTAAACCTCAACCATGAGAGACAGAATTTGGGAAAAATCACATTGTTTGATTTTTAAAGAATTTATTTGCAAATCATGGTGGAAAATAAGTATTTGGTCAATACCAAAAGTTCATCTCAATACTTTGTTATCTACCCTTTGTTGGCAATAATGGAGGCCAAACATTTTCTGTAACTCTTCACAAGCTTTTCACATACTCCTGCTGGTATTTTGGCCCATTCCTCCATGCAGATCTCCTCTAGAGCAGTGATGTTTTGGGGCTGTCGTTGGGCAACATGGACTTTCAACTACCTCCACAGATTTTCTATGGGGTTGAGATCTGGAGACTGGCTAGGCCACTCCAGGACCTTGAAATGCTTATTACGAAGCCACTCCTTTGTTGCCCTGGCTGTGTGTTTGGGATCAATGTCATGCTGAAAGACCCAGCCACGTAACATCTTCAATGCCTTTGCTGATGTAAGGAGATTTTCCACTCAAAATCTCTCGATACATGGCCCCATTCATTCTTTCCTTTACACAGATTAGTCACCTGGTCCCTTTGCAGAAAAACAGCTCCAAAGTATGATGTTTCCACCCCCATGCTTCACAGTGGGTATGGTGCAATTAAGTATTCTTTTTCCTCCAAACACAAGAACCTGTGTTTCTACCAAAAAGTTCTATTTTGGTTTCATCTGACCATAACACATTCTCACAGTCCTCTTCTGGATCATCCAAATGCTGTCTAGCAAACCGCAGACGGGCCTGGACGTGTACTTTCTTCAGCAGGGGGACACGTCTGGCAGTGCAGGATTTGAGTCCCTCGCGGCGCATTGTGTTACTGATAGTAGCCTTTGTTACTGTGGTCCCAGCTCTCTGTGTGTGCTGTGAGATCCAAATTTAATATTTTGTATGACTTCTGAGGGCAGCACCACTACTTAATTCGCTTATGTTATGTAACATATTTTTGTATTCGAAGTACATTTTTTGTTCAATTTTCACACTACTTTCTGTAGGCGACAAACCTTTGTTTTTATGTCTTCATTAAATGATAAATCTTTTTTCAGTGAAACAAATATATTTTTGTACATTCAACATCATTTGGGAGGGTCTCAGCTTTCATATGAGCCATTTCTGACACCAACTGAATAATTAAAAGTCAGGTTATTAGCAATTGTTTCTACAAAATGGATAAGCAACAAGACTTTTGTCAGGGACTGTATATACAATTTATTAACAATCTATTTATACATTATTTATAATTGATTCCGCATGTTTTCCTTAAGTATTAAGTTTCTGATGTGAAATTGAGTGATTTATTATCTGTTGAAAACTTGCAGTAAATAAATAAATAAGTTGCTATTTTGGGCAAAAACTTATATGATATGTTTCATATTGCTATCGATCCTGAAAATATAGGTGATTATCTCTGCATTTGGTGTTTTTTGTGCATCTTGTGTAAAATCTGTGAATTGTATAGCCATTTTCCCATTCATTTCTAATGGCATTTAATGCGTTAAATGCCATTGACGGGCATGTTTGTCCATTCTATTGATAGCCCTGGGCAGGGCTAAGATCTGTATAGCTACACAGGAAAGACCTAGAGTAATTTCTCCAGAAATTGCAGTTTCTAGTTTTACAACCATTTTAAGTTTTGTTATACTTACATAAAAAGATAATTAATCGGGATTTTATATGGGAAAGACTTTGAATTTTTTGATATCGCTGCTCATGGAGACTCATATATTGCTAAGGTAGGTGCCTGTTTTGGTTTTAAGTCGGTAGCAGCTTTGGTTTTGAAAATATTTGAATTTTAAGTTTTTGACGGATCGGCCCTGTTTCCCGGTTCCTGTCAAGTATATATGAAATATATGATCAGGCTGTTTAGGATAGCAATACTTTTCGCCAAGATCGTCATCCACTGAATATGGTACGCCCGCCGGTGTCGTGCCAATGTAGTTACCCCCGTCAAAAATTGTATCCCCTGGAGGGAGCCACTGCGCTGCACTGATTTGCTTGATTTCTGTGTTTTGGTGATGTAGCTACCTACGAGGTTTTAAAACATGACCCATCCATCCATCCAAAAAAAAAAAAAAAAATTCTGTTGTTTTTTTTCCAAAATTTCCAGGTTCGTAGTGAATCAGTATCAGGCACACTTTTGCTCAATAGACGATGTTTATTGATTAGAAAATGCAGAATAAATGAGATTTATTGATTACAATCCCCCAAAAGCAAGCAAACAAATGGTAACATGATGCTAGATTTGAGTTTGTCAATCTCAGAATCCCCGTGTTAGGTTACAGCACAACTAGTTCTCCCTTAGAAATGAAAATCGCTTACCGTGACAAATGAGTGGGAAGCCAACAACACTCCAGTAAAGCGTCAAAAGGACAAAAGCTGGGCGATCCATACTTAATCCACCAGCGGACTTCACTGGTCGCCCGGAAATGTTTGGTTTTTGTGGACAAATTTTACGTCAGATGTCGAAAGGATCGTATATCGATGTACCACTGTATAATAAATGTGTTTGCCACTCCTTGCAAATGAATAGCATGTGAGCCAGAAGTTGATTATTTGAGCTTGTCTCCCTTGCTGTTAACAAGCAAGAAACAGCCACTTACTAAAGCCACTTATGTCAGCATTATAATATCTTTTCAAATGTTCAACAAGCTTCCAAACACGGCATGGATCCTTGATAAAACATCTGTGAAGGGAATGTGACTGCAAAGTGCTTTCTGTTGAGGTGCGAGAGCAGCAAGTCGATGAAACAGAGCCAGGCATTTCTCACACACACCTCAATGTAAAATTTAGCATTCAGCTAGGTCTTTCACGCTCAGTGCATCCACTCTGCTTTCCATCTCAATGAACAGATGGCAGCGAGTGAATGGAGGGCCAGATTTGACCTTGCTTCACTGGGAGCAAGCAGAAACAGATGTAACATGTTCTGGCATTTGCTGTATGCGGTCGTGAAAAATTGATGACCCACATTGATCATGACCTTTTTCGATTGACAAATGAGAATGGCATAGTGTCACATTCACATCTCCAGGGGGAACATTTTAACGGCAACAGGTCCCATTCACTACCTTTATTTAGTTATACCTTAGCAAATTCACTATAAAAGGTGTAGTAACTACAGATAGACCGATATCGGCGCCGATATTTTGAAATTTGACCTATATCGGTAGCGGTGTTTTTGTTAATTTGACCAGCCAATATGAAAAAAATCCATTTAAAACTTAGTTATAATTTCGGCTCAGATGGAGCCGCGCGTCTTTCTCTTGCATTAATACAGGTATAGTCCCCGGGTCGGGTAAACGGTACCTTATTGTACCTCACAGTATCCTATTTTATAGTTTACTTTATTAATATGACACGTTCTGTCCTCACTAAACATGAAGTTGTTCAGCTTGACAGGCAGCAAACAAGGCAATTGTGCTATTTGAAGCTTTTTACTTCCTTTACTTTTGACAATTTGTTAAACTGTAACACACATACATTATGTACACTTATGTTCAAAACGACACGCATTTTAACAATGAAAACACTTGGTGTTCAAACTAGGGCTGCAGCTATCGAATATTCTAGAAATCGAGTAATCGACTGAAAATTCTATGGACTAATCAAGTAATCGGATAAAACATTTTTTTTTTTTAGGCAAAGGGCAATTATAAATATAGAGCTGAAACAAATACTCGAGCAACTCGAGTAGCTCGAGTTTAAAAACTGATCCGAGTAATTTTATTCACCTCGAGTAATTGTTTATTTTGACAGCTCTAAGCATCACGTTTTGCTCGGACTACTTTTAATGCGGGACAACGCGCTGATGTCACGTGCGTAGAGGAAGAAGCAAAAAAAAAAAAAAAAACTTACATCAGCCGACAACCGCTACAAAGGACGCCGACGTTGCTAAATACTAGCCCGCACGATGCTACGTTGATAGCAGGTAGCGTCTGATGAGTCTCATAGAGATCACATGTATGTTGAACTAGATGCGAAATGACAGACTCGGCCGCGTCTGGGCAGCTTTAGTAAACAGCCGCCATCTTAAAGCAGAGCGCTAAGCGCTAATAAAGAGCGCTAAGCGCTAATAAATAAGATTAACGTTATTCACTAGCTCACGTAGCGTTAGCCCTGCGGAGGGCGAGGTTTCTATTAATTATGACCACTGTCGATGCGTGGCTAACGTGTCTTACATGCAGGCTTTAACATAACATAGCGTTGTGGAGTGATGAGGGTGTAAAATAAAAACTCAATAATGCTAACTATCAATTTTAGCTCCGTAGTCATTGCTGGATAAAACACCAAGTAGCACTGGTCCCTAATGTGCTACAATACAACCTGTATCATACATTCATTTTGAACACAGCAATAACTCAAAATCCTATCAGGACTTACAGTTTAGACTAACTTAAAACTTAACTAGAACTTAAAAATGGCTTGACACAAATAGAAATTCAATTGAAACACGTGGGAAAAAATCCTAACTTTTAAGTGATGTGTGTTATCAAGCGTAACAGCATTTTTAGGTATATATATATATATATATTATATATATATATATATATATATATATATATATATATATATATATATATATATATATATATACATATATTCTTTTTTTTTTTTTTTTTTTTTTTTAATTCTAGTTACCTCTGAGATGCAATTGTTGGCTGTTTTCAACAATATACATCGAAAATAAAGACATTGATTGACTGAAAATGGTTCAAGATTAGATGAAATGTCTTGTTTTCTCATGTATATTTATAATTGCTCTTCACCTAAAAATATATTTGTTTTATCCGATTACTCGATTAATCCATAGAATTTTCAGTCGATTACTCGATTACTAAAATATTCGATAGCTGCAGCCCTAAAATATACATGAGAAAAAAAGACATTTAATCCAATATTGAACCATTTTCAGTCAATCAATGTCTTTATTTTCGATGTACATTGTTGAAAACAGCCAACAATTGCATCTAAGATGTGACAAAAAAAAATTCACTGCTTTCACTCAAAAAACTTCTAGATCCTATTAAAAAAAACATATTTCTTACCTAAAAATATAATTACGCTTGATAACACACATCACTTGAAAGCTACGTGTTTTTCCCACGTGTTTCAATTTAATTTCCATTTGTGTCAAGCTATTTTTAAGTTTTAGTTAAGTTCTAAGTTAGTCTAAACTGTAAGTACTGGTAGGATTTGGAGTTTTTGCAGTATTCCAAATAAATGTATGATACCTGCTGTATTGGAGCACATTTATTCAGCAATGACTACTGAGCTAAAACTGAAAGTTAGCTTTATTATGTTTTAATTTTACACCCTCATCACTCTACAGCGCTGTGTTTTTACAGATTAAATAAAGCCTGTATGTAAGACACGTTTGCCACGCATCGACAGCGGTCATAATCAATAGAAACCTAGCCCTCCGTAGGGCTAAAGCTACGTGAGCGTGTGACAGTAACGTTATATTTATTAGCGATGAGAAGTCTACTGCTTAAAGATGGCGGCTGTTTACTAACGCTGCCTAGACGCGGCCGAGTCTGTCATTTCGCATCTAGTCTTAAATGCATGCGATATCAATGAGACGCATCGGACACTACCTGCTACCAAACTTGCATCATGCGGGCGTAGTTTTTAGCAACATCGGCGTAGTTTGTAGCGGCTGTCGGCTGCAGTAAGTTTTTTTTTTTTTTTTAATTGCTTCTTCATCCACGCACGTGACGTCAGCGCGTTGTCCCGCATTAATAGTAGTCCGGGCAAAACATGATGCTTAGAGCTAGCAAAATGAAACGATTCCTCGAGGTGAATAAAATTTCTCGGATCAGTTTTTAAACTCGAGTTGCCCGAGTATTCGTTTCAGCTCTAGTTCAAACGTCCATCTAGTCTGATCAGTAGGTAAATTTAGCAGATTAAATTAGCCTTATTTGCCTAACAAAACCGATATCTTAAATGCTACGAATGGTAACGTATTTATAATTCTCATAGCAAATCGCTCCCACACAACTCCACAAACTGTAGCTCTAAACTTAGTTACAAATGCATACACAAACATATATTAGCTGAAACAACTTACAGTCTCATGTCGGCCAAACCGAGCAAGTTTGCTCCTCAGTCATAAGGCGACAGTCAAGCCATACCCAACGCTGCCACCAGAGGGCAGTTATCCTCCATTGTTAAACAAAATGCAATACTTTTTGGATCGTTATTTTAAGGTTTAGGGGTACCTAATGCCCTTTAATGCCTGCAATATGAAGCAATTGACAGAGAACCTCGAAATTTGAAAAATAAGGTCTTAATGAAACCTTTTTTTTTTTCAAATTTGTAAAAAAATAACAACAAAATTAACATGTGCAATAAGCGCTCTAATATCTATAACCCTTGCTAAATTATGTTTTTTTTTTCTTCTCATGGAACCTGCAGATGCATGAGTTGACTCGCATCCATTATTTTTTTTTTGAGGAAAGATATTTCAAAATTCTGACTTAGTTTCAAAATCATGAAATCCTAAGTGTATCAAATGTGATACATTTGGCAAGAAGGAGTTAATTCAGACTTACACGGAAATTTGGGTTATGTCGACAGCGTAGGAACGGAACTCGTTAGTAACCCAGGGACTACCTGTTTTCAACCCTTCCTCTGATTGGTTAAATGGTAATGGTAAATGGAGTTACAATTGTATTGCGCCTTTCCACCTTTTTAAGGCACTCAAAACGCTTCACTTTACATCATCATATACCTACTGGGTTTAGTATCTTGCTCTAGGATACTTAGACGAGGTCATCGGGGCGGAGAATCTAACCCACAACTACTGGGTTGGGGAACTATTGCTCTACAACTGAAGTACATTACCCTCCCCCCAAGCGGCAAAGGCAGAGCCGCCGATGAAAAAGCTGTTCTCACACACACTGGAGAGTGAGAGGAACAGTTTTCTTGTGTGAGAAGCTCCAGACAGAAATCACGATTCAAAGGTAAATGCAGAAAGCTCCTCTGAAATTATCATAAACATCCCAGTACTCACATCTACTACTAACGTTACAGTGAGCAGCGGAATAATGTAAGAGCAGAGTAAACCTTAGCGCAGTGCTTCTCATTTATTTTCTGTTATGCCCCCCATGCCAAGATGTAAATGTTCCGCGTGCCCCCAACTCTCTGCCGCCACTATAAATATACTGTAGTATCATTTGTATATAAAATTCTTATTTTTATAAGTACACCTCTGCATAACATTGTGTTCTTTTTAATATTAAAATAAAAAAGTAATATAGATCAACTTTCAATAAAGTGTAAAAAAAACCAAAAAAACATCCATACTGTAAAAATACAGTCAAGTTAGATAGTTTGACCGTTTGATACTGAAATTTAAAAATGATTAAAATCAATAAATCAATAAATAATAATACATTCAAATTGATTAGCAACATTAACTCATCAGGATAATATGCCAAACAATTAGACCGAAAAACAAAAACGACAGTGTCATTGGACGGAGGGACAGTTTTTATTTTTGCTGCAGGCAGTATCAGCTCCTTTGCTGTGGTGTGGGGTTATTTTGCACTGAGCAACTAGGTATGCCACCTTATATGATGCTGACAGTGCTTGCTGGTTTACTTAAAGTAGGTAACCCGGATTGTTGGCAATATTTGGCACATTTTCGCTACAAAAAAAAAATCCTGCTGTCCGCTGCGAACATTTTTACACAAAGTAAACAGACTGGTCTTTCCTCGTCTCCCACTGTACTTAAAGCCAAATGTTGCATAGGCGTCATCATATTTCCTTGTCTTGGCTTTTCATATCTCTGGTGCTCTCTGCTGTGTGCTCTTGTTTGGCTAAAAAATACTACGCACAAGCCGAAAATGAGAGTGGCACTGCCACCCACTGAGTGGATGTGCAATTACACTTTATTCTAGTACGGCAAAAAGTATGTTCCCGTTGGTCATACGCGCCACCCCCAGCATCGCTCTGTGCCCCCCTGGGGGAGCCCGGCCCACTATTTGAGAAGTACTGCCTTAGCGGCAGCTCTGCTAACTTGTATTACGTTCCAAATTGTCTGCAAATTTTTTTGTCAACTTTATAAGAAATGTTTCTGAGTCCAGAAAATTCAGGCACTTCTGGAGCTATTATTTTCTCTGTGTGTGATTCAATAAACATTCTTTAGGCATCTCAATGAAGTTTAGTGTTTGCATTATTCAATTTTTTACGCCAATTTTTACACTTTTACTGCAAATGATTATCGACTCCAAAATCGGTTATCGTAAGCTCGCACTGAAATGTCACTGTCATTGCACTGCTAATGTCACAACATTATCACATGCATCTCACTAAGTAATATGTTCTCAGGGATCCTCAAACTACAGTGGTAAGAAAAAGTATCTGAACCTTTAGGAATTTCTCACATTCTTGCATAAAATAACCATCAAATGTGATCTGATCTTTTTCAAAATCACACAGATGAAAAAACAGTGTCTACTTTAACTAAAACCACCCAAACATTTATAGGTTTTCATATTTTAATGAGGATAGCATGCAAACAATGACAGAAGGCAGAAAATAAGTAAGTGAACTCTCTACCTATGGAGACTTAAAGAGAAATTGAAACCAATTTTTACCAAACAATTTAAGTCAGGTGTGTGCTCAATCACTGATGAGTGGTTTAAAGTTGCCCTGACCACTATGAAACACACACACAACTGGTACGAATTGTCCTGATGAGAAGGATTGTCTGATAAAATACTTAAATGTGATGGTTCACTTACTTCAGGGATGGCGTGGCTCAGTGGTAGAGTAGTTGTTCCCCAACCCAGAGGTCGTGGGTTCAATTCTCTGTCCTGATGAAGTCGCCTAAGCATCCTTGAGCAAGATACTGAACACCACATTGCACCTGGTGCTGCGTCACCAGTAGGTGGATGGCAATGTTGTGTAAAGCGCTTTGAGCACCTTGAAAAGTGGTATACAAGTATTAACACCATTTACTTTTTTCCCCCTTCTGCCATTGTTTGCATACTATCCTCATTAAAATATGAAAACCTATAAATGTTTGGTTGGTTTTAGTTAAAGCAGACAGTTTTTTTTATCTGTGTGATTTTGACAAAGATCAGATCACATTTGATGGTGTTTTTATGCAAAAATGTGAGAAATTCCAAAAGGGTCAGATACTTTTTCGTATCAATGTAGGTACTGTAAAATCTGGGTACTGCATATGCAATATTTGAGTAGTTACAATATATAATTTTTGCACTGTTACATCAATATCTATAATAATGCACTACTGTTACATCAATATCTATAATAATGCACTATCATATTAGCCATCTGCCTCCTTGCCTGAGTACTGTAAATTGTAATGCACGCACTGTTATATTACCACTACATCACCACTTGCTGCTAGTTACTTTTTCACCGTATTCCTACTCTGTGTACACTGTAAATTGTGTTTTTAATATTATCCTTATTGTGGTTCTTTTTATTTATTATTATTATTATTACTATTTATTATTATTTATTATATTATTGTGATATCCTTATAGTCTCTGACCACTCTCTTACTCAAAACAATGAATTTTTACTGTAATAAAATTTTTAAAATTTGCATTGAAAGTCTTACATGCATACTTTGTTCAGGTTACAGTTCTCTAATTAATGTTTCCCTCATGTTATAATTTATTGTATCATTTACCTGTATGCTTTAATATCACTACACTACTGTTATTATTTTACTCTAGGCTAATTAAGGGCTCAGGTTATTGTTTACTATATGATTATTGTCCAAAAAAATGCTGTTTTGTTCATCAAGGTAAAAGAACAGACACTTGTGTTGCTGGCTGGATGGTTTCCAACACCGTCCACGAAGTGGGCCAGTCTTTCAATGATTCCCGGGCCACTCCCCCCCCCAGTTCACCCCTGAGTGCCATTGACAGTGCGAGATTTCCAATCCATTCACTGCCAGCCTCTCCCAATCAAAATGGATTGGACGTTGCTGTAAATGAGTGCCCTATAAAGAATTAAACAATTGCAGACAAGAGCAGAAAAGCTCACAGACAGAGAGAAGAGCTAGGCCACCAGCTTGCGAACCTGGATAAGGACAAACAAAAGGGTGTCTTTCCACTTGTCTCCCTGGATAATGTTCACCCACAAGACCACAACATGAACCTGCTGCTACTCGTAAGCAGCTCCAAGGACTTGAAAAACTGCTGTAGACATTTCTGTCAGAAACATTTATCATTGTTGATTACATTGCCTCAAGTGCTAATGCTAGCGAATGTGGAGTGGAAAACAAACACCTGCGTTTTTCGTTTAGCTACGGGTTATTTTAATCACATAAAACTGGCTGCTTCTGCCAATGTTTTTAACAATGTGTTCCCACAGCAA
Source organism: Corythoichthys intestinalis (assembly GCF_030265065.1). NCBI lineage: Eukaryota > Metazoa > Chordata > Actinopteri > Syngnathiformes > Syngnathidae > Corythoichthys > Corythoichthys intestinalis. Next base: position 8,772,753 of record NC_080396.1, on the reverse strand, counting down.
CAATGGCAAAACAATGGCTCATATGAAAGCTAAAACCCTCCCAAATGATATTGAATGTACAAAAATATATTTGTTTCACTGAAAAAAGATTTATTATTTAATGAAGACATAAAGGCCAAATTTTGGCAAGACAAACGTTTTGTCACCTATAGAAAATAGTGTGAAAATTGAACAAAAAAATGTACTTTAAATACAAAAATATGTTACATAGCATAAGCGAATTAAGTAGTGGTGCTGTTAGATCAAAATTTAATATTTTGTATGACTTTCATGCGGTTCGGCAAGGACTCATACAATTTATTGATTAAGTCATCAGGAACATCGTAGAAAGCAGTCTTGCATGCCTCCTAGAGTTCATCAACATTTTGGGTTTCGTCTTCCATGCTTCCTCTTTCATCCTACCCCAGACATGCTCAATGATGTTCATGTGTGGTGACTGGGCTGGCCAGTCCCGGAGGATATTGATGTTCTTTGCCTTGAGGAACTTTGAGGTAGAGATTGAAGTATGCGATGGAGCACCATCCTGCTGCAGAATGTGTCCCTTTTTATGGTTAGGAATGTAACAGGCAGCTAAGGTTTGTCCTCCATGGTCGAATCAGTGCCCAGAAACCAGCATTAAACAAACAACAATTAAAAAACTGTGAGGCATTTGCCAAGGCCCACTGCCTGTCAAAAGGATTGACGCTGGAAAAGTGGCAAAAGGTGGATTTTTCAGATGAATCTTCCATTGAATTACACCACAGTTGCCGCAAATATTGCAGGAGACCTACTGGAGCCTGCATGGATCTGAGATTCACTCAGAAAACAGTGAAGTTTGGTGGTGGCAAAATCATGGTCTGGGGTTACATCCAGTATGGGGGTGTGTGAGAGATCTGCAGGTTGGAAGGCAACATAAATAGTCTGAAATATCAACAAATCTTAGCTGCCTCTTACATTCCTAACCATAAAAAGGGACAAATTCTGCTGCAGGATGGTGCTCCATCGCATACTTCAATCTCTACCTCAAAGTTCCTCAAGGCAAAGAAGATCAAGATCCTCCAGGACTGGCCACCCCAGTCACCAGACATGAACAGGATGAAAGAGGAAGCATGGAAGACAAAACCCAAGAATGTTGATGAACTCTGGGAGGCATGCAAGACTGCTTTCTTTGATGCTCCTGATGACTTCATCAATAAATTGTATGAATCCTTACCGAAGCCCGTGGAAGTCATACAAAATATTAAATTTGGATCTCACAGCACCACTACTTAATTTGCTTATGTTATGTAACATATTTTTGTATTTGAAGTACATTTTTTGTTCAATTTTCACACTACTTTCTGTAGGCGACAAAACTTTTGTCTTGCCAAAATTTGACCTATATGTCTTCATTAAATGATAAATCTTTTTTCAGTGAAACAAACATATTATTGTCAGGTTATTAGCAATTGTTTCTACAAAATGGATAAACGACAAGACTTTTGTCAGGGACTGTATATATACATATATATATATATACGTTAGGGCTGTCAAACGATTAAAAATTTTAATCGGGTTAATTACAGCTTAAAAATTAATTAATCGTAATTAATCGTGATTATTTGCAATTCAAACATCTATAAAATATGCCATATTTTTCTGTAAATTATTGTTGGAATGGAAAGATAAATGTAAGATAAATGTTAGTACAAGTTATAGAAATTTTATATTAAAACCCCTCTTAATGTTTACGTTTTAATAAAATTTGTAAAATTTTCAGTCAAAAAATAAACTAGTAGCCTGCCATTGCTGATGTCAATAATTACACAATGCTCATGGGTGCTTAAGCCCATAAAATCAGTCGCACCCAAGCGCCAGCAGAGGGCAGCAAAACTCCAAAAAACACAAGTAATAAGTTGGCATTGCACTGTGTTGTCATTTTAATCTGTTTGAGGGGGGCATGTGCGTTAATTGCGTCAAATATTTTAACGTGATTAATTCAAAAAAATTAATTACCGCCCGTTAACACGATAATTTTGACTGCGCTAATATATATATACAAAATTGTTTTTATTCGGTCTGGTTACTACCAATTACGTCAGAAACAAGTGACACTGTGTTTTCGTACCTGCAACCTGAAAGCTGCAGATTTTTTTCTTCTTCTATGGTTTTATGGTTTTATTACTGGCCAGTGGCCGCATACCGATGTCAGCATTTTTGTTTTACCTGTCCTGTTCAGCTACTTGACACCAGTGTTGTTTTTGTCAACAATGATGACAATGAAAATATTTCGTTAACGAACACTTTTTTCACGACGATGACAAGACGATAACGAGCTAAAACGTGTTTTAGGAGACTAAAACATAATGAGAAGAAATGCCAGTTTTCGTCGTGTTGTGTAGTTAGCCTGCATTGTCGGCAGGGGTGAAAGTGGGCCAGAACTGTCAGGAACGCAGTTCCGGTATAAGATTCAGGGCCGGAATGCTGTTCCGGTATAAGATTCAGGGCTAGAATGCTGTTCTGGTACATGGTGCTTCGATTCCGAAAATATGATGGTAACTGTCAAAACGCTATGTGAAGAAAAAAAAATGCTAAGCTGCTACACATGCAATTCATCTCCAAGAACGACCAACATCATATTTACATACACAAGTGTTAAAAGCAAGCATAATAAAGTGCTTGTTGTTAACACTTGTATATCTGTTGTAATCTGTTTCCACCAATATTTATTATTTATTCTATTCCACGGACGGCATGGAGGTTTCCCCAGCTGCTGCAGTTATCCGAGTCTGACGATGATGAGTCACATCAATGTGCGAATGCACGCAGCAAAGCAACTCATTTATCTGTTCAATTGGCTGACATACACGTGATCAGCAGAGATAGTTAGCTCTGATTGGTTCAAATGTGCATGTTTTCTGGAACAGCATAAAAAAAAAAAAAATTTTTTTTAATTGTTAAAGTAGACGTTTCCAAGTGAGGACAGCATAGACAGATTTAAATGACAGAGTGAAATGCCCCCTACAGTCCTTATGTACCGTATGTTGAATGTATATATCCATCTTGTGTCTTATCTTCTCATTCCAACAACTTATTTTACAGAATATATATATATAATTTACAGAAAAATATGGCACATTTTATAGATGGTTTGAATTGCAATTAATTGCGATTAATTACGATTAATTAATTTTTAAGCTGTAATTAACTCGATTAAAAATTTTAATCGTTTGACAGCCCTAGTTATGCTACTTATTCATTTCCTTATGATTAAAAAAAAAAAAAAAAGTCAATGTTTGCCCAATCATCAAAATATATTCCATTTCACTCTGCATAATATAAGTCATTCGTACTTATTTTTCTGAATGTATGTTGCTTATATCTTTGTTAAAAAAAAAAAAGTAAATGTTTACATTAACTTCAATTTAATATACATCCTATGTTTTTAAGTAGTTAAAATTGAGATATGGCATTCAGTATGTGAGGAAATGAGGGAAAATAAAACGTAGGAGATGGAGGTTGGGGTTATTGCTGTTTTAGTTCACTTTTATTTTGCAAATCATTGAAAAAAATACAATTTTGAATGAAAATCAGTTTTTGGATGTGTTATAGAAATAACTGCAAAAACAGTTTTCTTTGCATTTCAGCAAAACAGTTTTCTTTGCATTTCAGTAGTTTAAGAGGTTTGACCCCCAAGCCCAAAAAAAAAAGAAAGAAAGAGAAAAATCAATAAATAAATACAATTTCTGCAATGTTGCTTTAGCCTTTAAAGGTCTGTGCTGAGAGATAATAACACACTAAAATAGCATTAGCCTAGCATTCACGTTAACTGTAGGCTAATGCCAACGGCAAGGGTCCTGTTAAAGTCTCGGAAAACATTTTTACTTACAGCCCGTGGTATTCAGGTGGGTATAATAAATTGAAAATGCCCCTGCTGAATGTGTATTATCATCAAATTGACATTGTCTTCTTAGATAGACGCTACAATATGTGCTCTTCTGTCAATGTTCATTAAAAATAGTTGTAAACCTTTAATTATTTCTTTGTGGAGTAAAAAAAAATAATAATAATAATTTTACAGACAAAACATTTATAGTAAACGTCAACTAAAACTACACGATGCAATACTAGTATCGCGATCGGGACAATACTCTTCAAAATGTAATAAGATATGTAATATTTTATCATTTGCATAAATATTGCGCTTGATGATTTGTAAATTACATCGTATGATTTCCTGCGATTGCAGAGATTTAAAGAAATAGTATAGCATACTAATATGAGTTGTTTCCCAATGTCTTTAGATGAATAAAAATCAATTTTGACTCAATTAAAAGTAATACGAGCAAATTTGTTATTTCAGAAGTGTTTATAACTTCGTATAAATCTTTGCCAATAAAGCAGCTCTCGCTTCCTAAAATGTTGACGATTCCTGAACAAGACGGTGTTTTTGTGTTCACCTGCACAGTTCTCTGCTGAAAATGGTACTGGGTGCTGCTGGACTGGGAAGACGAGGAGGTAAAGCCTTGGTTTTCAAACTGTTTCTTTACACTGGCCAGGCCACCAGGTAGTGAACAGGCCTCTGACTCCTCCATAACCTGACATAGCAAGACAAATACATAAAAAAGAAGAGAAATTTAAAATATAAGTTTACAAACACTACTTCAAATATTTTCAAAAAAGTACTTTTGTGAAAGGAATATAAAACTGAGGTTAAGCAACCAGGTGTACTCAGCCTTGTCCTTGTAGCTATTCATAACAATACTGTACATTCTTACCGCACTGCAAACATTCATTATTTCTTGTCCATCCACGTCGCTATGCAGAAAAGTAAAGCATCCCACATTACAATATAAGACCTTGTCAGTTCTTTGTAGTAGGCTTTGAAATGATGTTCGTGGAGGATTAAAAAGACAAAGTCCGATTTATTTGCAAAGTGACGTCGAACCACACTATAAAGGCTTTTTAAATAGATAGAAATGAATATACAGTGCCTTGCAAAAGTATTCGGCCCCCTTGAACCTTGCAACCTTTCGCCACATTTCAGGCTTCAAACATAAAGATATAAAATTTTAATCTTTTGTCAAGAATCAACAAAAGTGGGACACAATCGTGAAGTGGAACAAAATTTTATTGGATAATTTAAACTTTTTTAACAAATAAAAAAACTGAAAAGTGGGGCATGCAATCTTATTCGGCCCCCTTGCGTTGATACTTTGTAGCGCCACCTTTTGCTCCAATTACAGCTGCAAGTCGCTTTGGGTATGTTTCTATCAGTTTTGCACATCGAGAGACTGACATTCTTGCCCATTCTTCCTTGCAAAACAGCTCGAGCTCAGTGAGTTTGGATGGAGAGTGTTTGTGAACAGCAGTCTTCAGCTCTTTCCACAGATTCTCGATTGGATTCAGGTCTGGACTTTGACTTGGCCATTCTAACACCTGGATACGTTTATTTTTTAACCATTCCATTGTAGATTTGGCTTTATGTTTTGGATCATTGTCCTGTTGGAAGATAAATCTCCGTCCCAGTCTCAGGTCTTGTGCAGATACCAACAGGTTTTCTTCCAGAATGTTCCTGTATTTGGCTGCATCCATCTTCCCGTCAATTTTAACCATCTTCCCTGTCCCTGCTGAAGAAAAGCAGGCCCAAACCATGATGCTGCCACCACCATGTTTGACAGTGGGGATGGTGTGTTCAGGGTGATGAGCTGTGTTGCTTTTACGCCAAACATATGGTTTTGCATTGTGGCCAAAAAGTTCAATTTTGGTTTCATCTGACCAGAGCACCTTCTTCCACATGTTTGGTGTGTCTCCCAGGTGGCTTGTGGCAAACTTTAAACGAGACTTTTTATGAATATCTCTGAGAAATGGCTTTCTTCTTGCCACTCTTCCATAAAGGCCAGATTTGTGCAGTGTACGACTGATTGTTGTCCTATGGACATACTCTCCCACCTCAGCTGTACATCTCTGCAGTTCATCCAGAGTGATCATGGGCCTCTTGGCTGCATCTCTGATAAGTTTTCTCCTTGTTTGAGAAGAAAGTATGGAAGGACGGCCGGGTCTTGGTAGATTTGCAGTGGTCTGATGCTCCTTCCATTTCAATATGATGGCTTGCACAGTGCTCCTTGAGATGTTTAAAGCTTGGGAAATCTTTTCGTATCCAAATCCGGCTTTAAACTTCTCCACAACAGTATCTCGGACCTGCCTGGTGTGTTCCTTGGTTTTCATAATGCTCTCTGCACTTTAAACAGAACCCTGAGACTATCACAGAGCAGGTGCATTTATACGGAGACTTGATTACACACATTTGGATTCTATTTATCATCATCGGTCATTTAGGACAACATTGGATCATTCAGAGATCCTCACTGAACTTCTGGAGTGAGTTTGCTGCACTGAAAGTAAAGGGGCCAAATAATATTGCACGCCCCACTTTTCAGTTTTTTATTTGTTAAAAAAGTTTGAATTATCCAATAAATGTTGTTCCACTTCACGATTGTGTCACACTTGTTGTTGATTCTTGACAAAAAAAAATACATTTCATATCTTTATGTTTGAAGCCTGAAATGTGGCGAAAGGTTGCAAGATTCAAGGGGGCCGAATACTTTTGCAAGGCACTGTATATCCAGGTAAAATAGCAGATTGGACGTCTACTAGTGGTGAAGTCACAGCAGAAAGATGAAAATAGTTTGTTTTTCTTAAATTATTTCCTGACTCATATATCGGCATATCATAGTTATCGTGAGCCTTGTATCGAAAATTGTATAGTATCGCAAGGTACCCAGAGGTACACCTGTGGTTGCCTGGTTCACCAGACTCACCGCTATTCCAGCTATTGAGTCTGGCCACCATTCAGCGGATACAATTTCCAGGGCGGAGCAAGCCACAGCAAACAGACAGTGGAGTGGACCAATCAGCGACGGGCAGACGTGACGTTAGTAAAACGACGAGGGCAGGACGAGGGTCTTGCGCGCGGAAGTGCGAGGAGAGCGGAGTTTATTCAACATGGCTAGCGCGAGACAGACTGTTGTCAATGACTCTTGTCGATGTGTTTTTGGTAATTTAAAACTGATTTTACTGTGGATTGGAACATATTCTCGACTCTCCTGTTCACTATCTGTGTTGTTGTGGAGACGACTTCCGACGCGCAAGAGTGACATTGCTCGTTAAGAACACGTCACACAAATAAACGAATCTGATTTGTCGATTGATTTTGTACCTGCTCGAGAGGCCGTTAATGGGCTGGTTCCCAGACTTTTCTCTCAGTGTTTGAAAAATACAGGGAGAACAGTCTGGCCATGCCAGGTAACACCTGTGGCAGCAGCTCTATGATTACAGTGAAAAAAAAAAAATAATTTTTTCCTTCATCAGAAATTGTTGTGACATGTTTTGGTCTTGAATTCTATTTTTAAGGTCTTAAAAATGTCTTTAAAAGCATTAAACTTGACTTTTAAAAGGGTGCAAGAACCCTGTTGCTAAAGTAACACGCAACGGCATTTTAACTACTTGGCTGACAAATGGCGGATAAGATAAAATACATTTGCTTCTCAAAATTCAATTTATAGTCAGGTCCAATTTATGTTTTTTTTTTTTCTTTGTCTGATGCATTTTTGAGTAATTATTTGCACCCCCCCCCCCCCCCAACTCTCTGGCGCCACTGTAAATAGTATCGTTTGTCTATAAAATTATTGTCATTAAAAGTACACCTCAGCATAACTTGTGTCCTTTTTGATATTAAAAAATAAAAGAGTATTATAGACAACTTACAATAAGGTTTAACTTTATTAACATTGTTTTGGTTGTAACAGAAAAGACTTAAAGCGCATCACTTTGCCTGAATTAAAAAGATGAAAAAGTCAAATCCAAGGTATATCTTTTGATCATTTGCTCCTTAAAAATAACATTTCTAGGGCTGTCAAACGATTAAAATTTTTAATCGAGTTAATTACAGCTTAAAAATTAATTAATCATAATTAATCGCAATTAAGCGCAATTCAAACCAACTATAAAATCTGCCATATTTTTCTGTAAATTATATATATATTCTGTAAAATAAATTGTTGGAATGGAAAGATAAGACACAAGATGGATATATACATTCAACATACGGTACATAAGGACTGTATTTGTTTATTATAACAATAAATCCACAAGATGGCATTAACATTATTAACATTCTGTTAAAGTGATCCATGGATAGAAAGACTTGTAGTTCTTAAAAGATAAATGTTAGTACAAGTTATAGAAATTTTATATTAAAACTCCTCTTAATGTTTTCGTTTGAATACAATTTGTAAAATTTTCAATCAAAGAATAAACTAGTAGCCCACCATTGTTGATTTGTTGATGTCAATAATTACTTACACAATGCTCATGGGTGCTGAAGCCTATAAAATCAGTCGCACCCAAGCACCAACAGAGGGCGGAAAAAACTCCATAAAACAATTAACAAGTGGGCATTTCACTCTACTGTCATTTAAATCTGTCTGAGCGGGATATGTGCGTTAATTGCGTCAAATATTTTAACGTGATTAATTTTAAAAAATAATTACCGCCCGTTAACGCGATAATTTTGACAGCCCTAAAAATTTCATAAAATCAATAATTAAGAATGTATTTAAATTGATTAGCAACATTAACCCATGAGGACAATATGTCAAAAAAATACAAACAAAAAGTACAGTGTCATGGGACAGGGACAGTTTTTATTTTTGCTGCAGGCAGTATCAGCTCCTTTGCTATGGTGTGGGGTTATTTTGCACTGAGCAACTTGGCATGCGACCTTACACGATGCTAACAGTGCTCGCTGGTTTACTGATATAACGCTGACAAATCGGGAAGTCAAAGCCAAACGCTACATACACGTCGTCATATTTCCTCGTCTTCATATCCCCAGTGTGCTTTGCTGTGTGCTCTTTTTTGGTTAAAAAATACTGCGCACACTCTGAAAATGAGAGCATCACTGCCACCCACTGAGTGGATGTGCAATTACACTTTATTATAGTAAGGCAAAAAAGTATGTTCCCCAAGGTCACATGCGCCACTCCTGGCATCGCTCTGCGCCCCCCGCCCCACTAGCTAAGAAGATCTGCTTTAGAGCGACGTATAGTCCGCAAAATACCGTACATTTGAAAATAACAATAATAATATAATACATTTGCAAAATGAAAAATAATATTTATGGGAATTGTTTTCCTTTTTGTTTCTTTAATGAAAAAATCAAAAAACAGACTTTGCACTGTTTCCTCTTTTTATTTGTAATTTTAAAAGTGTAAAATCAATAGAAAACAAAAAGTAAATATTTTAAATTTCTTTATTAAAAAAAAAAAACACTAAAGATAAGATTACATAAAAGAGATACAGTTTTCCCCTTATTAATAAAAGAAAATGAAAACAGATTTTAAAAAGACAAAAAGGAAGAATATGAAGACACATTCCCCGGACACTGCACCATGCTTTCAAGTAGGGGGCCGTCCCACACTCCGCTTCAGTCGTTCGAAGTCGGTCGCAGTTATTTTCAAACACGTGCAGCGATCCAACCCCGGATTTAGGTTGAAAAAGTATGAAAGCTGTACTGTACACAAAAAGGAAAAATCGTCTCAGGAGGGATTTGTTCGAGGATTCATTATAATTTTCGTACCATGCCTGCATTTTGAAAAAAATTGTGAAAAAAAAATCAATGGGAGAAACTGCTACGACATTGGCGTCCTAATTCGCAATATTTACGTAAAATAATTGCTACATGCCCAGTTCTTGGCTCTTTTAACAAAGAATTGAAAATGTTTTACATCCATATCTATAAAGATTTCAGGGATTTATGCATTTATTCACAATCATTTTCAACGTAAAAAGCTCTTTGTGGTGATAAGATGGTGCCACAGTGGCTTAAAGACTAGCAGCACATTCAACATATTTACATAAAATCAATGCTAACTGCCCTGTTTTTTTTTACTTTTAACCAAGAATCGAGAATGTTTTACGTCCGTATCTTTAAAGGATTCAGGGATTTACGCATTTATTCACAAGAATTCTCAACGTAAAAAGCTCTCTGTGGTGACAAGGCAGCGCCACGGTGGCTTAAAGACGAGCAGCACATTTGACATATTTACGTAAAATAAATGCTAACTGCCCTGTTTTTTTGCTTTTAACCACGAATTGAAACTGTTTTACACCCATATCTATAAAGAATTCAGGGATTTAAGCATTTATTTACAAGAATTTTCAACGTTAAAAGCTTTTTGTGAGGATAAGGCGGCTCCACGTTGGCTTAAAGACTAGCAGCACATTCGACATATTTATGTAAAATAAATGCTAACTGCCCGTTTCTTTGCTCTTTTAACAAAGAATCGAGACTGTTTTACGTCCATTTCGAGAAAGAATTCAGGGATTTACGCATTTATTCACAAGAATTTTCAACGTAAAAATCTCTTTGTGGCGATAAGGTGGTGCCACAGTGGCTTAAAGACTAGCAGCACATCCAACATATTTACGTAAAATAAATGCTAACTGCCCGGTTTTTTACTTTAACCAAGAATCGAGACTGTTTTACGTTCATATCTATAAAGAATTCAGGGATTTAAGCATTTATTTTCAAGAATTTTCAACGTTAAAAGCTCTTTGTGGTGATAAGGCAGTGCCACGGTGGCTTAAAGACTAGCATCACATTCTACATATTTACGTAAAATAAATGCTAACTACACGTTTTTTTTGCTTTTAACCCAGAATCAAGAATATTTTATATCCATATCTGTAAAGAATTCATGGATTTAAGCATTTATTCACAAGAATTTTCAACGTTAAAAGGTCTTTGTAGTGATAAGGTGGTCCCACGGCGGCTTAAAGAGCAGCAGCACATTCGACATATTTACGTACAATAAATGCTAACTGACCAGTTTTTTATTTTAACCAAGAATCAAGACAGTTTAACTTTCATATCTATAAAGAATTCAGGGATTTAAGCATTTACTTACAAGAATTTTCAACGTTAAAAGCCCTTTGTGGTGATAAGACGGTGCCACAGTGGCTTAAAGACTACCAGCACATTCGACATATTTACGTAAAATACATGCTAACTGGCCTGTTTTTTTGCTTTTAACCATGAATCGAGATTGTCTTACGTCCATATCTATCAAGAATTCAGGGATTTAAGCATTTATTTACAAGACTTTTCAACGTAAAAAGCTGTTTGTCTGTGTTTCCACTCAGCTTTGATGGAGATAGGCCCCCTAATAATCACCCCTGCGCCCCATTCTCTTTGGGAGTGACCTGAATGGATAGGATCAGGAATGAGCATATCAGAGGGGCAACACATGTTAGAGGATTCGGAGAGAAAGTCAGAAAGGCCAGACTTCCATGGCTTGGGTATGTCCAGAAGCAAGAAAGTGAGTATCTTGGCAAAAGGATGCTAAATTTCCATATGCCAGGAGGTCTAGAGGACGACTACAAAGGAGGTTTATGGGTGTAGTTAAAGAGGACATGAAGGTAGTTAGTGTGAGAGCAGAGGATGCAGAGGACTGGGTTAGATGGAGTCAACTGATTTAATGTGGCGACCCCTGAAAGGAAAAGCCGAAAGGATTTGTAATTATGCTCAAAAAAGACAAAATGACCGTCAAAATAGGAGTCAATTCATTTGATCATTGATTAGTTTTTGATTAGTTGATAAATGGCGGCAGTGCTAGTTGGCATACATAGGAAGACAGACATTAATACAATGTGGTTTGCGACAAAGAGTGTTATGAAACATGTTTAACATCTAAATCAAGTAGGCAAAAAAGCATGTTGCACAATATAATCCCACATCGGTTAATCACGCTTGATTTTACGCAGGAATAAAAGTCAAATCTAAATTTATTTTTTGTTGGATGATAGGCAAGGCACACTAGAGTTCCTGAGGCACCTTGTCCCGTTTGTGTGGATATGCTGACGACAGCTGCCTGAGGTAGGGAAAGGAAGAAAAAAAAAATATAAAATCCCATGCAGATTTTGTCTGGCAGCTAGGCCCGAGCTCTCAGCTGTCAGCGCTGCCACATGAGGCCTGACACTGAGCATTAAGTGAGGTCAGGGAGGTTATGGCATTGCAACGCTGGCTATTATAGCGGTGAAGTGCAGGAAAAATGATTCAGTGCATCCTGTTTGAAGCTGTGCCTGCCATGCTTTTGTACTGCTTTTATGTGACGGAGAGACACAGATTATGGCACAGTTCAGGGAATTTGTACACAAACTCGATGGATGGATGTTTTTAAAGTGGTTTTGCTGCAAAACCCTAAAGTTAGTGCACCCGCGTAATCCAAACATTACGGTAAATGCATTCCGACCGAGCGGCATGACAGTTGACTTTGTTTTTCATTGTTTCCAACTCTTAAAAACACTCTTAAAATTTATAACGCCATCATTGTCATCATTTAAAAATGAAATAGTCGCCTGATCTTAAAAACGCTCCATCTACATGTGCGTTATCAGTACATTGTTATGCGATTCCCCTGAGCAATGGGTCGTTTTAGTAGATGGTAGGTTACAGTTCCCATTTTTATGGCACTGTAAATCCACAAATCTGAATAAATTCTTGCTAAGGTTGATAAATATCAGTAGTGGACCTCTCTGACTACTCCCATTCTCAAAACTATGTATTTTTACTCTACCAATATTTAGAAAAAAGAATTTAAAATTCCTGTATTTGAACTTTGATCAGGTTATAGTTCTCATTTATGTAGAACTGTAAATCCACAATTTTCATTAAATTCTGGCCAAGGTTGGTGAAAATTAGAAATCGACCTCATTGACTACTTCCATACTCAAAACTATGCATTTTTACTCAACCAATATTTCGAAAAATGAATTAAAAGTCTTAAATGTATGCTTTAATCAGGTTACAGTTCCTATTTTTGTGGCACTGTAAATCATAAATCTGAATAAGTTCTTGCTAAGGTTGATGAGTATTAGTAGTGAACCTCTCTGACTACTCCCATACTCAAAACTGTGCATGTTTATTCTACCAATATTTAGAAAAATGAATTAAAAATTCCTGTATGTGAAGTTTAATCAGGTTATACTTCTCATATACTGTATGTTGTACTGTAAATCCACAATTTTCATTAAATTCTGGCCAAGGTTGGTGAATATTAGAAATCGACCTCATTGACTACTTCCATACTTAAAAATATGCATTTTTACTCAACCAATATTTCGAAAAATGAATTAAAAGTCTTAAATGTATGCTTTAATCAGGTTACAGTTCCTATTTTTGTGGCACTGTAAATCATAAATCTGAATAAGTTCTTGCTAAGGTTGATGAATATTAGTAGTGGACATCTCTGAGTACTCCCATACTCATAACTATGCATGTTTACTCTACCAATATTTAGAAAAATGAATTAAAAATTCCTGTATGTGAATTTTAATCAGGTTATACTTCTCATATACTGTATGTGGTACTGTAAATCCACAATTTTCATTAAATTTCTGGCCAAGGTTGGTGAATATTAGTAGTAGACCGCTCTGATTTTTTCCTATACTCAAAACTATGCACTTTTACAGTTCCAATATTTAGAAAAATGAATTAAAAGTCATAAATGTATACTTTGATCAGGTTACAGTTCCTATTTTTGTGGCACTGTAAATCGCAAACCTGAATAAGTTCTTGCTAAGGCTGATGAATGTTGCCTGGCGGCGCATTGTGTTACTGATAGTAGCCTTTGTTACTGTGATCTCAGCTCTCTGTAGGTCATTCACTATGTCCCCCCATGTCGTTGCGGGATTTTTGCTCACCGTTCTTTGTTATCCTTTTGACACCACGGGGTGAGATCTTGCATGGAGCCCCAGATCGAGGGAGATTGTCAGTGGTCTTGTATGTCTTCCATTTTCTAATAATTGCTCCCACAGTTGATTTCTTTACACCCAGCATTTTACCAATTGCAGATTCAGTCTTCCCAGCCTGGGGCAGGCCTACAATTTTGTCTCTGGTGTCCCTCAACAGCTCTTTGGTCTTGGCCATAGTGGAGTTTGGAGTGTGACTGACTGAGATTGTGGACAGGTGTCTTTTATACTGATAATGAGTTAAAACAGGTGCCATTAATACAGGTAACAAGTGGAGCCTCGTTAGACCTCATTAGACTTCACTAGAAGAAGTTAGACCTCTTTGACAGCCAGAAATCTTGCTTGTTTGTAGGTGACCAAATACTTATTTTCCACCATAATTTGTAAATAAATTCTTTAAAAATCAAACAATGTGATTTTCTGGGTTTTTTTTCCACATTCTGTCTCTCATGGTTGAGGTTTACCCATGTTGACAATTACAGGCTTCTCTAATCTTTTAAAGTAGGAGAACTTGCACAATTCGTGGTTGACTAAATACTTATTTGCCCCACTGTATGTGTGTGAAAAGGGCTAATGACTCCCGGGACACTCCTCCCTCCCCTCTCAGTCAAAATGGCTTCGAAGTCTCATGCCTCCATAGCACTGGAAGATGAGCATTCACGGCCAGACCTTTGTTGTACTATGACCAGCTGTGATTAGTTAGCAATGCCTATGTTTCAATAATGTATAAATTGAGCTGTTATGCTTGAGCAGTAAGCATACAGGCATATTAGGACTTTGACAAGCCCTGATGCAACAGATAATTAAATTGTTGTGTCAAACACTGGTTGGAGAATTTTAATCTTACATTATCATTAAAAATAACATTAATTATAATGTTCATGTTGTGGCTGTCTCACGACTATTTACATGATTAATTAAGTTCAGGTTGCTTCTCAAATTATTTCTAAATGTCCCTATGAGCGGAATACAGCTGTTTTGCAGCTGTTTAATCCTAAATTGATCTCAATTGTTCTCTATCCTGTCAAGTTTTGGTACATTTATTCATTCATCTTTCATAGCACTTTTGCTCACAAGGGTTTTTTCTAGGGTTGTTCCGATCATGTTTTTTTGCTCCCGATCCCAATCGTTTTAGTTTGAGTATCTGCTGATCCCGATATTTCCCGATCCGATTGCTTTTTTTTTTTTGCTCTCGATTCAATTCCAATCATTCCCGATAATTTTTCCCGATCATATACATTTTGGCAATGCATTAAGAAAAAAATGAATAAAACTCGGACGAATATATACATTCAACATACAGTACATAAGTACTGTATTTGTTTATTATGACAAGAAATCCTCAAGATGGCATTAACATTATTAACATTCTTTCTGTGAGAAGGATCCAAGGATAGAAAGACTTGTAATTCTTAAAGGATAAATGTGACTTTGTATATTGTGACTAAATATTGCCATCTAGTGTATTTGTTGAGCTTTCAGTAAATGATACTGTAGCCATTTAACTGTTCTGCCCAAATGCATGATGGGAAGTGCAACCATGACTGTGCGTAGTGGCACCAATGATATATCTTTTCTGCGTTGGGAATAACATAGGGTGTTAAGAAAAAGATCAACTACTACCTTTCTTCCCCACATTGCTTCCCACGATATTTCTAATTGTTGAGAGAGGGATTGTAAGGCTTTAGCCAATTAAAAAAAAGCTCCAAAGACTGCCAAAATTCACTCTATTTATTTTACGCTGCCTTTTAGCTCTATATATAGGTAAAACGGCGCCATTATAGATTGGACACGACAATACGTGAGTGGGTCGTGCAGCGCATGCGATTAATTTAAAAAACATTAATTACCGCCGTTAACGCGATAAATTTGATAGCCTTACTTTAAGCCAAAACTAAAGACTCTGGATGAGTGTAAGACATTTTGTCTGTAATGTTAAATACAATGAGAAAACGATTTAATTAAAAAATATATATATATATTTAAAAAAAAGGCATGTCCGATATTTTTGGCGATCGATCGGGACATCTTTCGTTGTTTCTTAAAAGAATTTGAAAAGACCGTATTTTCCGCACTATAAGGCGCATCGGAATATTTGGCACACCTTCAATGAATGGCCCATTTGAAAATTTTCATATACTTATAGGGCGCACTGCATTATAAGGCGCAGTAGTCGTACTTGTTGGGGTTGCATTAGTCATCCACTAGATCGGGGGTCAGCAACCTGTGTTTTAAGAGCAGCATGCGGCTCTTTAGCGCTGCCCTAGTGGCTCCCTGGAGCATTTTCAAAAATGTCTCTAAGTGGAAAAAGATGGGGAGAGAAATATATATATTTTTTATATACTTTCTGTAGGAGGACAAAAATGACACAAACGTTTTCAAATGCTGTAAAAATATGTAGAATAAATATTAAATTTCAACTTTTCTGTCAACGAAGATTTGCGTAATAGCCTGCGACACACGTTTCCCGCAGGGCGGGATGCCAGGCAGGTGACTATTGTAAACAAACCGGCGGCTGTGCCATGGATCCGAAAGGGAAAAAGAGAAAAATAACTGACGATTCAAAGTTTCTTGGACCGAATCATTTTCATTTATTTCCAATGCGGAAAGATTGCCTAATTGTTTACTCTGTGGCGAGAAATTGTCAAATAACAAAAAGAGTAATGTGGCAACACATTTCCAGGTAAGGCATGCTACATTTAAAGCCAAGTACCCAGTTGGGAGTGAGAGAACAACTGTGATCGCATTACTTCTGAAGAACTTAGAGGAGCGCAAAAATAGGTTTAAGAAGTGGATTGCATTGCCAAACTCCACTATTGCTGCAAGTTTTGTTGCAACCTGGGAGATAATAACGCGTGGAAAACCGTTCACAGATAGCGAGTACATGACAGACACATTTATCAACATATCAGAACACCTATTTGCAGACTTCAAAAACAAAACCGAGATAATAAATAAAATCAAGGACATACCCAGGTAAGGGTCATGTTATGCACATTCCAATTTATTGTTTTTCGAAACCTCAAAATAAAAACGACATCAAAAATCGGATTTCTTTATTCCATTTCTTCAATTTCATAAAAGCAATGAAACAATTCATTAATATTGGAATGAAGTTAAACTTGAGGTGGCATTATACAACAGAGGAGTCACATGGTGCATTGGATGCACTGCAGGAAAATAAACATTAAATCATGAAGGCTCATTATGTATTTTTAGCCAACTTAGTCATGTTGATAGTAGGCTAATATAGGTAATACAGGTATATACAGCATGTGTCGCCTTCATTATTAGGCTTATTTAAGGCTTTTATTTTTTTTGCAGCTCCAGACATGTTTTTTGGTCCAATATGGCTCTTTCAACATTTTGGGTTGTCGACCCCTGCACTAGATGAAGTTGCGTTAAAGGGAATGTCATGCCATGACTAACTAATATTGATCCAAATATATGGCGCATCGGATTGTGAGGCAAAATATCGGCTCTTAATTGCCAAACGTATCACATTTGATACACCTAAAATTTCATGATTTTGAGAATAATTCAGAATTTTAACAATTCTTTATGAAAAAAAAATGATGGATGCAAGTCAACACATGCATCTGCAGGATCCATGAGAAAAACAAAAAGGGATTTAGCAAGGGTTATAGATATCAGAGCGCTAATTACACATATTCATTTTGACTTTTCTTTTTACAAATTTGAAAAAAAGGTCTCATTAGGACCTTATTTTTCAAATTTTGGGATTCTCTGATAATTGCTTCATGTTGCAGGTATTTAAGGGTTAAGAAAATTTACAAAGGTGCGCCCTATATTGCGGAAACTATGTTACTTAATGTGTGTGTTTCTTATATATTTTTTAGGGCTGTCAAAATTATCGCGCTTAACGGGCGATAATTAATTTTTCTAATTAATCACGTTAAAATATTTGACCCAATTAACGCACATGCCCCGCTCATACAGATTTAAATGACAGCACAGTGCAATGTCCACTTGTTACTTGTGTTTTTTGGAGTTTTGTCGCCCTCTGCTGGCGCTTGGGTGCGACTGCTTTTATGGGCTTCAGCACCCATAAGCATTGTGTAATTATTAACATCAACAATGGCATTCTACTAGTATATTTTTGTTTGAAAATTTTACAAATTTTATTAAAACGAAAACATTAAGAGGGGTTTTAATATAACATTTTTATAACTTGTACTAACATTTATCTTTTAAGAACTACAAGTCTTTCTATCCATGGATCGCTTTAACAGAATGTTAATACCGTTAATGCGATCTCATTGATTTATTGTTATAATAAAAAAAATACAGTACTTATGTATATATCTGTCTTGTGGCAATCTTTCCATTCTAACAAAAATTTACAGAAAAATATGGCATATTTTATAGATGGTTTGAATTGCGATTAATTCTGATTAATTAATGTTTAAGCTGTAATTAACTGGATTAAAAATTTTAATCGTTTGACAGCCCTAGTATATATAATATATTTTAAATAATATCTAATATTGAAATACAATGACATGAAAGAAAAAATTTTGTTATACTTATCCAACACTATCAAGTTTTTACTAGGGCTGGGCAATGGTTACTCATTTTAATTGCGATTAATCCAGTCAGATTAATCGCATTTGTTTTTTTTCACATTTTGATTGCGATTTAATCCCATGAGTTTAATCACATATTTTCCCACACAAAAATCAATGAATTAATACAAAAGTAATATCAATCAATCAATCAATCAAATCAATCAAATTTATTTATATAGCCCTTTACAAAAACCCGAAAGGCCCTCAAAGTGCTTTACAACAAAACATAGCTCAAGATAAATAAAAGGCAGGAAAATATTATACAATGACATTTAAAAAATAAAGTAAAACAAAGAGCGCATCACAATAAAAGTCCAGCAAGTAAAACAATAAAACCGATAAAATCGAAAAACATTAAAAAAAAGTCCTTAAGCTAATAAAACCAGGCTATCCTAATCTTTGTAAAAGGCGAGTCTAAAAAGGTGCGTTTTTAGCCGAGACTTAAAAAGACTTACATCCGTGGTGGTGCGGATTTCGGAGGGAAGGCTGTTCCACAGCCTGGGGGCAGCAACCGCAAAGGATCGGTCTCCCCACTGTTTAAGTTTTGACCTCGGAACATCTAAAAAAAGCTGTAGTAGTATAGTATTTAGAACACTTTTATTTAAAATGCTTGTGTCCTTGTTCTGCTAAATGACCTGTTAGTGATGTTCAGATGAAGCCCCATGAAGCATTAACACTTTCAGCCAACTGTTCCATTGCATATGTCGACACTTCCTAATAATTCATTTAAAAAATGAAGAGTTACTTATTTACCACCATAGCACCATCACGTATTCGTAAACAAATACACACACAAAGGAATAGCGACTACCGCATTAGGAATAGGAATGTGCCCAAGTTACTTTGGCGTAGTGGTTGTAAATAAATAATTTAAGGGAAATTAAAAGTTTCCAGTCCAACCCACTTCCTGAATCCGTCCCATGTTACCGTGATTCAGGAATGTTCCGACGTAAGTGCTTACATCACCGAACCGCGCTTTGTTCCACACTTCACTTTGCGGCTGGACTATTACTCAACCCACACTTAAGAGTGTCTGTTTATTTCACCCATCACTACTGGTTACCAGTATGCGTATTTTATACTTTGACTTTTTGTTTGCACTTTAGTATTTTGATTTGCAATTTTTTTTTTGTTTAATATACGTACGTTTTTAGGTTGTGCATCAGCAGCTCTCTGCACCGTTTTGCCTCCTTATTTTCCGTGGGTTTTTATGTCCTCCAAACAGATGGTAATAACATAAAAACTTTAGTTATCGATATATGGATCCAGAAATCATTCTAGGATCGTCTACAAAACAACTAATAAACCGAGCAACTTTTCAAACAAACACTTTTCATCCTTTTGCTGTGAATTGGAATGAGTTTGGACGTCAATGGCTGTCAGTGGCAGCCAATGCCAAGCAGTGAGTTATAATTTTGGAGACATTTCAGGTACCATATTGTCTGCACTACTGGGCGCGTTGGAGAATAGCACGCAATGAATGGCCTACTTGAAAACTGTTGTCATATTTATGGCGCACTGCATTATAAGGCGCAGTAGTAGTAGTAGATGTTGGGGTTGCGTTATGCATCCACTAGATCGTGCTGGCGCTAAAGGAATTTCATGCCGTAATTACCCAATATTGATCCATATATAAGGCGCATTGTCTACTTTTGCGAAAATTGAAGGTTTTTAGGTGTGCCTTATACATTCCCTGTCAAAATTCTTCCCGCTTATCCATTTTGTAGAAACAATTGCTAATAACCTGACTTTGAATTATTCAATTGGTTTCAGAAATGGCTCATATGAAAGCTAAGACCCTCCCAAATGATGTTGAATGTACAAAAATAATATTTGTTTCACTGAAAAAAGATCTATCATTTAATGAAGACATAAAGGTCAAATTTTGGCAAGACAAAAGTTTTGTCGCCTACAGAAAGTAGTGTGAAAATTGAACAAAAAATGTACTTCAGATAAAAAAATATGTTACATAACAAGTGAATTAAGTAGTGCTGCTGTGAAATCCAAATTTAATATATTGTATGACTTCCATGGGCTTCTGCAACAATTCATACAATTTATTGATGAAGTCATCAGGAACATCAAAGAAAGCAGTCTTGCATGCCTCCCAGAGTTCATCAACATTCTTGGGTTTCGTCGTCCATGCTTCCTCTTTCATCCTACCCCAGACATGCTCAATGATATTCATGTCTGGTGACTGGGCTGGCCAGTCCTGGAGGATCTTGATCTTTTTTGGCTTGAGGAACTTTGAGGTAGAGATTGAAGTATGCGATGGAGCACCATCCTGCTGCAGCAATTGTCCCTTTTTATGGTTAGGAATAGAGGTGTGCAAAATTTCCGATTCTTAGATTATTCGCGATTCGGCCGTGGAAGATTCGAGAACGATTCACAAACATCCAAATTCCGATTATTGAAATATGCGAAGTAAAGCGGAAGTACAACACACTTAGCGCGCTGCGATGAGGATCGAAGCGAGAGTAGCTAAACATCATGCTTCTCATTACCCAGCCCCTCGGGTAATGCCAATGCTCAATTCACGGCCCTAGCTCAACTCATCCCACGAGATAAAAAAAACACAACATGCCTGACTGCTGCCGAAAAGCTTCTACAAAGTACATCCACATAATGTTACGGTAGATATCATTTATATAGGACTAGATGCAATATAGATTCCGTAGCGTTAGCAGCACATCTACAAAAAGCTAGATGCGGGCGTTAGTAAACGGCCGCCATCTTAAAGCAAAGAAGATATATCAATTGGTAGCACTACGCACAGTCATGGTTCCACTTCCCATCCGGCATTTGGGCATGGCTACAGTATCATTTACTGAAAGCTCAACAAATACACTAGATGGCAATATTTAGTCACAATATACAAAGTCAGAAGTCTTTCTATCCGTGGATCCCTCTCACAGAAAGAATGTTAATAATGTAAAAGCCATCTTGAGGACTTATTGTCATAATGAACAAATACAGTACTTATGTACTGTATGTTGAATGTATATATTCGTCCGAGTTTTATTCATTTTTTTTCTTAATGCATTGCCAAAATGTATATGATCGGGAAAAATTATCGGGAATGATTGGAATTGAATCGGGAGCAAAAAAAAGCAATCGGATCGGGAAATATCGGGATCGGCAGATACTCAAACTAAAACGATCGGATCGGAAGCAAAAAAAAACATGATCGGAACAACCCTAATTATTAATGTTAATGAACTCTGGGAGGCATGCAAGACTGATTTCTTTGATGTTCCTGATGACTTGTATGAATCCTTGCCGAACCGCATGGATGCAGTCCTTCAAGCCCATGAAAGTCATACAAAATATCAAATTTGGATCTCACAGCACCACTACTTAATTCGCGTATGTTATGTAACATATTTTTGTATTTGAAGTACATTTTTTGTTCAATTTTCACACTACTTTCTGTAGGCGACAAAACTTTTGTCTTGCCATAATTTGACCTTTATGTCTTCATTAAATGATACATCTTTTTTCAGTGGAACAAATATATTTTTGTACAGTCAACATCATTTGGGAGGGTCTTAGCTTTCATATGAGCCATTTTTGAAACCAATTGAATCATTAAAAGTCAGGTTATGAGCAATTGTTTCAACAAAATGGATAAGCGACAAGACTTTTGTCAGGGACTGTAGTGTTGTTTCCTGGTCTTACCGTTGCAGAAGGGGAGCTGGTACTTTCTTTGTGGGAAACTGCAGCCTGGTACATTGCCAGCCGCTCTTTCAGTGATACAGATTCGCTGCTCTCGCGGTCATCAGCGTCCTGCGCCCGACTCCCGTGTTGCTCAGCAGCTGCATGCAAACACAGAAATAAAAATGTAACCTCTTCCAGATATGAATAAATGTTAGGCTTTAAGCAGAGACAATGAAAACAACTACATTTCTCACTGAAGCTATGTATATTTTTAATCAAGACAAGTCAAATAAGAATCTGTAACAAAGCCATCAATAAGCTTCAGCAGTTTATGATTATGTATTTGGCTCACCCCCATGGACTGCCAATTAGAGAAGACCATTGATTCCACATTTGACTTTTCCATGCTACAAAGCATCATTAAGCAACAGAGAACGCCGCGCCGTGCCTCAGCACACGCCCACACTGGACCTTTTAGCTGGTTTCACGTTTAGTCTCTCGTGGCAACAATGTGGTGGGATGAAAGAAAAACCTACATGAAAATGATTTTCTCTCATTATGAGAACAGGCTGCAACCTTTGGACATGCTGAAATCCTACGCCTTGTTCTCTTGTCATTAGAAGCTCACATACAGTATTTGCTACATATGCGTTGTGCACAAATAGGGAAAGTCATTACAAGTTTTTATTGGGAGTTGCAACACATGCTTCTTTAAAACATATTGAGGCATAATAAAAAATCCCTGTGGTGCTACATTGCTTGTTTTTATTTTTCTGTTTGTGCTTGCCTGGGCAACTTTTGTCTAAACATTCAAATTTGTGGAGTGCTGTGTATACAGTAAAGTTTGCTTTAAATATAATAAAACCTCCACTCTCACAAGAATTTAACTCGGCAAAATATTACCCATGTTATGATGGAATAAATTTATGCTGTCAGTTAAACGCGGTAACAACTGCGTTATGGCAAGGCAAATTTATATGTGTAGCACAATTCAACACATTCTCTACATCGCTAAAATCTCCACAATAACAATGATACATAAAAATCACATTAAATCGTCAGGACAGTTAAAAACTAGGGCTGTCAGACGATTACAATTTTTAATCGAGTTAATTACAGCTTAAAAATTAATTAATCAGAATTAATCGCAATTCAAACCATCTATAAAATATCCCATATTTTTCTGTAAATTATTGTTGGAATGGAAAGATAAGACACAAGATGGATGTATACATTTAACATACGGTACATAAGAACTGTATTTGTTTATTATAACAATAAATCAACAAGATAGCAATAACATTAACTGTTAAAGCGATCCATGGATAGGAGGACTTGTAGTTCTTAAAAGATAAATGTTAGTACAAGTTATAGAAATTGTATATTAAAACCAACCTAATGTTTTCATTTTAATAAAATTTGTAAAACTTTCAATCAAAAAATAAACTAGAAGCTCGCCATTGTTGATGTCAATAATTACACAATGGTGCTGAAACCCATAAAATCAGTCGCACCCAAGCGCCAGCAGAGGGCGGCAAAACTCCATAAAACACAATTAACAAGTGGTGTTTCACTGTACCGTCATTTAAATCTGCCTGAGCGGGTAATCTGCGTTAATTGCGTCAAATATTTTAACGTGATTAATTTAAAAAATTAATTAACGCCCGTTAACGCGATAATTTTGACAGCCCTGATTTTTATATTAAATTGCCTTTCAAGATGACATATCTGTTCTATGTGTTGGATTTTATCAAGTAAATTTTCCCCAAAAATGCGACTTATACACCGGTGCGACTTATATATTTTTTTTCTCTTCTTTGGGCATTTTATGGCTGGTGCGACTTATACTCAGGTGCGACTTTTAGTCCGAAAAATATGGTAATCGAAACCTTAAAACATGGCATTTAAGAAACAATTATGGCGTTTTCTTTTTTTTTTTTTTTTTTTTTTTTTAATTACATCCTTTAAATAGCGTCCTCCTGAACAAATGCATTCATGAAATCTACTGTTGAGATTCCTCACTGACACTGCAATATCTCAGCTGGTTTGTTGTGAATTTCATCCTGAATTCACTATGGTTACTAAAATTGCTAAGTACCCTAATAGTAGACGACTGCGTGCCGGATCCGGCCTCAGCTCGCCAGGTCCACATAGCAATCACACACGCTTAACGTCAGTGCACCAGCCCGAATCGGCACAATAACAGTTTTTCCTTAATTTGTGCCTTGATTGCACAGAAGGGTAAGCCTGGGACCAGGTGCCGCTGATCATCGTCAGCAGCTTACTTAAACCGGTACTTGGCCTCACATCATTCCCAGATCAACAACTCACCTACGAGTATGTGACTTTCAGCTAACAAAGGAGCTTGTAATCCTGATACTGAGCTCATTTTTGTGTTTCTTCCCCCCTAGATCCTGTACTGCTTGTTTGGCAAAATGCCTGCCTACCCGTTCACCTGTTCTATTACCAAACTGCCCACCAGATTCTTTGGACGAAACACCCAAAAACACAAGTAACAAGTGCACATGACACTGTGCTGTCATTTTAATCTGTTTGAGCGGGGCATGTGCGTTAAATACGTCAAATATTTTAACGTGATTAATTTAAAAAATTAATTACCGCCCGTTAACGCGATAATTTTGACAGCCCTATGTATTATATTATATTGTTATCATTATTATTATTTATTTACTTATTTATTTTACTTTTGTTCCGTGAAGAATCCAGAAAGGTTTTTTGATTGTGGCTTTCTGAAAAACAATACATTTTTACATTTAGGCACTCCTGCAGTCATCACACCTCTTCTGTTGAAAACTGACCCCGGCCCCTCATCAGAGAAGGGAAAAGCTATGTGGCCCTCACAGGAAAAAGTTTGGGGACCCCTGACTTAAGGTGACAATAAAAACGCTTGTTTCATTCTGTTTTTTTATTATTATTATTGTAACACCGACAAGGGAGTCGCCAACTTTGCCAGGTTTTTAATAATTTAATTTCACAAGTTGTACAACACAATACGGCTACTGTCTGCCGTAGCCAACGCATCAACAAGATGGCATTAACATTATTAACATTCTGTTAAAGCCATCCATGGATAGAAAGACTTGTAGTTCTTAAAAGATAAATGTTAGTACAAGTTATAGAAATTTTATATTAAAAACCTCTCAATGTTTTCGTTTTAATAAAATTTGTCAAATTTTCAATCAAAAAATAAACTAGTAGCCCGCCATTGTTGATGTCAATAATTACACAATGCTCATGGGTGCTGAAGCCTATAAAATCAGTTGCACCTAAGCGCCAGCAGAGGGCGACAAAACTCCAAGAAACACAAGTAACAAGTGGACATTGCACTGTGCTGTCATTTTAATCTGTTTGAGCGGGGCATGTGCGTTAATTGTGTCAAATATTTTAACGTAATTGATTTTAAAAAATTAATTACCGCCCGTTAACGCGATAATTTTGACAGCCCTATTAAAAACAAAAACAATTAAAACAGGAAATAGATTTTTTTTTTTTTTTTAAATCGGACAACTATTTTGTTTTACATACAGTACGTGGCTTCCAGGTGGATATACAGTGTATCAAAAAAGTGAGTATGCCACATTTCTGCAGATATTTAAGTATATCTGTTCATGGGACAAAATTACACTTTGACACAATGAAAAGTAGTCTGTGTGCAGCTTATGTAATAGAGTTCATTTATTTTCCCCTCAAAATAACTCATAATATAGCCATTAATATCTAAACCCCTGGCAACAAAAGTGAGTACACCCCTTAGTAAATACGTACATCCCTAAATGTCCAAATTGAGTACTGCTTGTCATTTTCCCTCCAAAATGTCATGTGACCCGTTACAGGAGTGCTGTCAGCATTGCTGCAGAGATTGAAGAGATGGGGGGGGGGGGGGGCGGGTTGTCAGGGAAATTCAACTTTGAACTCCAAGAAGTACTTATGTACTGTATGTTGAATGTATACAGTGCCTTGCAAAAGTATTCGGCCCCCTTGAATCTTGCAACCTTTCGCCACATTTCAGGCTTCAAACATAAAGAAGATATGAAATTTATTTTTTTTGTCAAGAATCAACAACAAGTGGGACACAATCGTGAAGTGGAACAACATTTATTGGATAACTTAAACTTTTTTAACAAATAAAAAACTGAAAAGCCTAACCGGCGCTGAAACATAATCATTCAATACTAGCCCTCCCAGTTAATTGTATGGCCCTCGGAGGACTGAAACGTAAATAACTCCTGACAGGAAAAAGGCTCCCCATTTGATCTAAAGTGTGACTCTAAGTTGGTATTAATGACTATAATTCAGGCAACGTATGATAAAAACAGGCTGTCCTCATGACACCAGTTTAAGCTTTCTGTTACGTGTGACATGTTAGTGTGTGGTGAGTAATAGGTTGCCAGTGGGATCTGAAAATAAACAGGTTTTTACTGGGTCCATCCTATAAATATAGGTCAGATACCCTACACCTGAGGCCGTCTTGAAACCTCACACCGACATGATGACAGAGGCATAAGGATAACGGCTACATTTATCACCAGAGATGAATGTTCACGTCATAGTCTGGAGCTGTCACAGAGCCAGCGACTCGCTTTTTGTCGCATGACGGCACTGACAACAGGCCTGTTTCAATGGTGTGTCGTCTGCAAAACTGTCATAGCTCAAAGGTGAGATAATCGTGCCTAGGCTAAAAAAAAAAACTGAGCGGGCCTTTTTATATATCGCCTGTTACTGCAGCATCATGTTCATCTGTAGAGAGAATGATTTAGTAATCTACAGTGGTATGAAAAAGTATCTGAACCTTTTGTAATTTCTCACATTCCTGCGTGAAATCACCATCAAATGTGATCTGATTTATCAAAATCACACAGATGTAAAAACAGTGTCTGCTATAACTAAAACCAAACAAACATTTATAGGTTTTCATATTTTAATGAGGCAAACAATGACAGAAAGAGGAAAAAATAAGTCCCTCTGCCTAAGGCAGTGCTTCTTAATTATTTTCTGTTACGCCCCCCCCCCCCCCCCCCCCCCCCAGGAAGATGTAAACGTTTCGCAGCCCCCCCACACAACTCTCTGCCGCCACTGTAATTTGTATCATTTGCCTATAAATTATTAATATAAGTATACCTCTGCATAATATTGTGTCGCGTTAACGGGCGTTAATTAATTTTTTTAATTAATCACGTTAAAATATTTGAAGCAATTAACGCAGATGCCCCGCTCAGACAGATTAAAATGATAGTACAGTGAAACGCTCACATGTTGTGTTTTATGGAGTTTTGCCGCCCTCTGCTGGCGCTTGGGTGCGACTGATTTTATAGGCTTCAGCACCCATGAGCATTGTGTAAGTAATTATTGACATCAACAATGGTGGGCAACTAGTTTATTTTTTTAATGAAAATTTTACACATTTTTTTAAAACGAAAACATTAAGAGGGGTTTTAATATAAAATTTCTATAACTTGTACTAACATTTATCTTTTAAGAACTACGAGTCTTTCTATCCATTGATCACTTTAACAGAATGTTAATCATGTTAATGCCATCTTGTTGGTTAATTGTTATAATAAACAAATACAGTACTTATGTACAGTATGTTGAATGTATATATCCGTCTTGGGTCTTATCTTTCCATTCCAACAATAATTTACAGAAAAATATGGCATATTTTATAGATGGTTTGAATTGTGATTAATTGCGATTAATTAATTTTTAAGCTGTAATTAACTCGACTAAAAATTTTAATCGTTTGACAGCCCTAGTCCTTTTTAATATTAAAGAAAAAATATATAGCTCAACTTACAATAAAGTATAGAAAAGACTTAAAGTGCATCATCACTTTGCCTGAATTAAAAAAAAAAAAAAAAGTCACATCCAATCTGTAAAAATACATTCAGGGTACATTTTTGATCATCTAATAGTGAAAAATAATTTTTAATAAAATCAATCAATAAATACGAAGAAATTCAAATAACCATTTAACCGTAAAAATAAAAAAATAATCAAACAAAAACAACAGTGTCACTGGACAGTGGGACAGTTTTTATTTTTGCTATTTTGCACTGACCAACTTGGTATGCCACCTTATATGATGTTAACAGTGCTCGCTGGTTTACTGATGTAACACTGCGAAACAAAGCGGGACGATTGTTGGCAGTATTAGGCACGTCTTGGCTGAAAAAAAATCAAGTGGCTTATCAATGTGAGTGGGATCTAATGTTTATAAGTGACATCTTATTTGATGTGGCTTCCTGTTGTCCGCTGCTAACATTTTTAGACACAGACTGGTCTTTTCTCATCTCCCACTATATTAAAAGTCCAAGCCAAATGCTGCATACGCTTAGTCATATTTCCTCGTCTTAGCTCATCATATCTCCAGTGCTCTTTGCTGTGTGCTCGTGTTTTGCTCAAAAATACAGCACAAACTTTGAAAATGATACATTATTCTAGTATGGCAGAAAAATATGTTCCCCAAGGTCACATACGCCACCCCTGGCATCGCTCTGCGCCCCCCCAGGGGGCCCGCCCCACTATTTGAGAAGTACTGGCCTAAGGAGACTTAAAGAGCAATTGAAACCAATTTTTACCAAACAATTTAAGTCAGGTGTGTTCCCAATCACTGATTATTGGTTTAAAGCTGCCCAGCCCAGTATATAGCCCAGGTGTGTATAAAACACACACCTAGTAAGTGTTGTCTTGATGAGAAATATTGTCTGATGTGCATCATGGCTCAGTCAAAAGAGCTGTCTGAAGACCTGCGATCAAGGATTGTTGATTTGTATAAAGCTGGGAAAGGATACAAAACCATCTCTAAAAGTCTGCATGTTAATCAATCGACAGTCAGAGAAGTTGTCTACAAATGGAGAGATTTTGGCACTTTTGCTTCTCTCCCAAGGAGTGGCCGTCCACCACAGATGACACCAAGCGTTCAGCGCAGAATACTCAGAGAGGTAAAAAAGAACCCTACAGTGTCTGCTAAAGAATTACAGAAATCACTGGCACAGTCAAATATCTCAGTGCACACATCAACTATATGTAAAACTATGGCCAAGAATGGTGTTTATGGGAGAACTCCAAAGAGGAAGCCACTGCTGTCTAAAAAAAAACATTGCTGCTCGTTTAATGTTCGCAAAAAGGCACTTGGACACTCCACAGACGTTTTGTCAAAATATTTTGTAGACTGATAAAAACAAAGTTGAATTTTTGGGGAGTAACACACAACTAGCCTGGTACACCAGACTCACCGCTGTTCCAGCTATTGAGTCTGGCCATCATTCAGCTGGTATACAATTTCCAGGGCACGGAGCAAGCCGCAGAAAACAGACAGCGGAGTGGACCAATCAGCGACCGGCGGACGTGACGTTAGTAAAGCGACGAAGGCAGGACGAGGGACTTGCGCGCGAAAGTAAGCATATGAGGAGAGCGGAGTTTATTCAACATGGCTAGCGCGAGACAGACTGTTGTCATGGACTTCTGTCGATGTGTTTTTGGTAGTTTAAAACTGATTTTACCGTGGACTGGAACATGTTCTCGGCTCTCTTGTTCGTCATCTGTGTTGTTGTGGAGACGACTTCCGACGCGGAAGAGTGACGTTGCTCGTTAAGAACACGTCACGCAAATAAACGAATGTGATTGGACGGTTGATTTTGTCCATGCTCGAGAGGCCGTTAATGCGCTGGGTCCCAGATTATTCTCGCAGTGTTTGAAAAATACAGGGAGAACAGTCTGGCCGTGCCAGGCAAACACACAACATCATGCGTGGACGACAAATGGAACAGCTCTGCAACATCAACACCTCATCCCCATTGTGAAGCATGGTGGAGGAAGCATCATAATTTGGGGCTGTTTTGCTACCTCGGGGCCTGGACAACTTGCAATCATTAATGAAAGAATGAAAGTCTTTGTTTGCATACTGTCCTCTTTCAAATATAAAAAAAGTATTAAATGCAATGGGTCACTTACTTATTTCGACCCCCCCCCCCCCCTTCTGCCATTACTTGCATACTATCTTCATTAAAATATGAAAACCTATAACTGTCTTTTTCCTAAGACCCAGATAATAATTAAACCCACCTGGACGTCATGACTAAATGTAGACAAGTGGGAGTTAAAGAGGATGCTCGCCATGCAATAGCTGATGCTAACGCGAATGCTAAGCTAACACTATGAGATACATTTCGAGTGTAAGGACACTTAGGAAACACCTTAAAAGGCTAAACAAATGTTGCATATTCTCTCATGCATGACAAAAAAAAAATCCTTACAATATTTACAAAACAGGCACTTCTAAAGCTTCCTGTAGCAGCCTGCCTTCAAGCTGCTGCAGGGTCCTTCAGGGTCCTATCGCAGCGGTAGGTAGTAAAGCGTTGCATGTGCGCCGTTAAATTTACTTGAGTAACTTTTTGAGAAAAATGTACTTCTAAGAGTAGTTTTACTAAGCCATACTTTTTACTTTTACTTAAATGGATTTGTGAATAAAAAAATGCTACTTTTATGCCGCTACTTCGGGCTTACACCAGAGTCGTTACATTTTACCTCTTCATTCTACATAGCCTATTAGATTTTTTTTGTTGTTGTTGCTAGCGATGCTATTGCCAAAAGTAGCGCTACTAAGTTCACGAATGAGACGTCGCAACAATAAACACATGACTCTATTACACCAATCAGACGCAAGCTTGTTGTTCAATGATCACGCCAGCCTGTTCAATCATGTGGCATCTTTAAAGCACCGTAACAAATGAAGTATTTGACATATAGCCCTGCCCTCAACATGAATCAAAAGCATGGATTTAAAACTCTCTCCCAGTTTTTATTTGGCACCGACTGACCACGGAAAACTGGAGATATGATTCTTTTGATTTCATGAATGTACATATGAAGGAACTACCGTATGCACTACTCAAACAAGGAACTATTTTCTCCACGAGAGGGCAGGGCACTCATGCTCTTTGGGCAAATAATGCTTCATTATTCTTTTGGGGTTTTTTTTTTTCCTCTCCTGCCGCAATTTGATGATTTTTTAAATTTATCTCTTTGACCTAATTTGGTTATGTGTTGGGTTATTGTGAGTGTTGTTAATAACGGTGTTAGAATATAATGGCGTTATGTTTTTTCACTAGTGAGTAATCTAATAAATTACTTTTCTCATCTTGGCAACGCCGTTACTGCGGGTAAGGCGTGCGTTACTATGCGTTACTATATTGGTTGAATGACGCGAGAGAGACGGACTCACGGAGACGAGAGAGCAGAGGAGGATTTGGGAGAGAAAAGGGAGTTGTGAAGCCGTTGCAAACGCTATGCTAGGTGGCTCCAATAATACCTGACTGTAGCTGATAGCCTACAAACTACGCCCACATGATGCTACGGTAGATATCACATATACGTATATAGAACTAGATGCAAATGACAACATGTATAAAGAACTAGATGAGTTAGTAAACAGCCGCCATCTTAAAGCAGGAGACTTCTCAGGAAGGCTCTGTTGTAGAGAACCTTCCTAGCGAACCTAAGTAACTTTTTATATATAAAGTTACTTAGGCTCGCTCCTAAATCGGCAAAATCTTGATGTAACAGTTTTAAAACTTACACATTTTGAAAGTAGACAAAAGGGAACTAATGCAATAACAGGAGCAATTTTAAAAACTTTAACGGTTGATTCACAACATTAAATGACTTCCACACATAGCAATGGTTACTATCTAGTTATCGCAAATATCCGCAATACCCCCATGTCTAGTTAAGTTTAGGGTAAAGAATTGGGCAAGAGCCAGTTGTACCAAAAACCCTTTAAAGTTCAAATTGTGTGACCTGTTTTTTTTTTTGTTTTGTTTTTTGTTGTTGTTGGGTTTTTTTTTGTTTTTTTTTTTGAGAAAAAACAAAAATTATCACCAGTTACTTTGCCAAGTAACTACCTCTTACATTCAGGTAACCTAGTTACTAACACAATTACTTTTTGGGAGAAGTAATTTGAAACTGTAATTAATTACTTTTTTAATAGGAAGATTAACAACACTGGTTATTGTACAGTATTATTATAACAACAGTTCATATAGATAACTTTTTGCTGACAGAAAAAAATACCATTGTTTAAAAAAGAAAAAAAAAATCCAAAATAAGCTGTTCCTCAAAATGTTACTCGTTACTTAAGTATTTTTTTCACTGGATACTTTTTTACTTGTACTTGAGTACATTTTTTGGATGACTACTCTTACTTGAGTAAAATTTTTGGCTTCTCTACCCACTTCTGGTAGACGTCCAATCCATTCCACTGACTTTAAATGATAGCTAATAGCAATTTAGAATAAGATTCTGACAGATCAATTGAAATGAGTTTATCACCAACAAATGTCAATTTAAAAAAAAAAAAAAACATTTTCTGTCAGCCTTCCCACTTCAAAAGAATTGTGCATCTATAGCTGTAAATGGCAGTATAAATATAAATAACGTGTTGATGCTGTGCAATACTGTACAGTGGGGCAAATAAGTATTTAGTCAGTATTTAGCAAGATTAGAGAGGCCTGTAATTGTCAACATGGGTAAACTTCAACCACGAGAGACAGAATGTGGGAAAAAAAAAAGAGAAAATGACGTCTGATTTTTAAAGAATTTATTTCCAATTTAGAGTGGAAAATAAGTATTTGGTCACCTACAAAACAAGCAAGATTCCTGGCTGTCAAAGAGGTCTAACTTCTTCTGACGAGGTCTAACGAGGCTCCACTCATTACCTGTATTAATGGCACCTGTTTTAACTCATTATCGGTATAAAAGACACCTGTCCGCAATCTCAGTCAGTCAGTCACACTCCAAACTCCACTATGGCCAAGATCAAAGAGCAGTCAAAGGACATCAGAGACAAAATTGTAGACCTGCACCAGGCTGGGAAGACTGAATCTGCAATAGGTAAAACGCTTGGTGTAAAGAAATCAACTGTAGGAGCAACTATTAGAAAATGGAAGACATACAAGACCACTGAAAATCTCCCTCGATCTGGGGCTCCATGCAAGATCTCACCCCGTGGCGTCAAAATGATAACAAGAACGGTGAGCAAAAATCCCAGAACCACATTCGGACCTAGTGAATGACCTAAGGAGATCTGGGACCACAGTAACAAAGGCTACTATCAGTAACACAATGCACCGCCAGGGACTCAAATCCTGCACCTTCGCTAGAGAGTATTTGGATGATCCAGAAGAGGACTGGGAGAATGTATTATGGTCAGATGAAACCAAAATAAACTTTTTGGTAGAAACACCGGTTCTCATGTTTGGAGAAGAAAGAATACTAAATTGCATCCAAAGAACACCATACCCACTGTGAAGCATGGGGGTGGAAACATCATGCTTTGGAGCTGTTTATCTGCAAAGGGACCAGGATGACTGATCTGTGTAAAGGAAAGAATGAATGGGGCCATGTATCGAGAGATTTTGAGTGAAAATCTCCTTCCATCAGCAAGGGCATTGAAGATGAGACGTGGCTGGGTCTTTCAGCATGACAATGATCCTAAACTCACAGCCAAGGCAACAAAGCAGTGGCTTCGTAAGAAGCATTTCAAGGTCCTGGAGTGGCCGAGCCAGTCTCCAGATCTCAACCCCATAGAAAATCTGTGGAGGTAGTTGAATTTCCGTGTTGCCCAACGACATCCCCAAAACATCTCTGCTCTAGAGGAGATCTGCATGGAGGAATGGGCCAAAATACCAGCAACAGTGTGCGAAAAGCTTGTGAAGAGTTACAGAAAACGTTTGGCCTCCGTTATTGCCAACAAAGGGTACATAACAAAGTATTGAGGAGAACTTTTGGCATTGACCAAATACTTATTTTCCACCATGATTGGCAAATAAATTCTTTAAAAATCAAACAATGTGATTTTCTGGGTTTTTTTCACATTTTGTCTCTCATGGTTGACGTTTACCCATGTTGACAATTATAGGCCACTCTAATTTTTTCAAGTGGGAGAACTTGCACAATTAGTGATTGACTAAATACTTATTTGCCCCACTGTATATGGCAAAAAACACTCAGGGGACTTGAAGTTCCGCTCTGAGACCCCTAATTTGGCCAAATTTCAAAGTTGTGTGATATATTCACCAAAATAAAATGTAAAATGATATAATAATTAGGGTTGTTCCGATCATGTTTTTTTGCTCCCGATCCGATCCCGATCGTTTTAGCTTGAGTATCTGCCCATCCCAATATTTCCCGATCAGATTGCTTTTTTTGCTCCCGATTCAATTCCAATCATTCCCAATAATTTTTCCCGATCATATACATTTTGGCAATGCATTAAGAAAAAAATGAATAAAACTCGGACGAATATATACATTCAACATACAGTACATAAGTACTGTATTTGTTTATTATGACAATAAATCCTCAATATGGCATTTACATTATTAACATTCTTTCTGTGAGAGGGATCCACGGATAGAAAGACTTGTGACTTTGTATATTGTGACTAAATATTGCCATCTCGTGTATTTGTTGAGCTTTCAGTAAATTATACTGTAGCCATGCCCAAATGCATGATGGGAAGTGGAACCATGACTGTGCATAGTGCTACCAATTGATATATCTTCTCTGCGTTGGGAAATAACATAAGGTGTTGAGAAAAAGATCAATTGCTACCTTGCTTCCCCACATTGCTTCCCATGATGTTTCTAATCGTAGGGAGAGGGATTGTAAAGCTTTAGCCAATTAAAAAAAGGCTCCAAAGGCTGCCAAAATTCACGCTACTCATTTTACGCTGCCTTTTATCTCTCTCTATATAGGTAAAACGGCGCCATTACAGATTGAGCGCGACAATGCGTGAGTGGGTCGTGCAGCGCATGCATTAATTGCGTTAAATATTTTAACGTGGTACATTTTTTCAAAAATTAATTACCGCCGTTATCGGGATAAATTTGATAACCCTACCTTAAGCCTAAACTAAAGACTCTGGATGAGTGTAACATATTATGTCTGTAATGTGAAATACAATTAGAAAATGATTTAATAAAAAAATATATATATATTAAAAAAAGGCATGGCCGATATTTTTTTGCCGATTCTTTGAAAATGACGTGATCGGACCCGATCGATCGGGACATCTCTAATAATAATGTGTTTATAATTACACACATAAGTCGCTCCAGACTGTAAGTCGCACCCTCAGCCAAACTATGAAAAAAACTGCGACCTATAGTCCGAAAAATACGAGAAAAATAGACTTGAATATTCTTTTCACCTAATTATTACTTGATTAATCTAATTTTGAGTCACATTTTTGGCTACTCTACCTACGTCTGACTGTCGTGTATAAAGGGTGGAAGTCACTGGCCTCTACTGCGACAGAGACAAACGAGTTATTCCAGTGATTAAGAGGACATGTCAAGAATATTGCCCGGGCTAATCACAGCGCTGTCTTAAGCGACGCAATTTAGTATCATAGACCAAAGTCTTTGGTCGGTGAAGTTTGACAGCAGTGCCCCAAATGAACTAAACTAATTGAAATGTCAGCCATGGAGGCTGATTTTCTTCTCACAGATGAAGGCAAAACAGGCGCAATAATTGAGTTGTCAAATCTTTCAGCATACGTTTTTTGCATGTAGACTGGAATGCCCCGGAGTGCTTCCTTGCGCTCAGCTAAGCACTTTGTTTCTCATTCGTTACACTCTCAGAATACGCTTCTCTCCAGCCGTGGTAGCTGAGAGAAAACAGGAAGCGGTAGTGACCGACACCATTTTGTTCTTTCGGAGCAACACCAGTTAGACCTTACTGTACATGCTTTCTTAAATTTACAGTAATTGCTTACATTACCTTACGTACTGAGCAACGGACGTCAATACAATCCAAGTGAAAAGTGAAGGTCCTTGAAACTCCAGAAAGAAAAACTTGTAGAGACCAACGGAAAAGCTTGGAGGCCAGCTCCAGCAGCGGGTTCTTCAGCAGTGAGGCCCCGGCATGCAGTGACAGCTGATTTTATTTTAGAATCCCCCTTCGTAAAAAAGAGGATGGACTTACAGGAGACCATTGGTGCATGCGCCTTGGCCTTATTTTAGAAGCAAGTACGCTATCGAGGTACCCTGCGTGCCCTTTACCTTATGTCACGCCAGTGTTATGGACGCGGGCTTTACATACTCACAGCAGGTATGGAAAATTCTCTTTTTTTCTCTCGCACGTCTGCAGCATAACGTATTATTTCTAGGGCTGTCAAACGATTACAATTTTTAATCGAGTTAATTACAGCTTTAAAATTAATTAATCGTAATTAATCGCAATTAATCGCAATTCAAACTATTCATCTATAAAATATGCCATATTTTTCTGTAAATTATTGTTGGAATGGAAAGATAAGACACAAGATGGATATATACATTCAACATACGGTACATAAGGACTGTATTTGTTTATTATTACAATAAATCCACAAGATGGCATTAACATTATTAACATTCTGTTAAAGCGATCCATGGATAGAAAGACTTGTAGTTCTTAAAAGAAAAATGTTAGTACAAGTTATAGAAATTTTATATTAAAACCCCTCTTAATGTTTTCGTTTTAATAAAATTTGTAAAATTTTCAATCCAAAAATAAGTTTGTAGCCCGCCATTGTTGATGTCAATAATTACTTACACAATGCTCATGGGTGCTGAAGCTTATAAAATCAGTCGCACCCAAGCGCCAGCAGAGGGCGGCAAAACTCCATAAAACACAACAAGTGAGCGTTTCACTGTACTGTCATTTAAATCTGTCTGAGCGGGTCATCTGCGTTAATTGCGTCAAATATTTTAACGTGATTAATTTTAAAAATCAATTAACGCCCGTTAACGCGATAATTTTGACAGCCCTAATTATTTCACTATCCAACTAAAATAAACAGTGTATCAGAAAAGTGAGTACACCCCTCACATTTCTGCAGATATTTACAGTGCCTTGCAAAAGTATTCGGCCCTCTTGAACCTTGCAACCTTTCGCCACATTTCAGGCTTCAAACATAAAGATATAAAATTTTAATTTTTTTGTCAAGAATCAACAACAAGTGGGACACAATCGTGAAGTGGAACAAAATTTATTGGATAATTTAAACTTTTTTAACAAGTAAAAAACTGAAAAGTGGGGCGTGCAATATTATTCGGCCCCCTTGCGTTAATACTTTGTAGCGCCACCTTTTGCTCCAATTACAGCTGCAAGTCGCTTGGGGTATGTTTCTATCAGTTTTGCACATCAAGAGACTGACATTCTTGCCCATTCTTCCTTGCAAAACAGCTCGAGCTCAGTGAGGTTGGATGGAGAGTGTTTGTGAACAGCAGTCTTCAGCTCTTTCCACAGATTCTCGATTGGATTCAGGTCTGGACTTTGACTTGGCCATTCTAACACCTGGATACGTTTATTTTTGAACCATTCCATTGTAGATTTGGCTTAATGTTTTGGATCATTGTCCTGTTGGAAGATAAATCTCCGTCCCAGTCTCAGGTCTTGTGCAGATACCAAGAGGTTTTCTTACAGAATGTTCCTGTATTTGGCTGCATCCATCTTCCCTTCA
Organism: Corythoichthys intestinalis; assembly: GCF_030265065.1. Taxonomy (NCBI): domain Eukaryota; kingdom Metazoa; phylum Chordata; class Actinopteri; order Syngnathiformes; family Syngnathidae; genus Corythoichthys; species Corythoichthys intestinalis. The sequence goes on along the minus strand of NC_080396.1, from coordinate 8,735,208 downwards.
ATTTTAACCATCTTCCCTGTCCCTGCTGAAGAAAAGCAGGCCCAAACCATGATGCTGCCACCACCATGTTCGACAGTGGGGATGGTGTGTTCAGGGTGATGAGCTGTGTTGCTTTTACGCCAAACATATCGTTTTGCATTGTGGCCAAAAAGTTCAATTTTGGTTTCATCTGACCAGAGCACCTTCTTCCACATGTTTGGTGTGTCTCCCAGGTGGCTTGTGGCAAACTTTAAACAAGACTTTTTATGGATATCTTTGAGAAATGGCTTTCTTCTTCCCACTCTTCCATAAAGGCCAGATTTGTGCAGGGTACGACTGATTGTACTGATGATTTGACTGATGATTGATGAACTGATGATTTCTTGATTTTGATGATGATGATGACAATGACAATAAATTCAATAAAATTCAAATTCAAATTGTTGTCCTATGGACAGACTCTCCCACCTCAGCTGTAGATCTCTGCAGTTCATCCAGAGTGATCATGGGCCTCTTGGCTGCATCTCTGATCAGTTTTCTCCTTGTTTGAGAAGAAAGTTTGGAAGGACGGCCGGGTCTTGGTAGATTTGCAGTGGTCTGATGCTCCTTCCATTTCAATACGATGGCTTGCACAGTGCTCCTTGAGATGTTTAAAGCTTGGGAAATCTTTTTGTATCCAAATCCGGCTTTAAACTTCTCCACAACAGTATCTCGGACCTGCCTGGTGTGTTCCTTGGTTTTCATAATGCTCTCTGCACTTTAAACAGAACCCTGGGACTATCACAGAGCAGGTGCATTTATACGGAGACTTGATTACACACAGGTGGATTCTATTTATCATCATCAATTAAATTTCATATCTTTATGTTTGAAGCCTGAAATGTGGCGACAGGTTGCAAGATTCAAGGGGGCCGAATACTTTTGCAAGGCACTGTAAGTATATCTTTTCATGGGACAACACTGACAAAATGACACTTTGACACAATGAAAAGTTGTCCCCCGAGGCCTAGACTCCACCCTTTGTTCAAATTTTAGGCCTATTTCTCATCTTCATTATATTTCTAAAATACTAGAAAAGGTCATCCCCAATCACGTGACGTCACAACTCCGCCCCCCTGACTGGTGCCGCCATGTTGTCCGTCAGCTCATCATGTTTACATATTACCGCTACGTACATTCCTCCTATTACGGCATGTTTTTCTGCTTGCCTAAGGAATCACCGCCTAGTAAACGAACCCAAAAACCTTCCTGACAATCGTTAGCATTGATTAATCAAAATGGTGAAGGGATGTGTGGTGGTTGGTTGCAGTAACAGAGAAGATAAACGGTCATTTTAGTAGTTGCTGTGTGCCCATTGTTAAAAGGGTAAATCTCGAAAGCAGCACGGTTTGCTTATCTCGGTCCATGATGCGTTAGTGTCGACAGCCGTTAGACAGCGACGAAAACATCAATATGATGCTAACACGATCGCAGACATCATCAGACGGAGACTACGAAGCTCGTCGCCACGGTCGCGCAGCAAGAAGGTGAGCGCAACAACAGGTGTTGTGCCGAAAAATGGACTTTGTACCGTGAAAATGTATTATTTTACTCTGCTTGAACTAATAAATGTCATACCTATGTGATTGTCATTGGGATATGGTCGTGAAAACCTGTAGACTAATAAATTTCTGTTCAAAGATGGTTATGTGGCCCAGTCCACGATTTGTTACTAAAATACATTACTAATATTTTGTGTAATTTAATTATTTAAAACTGATCTTACAGTCGTAAATCCATTACTGTAATGGGTCCATGAAAACATTTGATGTTTTCACGTCAATAAAGCGTTATAAATAAGCACTCCCGGCAGGGGGAACATTTCACGCGGGGCAGCTATTTTTCGGCACGCATCGGCCCGTTGTCGATCAAATTTCATTTTACAATCGTAACAACGGTGACGCTCAGCTGACCAAATGTTGGTTTATATTTGGCCCGGTGCCGATTTTGGGTACCCGTCTCCTCATCGTGACATAAACTGGAGTATGATTAGAAATTTTGTGGTCTCAGGACGAGCTCTGACGCACGGGACGGGACCGGACGGGGGGAAACATCGGTTTGGGCATCAAATATGGATCTGGCGACTGGATCGACCGAAGCTTTTCCAAATAATGGCTTTTATGCAACTCATCCAATCAGTTTACAGCGTCTGAAAGCACCGGGGCTTCCATAATTTCGGAACCATTCCAGTCTGGTTTTAAATCCCTTCACAGCACTGAGTCGGCACTTTTAAGAGTATCAAATTATATACTTTTGGCAACAGACTCTGGCAAGTTTGTTGTTTTAGTTCTTTTAGATTTATCTGCAGCATTTGATACCGTAGACCATGAGATTTTAATTTCTCGTCTTGAACACAGTGTGGGTATTCAAGGAGTCGCTCTTGAATGGTTCAAGTCGTACCTAAATGAAGAGTTTTTGTGTAAAAATGGGCAATTTCATGTCCAAAAAGGCATTGCTTCCACACGGGGTTCCCCAGGGATCTGTTCTCGGCCCTCTTTTATTTTCGCTTTATTTATTGCCTCTTGGTTCGGTTTTTAGGAAACATGGTGTTTTATTTCGTTTGTATGCTGATGACTGTCAGATCTATTTTCCAATGGCACAAAATGACACTTTCTGTCAACTCATTGAATGCCTCGTCGACATAAAGTCATGGCTTTCACTTAATTTTTTAAGTTTGAATGACAGCAAGACTGAAGTCATGGTGTTCAGACCAAGTAGCCAGTCCTCCCTGAATGTTGACCTCGGTTCATTGTCTCCGTTGCCTGAGAACTATGTCAAAAATTCTGATTTTAAATTTGAGAAGCAGATTTCTTGTGTTGTATGGGACTGTTTTTATTAGCTTCCCCAGATTGCTAAGGTGAAATCTATTGTTTCACGCTCTGATTTGGAGAAATTGATCCATGCTTTTGTCATAATTCGGCTGGATTATGGTAATTCCTTGTATGCAGGCGTCGGTCAGGCTGCACTGGCCCGTCTGCAACTTGTGCAAAACAAATGCTGCTCAACTCCTAACTAAAACCCGCAGGCGCGAACATATCACCCCGATTTTAGCATCTCTTCACTGGCTCCCAGTACATTACCGAATACATTTTAAGATTTTATTATTTGTTTTTAATGTTTGAATAATCTTGCGCCACCATATCTGTCAGAACTGCTTCAGCCTTACAGTCCAACCAGAACCCTCAGATCAGCTGACCACCTGCTTATAGAAGTCCCAAGATCAAGGCTGAAGCTTAGGGGTGACCGTGCATTTGCGGTGATGGCGCCCAGGCTGTGGAACCACTTACTATTAGACAGGCCCCTTCATTTACGGATTTCAAATCACGCCTTAAAACATTTTATTTTTCTTCAGCTTTTAATGTGTAATGACTGTTTATTTTAAAGATGTCCCGATCGATTGGGATGCCGATCGGGTCTAATCACGTCATTTTCAAAGTATCGGAATCGGCAAAAAAATATCGGACATGCCTTTTTTTAATATGTATATATTTTTTAATTAAATTGTTTTCCAATTGTATTTAACGTTACAGACAAAATGTCTTACATTCATCCAGAGTCTTTAGTTTTGGCTTTAAGTAGGGCTATCAAATTTATCGCGTAAACAGCAGTAATTAATTTTTTTTAAATCAATCACGTAAAAATATTTAATGCAATTAACGCATGAGCTGCACGACCCACTCACGCATTGTCGCGTTCAATCTATAATGGCGCCGTTTTACCTATATATAGCGCTAACGGGCAGGGTAAAATGAGTAGAGAGAATTTTAGCAGTCTTTGGAGCCTCTTTTTAATTGGCTAAAGCCTTAAAATCCCTCTCTCAACAATTAGAGTATCGTGGGAAGCGATGTGGGGAAGAACGGTAGTGGTTGATATTTACCTTAACACCCTATGTTACTTCCCAACGCAGAGAAGATATATCAATTGGTGCCACTACGCACGGTCATGGTTGCACTTCCCATCATGCATTTGGGCAGAACAGTTAAATGGCTACAGTATCATTTACTGAAAGCTGAACAAATACACTAGATGGCAATATTTAGTCACAATATACAAAGTCATATTTATCCTTTAAGAATTAAAAGTCTTTCTATCCGTGGATCCCTGTCACAGAAAGAATGTTAATAATGTAAATCCCATCTTGAGGATTTATTGTCATAATAAACAAATACAGTACTTATGTACTGTATGTTGAATGTATATATTCGTCCGAGTTTTATTCACTTTTCTTAATGCATTGCCAAAATGTATATGATCGGGAAAAATTATCGGGAATGATTGGAATTGAATCGGGAGTAAAAAAAAAAGAAATCGGATCGGGAAATATCGGGATCGGCAGATACTCAAACTTAAACGATCGGGAACAGATCGGGAGCATAAAAACATGATCGGAACAACCGTAGTTTATTTAGTTTATTTTTATGTGTTTGTTTCATCTTTGACAGTTAACTTATTATGTTGTTAAAGCGACAAGTAATTAGCGTGAGCGGAGAATGGAGACGTTTATTCAACATGGCTAGCACGAGCCATGTTGACTGTTTTTTATAATTTAAAACTGGTTTTACCGCGGATCGGAACATATTCTCGGCTCTCCCGTTCGCCATCTGTGTTGTTGTAGAGATGACTTTCGGCGCGCAAGAGTGATGTTACTCGTTAAGAACACGTCACACAAATAAACAAATCTGATTGGACGGTTGATTTTGTACTTGTTTGAGAGGCCGTTAATGGGCTGGGTCCCAGACTATTTCTCACAGTGTTTGAAAAATACAGGGAGAATAGTCTGGCGGTGCCAGGCAAGTTCTGGGTCACTTTCTGTTGATTTTGTGTCAATTCCTTTGATTTGGAGGAAATTCCGGGTCCCTTCCTGTTGAATTTCGGTCTCAGACTGCTGATTTTGGTGCAAATCAAGTCATTTCCTGTTGTTTTTTAGGTGGCTTCCTTTTGATTTTTGGGTCACTTCCTATTGTTGTGGAGATATTTTTGGGCCACTTCTTGGTTATCTCTAGGGGTGCACGATATCCATTTTTTGAAACCGATACCAATATCGATAACTTCCTGCTCTTCAAGGCCGATATCAATACGATAACCGATAATATAAATATCATTTTTCACTGTATTTTCACCTGAGTTTTTGAACACCTGTAGGTCAAAAATACTAGTGGTTGATTCAGCTTAGATTTGCCTTTGACCGAACCAGAATTTTCATTATTAAATGAACATAATTATTATGAACAAAACAAAGACAGTAACAAAACTTTGCATACTGGAAAAACAGGAGTGGAAACAAACGTACAAATCCCAATCCGACACCGTGCCAAAAATATCATTAATAGGGCCGATAATATATTGCGTTATCGGATTTATTGGGATGATCATAATTCCTATTACCGGACCGATAATTATCGTGAACCTCTAGTTATCTCGGAGCGGTTTTGGTTCACCTGATTATTTTGGGTCAACTCTGTTGATATTGGAGTAATTCTGGGTCACTTTCTGTTGGTTTGGAGACAATTCCAGGTCGCTCGTGGATTCGGCATTTGCGGGTCACATCTTGTTCTATATGTTTCCAAGTCTGTGGCACTCTTTCAATATCTAATGCAATTTTCTTGTAATGACTTGCTTTAATATAGGATTCATTAGGGTTGCTCCGATCATGTTTTTTTGCTCCCGATCCGATCCTGATCGTTTTTGTTTGAGTATCTGCCGATCCCGATATTTCCCGATCCGATTGCTTTTTTTTTTGCTCCCGATTCAATTCCAATCATTCCCGATAATTGTTCCCGATCATATACATTTTGGCAGTGCATTAAGAAAAAAAAATGAATAAAACTCAGACGAATATATACATTCAACAAACAGTACATACAGTAAGTACTCTATTTGTTTATTATGACAATAAATACTCAAGATGGCATTTACATTATTAACATTCTTTCTGTGAGAAGGATCCACGGATAGAAAGACTTGTAATTCTTAAAGGATAAATGTGACTTTGTATATTGTGACTAAATATTGCCATCTAGTGTATTTGTTGAGCTTTCAGTAAATGATACTGCAGCCATTTAACTTCTGCCCAAATGCATGATGGGAAGTGCAACCATGACTGTGCGTAGGGCTACCAATTGATATATCTTCTCTGCGTTGGGAAACAACATAGGGTGTTAAGAAAATGATCAACTACTACCTTTCTTCCCCACATTCCCACGTTATATTTAATTGCTGAGAGAGGTATTGTAAGGCTTTAGCCACATAAAAAATGGCCCAAAGGCTGTCAAAATTCCTCTCTCCTCATTATACGCTGCCTTTTAGCGCTATCTATAGGTAAAACAGCGTCTTTATAGATTGAACGCGACAATGCGTGAGTGGGTCGTGCAGCGCATGTGTTAATTACTTAACGTGATTAATTTCAAAAAATTAGTTACCGCCGTTAGCGCAATAAATTTGATAGCCCTACTTTAAGCCAAAACTACTCTGGATGAGTGTAAGACATTTTGTCTGTAACGTTAAATACAATTAGAAAATGATTTAAATGAAAAAAAAAAAAATATATATATATATATATATATATATATATATATATATTTAGTATTCATAAACAAAGTACTTAAATCACTATAAATCCATATGAAATTGCCCGTGTTATAACAATCATACCATTAATATAATAATAATGTTATCATATACTGTATGTATAATAATACATAATGCATAATAATAATTTGGATCAGTTCTTCACTTAGGCGCTTTGGAGCATTTCCTGTAAGGCAGATAAACCATTGCTTTATAAAATGCAGGCATGAGCATTGGGGATTTTGAATCCTCCAACCAAACGCCCTGAGAAGAAGCATCAGCTGACGTTAACAGATTTCATCTATTATTCCCCTGCGAACAAACATTGCCCTACAGCATAAGCGAGGATCCGTTCATAAACCACTGACCTCAACCTAAAGCCTTTCATTCATTCTTTCTGACTTGAAATCCTTCCCACAATACAAGATTAAATCCATTTCACATGAATGATTCATGTCTATTTTCTCTATTATTAGACATGATCACGGGTGTTTACTGACTGGAGCCCACCCCGTGAGCTGCTGCCGACAGCCCATTGACCAGAGAAAAGTGCGGTTATCGGCCTAGAGGAGAAGCTGCGCTCGGCTGATAATCCCGCTGAAATTGCACATGGATTTCCTGTTCCGAACGTTGAAAATAAACACACTCTCATAGAATACCAAATGAAAGTGCACACTTACGACCCAAAGTTATATAAAAAAAAAAGAAATAAAATAAACCTCCCTGGCCTGCACCCAACATGAAAACCATTAACAATCACATTCACATAAAGCCATTAAAAACGCATATTTATTGTTTAATTAACCCTTTCAGGGACAATATTCACTACACTGGGCAGCCATTCAGAAGTTGACACTTAAAACCTTAAAAGGCAAGTGAATATTTTTGGTCATTTAAAAAAAAATAAAATAAAGGGTCACCCCTCCAAAAAACTAAAACCGACCGTGATAGAAGAAAAGTATTTTGTTCATCGTACCGTATTTTTATATATTTTATATATTTATATTGGGGCTGTCAAACGATTAAAATTTTTAATCGAGTTAATTACAGCTTAAAAATTAATTAATCGTAATTAATCACAATTTATCGCAATTCAAACCATCTATAAAATATGCCATATTTTTCTGTAAATTATTGTTGGAATGGAAAGATAAGACACAAGATGGATATATACATTCAACATCCGGTACATAAGGACTGTATTTGTTTATTATAACAATAAATCAACAAGATGGCATTAACATTATTAACATTCTGTTAAAGCGATCCATGGATAGAAAGACTTGTAGTTCTTAAAAGAAAAATGTTAGTACTAGTTATAGAAATTTTATATTAAAACCCCTCTTAATGTTTTCGTTTTAATAAAATTTGTAAAATTTTCAATCAAAAAATAAACTAGTAGCCTGCCATTGTTGATGTCAACAATTACTTACACAATGCTCATGGGTGCTGAAGCCTATGAAATCAGTCGCACCCAAGCGCCAGCAGAGGGTGGCAAAACTCCATAAAACACAACCCTAACCCTAACGTCATTTAAATCTGTCTGAGCGGGGCATCTGCGTTAATTGTGTCAAATATTTTAACGTGATTAATTTAAAAAATTAATTGACGCCCGTTAACGCGATAATTTTGACAGCCCTAATTTATATATTTTGATTGAAGCAACTTTTTTTTGATTGAATAATAAAGACACAAATCTACCTCCATATGGCTCCGCCCAGGGATACAATATTTGACTGTGGTAACTACATTGGCACGACACCGACTGGCGTACCATATTCAGTGGATGACAATCTTGGCAAAAAGTATTGCCTAAGCAGTCTGATTTAGAATTGCCCTCAAGAATGATGGGAAACAAAAAAACGCTCATTGTCAACTTATTATTATAAATATTCTTGTAAGTTACCGTATTTTTCGAACTATAAAGTGCCTTGCAAAAGTATTCGGCCCCCTTGAATCTTGCAACCTTTCGCCACATTTCAGGCTTCAAACATAAAGATATAAAATTTAATTTTTTTGTCAAGAATCAACAACAAGTGGGACACAATCGTGAAGTGGAACAACATTTATTGGATAATTTAAACTTTTTTAACAAATAAAAAACTGAAAAGTGGGGCGTGCAATATTATTCGGCCCCTTTACTTTCAGTGCAGCAAACTCACTCCAGAAGTTCAGTGAGGATCTCTGAATGATCCAATGTTGTCCTAAATGACCGATGATGATAAGTAGAATCCACCTGTGTGTAATCAAGTCTCCGTATAAATGCACCTGCTCTGTGATAGTCTCAGGGTTCTGTTTAAAGTGCAGAGAGCATTATGAAAACCAAGGAACACACCAGGCAGGTCCGAGATACTGTTGTGGAGAAGTTTAAAGCCGGATTTGGATACAAAAAGATTTCCCAAGCTTTAAACATCTCAAGGAGCACTGTGCAAGCCATCATATTGAAATGGAAGGAGTATCAGACCACTGCAAATCTACCAAGACCCGGCCGTCCTTCCAAACTTTCTTCTCAAACAAGGAGAAAACTGATCAGAGATGCAGCCAAGAGGCCCATGATCACTCTGGATGAACTGCAGAGATCTACAGCTGAGGTGGGAGAGTCTGTCCATAGGACAACAATCAGTCGTACACTGCACAAATCTGGCCTTTATGGAAGAGTGGCAAGAAGAAAGCCATTTCTCAAAGATATCCATAAAAAGTCTCGTTTAAAGTTTGCCACAAGCCACCTGGGAGACACACCAAACATGTGGAAGAAGGTGCTCTGGTCAGATGAAACCAAAATTGAACTTTTTGGCCACAATGCAAAACGATATGTTTGGCGTAAAAGCAACACAGCTCATCACACTCTCCATCCAACCTCACTGAGCTCGAGCTGTTTTGCAAGGAAGAATGGGCAAGAATGTCAGTCTCTCGATGTGCAAAACTGATAGAAACATACCCCAAGCGACTTGCAGCTGTAATTGGAGCAAAAGGTGGCGCTACAAAGTATTAACGCAAGGGGGCCGAATAATATTGCACGCCCCACTTTTCAGTTTTTTACTTGTTAAAAAAGTTTAAATTATCCAATAAATTTTGTTCCACTTCACGATTGTGTCGCACTTGTTGTTGATTCTTGACAAAAAATTTAAATTTTATATCTTTATGTTTGAAGCCTGAAATGTGGCGAAAGGTTGCAAGGTACAAGGGGGCCGAATACTTTTGCAAGGCACTGTAAATCGCAGTTTTTGTCATAGTTTGGCTGAGAGTGCGACTTATACTCAGGAGCATGTGAAATTATTAACACATTATGATATCATTTCACATGTTATTTTGGTGTTTTGGAGTGACACTGATGGTTTGGCAACCTTTTTAGCATGTTCTTTATGCTATAGTTATCTGAATAACTAGTAATAAATAGTTAAGGCTACATTCGTGTTCTGCCTTTGGGAATGTGTGTTCAATTGTATTATTGACTTTCTTTTATATTGAAATTAAAGATGTCCCAATCGATCAGCATCCCGTTCGATCGGGTCCGATCACGTCATTTTCAAAGTATCGGAATCGGCAAAAAAATATCGGACATGCCTATTTTTAATATATATATATTTTTTAATTAAATTGTTTTCTAATTGTATTTAATGTTACAGACAAAATGTCTTACATTCATCCAGAGTCTTTAGTTTTGGCTTAAAGTAGGGCTATCAAATTTATCGCGTAAATGGCAGTAATTAATTTTTTTAAATTTATCACGTTAAAATATTTAACGCAATTAACGCATGCGCTGCACGACCCACTCACGCATTGTCGTGTTCCATCTATAATGGCGCCGTTTTACCTATATATAGAGCTAACAGGCAACGTAAAATGAGTAGAGAGAATTTTGACAGTCTTTGGAACCTCTTTTTAATTGGCTAAAGCCTTAAAATCCCCCTCTCAACAATTAGAGATATCGTGGGAAGCAATGTGGGGAAGAACGGTAGTGGTTGATCTTTTACTTAACACCCTATGTTACTTCCCAACGCGGAGAAGATATATCAATTGGTAGCCCTACGCACAGTCATGGTTGCACTTCCCATCATGCATTTGGGCAGAACAGTTAAATGGCTACAGTATCATTTACTGAAAGCTCAACAAATACACTAGATGGCAATATTTAGTCACAATATACAAAGTCACATTTATCCTTTAAGAATTACAAGTCTTTCTATCCGTGGATCCCTCTCACAGAAAGAATGTTAATAATGTAAATGCCATCTTGAGGATTTATTGCCATAATAAACAAATACAGTATTTATGTACTGTATGTTGAATGTTATGTTGAATGTATATATTCGTCCCGAGTTTTATTCATTTTTTTCTTAATGCATTGCCAAAATGTATATGATCGGGAAAAATTATCGGGAATGATTGGAATTGAATCAGGAGCAAAAAAAAGCAATCGGATCGGGAAATATCGGGATCGGCATATACTCAAACTAAAACGATCGGACGGGAGCAAAAAAACATAATCGGAACAACCCTAATTGAAATGCATGCTCTTGGTTTGAGGAGCTTTCACTCGCACTTGTTTACGCGAAGAAGAGCGCTCACACGCCTGAAGAAGACGGACAGCAACGCAGCGTTTCTGAGCGAGTGGGCGAGAGAGAGAGAGAGAGAGAGAGAGAGACACAGCTGCGAACCTACGTTCATTGTTTATGCTCGTAAAATATCCTAACAGAGGCAACGCCTGTGTGTATCATCTTTTCTGTTGTTGTTGTGTGTTTTCCACCCGTGATCGGACACATAGGCTACGTTCATACTACAGGTCTTAATGCACGAATCCGATTTTTTCGTGTTTTTCCGACTCGAGTGAGGCATTAACTTGACGGTCTGAACGTGACAGTCGCATAGAACGGGACCATTTCAAATCCGATCTGGGTCACTTTCGTATGTGGTCTAAATCCGATCTGGGCCACATTTTTCCAGACTGTCGCGGCGGTCTGTACTGTCCAGTCCCGCAAATCGGATTTAATGCAGCAATTACGTCATCAAATAGCGAGAGAGTCGTTACCGTAGCGATGCACCTGTGCGTTATTAGCGCCTAGCTTGCAGTGAACACGGCTTTTGAGGAAGGGCAGAGCTTGACAGCAGTCATAAAAAATAAAAATGGGTTGAGGATAAGCCTGAGAATGCTCAGTTTTCTCTCTGTTCCAAGTGAGCAATATTTCAACATTGCCTCCACGGCCGAGAGTCGGGACAAACTGCCCGTATGTGTTTGTGACGTGCACGGACAGTGTGTGCAAGCTATCGATCCATATAAACTTTGAATATAAGCCTAAACGGGGATTATTTATGTCTGTTATTTGTGTCCACCTTTTGAAAAGCAAAATATGATATCCCTGGAATGACGGATGACGTCTGTCATTTGTTTTGATGGTTCTGCGCATGCGGGTCTTCTTGCTTAGCGCGCGTCGGACTGCGAATTAGTGCGCATGCGTAATACTTGAACGGTCTCAATGGATAAAGGCAGTCTGAACGGGCACGCCAAAAAAACGGATATGACAAAAAATTGGATTCGTGCAGTATGAACGTAGCCTTAGAGCCAGTTGTGTGGTTGTTTGAACGATGTGCTAATGCTAGTGAACGCACACTAACCATTTGTGTCATTGCTGTAATAGCACCTAATTGTCATTTATTTAGGTTGATGCGAACTTGTTTGGTATCGAGGACGAAATTGATGCAGCAAATTATACTGGCGTCCAGCATCGTCATTTGGGAGTTTAGCTCGCTGTATAGCCAGGACCGAGCCGTAGCGTCCTGGTGAGGACAGTATATTCACATTTCGTTGTTCACGCGTCATGTAACATCATACTGTACACCTTTTCAGCATTTTGTTCTTTATTGTATTTCTATATTAAATTGCCTTTCAAGATGACATATCTGTTCTATGTGTTGGATTTTATCAAGTAAATTTCCCCAAAAAATGCGACTTATACACCGGTGCGACTTATATATTTTTTTTCTCTTCTTCGGGCATTTTATGGCTGGTGCGACTTATACTCAGGTGCGACTTGTAGTCCGAAAAATACGGTAATCGAAACCTTAAAACACGCCATTTAAGAAACAATTATGGCGTTTTCTTTTTTTTTTTTTTTTTTTTTTAATTACGTCCTTTACGTCCAGCTCAAAAATTCAGATGTGTGTCATTAATCTAGGTGTGGCACACTGATTGACAAGAAAATTTGAAAGTGGCACTCCACACCAAAAAGGTTGCTGACCCCGATCTATAGAAAGGATATGCAAACCGTTGTCAGGTATGATATAAAAATCTTTGCCTGGGGCGCCATATTGGCTTGAGCCATGCTTGCTGTTAAAGACAGAATTCTCGCATTGAATTATCTCATGAAACATGTGATTGACATGTCGTAACAAGTCAACAAGGATTGAGGATGAGCCGTCCCAGAGAGTTATGGAGGTGAGCTTTGCATCTGTTTAAAGAGTGGTTACTACGCTGCTGTGCTTTATTTAAACTTGACAGCTTTGCGGGAAACAGAGCCCCAGCAAAACACCTCTTGCCGCCTCTGTCAGTCATTTGACCCTGCAGATTATGCCACGTTGTCAGTGACAGCCTGTCAGCGGAGACAAAAGCTCCTGTGCGGTCAGAGCAACATGAGGAACGAGGATCACCAGCCTGCTACACTTTTACATTCCTTACAGTGTTTCAGAACTGCACTGGCACAGTGAAGGTCACAATTTGTGCTTATTTTCAGGAAGAACAGAAAATCCTTTTTATTTGCTATAGAGGAAATTATGGTTGGACAGCGGCAACGTGGACAGAAGGAGCAAAGGAGAACACTGAAGAATACAAATATCTGTGCGTATTTGGAAACAAGCAATAGGATTAAGCAGAATTACAGCATCAGTGTTATGTGGCAACATCAATGATTAATATGATATGCAGTCCCTGACAAAAGTCTTGACGCTTATCCCATTTTGTAGAAACAATTGCTAGCAACCTGACTTTTAATTATTCAATTGGTTTCAGAAATGGCTCATATGAAAGCTAAGACCCTCCCAAATGATGTTGAATGTACAAAAATATATTTGTTTCACTGAAAACAGATTTATCATTTAATGAAGACATAAAGGTCAAATTTTGGCAAGACAAAAGTATTGTCGCCTACAGAAAGTAGTGTGAAAATTGAACAAAAAAATGTTCTTCAAATACAAAAATATGTTACATAACATAAGTGAATTAAATAGTGATGCTGTGAGATACAAATTTTATATTTTGTATGACTTCCATGGGCTTGAAGGACTGCATCCATGCGGTTAGGCAAAGATTCATACAATTTACTGATGAAGTCATCGGTATCAACAAAGAAAGCAGTCTTGCATGGCTCCGAGAGTTCATCAACATTCTTAGGTTTCGGCTTCCATGCTTCCTCTTTCATCCTACCCCAGACATGCTCAAGGATGTTCATGTCTGGTGACTGGGCTGGTCAGTCCTGGAGGATCTTGATCATTTTTGCCATGAGGAACTTTGAGGTAGAGATTGAATTATGCGATGGAGCACCATCCTGCTGCAGAATTTGTCCCTTTTTATGGTCAGGAATGTATGAGGCAGCTAAGATTTGTTGATATTTCAGACTATTTATGTTGCCTTCCACCCTGAAGATCTCTCAGGGTGCAGACAATTAAAAAACCGTGTGGCATTTGCCAAGGCCCACAGCCTTTAAAAAGGATGGACGCTGGAGATTTGCCAAAAGGTGGATTTTTCAGATGAATCTTCCATTGAATTACGTCACAGTCGCCACAAATATTGCAGGAGACCTACTGGAGCCCGCATGGACCCGAGATTCAGTCAGAAAACAGTGAAGTTTGGCGGTGGCAAAATCATGGTCTGGGGTTACATCCAGTATGGGGTGTGCAAAAGATCTGCACGGTAGAAGGCAACATAAATATTCTGAAATATCAACAAATCTTAGCTGCCTCTTACATTCCTAACCATAAAAAGGGACAAATTCAGCAGCAGGATGGTGCTCCATCGCATACTTCAATCTCTACCTCAAAGTTCTCACGGCAAAGAAGATCAAGATCCTCCAGGACTGGCCAATCGCTGTTATAAGCATTCAATAATGCTCATGACAGTGTCATGTATTAATTATGATTGTCTTATGACAGTTTTATGGCGCGACTGTCAAATAAAGTGTTACCAAATACCATAACTAGCAATTAATGAAACACTGGAAAAGCACCTAAAGACATAATAAGCACAGAACATGAATTTTGATATTTACATCTGTAGCGCTGCAAAGCTTGCTCGGAGGCATGTTGGAAGACAACAGGGTTGACAGCTGGTGGCAGCAGAGGTTGACTCTCTCCCCCAGCAATGATGGGAGCAATGATGGCCAAATGAAGCTTCTTGGAGCCAATTGGTTCAAAGCTTCATGTTGGTTCATTTGGTCTTATGACATTCTTATGATGGCACTGTCATATAACTTGTTACCGGTTTATATCTTTTGGGGTAAATATCCTATAATACATTGAGGACAGCTGCAGCATACAGTCCAGTGCGGTTTATCTGTGAACAAATGCCGTTTTCGTGTCAAATTTGATTGGTGGCGGCTTGTAGTCAGGTTCGCCATATAGTCAAAAAATTACAGTATATGAACTGTGATTAATCATACATTGAAGAAGAAGAGGAAGAAGAAGAGTATAACCTACTACATAACCACATTAAGCTAAAGAAATAAAATAAAAAATAAAAAAAAACTGTCAATTCCGTGAAGAGAAACATAAAACACAGAAATGAAGCATCATTCATCCAAAGAGCATGGGTGCCCTGTTGTGGAGAAAATATATTTTCTATTATGAAACTAAAAGGATCATATCTCCGGTTTTCCGTGGTCAATCGGTGCCAAACAAAAACTGGAAAAGTGGTTAAAATCCGCGCTTTCGAGTCATGTTAACGGCAGAACTGTGAAATACTTCATTTTTTTACGGTGCTTTAAAGACGCCACTTGATTGAATAGGCCTGTGTGATCATTGAATGGCACGCTTGAGTCTGATTGGTATAATGGATTCATGTGATTATTTTTCCGACCAAGGGCGTAGGTTTGCATAGGGACAGTAGGGACATAACACTAGCAACTTTTCAGGATCCTCAAATTGTCCTCACCAACTTTCAGGCAACCTTATTTGTATTGTATAATGAGTTCAGTTATGTAGGTAATTTAGATTGTCTTTTTTTATGTTTTAAGGATAGAATTGACCGTACTATTATTAAGTGATATACAGTGCCTTGCAAAAGTATTCGGCCCCCTTGAATCTTGCAACCTTTCGCCACATTTCAGGCTTCAAACATAAAGATATGAAATTTAATTTTTTTGGCAAGAATAAACAACAAGTGGGACACAATCGTGAAGTGGAACAACATTTATTGGATAATTTAAACTTTTTTAACAAATAAAAAACTGAAAAGTGGGGCATGCAATATTATTCGGCCCCTTTACTTTCAGTGCAGCAAACTCACTCCAGAAGTTCAGTGAGGATCTCTGAATGATCCAATGTTGTCCTAAATGACCGATGATGATAAATAGAATCCAACTGTGTGTAATCAAGTCTCCGTATAAATGCACCTGCTCTGTGATAGTCTCAGGGTTCTGTTTAAAGTGCAGAGAGCATTATGAAAACCAAGGAACACACCAGGCAGGTCCGAGATACTGTTGTGGAGAAGTTTAAAGCCGGATTTGGATACAAAAAGATTTCCCAAGCTTTAAACATCTCAAGGAGCACTGTGCAAGCCATCATACTGAAATGGAAGGAGCATCAGACCACTGCAAATCTACCAAGACCCGGCCGTCCTTCCAAACTTTCTTCTCAAACAAGGAGAAAACTGATCAGAGATGCAGCCAAGAGGCCCATGATCACTCTGGATGAACTGCAGAGATCTACAGCTAAGGTGGGAGAGTCTGTCCATAGGACAACAATCAGTCGTACACTGCACAAATCTGGCCTTTATGGAAGAGTGGCATGAAGAAAGCCATTTCTCAAAGATATCCATTAAAAGTCTCATTTAAAGTTTGCCACAAGCCACCTGGGAGACACACCAAACATGTGGAAGAAGGTGCTCTGGTCAGATGAAACCAAAATTGAACTTTTTGGCCACAATGCAAAACGATATGTTTGGCGTAAAAGCAACACAGCTCATCACCCTGAACACACCATCCCCACTGTCAAACATGGTGGTGGCAGCATCATGGTTTGGGCCTGCTTTTCTTCAGCAGGGACAGGGGAGATGGTTAAAATTGACGGGAAGATGGATGCAGCCAAATACAGGAACATTCTGGAAGAAAACCTGTTGGTATCTGCACAAGACCTGAGACTGGGACGGAGATTTATCTTCCAACAGGACAATGATCCAAAACATAAAGCCAAATCTACAATGGAATGGTTCAAAAATAAACGTATCCAGGTGTTAGAATGGCCAAGTCAAAGTCCAGACCTGAATCCAATCGAGAATCTGTGGAAAGAGCTGAAGACTGCTGTTCACAAACACTCTCCATCCAAACTCACTGAGCTCGAGCTGTTTTGCAAGGAAGAATGAGCAAGAATGTCAGTCTCTCGATGTGGAAAACTGATAGAAACATACCCCAAGCGACTTGCAGCTGTAAATTGGAGCAAAAGGTGGCGCTACAAAGTATTAACGCAAGCGGGCCGAATAATATTGCACGCCCCACTTTTCAGTTTTTTATTTGTTAAAAAAGTTTAAATTATCCAATAAATTTTGTTCCACTTCACGATTGTGTCCCACTTGTTGTTGATTCTTGACAAAAAATTAAAATTTTATATCTTTATGTTTGAAGCCTGAAATGTGGCGAAAGGTTGCAAGGTTCAAGGGGGCCGAATACTTTTGCAAGGCACTGTATTTACATTATTTTCAGATTTACATTTACCCCTTTTCACTTGCTGAATGTGCCGGACCGTCATTATTTTAATTAACCTCATATGCATGTTTGATTGGCTGATGATATGCCCCCCCCCCACAAACAAACACACACACACACATGCAGTACCACTCAGCCTCGACAACAATACAACATGTCGACAACATGCCGCCTCCTCCGACCCCTTTGAAGAGGAGGGATATTCGAAGTTTTTCTCGGCCAGCAGCAGCTACTGTAAGGAATGTAAAAGACGTCAGTGTTGTGGACATGGGAAACACATCACTAATTTTGCTACTGAAAGTCCGACTTGCATCAGAGTTAGCATAGCATTAAACTGTGTGAACATGCTAACCTGCAAAACCCGAGTGGGAAGCTGCTTAAAGAGAAATGTCATGTATGTGTTTTCTGCTGTAAACGTTATGCGTTTTTTTTTTTTTTTTTTTTCAGTTATATTTATTAATTTAGACAATGTTGAATAGTCCAAAGACAAATGTTTATTTATTTTTTTTGCAATCCCGGACAGTTAAGAGATTATTAATAGGTTTGTATTTATTGTGTATGTTGAATTTGCTAATAAAATCCAGAAATTTGTTCTGGAAGATTTCAAAAATGTTTCTTTAGTAGTTTTTGACAACAAAGGTTTGAATCAAATGGTGTATCACCTGAACCAATACACATGAAAGTTAGTATAAGTCAAAACAGATTTATTTTGGATTCATCATTTGGCCTATTAATTAATTAGGTTCATATTCATGAGAAATGATGCCCTGACCCCCGTTCACCCAATCTGTTTTGGTTTAATAATGTCCCTTCCTCAGCAAAAAGTGTACATGCAGGTTATGCTGTTATATCGTCCCTAACAATGTTGAGACCAAACCTACGCCCTTGGTTGCGACGTCTCATTGGTGAAACTGGTAGCGTCACTTTTGGTGTCTCTGGCAAATAAAAGTAAATAAAGAGCAAAAATGTAACTACTGGAGCCCAAAGTAGCGTACTAAGAGTAGTGTTTCTTCTTCAAAAATCTACTCAAATAATAGTAAAGAGTATAGCTTAGTAAAACTACCATTTCTCAAAGTCACTCAAGTAAATGTAACGGAGTAAATGGAACGGGTTACTACCCAGCTCTGATGCTGTGCACTTCGACATTTTCATCCTGGTTGCAGTACTATTTTTGGCCACCAGTTTTACATATTGCTCCTTTAAGAAACATCGAAGATGCTTAAATACAGTAATGTATATGCCAAGCCTGAGGTGGCGCCATAACGAGGCCACAAGTAGTTAAAGAATAAATAAACGGAGAAAAAGAAACCGGAAAACAAAAGGGAAAATACTGAAATGAAAAAAAATGTTCATCTCCACCTATTATTGAGAGAGCGATAACAAAAATTCCCATTGGCAATATGTGACATCCTTACTGGAAAAACAACTTACAGCTGCGATTGCCTTAGAGGTCTCCTTGCATCCATTTTCCATTGTTTTTTTTTTTCTAAATCTTTGATATCCTTTTATCGAGTTTGCAAGACCATTTGCATTTCAAATTTTGCAGTGAGCCGTGTTGTCTCTGTCAATGGCTCTCCTGAGATGAGTGGGCGGGTGTGCGGCAAGCACCAGGTGGGCTGGTACTTGCATAATAGGGTGACAATATGATGTCACATTTCAAGTTTTTTTGCTTGCAGTCATGTGACCTGCAAAGATGATTATAATCAATTGAAATACCACATGGATGACAAGCTTCAATCAGGTCGCACGCTTATTTTGACCTACAGTATATCACAAAAGTGAGTACACCCCTCGCGTTCCTGCAGATATTTAAGTATATCTTTTCATGGGACAACACTGACAAAATGACACTTTGACACAATGACAAGTAGTCTGTGAGCAGCTTATATAATAGAGTTAATTTAATTTCCCCTCAAAATAACTCAAAATATAGCCATTAATATCTAAAGCCTTGGCAACAAAAGTGAGTACACCCCTTAGTAAATACGTACATCCCTAAATGTCCAAATTGAGCACTGCTTGTCATTTTCCCTCCAAAATGTCATGTGACTCGTTACAGGAGTGCTGTCAGCATTGCTGCAGAGATTGAAGAGGTGGGGTTCAGCCTGTTAGTGCTCAGACCATATGCCGCACTCTACATCAAATTGGTGTGCATGGCTGTCACCCCAGGATGAAGTCTCTTCTAAAGACAGTACACAAGAAAGCCCGCCCATCTCATCAGACCATAGGACATGGTTCCAGTAATCCATGTGAATTGTTGACATGTCTTCAGCAAACTGTTTGCGGGCTTTCTCGTATTCATTCAATATTTGTAAAAACTACTATTTAAAAAAAAAGAGAAAAAAAAAACCGACTTTAAAACATGATTGTCTCGCATATTTTAAACTTTTAAACAAATTACGTCGCAATGAAAAAAATGGTGTCTGTAAAAAGGTCATGGATATCCACCTCATAACTCGCTTAATTGTTTGGGTTTTTTTTGCTACTTTGTCGCATTTTCTCCGAGATGTTAGATGATAAATAATCGATCTAAACAAAGAAAATTTGGGGAAAAAAAAAAAAGTTTAAAAGGGTAAATATTAGGGCTGTCAAAATTAGCGCGTTAACGGGCATTAATCAATTTTTTAAATTAATCACGTTAAAATATTTGACGCAATTAACGCAGATGTCCCGCTCAGACAGATTTAAATGACAGTACAGTGAAACGCTCACTTGTTGTTATGGAGTTTTGCCGCCCTCTGCTGGCGCTTGGGTGCGACTGATTTTATAGGATTCAGCACCCATGAGCATTGTGTATGTAATTATTGACATCAACAATGGCGGGCTACTAGTTTATTTTTTGATTGAAAATTTTACAAATTTTGTTAAAACGAAAACATTAAGAGGGGTTTTAATATAACATTTCTATAACTTGTACTAACATTTATCTTTTAAGAACTACAAGTCTTTCTATCCATGGATCGCTTTAACAGAATGTTAATAATGTTAATGCCATCTTGTTGATTTATTGTTATAATAAACAAATACAGTCCTTATGTACCGTATGTTGAATGTATATATCCATCTTGTGTCTTATCTTTCCATTCCAACAATAATTTACAGAAAAATATGGCATATTTTATAGATGGTTTGAATTGCGATTAATTGCGATTAATTACGATTAATCAATTTTTAAGCTGTAATTAACTCGATTAAAAATTTTAATCGTTTGACAGCCCTAGTAAATATATGAAAAAGAAAATCTCGAACACTCTTTGATGTCTGCAATTTCTGCATCGCGATTGCCTGGCACAGCCAGACTAATCTCCCTGTATTTTTCAAACACTGTGAGAGATAGTCTGGGACCCAGCCCATTAACGGCCTCTCGAACAAGGTACAAAATCAATCGTCCAATCAGATTCCTTTATTTGCGTGACGTGTTCTTAACGAGTAACGTCACTCTCGAACGCCGAAAGTCGTGTCTACAACAACACAGATAGCGAACGGGAGAGCCGAGAATATGTTCCAATCCGCGCTAAAACCAGTTTTCAATTTCCAAAAACACATTGAAACAAGTCATTGACAACAGTCAACATGGCTCGCGCTAGCCATGTTAAATAAACTTCTCCATTCTCCGCTCACGCTAATTACTTGTCGCTTTAGCAATGTCACGTCTGCCCGTCGCTGATTGGTCCACTCCGCTGTCTGTTTGTTGTAGCTTGCTCCGCCCTCGGAATTTGATCCGCCGGACGGTCGCCAGACTCAATCGCTGGAACAGCGGTGAGTCTGGTATACCGGGCAAGCATCGCGATCCTTGTTATATGACCATGTTTCACCCATTAAATCCCCCAAAAATCCAGCTATGGCCATTCACAGCTGTGGCTTGACACTCATACATGTTACATGAAGTTTTTGGATCGAAACAAGGTAAGTATGCGATAATATCTCGCATAATTATAATTCTGCTCTTTCATGCTCTGATCTCCAGATAGGGTTTCGCTGCTTAATTTTTTTTGATGCAGATTTTTCAGCCACACATCTATGATGCAAATCTCCCGTTCCACCACATCCCAAAGATGCTCTATTGGATTGAGATCTGGTGACTGTGGAGGCCATTTGAGTACAGTGAACTCATTGTCATGTTCAAGAAACCAGTCTGAGATGATTCCAGCTTTATGACATGGCACATTATCCTGCTGAAAGTAGCCATCAGAAGTTGGGTACATTGTGGTCATAAAGGGATGGACATGGTCAGCAACAATACTCAGGTAGGCTGTGGCGTTCCAGCGATGCTCAATTGGTACCAAGGGGCCCAAAGAGTGCCAAAAAAATATTCCCCACACCATTACACCACCACCACCAGCCTGAACCGTTGATACAAGGCAGGATGGATCCATGCTTTCATGTTGTTGACGCCAAATTCTGACCGTACCATCGGAATGTCGCAGCAGAAATCGAGACTCATCAGACCAGGCAACGTTTTTCCAATCTTCTATTGTCCAATGTGGATGAGCTCGTGCAAATTGTAGCCTCAGTTTCCTGTTCTTAGCTGAAAGGAGTGGCACCCGGCGTGGTCTTCTGCTGCTGTAGCTCATCTGCCTCAAAGTTCGTCGTACTGTGCGTTTAGAGATGTTCTTCTGCCTACCTTGGTTGTAAAGGGTGGTTATTTGAGTCACTGTTGCCTTTCTATCAGCTCGAACCAGTTTGGTCATTCTCCTCTGACCTCTGGCATCAATAAGGCATTTCCGCCCACAGAACTGCCGCTCACTGGATATTTTTTTCTTTTTCGGACCATTCTCTGTAAACCCTAGAGATAGTTGTGCGTGAAAATCCCAGTAGATCAGCAGTTTCTGAAATACTCAGACCAGCCCATCTGGCACCAACAACCATGCCACGTTCAAAGTCACTCAAATCACCTTTTCTTCCCCATACTGATGCTTGGTTTGAACTGCAGCAGATTGTCTTAAACCATGTCGAAATGCCTAAATGCAATGAGTTGCCGCCATGTGATTGGCTGATTAGAAATTGTTAACGAACAGTTGGACAGGTGTACCTAATAAAGTGGCCGGTGAGTGTATACACACATATATACAGTAAATACTGTACATACACGTTTATTACCTTTTTGCATCAGGAGAAAATACTTTTGCTATTTACTTGCACAGTAAATTTTAAACCGACTACTTTTGTACTTTTTTTTTTTTTACTTGCAATTTTTTTGCACCTTTATTTATACTTTTACTGGAGTAAAAAGTGAGTACTTCCTCCACCACTGTATATGGTTGTTGTTTTAACTCAAGTCTTGTGAACTCGTAGTGTTTTTTTTCCCCTCAAAACCTTTGGTAAAATTCCCAATTGTATAACCTTTAGGGCATTCAACTTTAGGGCAGACTCTGAAAACTGTTTCTAAGGGCACAACAGCACTACCGTGAAACGTTAGGTGTGCACACCACTGTCACAAGCATTTGAAAACAAACTTGGGGCGACTCCCTCAGTACTGCTTGCTATCAGAGACTGGAGGCATAGTATCTAAATGACACAGTTATCTTCCGAGAGCCAAGTTTCCTTATTAAGAATGTTCCGGGCGGACAGTCTTATCTAGCAGGAATAATCTAGTGCGCCCAAGTGTTCCATTTTTTTCTGATGTTCTACAGCTCGGTTTGTAATTTGAGAGGAACAGTGACTAACACCGGATCTTCCATCACACATCACATTTTCATTGAAAGTACTCACAGAAACTGTCATCCAGATTGAAGGCCACTGTCTTATCTCGTGGTTGATCGGGCAGCGCAATACTTCTGGATGTCCCTCGTTTGGATGGTGACGCGTGGACATTGGCCGTTTCCTGGTTACAGAGAGAACCAAAAAGAGAGAGCTGTCAAATCACACGCTACCTGTGCTTTTTTGATTCTGATCAAGGAGAGGTGGCACCGCAGGTCATTGAGACCAGCTGGCAGTTGTCCAGACAAGTATAGATGCATTAAAAATGTTATAAAAGTCAAATTAAATTATATGGGGGATACATTTTATTCAGCAAATAAAAGGACAAATGAATCGGGAAAGTTGAATGGAAAGACTGATGCAGTTAGGCTTACAAGCTGTAAACCCGTATTGAGTTTACAATGGATTTGTTTCATCCCGTATTATCATGAAACACGAAAATAGTGTGTGATTTGTATAATGAACGAATATTAATCAAGTTAAAAAAAAAAAAAAAAAATTAGGGCTGTCGAAATTATCGAGTTAACGAGCGGTATTAATTTTTTTAATTAATCCCGTTAAAATATTTGACGCAATTAACGCACAATTGCCCCGCTCAAACAGATTAAAATGACAGTACAGTGAAAGATGTACTTGTTGTGTTTTTCGGAGTTTTGCCGCCCTCTGCTGGCGCTTGGGTGCGACTGATTTTATAGGCTTCAGCGCCCATGAGCATTGTATAAGTAATTATTGACATCAACAATGGCGGGCTACTAGTTTATTTTTTGACTGAAAATTTTGCAAATTTTATTCAAACGAAAATATGAAGAGGGGTTTTAATATAAAATTTCTATAACTTGTACTAAAATTTATCTTTTAAGAACTACAAGTCTTTCTATCCATGAATCGCTTTAACAGAATGTTAATAATGGTAATGCCATCTTGTTGATTTATTGTTATAATAAAGAAATACAGTACTTATGTACCGTATGTTGAATGTATATATCCGTCTTGTGTCTTATCTTTCCATTCCAACAATAATTTACAGAAAAATATGGCATATTTTATAGATGGTTTGAATTGCGATTAATTGCGATTAATTACGATTAATTAATTTTTAAGCTGTAATTAACTCGATTAAAAATTTTAATCGTTTTACACCCCTAAAAAAATATATATAGTAAACGTATTCCCCACCTCTCCTGCTTTGTCACCAATGAGCTGACAGAACACTGACATACGAGTATCACAAGACAAAATCCCACTCATCTCATTGGTCGAGGTACTGTCGCTTGTCATAATGATAAACGGAAGACAACATGGACATGGACGACAAAAAAAATATTTATAATAAATGAATAAAAAGTAGCAAAGAAGTTTATTATTGTTATATTTTTTTCTTACGCCACAAATTGTTCTGCCTTGTACAGTGGGGCAAATAAGTATTTAGTCAACCACCAATTGTGCAAGTTCTACTTGAAAAGATGAGAGAGGCCTGTAATTGTCAACATACGTAAACCTCAACCGCAGGAGACAGAATGTGGAAGAAAAAAAAAAAAAAAACAGAAAATCACATTGTTTGATTTTTAATGAATTTATTTCCAAATTAGACTGGAAAATAAGTATTTGGTCACCTACAAACAAGAGAGATTTCTGGCTGTCAAAGAGATCTAACTTCTTCTAACGAGGTCTAACGAGGCTCAACTCGTTACCCTGTATTAATGGCACCTGTTTTAACTCATTATTGGTATAAAAGACACCTGTCCACAACATCAGCCAGTCAGTCACACTCCACTATGGCCAAGACCAAAGGGCTGTCGAGGGACACCAGAGACAACCTTGTAGACCTGCACCAGGCTGGGAAGACTGAATCTGATATCTGGTCATTTCCTGTTGATTTGGGGATTTTTTTGTTTTTCCCATTGAAAATGAATGGGAAAAATTTTGGACGTCCATGGCCGTCAATGGCATTGAGTTACATAGGCGTTGATAGAATTCAAGTCCATTATCATCAATAGATTTGACATACATGGCCGTCAATGGCAACAATGCAATGTAGATTCTATTGGAAATTCCATTGAAAGTGAATGGGACATTTTTCAATAAAAATGAATGGGAAAGTTTTAGGCAAATTCCCGGGGAACCGTAGATTTTTTCCAAATTCTGTATACAATCTTTATGCCCTTCACCGTCCCGGAATTTTTGATGTCCAAATTATGTGATTTGGTCAAAAATTGTTGGGGTTTACCCCCGTGGACGAGAGGGTAGCCTCCCTCCGCCTTCGGGTGGGGGGACGGGTTCTGACTGTTGTTTGCGCTTATGCACCGAACAGCAGCTCAGAATACCCACCCTTTTTGGAGTCCTTGGAGGGTGTGCTGGAGAGCGCCCCCTCTGGGGACTCCCTCGTTCTACTGGGGGACTTCAACGCTCACGTGGGCAATGACAGTGAGACCTGGAGGGGCGTGATTGGGAGGAACGGCCCCCCCGATCAGAACCCGAGTGGTGTTCTGTTATTGGACTTCTGTGCTCGTCACGATTTGTCCATAACGAACACCATGTTCAAACATAGGGGTGTCCACATGTGCACTTGGCACCAGGACACCCTAGGCCGCAGTTCAATGATCGACTTTGTAATCGTGTCATCGGACTTGCGGCCACATGTTTTGGACACTCGGGTGAAGAGAGGGGCGGAGCTGTCATCTGATCACCACCTGGTGGTGTGTTGGCTCCGATGGTGGGGGAAGTTGCTGGCCAGACTTGGCAGGCCCAAACGTATTGTGAGGGTCTGCTGGGAACGTCTGGCAGAATCCCCTGTCAGAAAGAGTTTCAACACCCACCTCCGGCAGAACTTCTCCCTTGTCCCGGGGGAGGTGAGGGACATTGAGTCCAAGTCGGCCATGTTCCGCACCTCCATTGTTGAGGCGGCCGATCGGAGCTGTGGCCGTAAGGTAGTTGGTGCCTGTCGTGGCGGCAATCCCCGAACCCGCTGGTGGACACCAGCGGTAAGGGATGCCGTCAAGCTGAAGAAGGAGGCCCATCAGGCCTTTTTGGCCTGGGGGACTCTGGAGGCAGCTGACAGGTACCGGCTGGCCAAGCGGACTGCGGCTTCGGCGGTCGCCGAGGCAAAAACTCGGACATGGGAGGAGTTCGGCGAGGCCATGGAAAACGACTTCCGGACAGCTTCGAGGAAATTCAGGTCCACCATCCGGCGTCTGAGGAGAGGAAAGCAGTGCACCATTAACACTGTGTATAGTGAAGATGGTGTACTGCTGACCTCGACTCGGGACGTCGTGAGTAGGTGGGGAGAATACTTCGAAGCCCTCCTCAATTCCACCGACACGCCTTCCTTTGAGGGAGCAGAGTCTGGGGACTCTGAGGTGGGCTCTTCGATCTCTGGGGTTGAAGTCACTGAGGCGGTTGGTAAGCTCCTCGGTGGCAAGGCCCCAGGGGTAGATGAGATCCGCCCGGAGTTCCTAAAGGCTCTGGATGTTGTGGGGCTGTCATGGCTGACACGCCTCTACAACATTGCGTGGACATCGGGGACAGTGCCTCTGGATTGGCAGACCGGGGTGGTGGTCCCCCTTTTTAAAAAGGGGGACCGGAGAGTGTGTTCCAATTATAGAGGGATCACACTCCTCAGCCTCCCCGGTAAAGTCTATTCAGGGGTGCTGGAGAGGAGGGTCCGTCGGGAAGTCGAATCTCGGATTCAGGAGGAGCAGTGTGGTTTTCGTCCCGGCCGTGGAACAGTGGACCAGCTCTCCACCCTCGGCAGGGTCCTCGAGGGTGCATGGGAGTTCGCCCAACCAGTCCACATGTGTTTTGTGGATTTGGAGAAGGCGTTCGACCGTGTGCCTAGGGGAGTCCTGTGGAGGGTGCTCCGGGAGTACGGGGTACCGAGCCCCCTGGTAAGGGCTGTTCGGTCCCTGTACGACCGGTGTCAGAGTCTGGTCCGCATTGCCGGCAGTAAGTCGAATTCGTTCCCAGTGAGGATTGGACTCCGCCAAGGCTGCCCTTTGTCACCGATTCTGTTCATAATTTTTATGGACAGAATTTCTAGGCGCAGCCGAAGCGTTGAGGGTGTCCGGTTTGGTGGCCTCAGCATTGCATCTCTGCTTTTTGCAGATGATGTGGTGCTGTTGGCTTCATCAAGCCGTGACCTCCAACTCTCACTGGGGCGGTTCGCGGCCGAGTGTGAAGCGGTTGGGATGAAGATCAGCACCTCCAAATCCGAGACCATGGTCCTCAGCCGGAAAAGGGTGGAGTGCCCTCTCCGGGTCGGGGATGAGATCCTGCCCCAAGTGGAGGAGTTCAAGTATCTTGGGGTCTTGTTCACGAGTGAGGGTAGGAGGGAGCGGGAGATTGACAGGCGGATCGGTGCAGCGTCTGCAGTGACGCGGACTCTGCACCGGTCCGTTGTGGTGAAGAAGGAGCTGAGCCAAAAGGCGAAGCTCTCGATTTACCGGTCGATCTACGTTCCTACCCTCACCTATGGTCACGAGCTGTGGGTCGTGACCGAAAGAACAAGATCCCGGATACAAGCGGCCGAAATGAGTTTCCTCCGCAGGGTGTCCGGGCTCTCCCTTAGAGATAGGGTGAGAAGCTCGGTCATCCGGGAGGAGCTTGGTGTCGAGCCGCTACTCCTCCGCGTTGAGAGGAGCCAGTTGAGGTGGCTCGGGCATTTGGTTCGGATGCCTCCTGGACGCCTCCCTGGAGAGGTGTTCCGGGCATGTCCCACCGGCAGGAGGCCCCGGGGTCGACCCAGGACACGCTGGAGAGACTATGTCGCTCGGCTGGCCTGGGAACGCCTTGGAATCCCGCCGGAGGAGCTGGCTGAAGTGGCTGGGGAGAGGGAAGTCTGGGCTTCCCTGCTAAAGCTGCTGCCCCCGCGACCCGACCCCAAACTAAGCGGAAGATGATGGATGGATGGATGGATGGATGGATGGATGGATGGATGGATGGATGGATGGATGGATGGATGGATGGATGGATGGATGGATGGATGGATGGATGGATGGATGGATGGATGGTCAAAAATTGTAGGACAAGTAGCGTTTTGAAAAAAAATTTAAAAATCGGAAAATCAGCGTTTACGTGAAAACGGAAAATTTTTCGGGGCCGTTTGACAAAAAGCCACAGTCACATGAAAATTTCAGACGTGAAAACGAAAAAAATTTCGGGGCCCTTTGACAAAAAGCCACAGTCACACGAAAATTCCAGACGTGTCGATACCTGAACAGTTCCGATCGGTGCAGCGGTACGGGCTGTGCGGCGCACCGAAAAAACGCGAATAAGATGATTAATGATAATAATAATAGTAATTAATGAATGATAAAGTTGCGGAATAACATAAACCAGATAAAAATGGAAGACGTACAAGACCACTGATAATCTCCCTCGATCTGGGGCTCCATGCCAGATCTCACCCCGTGGCATCGAAATGATATCAAGAACGGTCAACAAAAATCCCAGAACCACACGGGGGGACCTCGTGAATGACGTACAGAGAGCTGGGACCACAGTAACAAATGCTACTATCAGTAACACAATGCGCCGCCAGGTACTCAAGTCCTGCACTGCCAGACGTGTCCCCTTGCTGAAGAAAGTACACGTCCAGGCCCGTCTGCGGTTCGCTGGAGAGCATTTGTATGATCCAGAAGAGGACTGGGAGAATGTGTTTTGGTCAGATGAAACACAAATTAAACTTGTTGGTAGAAACACAGGTTCTTGTGTTTGGAAGAGAAAGAATACTGAATTGCATCCGAAGAACACCATACCCACTCTGAAGCATGGGGGTGGAAACATCATGCTTTAGGGCTGTTTTCTGCAAAGGGACCAGGGCGACTGATCTGTGTAAAGGAAAGAATGAATGGGGCCATGTATCGAGAGATTTTGAGTGAAAATCTCCTTCCATCAGCAGAGGCATTGAAAATGAGACTAGGCTGGGTCTTTTGTTGATATTTCAGACTATTTATCTCTCAGGGTGCAGACAATTAAAAAACTGTGGCATTTGCCAAGGCCCACATCCTGTCAAAAGGACGGATGTTGGAAAAGTGGCAAAAGGTGGATTTTTCAGATGAATCTTCCATTGAATTACACCACAGTCGCCGCAAATATTGCAAGAGACCTATTGGAGCCCGCATGGATCCAAGATTCACTCAGAAAACAGTGAAGTTTGGTGGTGGCAAAATCATGGTCTGGGGTTACATCCAGTGTAGGGGTGTACGAGAGAACTGCAAGGTGGAAGGCAACATAAATAGTCTGAAATATCAACAGATCTTAGCTGCCTCTTACGTTCCTAACCATTCAAAGGGACAAATTCTGCAGCAGGATGGTGCTCCATCGCATACTTCAATCTCTACCTCAAAGTTCCTCAAGGCAAAGAAGATCAAGATCCTCCAGGACTGGCCAGCCCAGTCACCAGACATGAACATCATTAGCATGTCTTGGGTAGGTTGAAAAAGGAAGCATGGAAGACGAAACCCAAGAATGTTGATGAACTCTGGGAGGCATGCAAGACTGCTTTCTTTGATGTTCCTGATGACTTCATCAATAAATTGTATGAATCCTTGCCGAACCGCATGGATGCAGTCCTTCAAGCCCATGGAAGTCAAACAAAATATTAAATTTGGATCTCACAGCACCACTACTTCATTCGCTTGTGTTATGGAACATATTTTTGTATGTGAAGTACATTTTTTGTTCAATTTTCACACTACTTTCTGCAGGCGACAAAACATTTGTCTTGCCAAAATTTGACCTTTATGTCTTCATTAAAGTGCTTGTGACACGAAAAAGCATGTTTATTTCATAATACACGTGGTATTTTATGCTCCTGAATGATATGGACCGCTTGGATGTGTGTGGAAGCGATCGCTATATTTATTTAGTTTTTTGAATCCCGCGCCAGGAAAATGAGTGACTTCCGGCTTCGGTCTCGCATTGAGGAGGAGGGCGCTGTGACGTGTACGGTAGAAGACGTCCTCTTCACGCTACAGTGTACTGTTGTGTATGAGGACGAAGGATTCAGCTGATTTTGCGGATTAATACTTTTATTTTTTGCATCACGCCAGCCCAACGGCTGCAGAAAAATCATTCTGTATGCGGGAGAGGCGTATGCGCCTTTTTGGAGTTTCAAAAGGTTCCCATTCACCGTGGATATTTACTGTGGGACCATTGGACTTACAAGGAAGTGAGTAAACATCTTGTTTTGTATTATGTCAAATACGAATACAGTGATTACAAAGTAAACACTATAAAATTCCTTTAAATAAAGGACTACTTACGTTTGATCATTGATAGGCATGTAAAAAGCTATCCTCACGCTCATTAGCAGTTAGCTGTTAGCACGTTAGCTACACAACAATTCCAGCCACCCTCCTCCAGGGAACGAACTGTAAATTGCTCTCCGCCGGGCGGTTTGCCGATCCGCAAAGAAACTCGACAACCGGGTCGTCATGTCAAATAATCCAGGCTAGTTATGTGTGATTTTCCACTTCGAAGACTTTGAAACATCCCTCGGTTCGGGTTAGCATGTCGGCTAGCTGTCACTCCTTCTGGTCTGTTTACATTCTCCGAAGCCGGGGAAGGGAAATGGCATATGTCCGATTTAGGTGTCATAAAATATCGTTCGGCAGGTGTGACAGTAAAGGTAAAGTCGACTGTTTTGACCATTATGGAGTAATTTTGCCATGTCGTCTTGAATAAATGGATTTTTATGATTTTATATTCCATTTAGCACAAGTTATTTGTCATGACCATGCCATTTATTTAGCAATTGGGGAAAGTACTTGGGTAAAAAGAATATCCTGTAAAAATATTGAAGTAAAGAGACAGAAACAATGACATTTTGCCGCTCTCTTCGTCGCGTTTTCCTCATTGTGAATAGTTCCCCCTCGACGGGCTGACTGGTCCTTCTCAAGCCATTTATATAGCTATTGGGGGAAAATACTTGGATAAAAAGAATATCCTGTAAAAATATTGAAGTAAAGAGACAGAAACAATGACATTTTGCCGCTCTCTTCGTCGCGTTTTCCTCATTGTGAATAGTTCCCCCTCGACGGGCTGACTGGTCCTTCTCAAGCCATTTATATAGCTATTGGGGAAAATACTTGGATAAAAAGAATATCCTGTAAAAATATTGGGAGTAGAGAGACTGAAACAATGACATTTTGCAGCTCTCTTCGTCTTGTTTTCCTCGTTCTGAACAATTCCCCCTCAATGGGCTGAATAGTAAAACCGATGAGCCTCGTCTACCGCTGACGTCATCCACCTGTTGGGGACGCTAAAGCCCTATAATTGTAGGCGTGGCTAACCGGCAGATTAAAAGACTAATTTCTCGTCATCTGCGCTTTGCTAAATTGTTGTATATGGTCGAATCGTCTCAAAATATGATTCTAATTCACATAATAACGCCATTTAAGACTTTTTTTCTGGTGTCGTATGCTTTAAATGATCAATCTTTTTTCAGTTAAACAAATATATTTTTGTACATTCAACATCATTTGGGAGGGTCTTAGCTTTCATATGAGCCATTTCTGAAACCAATTGAATAATTCAAAGTCAGGTTATTAGCAATTGTTTCTACAAAATGGATAAGCGACAAGACTTTTTTCAGGGACTCTATAGTGTGTCTAACACTTCCAACCATTTTCAAGGACTTCACACAAAATTCAAGTATTTTTCTAATCTTGAAAACACGACAGTGAAATCCAAGCATTTTCAAGGACCTGTAAGAACCCTGTGAAATGTTATGTACTCCTCTGTGTATGCATGTCTAAAGAATGTTAAGAAAGTGAGGTGAACCACCTTCCATTATATGAATTATCTTCACTGAAATGGAAAGAAAAACCTCCCGAGAATGGATGCACCGACATTTCGCAAACACCCAACATGCAAATTTCTCTTTGATTTGTGGCCGCAATATACTGTAGCTATAGCATGCACACAAAGTGCTCACTTGTGGCCAGGAAATAGATGTCAGTGAGCGCACAAAAAACTCATTTGTTGGTTAAATTCCTATTAAGGACTTGGGCATCTTGGTAAGAAAATGGCGTGCACCATTGCTCGGAAGTGTTCGTAAAGGTAAGTGTTATTTCCGAGCCAGTGTAAGACCTTTTCACAATGTCTTTACAATTTTCAGAGGAGGAACCTGGTCTGGGTGATAAATTGATTTCATGAATTATTCATTCATTTGCCATCATTCAAGTTTTTTATCGCAAATGTTTTTTTGTTTGTTTTTTTCTAATCATTGATTTGAGGGTTTTGTTCTTGTTGTTGTTGTGCCAAAAAGGATACCCAGCAAACACTTGTCAAATGGATTATTCCATGAGAAAGAGTTTGTTTTTTTGTGTTGCTATTACAATCTACTTTGTATTTTGGGCTGACAGCACGATTACAGGGACCGAAAAGATTATACAGGTAGTCACCGGTTTACGAACAAGTTCCGTTCCTAAGCTGGCCACTTAACCCAAATTTCTGCGTGAATCAAAATGAACCCTTTAAGTACCCCCAAAATATCCTTAAATCCAAAAAATAACTATCCAAAAACATGTAATATGTGGTTCTCCTTGCCCACACTCCCCTCTACTGGCTTTTATTGTTATAACTTTTGTTTTGATGTATGGAATCAGTTCTAACCTGGGTCACCTGGGTCTCCAGCAGGGCCGAACACCAAAAGTGGTTTTTGCCATGTGGCAAAATGTTTTTGCCATGTGGCAATTTTTTTTGCCATAAGGCAAAATGTTTTTGCCATGTGGCAATTTTTTTTTGCCATGTGGCAAAATGTTTTTGCCAGGTGGCAAAATGTTTTTGCCATGTGGCAATTTTTTTTGCCATGTGGAAAAATGTTTTTGCCAGGTGGAAAAATGTTTTTGCCATGTGGCAATTTTTTTTGCCATGTGGCAAAATGTTTTTGCCATGTGACAAATGTTTTTGCCATGTGGCAAAATGTTTTTGCCATGTGGCAAAATGGATTTTGCCATGTGGCATTTATTTGGGGTATGTGGCAAAATGCATTTTGGTTTGTGGGGGGGTATATGGCATTTTTGGGGGTATATGGCTGTTTTGCAGGCCATACAAGTCCATGCCATTGACGGCTATGCACGTCCAAATTGTATTTTCATTTTAAATGGCAGAAAAACATGTGTGGCTGTGTTTTTTGACCCTACACTTTACATTAGAGCTTATCGACATTTAACTGGCACCCCAAGTAAGTCCATTCCATTGACGGCTATGCACGTCCAAATTGTATTTTCATTTTAAATGGCAGAAAAACATGTGTGGCTGTGTTTTTTGACCCTACACTTTACATTAGAGCTTATCGACATTCAACTGGCACCCCAAGTAAGTCCATGCCATTGACGGCTATGCACGTCCAAATTGTATTTTCATTTTAAATGGCAGAAAAACATGTGTGGCTGTGTTTTTTGACCCTACACTTTACATTAGAGCTTATCGACATTGAACTGGCACCCCAAGTAAGTCCATTCCATTGACGGCTATGCACGTCCAAATTGTATTTTCATTTTAAATGGCAGAAAAACATGTGTGGCTGTGTTTTTTGACCCTACACTTTACATTAGAGCTTATCGACATTGAACTGGCACCCCAAGTAAGTCCATTCCATTGACGGCTATGCACGTCCAAATTGTTTTTTCATTTTAAATGGAAGAAAAACATGTGTGGCTGTGTTTTTTGACCCTACACTTCACATTAGAGCTTATCGACATTCAACTGGCACCCCAAGTAAGTCCATGCCATTGACTGCTATGCACGTCCAAATTGTATTTTCATTTTAAATGGCAGAAAAACATGTGTGGCTGTGTTTTTTGACCCTACACTTTACATTAGAGCTTATCGACATTCAACTGGCACCCCAAGTAAGGCTCTGCCATTGACGGCTATGCACGTCCAAATTGTATTTTCATTTTAAATGGCAGAAAAACGTGTGGCTGTGTTTTTTGACCCTACACTTTACATTAGAGCTTATCGACATTCAACTGGCACCCCAAGTAAGGTTCTGCCATTGACGGCTATGCACGTCCAAATTTCGATGTCAGCTGTCTTTCTGCACTGATGAATCTTGGGTATGCGGTCACTACGCTCGCGGTTTGACCAGAGGCGTAGCAAGGGTCCCCGGTGGCCCCAGGCAACGAGCAACATGGGGCCCTTTTGAGTCACGTGACACGTATACATACTCGCGCAGTATAATGAACACAAAGGTGAGGGGGTGCGAGTGCGCGCTGCATGCACGTGCGGTCCATCTTGGCCATAAAAGTGGCGAAAACTAGCACTTTCCATTGACTCATATGGATGTATTTACATTCGTTCATGGACGCACACATTTTAATACGTGGCCGTCCTCTGCTCGAAATGCACACCTTACGCCTATTATCACTCCCAGAATACACAGCGCTTGTGACGTAGGACAATAACAGGACTGGTTGCTATGGGAATGAACGCATACCCAAGGAACCTTGCTAAAAGGAGTATTAAAATTGCTAATAAAATGGTTTAGGATTATTTTAGATGCATATATGTTGTATTTTTCTTATAGAGTATTCAACGAGGAATACAATAGACCCATTAATAGACTTTTTTGGAAAATCGCCTGTGAAAATCAACGTAAAACAACTCGGCAAAGACTTTCCAGAGAGTTTGGTGAGTCACTCTTTAAACAATCATGAGGTATTAATAGCTGATTGGACTTTCTTAAACATGTATAATCTACGTGACATAGTTAGTGCTGATTGGGATTGATAACAGAATTGTTAGATAATCTGCCAAATGATTCCATGGTATTGAAACACTCCCTACACTTGTCGCTGCGACAGTGCAGTAAAGCTGCGTGTGCTAAATCTTTTGGCCCTCTGGGGGCCCCTGCTGGCTGGGGGCCCTAGGCAATTGCCTGGTTTGCCTAATGGGACGCGACGCCTCTGGGTTTAAACGCCAGGTTATTTCAGGAGCCACGTCAACAATTTCAGGTAAGTCTTAATTTTAATGCTGGTTATGTTTTTATATTATTGTGTTGTATGTTTAAAAATAAAATACTTTGTACGTCTCAGTTTTCTTTTATTCTTCTTTTACACAGATACTGAAACACTGTTAGGCAATGTATTGATTCTAGTTTTCCGTCTGTCCAAACAACTGTAAGGCTCCCACTCCAATTTCGCTGTGTTTCAAATTTGCATTTGAACACTTAATTTTTCATCGAAAAAGTTTTCTTTGATTGAAGCAATCCTTTTTTGTGTTTGGGCCATATTATGGGTAGGACATTTGTGTCTAAATCATTTAATCCCAAAAAAAGTTGCTTCAATCAAAAAAATATATATATTTTCAATGAAAGAAAAAAATAATTCAAAAACTAAAATTGCCCTCCCCTAATTTTTTTATTTTTGAAAATTACACGCAAAGCAAATGACCATCTAAGTTGCTAGTCACATGATCTGTTCGAAAAATAATTTTGACCTTTTTTTTATTTTTTATTTTTTCATTTTTGTTGCAGTTTTATTGCTTTACAACTTTTATATATACTAGTATATAGGAAAGTCAATTACATGCAATGATACTTTTCGGTCAATGCCATTTAAAATGAAAATACAATTTGGATGTGCATAGCCGTCAATGGTATGGATTTGTATGGCCTGCAAAACAGCCATATACCCCCAAAAATGCCATATACCCCCCCACAAACCAAAATGCATTTTGCCACATACCCCAAATAAATGCCACATGGCAAAATCCATTTTGCCACATGCAAATAAAATGCCACGTGGCAAAAAAAAATTGCCATATGGCAAAAATATTTGCCACATGGCAAAAAAAAATGCCACATGGCAAAAAAATTTTGCCACGTGGCAAAAACATTTTTGCCACATGGGGAAAAAAATGCCACATGGCAAAACATTTTTGCCACATGGCAAATACCACTTTTGGTTCTCGCTGTCTCTCCCAGGCCCCTTAAAATCCGCTTATGGTGTATATTACATACAATTTCGGACACAAACGGTATTTTTTATCTTGTTTATAGTTCATAAGTAAATGTGGATGAACAAACATGGTACTCTCTATTTGTCTGATTTGCCTATAAATGCACTTTTCTGAACTTGAATAGATTCTATCCTCCAATATGTAATTGATTCGTTAAAAAATAATAATCAATTCAGATGCATCATTGGTGGAATCTTTTTCTAATGCAAGCATTTTGTCACAATTTAGAAGTTAGCCTACACAACATGCTTTTACATTTGCAAATCCTGTGTGTGCGTGCACTTGCAAATGTAGGGGTGTTTGTTTTATGCAAATGATGTTTTCCCCGTAGCGGTCTTGGAATTGCATCTTGTAGGGCGTCATCATGGAGCCACGACAGTCACGCAAAGCACACTGTGCCTTCGGGCGAAATTATGCAGTTATTAGGTGTCAACCAATAATTGAAAAAATGCTGAAAATACAATGTTGTCCTCAAACCTACAAATCTCACAAATTCATGAATTCTCATTTGCATGCTGTCTCACAGTATCACGGTATCACATAGACACAGCCATCATGTAGAGTTGGTAATCTTTCCCTTTCTGTCACTGTCATTCTCTCTCTTTCTCTAGTGGAGCTCAAGTCGAATGAAGCTCAACTCGTTGAGTTCTACCCAGCAGTGCCACATGGTCTAAAGAGGCTCCCTAGTGTCATGTTTCATAAAATGTGTGTTTGACTTCACAACCGAGGGGAATCACAGATGTCGCTTACTGAGAACAACAAGTAGATCACAAATTTTTCTAGGACTTGATATGCAAACGCGACAGGGAAAAAATGTGAATTTCAGTGCCATTGACAATATTCATCCAATCAGTGGAGTTCTCATACATGCACGTGTGCAGGTATAAGTACACGTCAGCATCTACAGTCGCTGACAAAAGTCTTGTCGCTTATCCATTTTGTAGAAACAATTGCTAATAACCTGACTTTTGATGATTCAATTGGTTTCAGAAATGGCTCATATGAAAGCTAAGACCCTCCCAAATGATGCTGAATGTACAAAAATATATTTGTTTCACTGAAAAAGATTTATCATTTAATGAAGACATAAAGGTCAAATTTTGGCAAGACAAAAGTTTTTTGGCCTACAGAAAGTAGTGTGAAAATTGGACAAAAAAAGTACTTCAAATATAAAAATATGTTATATAACATTAGCGAATTAAAGTAGTGGTGCTGTGAGATCCAAATTTTAAAATTTTGTATGACTTCCATGGGCATTGCAGATCTCTCGCATACCCCCATACTGGTTGTAACCCCAGACCATGGTTTTGCCACCACCAAACGTCGCTGTTTTCTGAGTGAATCTCGGAAACCATGCAGGCTCCAGTAGGTCTCCTGCAATATAATTTCGGCGACTGTGGTGTAATTCAATGGAAGATTCATCTGAAAAATCCACCTTTTGCCATAAAACAGTGAAGTTTGGCAGTGGCAATATCATGGTCTGGGGTTACATCCAGTATGGGGGTGTGCGAGAGATCTGCAGGGTGGAAGGCAACATAAATAGTCTGAAATATCAACAAATCTTAGCTGCCTCTTATATTCCTAACCATAAAAAGGGACAAATTCTGCATTAGGATGGTGCTCCATCGCATACTTCAATCTCTACCTCAAAGTTCCTCAAGGCAAAGAAGATCAAGATCCTCCAGGACTGGTCAGCCCAGTCACAAGACATGAACAGGATGAAAGAGGAAGCATGGAAGACGAAACCCAAGAATGTTGATGAACTCTGGGAGGCATGCAAGACTGCTTTCTTTGATGTTCCTAATGACTTCATCAATAAATTGGCCGGCCGTGGCGCAGTTGATAGCTGGAGTTGTCCTTGGACCGAAGGGTCAGTGGTTCGATTCCCGGCTACGACTGCCCACTGTCGAAGTGCCCTTGGGCAAAGCACTGAACCCTGATTTGCCTCCAATGGGTTGACAGCGCCTTGCATGGCAGCAGCCCCATTGGTGTGTGTGAATGTGTGTGTAAATGGGTAAAATGTGTGCTAATGTAAAGCGCTTTGGGCATGGTACCTATGCAGATAAATGCGCTATATAAGTACTGTCCATTTACCATAAATTGTATGAATTCTTAACGAACCGCATGGATGCAGTCCTTTATGCTCATGGAAGTCATACAAAATATTAAATTTGGATCTCACAGCACCACTACTTAATTCGCTAATGTTACGTAACATATTTTTGTATTTGAAGTACATTTTTGTTCAATTTTCACACTACTTTCTGTAGGCGACAAAACATTTGTCTTGCCAAAATTTGACCTTTATGTCTTCATTAAATGATCAATCTTTTTTCAGTGAAACAAATATATTTTTGTACATTCAACATCATTTGGGAGGGTCTTAGCTTTCATATGAGCAATTTCTGAAACCAGTTGAATGATTAAGTCAGGTTATTAGCAATTGTTTCTACAAAATGCATAAGCGACAAGACTTTTGTCAGGGTCAGTACAGTAAACTACTTTTTTCCCCATTTGGAGGGGGAAAGAGGTAAAGAATGGTTTTACTAGGGATCTTACCAGGGAAAGTAAAGGGCATACGGGCAGATTTACAGAGGGGATAATCAGTAAGAATAAATTGTGGAAATCTGTCCGAACAGTGCCAGATCTTCACAATGGAAAATTGATTCATAGGGGAAAAAATTGGATCAGCTTAAAAGAAATTCAGCTAATGAAATCAATTCTGGCCATCTGGGACCATTTCATGTGACATCCGCCAAGAGCAAGGCCATTCAAACGGGGCGATAGCGAAAACCATGGTAACAGTGATGTGTGGATCATATTGCCTGGAGACATGATGGAGTGCCAACCCTCACCGAGTATTTACGTTGGTGTCTGCTTATAAGAGGCTGAGATGACTGGAACACAGGAACTTTACTCGTTTTTGTGCCTCACTTATTGACATTTTAGT
Organism: Corythoichthys intestinalis; assembly: GCF_030265065.1. NCBI lineage: Eukaryota > Metazoa > Chordata > Actinopteri > Syngnathiformes > Syngnathidae > Corythoichthys > Corythoichthys intestinalis. The sequence goes on along the minus strand of NC_080396.1, from coordinate 8,696,100 downwards.
TCCTGACCAATAATCTATGCTCCTACCGGGTTTTTTAATGGCAGCATTGGGCATTGACAATCCCTTAAGAGTGTTGTCAACCTTGATCTGATTCATGTGTCCTTTCTCATCTATTCTGTGTCATATTCTCTTGTCAAAACTGACAATTAGCCAGGTTTGCTGTGCTGTTATTGCAATTTTTGATATTCATGGATTGCGCAATTAGTGGTGAATATACAGTATACTATATACTACGAAGGCATATTGCTGCCACACATTAAAAAAACAAAGTCAGGTATCACACTTTTACAAAACAGTTATCAATATTTTACATGATAGTATTGCATTTTACATGATAATTATCACATTTTACATGATAATTATCATGTTTTTACATGATGGTTATCATATTTATACATGATAATTATCATTATTACATGATAATTGTCACGTTTTTACATGATAGTATCATGTTTTATGCGATATCACATTTTAACATGATAATTATCATGTAATATGTATAACGTAAAGCATTAGACATTACATTAGTTATTACATGATAATTATTACATTTTTACATTATAATTATCACGTTTTTACATGATAGTTATCATATTTATACCTGATAATTATCATTTTTACATGATAATTATCACATTTTTAAATTAATCACATTTTTACATGATAATTATCACGTTTTTACATGATAGTATCACGTTTTTATACGATATCACATTTTAACATGATAATTATCATGTAAAAAGTATAAAGTAAAGCATTAGACATTACATTAGTCATTATCTGACAATTATCACATTTTTAAATGAGAATTATCACGTTTTTACATGATGGTTATTATATGTATTAATGATAATTATCATATGTACATAATTATCACATTTTTAAATTAATCACATTTTTACATGATAGTTATCACGTTTTTACATGATAGTATAATGTTTTTATACGATATCATGTTTCAACATGATTATTATCATGTAATAACTATAACGTAAAGCATTAGACACTACATTAGTTATTATATGATTATTATCACAATTTACATGATAATTATCACGTTTTTACATGATGGTTATCATATTTATACATGATAGTTATCATTTTTACATGACAATTATCACATTTTTAAATTAATCACATTTTTACATCACAATTATCACATTTTTACATGATACCTGTCATGTTTGTACATGATAGATACCCTGTTCTACATGATAATTATCACGTTTTTACAGAATAGTTATCAAGTTTTTACATGATAAAGATCACATTTTTACATGATGGTTATCATATTTATACATAATAATTATTCATTTTTACATGATAATTATCACATTTTTACATGATAATATCACATGTTTACATGATAATTATCATGTAATAACTATAATGTAAAGCATTAGACATTACCTGTCATGTTTGTACATGATCATACCCTGTTTTACATGATAATTATCACGTTTTTACATAACATTAATCATATTTTTACATAAGTTATCACGTTTTTACATGATAAAGATCACGTTTTTATATGATGGTTATCATATTTATACATAACAATTATTCATTTTGACATGATAATTATCACATTTTTACATGATAGTATGTTTTTATACGATATCACTTTTTACCATGATAATTATTATGTAATAACTATAATGTAAAGCATTAGGCATTACATTAGTTATTACATGATAATTATTACATTTAACATGATACCTGTTTTTACATGATAGATACCCCGTTTTACGTGATAACTATCACATTTTTACATAATAGTTATCATGTTTTTACATGATAAAGATCACGTTTTTACATGATGGTTATCATATTTATACATAATAATTATTCATTTTTACATGATAATTATCACATTTTTACATACTTGTTACGTTTGTACATGATAGCTACCACGTTTTACATGAGAGTATCACATTATACACATGATTATCACATTTTTACATTAATCACTTTTTTACATAGTATCAAGTTTCTACATAACAGTATCACGTTTTCGTGATATCACATTTTACATGATAATTATCACATTTTTACATGATAGTAATCACATGATATTTATCAGATTTTTACATGATACTTGTCGTGTTTGTACATGATAGATACCACGTTTTACATGATAGTATCACATTTTTACATCATAGTATCAAGTTTTTATATATCTCTCACATTTTTACATTTTATTGATAAAGATATGCTTTTGCATGACAATGATCACGTTTTTACGTAATAGCATCACACACGGTCTCGAGATACTTCAATTTTAGTTCACTCAAAGATGCCTTAACATGTTAATATATTTAAAGTGCACCTCCTCCAACTGGATAGAAAATTCAGTTTTATAACAAAATAATAGCTATATAACTAAAGACACAAATTCAAACTCGCTGAGGTTAATCAAGGCTTTATTATTCCTAAAATAGAGCGAAAATAATGTTAAAAACATTGAATTAAATATCTTTTGTATGAGTGAATCATCATCCTTGGAACAAAATAATAGCTGTGTTTTCAATTCTCTTGGTACAAATAAATAAGCTGAAATAATGTTCTAAATAATAACTCTTCCGTAGAAAATCCAGGTTTAACAAAAAGCTCTTTTCTCTTTGCGGTGAAATAATGAAGCCTCACAACAATAGTAATTTTCCACACAAAAAAAAGTCACTTTAGTCTTTTGTTTTTTTGTGTTTAAGGACTTTGGAGCACATTGTAACACTGCGCTGACGTCTGTTTTCTCTGTGACTGAGCACAGCAGAACAAACCATTGGGCAGGCTCTCTGGGAATATGTCACAGGCAGCACAGTACCGTAGTATTCTGTATTTACATTTCAAAAACCAGCAGCCATTCGTTTACGAATGTGATTGCACTTTAGTTTACATATTTAAATGTTCAGATATTAAGATTTGAATGAGGCAAAATAACATGCTTTTTCTCTCAAATATAATGTTATAGTCATTTGTTTCAGATGTACTGTAATTATTTTCTGTATAAAAGTTAATTTGGTGTTCAAAAGTCTTTTTTCAAACTTGACTCTTGAAAAAGTCTTATATTCGGCTCAATACGGTAATTATCACATTTTCAGATGATAGTTATCAATTTTTTTACATGATAGTTATCATTTTTATATTAGTTATGATAATTATCACATTTTTACATGATGATTATCACATTCTAACATGATTGTTATTACGTTTTCACATGACACTATCATGCAAAAATGTGATACTGGACTTTCCAATTTTGAGTGGCAGCAGTACGCTTCTGTAGTATACTTACAGTACATTCAGTATGTCTAACACTGATGTACAATCTAACTATTTGTCATCCCTCCCTAAGTGTTCAAGTCACACTTCAATTTCTTCGCAATCACTCAATCTAGCAGTAGCGCACGTCAGCTTGGCATTTGCAAAGGAAGTGGTTAATGCGATGCCTGTCTTTTAAGATGATGTCTGCAGAATAATGTAGGGTATAGTTGCCAGTAAGTGACTAAAGGATACCTGCCAAGAAAATAAGTCACTCACAATTTGAGAAATTCCCTTCAAATTATATTGTAGCTTTTAGCTATAAATGTTGCACTCACTACGACTGTGACTGTTTTTTGGCCGAGTGTAGCTGGTTTTATAAAGGGCCTTATGGCTCAAATAAAACCTAGACTGACCGCAACAAACCCTCTTCAGCCAATCACTCTAGCCCAGGATTATGAAGGAATAGTATCTTTAAGAAAGGCGACCAGAGGGTGTGTTCCAACTATCGGGGGATCACACTCCTCAGCCTCCCCGGGAAAGTCTACACCAGGGTACTGGAAAGGGGGGTCAGGTCGATAGTTGAACCTCAGATCGAGGAGGAACAATGTGGTTTTCGTCCTGGCCGTGGAACCACGGACCAGCTCTTTACCCTCGCGAGGGTACTTGAGGGGGCATGGGAGTTCGCCAATTCAGTCCACATGTGTTTTGTGGATTTGGAGAAGGCTTATGACCTTGTCCCCAGGGGGGCACTCTGTGGGGGGTACTCCGGGAGTATGGGGTGGATGGCCCTCTGCTAGGGGCCATCCAGTCCCTCTACCACAGGAGTATGAGTCTGGTCCGTGTGGCCGGCAATAAGTCGGACCTGTTCCCGGTGAGGGTTGGACTCCGCCAGGGCTGCCCTTTGTCACCGGTTCTGTTCGCGACTTTCTTGGACAGAATTTCTAGGAGCAGGCGGGTGGTGGAGGGGATCGAGTTCAGTGGTGGGAGGATCTCATCTCTGCTTTTTGCGGATGATGTGGTCCTTCTGGCTCCATCAAACAGCGACCTCCAGCTCTCGCTGGAACAGTTCGCAGCCGAGTGTGAAGCGGCTGGGATGAGAATCAGCACCTCCAAGTCTGAGGCCATGGTTCTCAGCCGGAAAAGGGTGGATTGCTCGCTCCAGGTCGGGGGTGAGTTCCTGCCCCAGGTGGAGGAGTTTAAGTATCTCGGGATCTTGTTCACGAGTGAGGGTAGGTCGGAACATGAGATTGACAGGCGAATTGGGGCAGCGTCAGCAGTGTTGCGGGCGCTTAACCAGTCTGTTGTGATGTAGAGGGAGATGAGCCTTCCGGCTCAGCTCTCGATTTACCGGTCAATCTACGTTCCTACCTTCACCTATGGCCATGAACTTTGGGTAATGACCGAAAGAACAAGATCGCGGATACAAGCGGCTGAAATGAGTTTCCTTCAGAGAGTGGCCGGGCTCAGCCTTCGAGATAGGGAGAGGAGCTCGGTCATCCGGGAGGGACTCGGAGTAGAGCCTCTGCTCCTTCATGTCGAGAGGAGCCAGTTGAGATGGTTTGGATATCTGGTTAGGATGCCCCCTGGACGCCTCCCTCGGGAGGTGTTTCAGGCATGTCCAACTGGGAGGAGACCCCGGGGCCGACCCAGGACACGCTGGAGGGATTATATCTCTCGGCTGGCCTGGGAACGCCTTGGGATTCTCCCAGATGAGTTGGTGGAACTGTCTGGGCCTCTTTGCTGAGGCTGCTGCACCAGCGACCCGGATTCGGATAAGCGGGAGACGACGACGACGACGAATATCTTTTCTGCACTTGGAATGATTAGAACTTGCAGCGCCAAGACTTCTGACCATGGAAGCCCAACGCGTGTGTAATGCAGCTGACTGAACAAGATTGACGCTGACTACCAAGTGATAGTCTAAGGTTTTCATGTTTTAATGATAAAAATATGCAAACAATGACAGAAGGGGAAAAATAAGTTTCCCGATCCGATTGCTTTTTTTTTGTGTGCTCCCGATTCAATTCCAATCATTCCCGATAATTTTTCCCTTTCATATACATTTTGGCAATGCATTAAGAAAAAAATGAATAAAACTTGGACAATTATATACATTCAACATACAGTACATAAGTACTGTATTTGTTTATTATGACAATAAATCCTCAAGATGACATTTTCATTATTAACATTCTTTCTGTGGCAGGGATCCACGGATAGAAAGACTTGTAATTCTTAAAGGATAAATGTGACTTTGTATATTGTGACTAAATATTGCCATCTAGTGTATTTGTTGAGCTTTCAGTAAATGATACTGCAGCCATTTAACTTCTGCCCAAATGCATGATGGGAAGTGCAACCATGACTGTGCGTAGGGGCACCAATTGATATATCTTCTCTGCGTTGGGAAAGAACATAGGGTGTTAAGAAAATGTTCAACTACTACCTTTCTTCCCCACATTGCCTCCTACGTTATTTTTAATTGCTGAGAGAGGTATTGTGAGGCTTTAGCCACATAAAAAATGGCTCCAAAGGCTGTCAAAATTCTCTCTACTCTTTATACGCTGCCTTTTAGCGCTATCTATAGGTAAAATGGTGTTTTTATAGATTGAACGCGACAATGCGTGAGTGGGTCGTGCAACGCATGCGTTAATTATTTAACGTGATTAATTTTAAAAAATTAATTATCGCCTTTAACGCAATAAATTTGATAGCCCTACTTTAAGCCAAAACTACTCTGGATGAGTGTAAGACATTTTGTCTGTAACGTTAAATAGAATTAGAAAACGATTTAAATAAAAAATATATATATATTAAAAATAGGCATGTCCGATATTTTTTTGCCGATTCCGATACTTTGAAAATGACGTGATTGGACCCGATGCCGATCGATCGGGACATCTTTAATTATAATTGGTCAGTGAAGAAAACAACAGATTGGACATGGAGGTTATGGTGTCCTGAAAAAATGGACCCAACCTGGCCATTGTGAACTATTTTTTCTTTGAAATATAAAGGTAACATCAAAGGCATGCAAATTCGGCCAAAATAGGCTTAGGTGTTAAAGGGTTTAATGATAAATCTTTTTTCAGTGAAACAAATATATTTTTGTACATTGAACATCATTTGGGAGGGTCTTAGCTTTCATATGAGCTATTTCTGAAACCAATTGAATATTTAAAAGTCAGGTTATTAGCAATTGTTTCTACATAATGGATAAGCGACAAGACTTTTGTCAGGGACTGTAGTCGAATCATCTCAAAATATGATTTTCCTTCCAATAATAACGCTATTTAAGATTTTTTGCATGGTGTTACAGGCACTTGAATGAATTATTTTATTGCAATCTTCCTTTGACTGTTTTTGTCCATTGGCAGTGAACCAAGTGCAACCAGATCAAGCCTTGGTGAGGGGGGGTCTGCAATATGTTGCGTGCTATCCAGAATCAAACACCATATGTTCATCTCAATGGATTCATAGCAATTTTTATAAAGCACATTTGGCTCACTGATTCTGAGGATATCCAGGTCACTTCCGATTAATTTCCTATCACTTCCTGTTGTTTTTGCGGCAATTCTGACTTTCTTTCCGTTGATTTTACGTCACCTCTTGATTTTGAGTCCATTCCTGTGGCATTTCCAGGGCACTTCAGGTTGGAGATCTCTCTAGTGCAGGGGTCGGGAACCTTTTTGGCTGACAGAGCCATGAACACCACATATTTTTAAATGTAATTCTCAGTGGCGCCTCCAGAAATTTTTCATTGGGGTGGCCAGATGGGGCCACTTAAAATCTTGGGGTGGCCAAAACTAAAAGCCATAATTTCAGGTTTTCATTATATTATTGCATTAAAAAGGTCAGGGGAAAACTATCAGAAAGACTTAAGGACACGGCTACTGATATACTTTGGTGTATTGTGTAATATTTGATGTTACAAATGATTTAATGTGCATAGTCCATAACTGTCTAGTCAACATTTAGAGTTCCACAACAATTCTGTTTTATTGTGTTATGTATATATTAGGCATAAGGCGTACATTTAACTAGGGCTGTCAAACGATTAAAATTTTTAATCGAGTTAATCACAGCTTAAAAAGTAATTAATCGTAATTAATCGCAATTCTAACCTTCCCTAAAATATGCCATATTTTTCTGTAAATGATTGTTGGAATGGAAAGATAAGACAAGATGGATATATACATTCAACATACTGTACATAAGTACTGTATTAGTTTATTATAACAATAAATCCACAAGATGGCATCAACATTATTAACATTCTTTCTGTGAAAGGGATCAACGGATAGAAAGATTTGTAATTCTTAAAAGATAAATGTGAGTTTGTATTTTGTGACTAAATATTGCCATCTAGTGTATTTGTTGAGCTTTCAGTAAATGATACTGTAGCGACTTAACAGTTCTGCCCAAATGCATGATGGGAAGTGGTGCAACGATGACTGTGTGTGGTGGCTGCAAATGCTATATCTTCTCTGCGTTGGGTACACTACAGGGTGTTAAGAAAAAGTTCAACTCCTGTCATTCTTCCCCATGTTGCTTCCCGCAATATTTGTAGTTGCTGTGGGAAGCTTTTGCAAATTAAAAGCACGGCCCCAATGAATGCTTGTCTACTCCACTCACTTGACACTGCCTCTTATCTCTGTATATAAGTAAAATGGCGCCATTGTAGGCTGTTTGCGGCAATGTGTGAATGAGTCGTAACGCGAATGCGTTAATTGCGATACATATTTTCACGTGATTAATTTTTTAAAAAATTTAAAATACCGCCCGTTAACGCGATACATTTGACAGCCCTACATTTAACAAAACAAAATAAATGCATTCATTTGAGATGAAATGCATAACTGATGCTACAACAATCTAACGATATACTGGCAAGCGGGGTGGCCAGTGGGGTGGCCAACCAATTTATAGGGGTGGCCCTGGCCACCCCCTGGTGGCGCCACTGGTAATTCTGTGAGAGCTATACAATATGTTTAAAACTAAAAATACAAGTAATATGTGCATTTTATGTAATTTCAACAATTTTAAAGTACAATAAGTCTCTGAATTCTTTTTAATAACTTTTATAAATGATAATAAATTAAATAACAATTATTAAATAATATTAAAATAGTTATTTTAATATTTTGTGTCCACAGATAGACTGTTGTACTTACGGTTTTTAACCAGCAGGGGGGAGGCGTTCGCTACGTGGCGTGCATGGGCAATAAATGTTCGCATTTTAGAGCAATGTGAGACGGACGTTGTAAACTAGTATTTTTTTCTTGTTTGAGGTGAGAAAAAGTATAATTTGACTGTGTATATTAGTGGATTGCTTTATTTTATGATGATTGTGATGTGTGCTGTGTGTTGTGTGTTAATATAGTTCAGAAATATGTTAATCGTTAAGTATTGTAATGTCCGTAACTATTTGTGGGCCCCTGAAGAGGCCATCAGACGGCAGAGTAGTGACGTAGCGGGAAGCAAGGAGGAGAGAGCGTACGACGTGAGAGCGAAGTTAGCGGCCGCATGTTGCTGTTATTTTGTTTATTATTTCTATGGTTGCCACAATAAAGTGGGAAAGTCATCACCCACTCCTCTCCTTCCTATTTCCTCATTTGGGGCTATTACAGTATGTTTATGTGTGACTGCAGATGAGTGAATGCTAGTAGTGTCTAAAATACAGAAGTTAAATGTTTTTTCTCACAAAAACTTGTATTTGTTTATTACTATAATTATGTAAGACTCCACATTTCAGAGTGAATAAGTAATGAGCCGTGTGTGTGCAGCAATGCGAGACGGACGTTGTTTTTTTCTTGTTTCAGCTGTACAAGAAAAATGAAAATAAAGCAAAATTAAATGTGTAGCAACAGACTGAAGCATTTCATCCCTGTCTGCACCACGCGACAGATCCATAGCTATTATTTCAACCGACTGCCACATGCATCATCAGACTTCAGACGTTCTCCACTGCCGCACCTGTAGTGTCCCGAATTTCGCTCGATGACTAGTTTGCTAATGGAAAATATTAGGGTTGTTCCGATCATGTTTTTTTGCTCCTGATCCGATCCCGATCGTTTTAGTTTGAGTATCTGCCGAACCCGATATTTCCCGATCTGATTGCTTTTTTTTGCTCCCGATTCAATTCCAATCATTCCCGATAATTTTTCCTGATCATATACATTTTGGCAATGCATTAAGAAAAAAATGAATAAAACTTGGACAAATATATACATTCAACATACAGTACATAAGTACTGTATTTGTTTATTATGACAATAAATCCTCAAGATGCCTTTTGCATTATTAACATTCTTTCTGTGAGAGGGATCCACGGATAGAAAGACTTGTAATTCTTAAAGGACAAATGTGACTTTGTATATTGTGACTAAATATTGCCATCTAGTGTATTTGTTGAGCTTTCGGTAAATGATACTGTAGCCATGCCCAAATGCATGATGGGAAGTGCAACCATGACTGTGCGTAGAGCTACAAATTGATATATCTTCTCTGCGTTGGGAAACAACATAGGGTGTTAAGAAAAAGATCAGTTACTACCTTGCTTCCCCACATTGCTTCCCATGATATTTCTAATCATAGGGAGAGGGATTGTAAGGCTTTAGCCAATTTAAAAAAAGGCTCCAAAGGCTTCCAAAACTCACTCTACTCATTTTACGCTGCCTTTTAGCTCTCTATATAGGTAAAACGGCACCATTGCAGATTGAGCGCGACAATGCGTGAGTGGGTCGTGCAGCGCATGCATTAATTGCGTTAAATATTTTAACGTGGTACATTTTTTTAAAAATTAATTACCGCAATTATAAGGATAAATTTGATAACCCTACCTTAAGACAAAACTACAGACTCTGGATGGGTGTAACATATTATGTCTGTAACTTTAAATACAATTAGAAAGCGATTTAATTAGAAAAATATATATATATATTAAAAAAAAAAGAATGTCTGATATTTTTTTGCCGATTCCAACATCCCGATCGATCGGGACATCTCTAGAAAATATGTGAGCGCCCCTTACTGGTTGCTATTTTCAACGCTTCCCCTGTGGCTCTTACGCCCACCAGGTTTCCCCCGAGGTCCTAGCGCCCTACCCATTACATATCGAAACTTTTTTTTTTTTTTTTTTTTGGAATAACTGAAGATTTGTCTGTGAGCCTGATCCAGCCGTCAAAAGAGTCATATCTGGCTCGCGAGCCATAGGTTCCCGACCTGTGCTCTAGTGCCAAACTAATTTAAAAATTCAGATCGATGAAACGAGCCACATGCGGTTCTGGAGCCACAGCTTGTAGGCGTCTATCATTGCAAATGCCACTGAAATATCCCACAAGCCTTCTAATGCAGGCGCTCTGATGTCAAGGCTAATCACTAGCCTTCCTCTCACCAATATCACATGCCTTCTGTTGATATTATGCAATAGTGAGCATTCTTCTTTTGAAGGTCATCCAGCCTTTCATGCAATCACTCTTCCCCTCCCTTGGAGTTTCCGGAATGTTCAGAATCTGTGTTCAAATGATGTGTTGTTGTTTTCTGGCTTAAGAAAATATAGAATGTGAAAAGTTCTCACGCAACAGCACAAATCTGCATAGCTGCCTTGTTAGGGATAAACACAGCTATTGCGAGACAATCTACAAAAACACAGACACTGAGGAGACAAAATTGAGAAGAGTGATGAACCTAGGGAATGAAGTGAAAAATATGAAGACGATGGAATCGTACAAACTTTTAGGCTTGGTAAAAGATGCAAAAAGCACACAAAAAAAAAACTGAGGATTGCTGTATGGAAAGCACAATCTTCAGCAAAGAGAGCCCACAGTATAATTCCCTCTCCGGCAAAGCAGACAAATGAAGGTATCAGCCTCGCCAGATGGGGGATTTTCATAACGATTTCTGCATGAGCAAGATCAACAGTAGATGTGTTTTCAATTCCTCTCTTTCTGCAAAGCTTGTCTCTTTCTCTTTAGCAGTAATTTTTGTGGCTTTTGTCAAATCCAAATGCCTAAGGATCTACTCAACACTATTTGCTTATTTACACTATATGGACAGTATTAAACCTTATAGGCCGCTCATTCCACTTATTGGCTGCCGTTGACGTAGATGGCAACTGGCCGTTTTAAGGGTGGGGGCACTGACCACACCTCTAATATGAATGGCCCGTGTTCCCTCAATCAGCAGGTGAGCGGAACAACCGCAGGATTCAATTATCACTTTTGCAATTTCATTTGGGAAAAGAAGTAGTCCCGCAGAGGATTTGATTTCATTACCAAAGGTTTTTTTTCCTATTCGGTTTCTACGCATGTCAGTAGTGATCAGACGTTAACTTTTTGAGAAAAATGTACTTCTAAGTAGAGGTCGACTGATATATCGGCCTGCTGATATATCGGTTGACCTCTATATCGGCTGATATATGGACGTAAAAATAAGATGATAAAGAAGGATTTTGATCAGGCATCAGAGTAGGCAACTGTGGTCGCCGCTGACTGATGGTAGGACCCCGAGGGGGAAGCTGCTACAGGAAGCTTCAGGTTTGCTTATTTTGTAATTATTGTGCTTTGTTTTTTAATCTTGCATGATAGAATAGGCAATTTAGCCTTTAAAGGTGTTTACTGAGTTATCCTTTCCCTCCAAAATGTCATGTGACTCGTTACAGGAGTGCTGTCAGCATTGCTACAGAGATTGAAGAGGTGGGGGGTCAGCCTGTTAGTGCTCAGACCATACGCCGCACTCTACATCAAGTTGGTAGGAAGCCCGCCCGTCTCATCAGACCATAGGACATGGTTCCAGTAATCCATGTGCTTTGTTGACATGTCTTCAGCAAACTGTTTGCGGGCTTTCTTGTGTACCGTCTTCAGAAGAGACTTCCTCCTGGGGTGACAGCCATGCACACTATTTGATGTAGAGTGTGGCGTATGGTCTGAGCATTAACAGGCTGACCCCCCACCTCTTCAATCTCTGCAGCAATGCCGACAGCACTCCTGTAATAAGTGACATGACATTTTGGAGGGAAAATGACAAGCGGTACTCAAGTTGGACATTTAGGGATGTAGTTTCTAAGGGGTGTACTCACTTTTGGACGTCATCACTCAAAATTAATATCTCAGGCCCCCCAATTTACCGCAAAATGGACCCGATTTTTTTTGTGTTCTGTTTGTGCTAGTTGTTAGGACACCCCTCTGTTATTGAGAGAGTTGGTACGCTCCATTAGCTGCGGGAGCTAAGGTAAGAAAAAGGTACAAGTGACATCCCCACTCGAAATTAATATCTCAATAAAAGCATAATACTGTATCTACAAAACCATTGCAGCACAAACGATTAACATCATTTTTATATAAATTTGCATCTGATGGGGGGGGTGGCAACTTTACGGAGGCCCGTATAGATGGTCACAAAGCACATACAGTGGGGAGAACAAGTATTTGATACACTGCCAATGGATTGGCAGTGTATCAAATACTTGTTCTCTCCACTGTATAGCAATATACAAAGTGACGTCTTTTTTATTATTATTAGAGATGTCCCGATCGGGTCCGATCACGTCATTTTTAAAGTATCGGAATCGGCAAAAAAATATCGGCCATGCTTTTTGAAAAAAAAAAAAAAAAAAATTAATTAAATCGTTTTCTAATTGTATTTAACATTACAGACATAATATGTTACACTCATCCAGAGTCTTTAGTTTAGGCTTAAGGTAAGGTTATCAAATTTATCCCAATAACGGCGGTAATTAGTTTTTTTTTAAATGTATCACGTTAAAATATTTTAAGTGCCTGTGACACGAAAAAGCATGTTTATTTCATAATACACGCGGTATTTCATGCTCCTGAATGATATGGACCGCTTGGATGTGTGTGGAAGCGATCGCTATATTTATTTAGTTTTTTGAATCCCGCACCAGGAAAATGAGTGACTTCCGGCTTCGGTCTTGCATTGAGGAGGAGGGCGCTGTGACGTGTACGGTAGAAGACGTCCTCTTCACGCTACAGTGTACTGTTGTGTATGAGGACGAAGGATTCAGCTGATTTTGCGGATTAATACGTTTATTTTTCGCATCACGCCAGCCAAACGGCTGCAGAAAAATCTTTCTGTATGAGGGAGAGGCGTATGCGCCTTTTTGGAGTTTCAAAAGGATATTTACTGTGGGACCATTGGACTTATGAGGAAGTGAGTAAACATCTTGTTTTGTATTATGTCAAAAACGAATACAGCGATTACAAAGTAAACACTACAAACTTCCTTTAAATGAAGGACTACTTACGTTTGACCATTGATAGGCATGTAAAAAGCTCTCATAATGGTCATTAGCAGCAGCACGTTAGCTGCACAACAACTCCAGCCACCCTCCTCCGGGGAACGAACTGTAAATTGCTCTCTGCCGGGCGGTTTGCCGATCCGCTAAGACATTCGACAACCGGGTCGTCATGTCAAATAATCCAGGATAGCTATGTGTGATTTTCCGCTTTGAAGACTTTGAAACATCACTCGGTTCGGGTTAGCATGTCGGCTAGCTGTCACGCCTTCTGGTTTGTTTACATTATCCGAAGCCGGGGAAGGGAAATGACATATGTCCGATTTAGGTGTCATAAAATATCGTTCGGGAGGTGCGACAGTAAAGGTGAAGTCGACAGTTTTGACCGTTATGGAGTAATTTTGCCATGTCCTGAATAAATACATTTTTATTATTTCATATTCCATTCAGCACAAGACTGTTATTTGTCATGACCATGCCATTTATTTAGCAACTGGGGAAAATACTTGGATAAAAAGAGTATCCTGTAAAAATATTGAAGTAAAGAGACAGAAACAATGACAATTTGCCGCTCTCTTCGTCGCGTTTTCCTCGTTGTGAATAGTTCCCCCTCAACGGGTTGACTGGTCCTTCTCAAGCCATTTATATAGCTATTGGGGAAAAATACTTGGGCAAAAAGAATATCCTGTAAAAATATTGGAGTAGAGAGACTGAAACAATGACATTTTGCGGCTTTCTTCGTCGCGTTTTCCTCGTTCTGAATAATTTCCCCTCAATGGACTGAATAGTAAAATCGATGAGCCAAGTCTACCGCTGACGTCATCCACCTGTTGGGGACGCTAAAACCCTATAATGGTAGGCGTGGCTAACCGGCAGATTAAAAGACTAATTTCTCATCATCTGTGCTTTGCTAAATTGTTGTATATAGTCGAATCGTCTCAAAATATGATTCTAATTCACTTAATAATGCCATTTAAGACTTTTTTTCTCGCGTCATATGCTCTTTAACGCAATCAATGCATGCTCTGCAGGACCCACGCAGGCATTGTCACGCTCAATCTGTAATTGCAACGGTTTATCTATATAGAGAGGTAAAAGGCAGCGTAAAATGAGTAGAGTGGATTTTGGCAGCTTTTGGAGCCTTTTTTTAATTGGCTAAAGCCTTACAATCCCTCTCCCTATGATTAGAAATATCATGGGAAGCAATGTGGGGAAGCAAGGTAGCAATTGATCTTTTTCTTAACACATTAAGTTATTTCCCAACGCAGAGAAGATATATCAATTGGTAGCACTACGCACAGTCATGGTTCCACTTCCCATCATGCATTTGGGCATGCCTACAGTATCATTTACTGAAAGCTCAACAAATACACTATATGACAATATTTAGTCACAATATACAAGGTCACAAGTCTTTCTATCCGTGGATCCCTCTCACAGAAAGAATGTTAATAATGTAAATGCCATCTTGAGGATTTATTGTCATAATAAACAAATACAGTACTTATTTACCTTATGTTGAATGTATATATTTGTCTGAGTTTTATTCATTTTTTTCTTAATGCATTGCCAAAATGTATATGATTGGGAAAAATTATCGGGAATGATTGGAATTGAATTGGGAGCAAAAAAAAGCAGTCAGATCGGGAAATATCAGGATCGGCAGATACTCAAACTAAAACGATCGGGATCGGATCGGGAGCAAAAAAACATGATCGGAACAACCCTAATTTTTTTTTTTTTTTTTTCTGGGTCATCGTCTTTGCAATTGTCTTGCGAGCCTTTTGCGGTCGTGCTGCGAGCCATTTGCTGTCGTGTTGTGGCAATTGGCGTTCGTGCGTCTGCCAATTTATAATCGCGCTTTAGGAATTGCGGATCGTGTTGTGGCATTCGTGCTTTTTTTCTTTTGCAAAGCGTTTGCAATTGGGGTTCGTGCTTTTCTATTTGCAAAGTGTTTGGACTTTGCATTTCGCCTGACACCTCTCGGCCACCGTAGTTTTCCGCCATATACTTAAATATCTGCAGAAATGCAAGGGGTGTATTCACTTTTGTGATACACTGTATATTGTACTATCAACGAAGTTGGAAAAAAAAAACAGAAATAGTTTCAGTCTAATTTTTGTTTTTCACGCTAATTCCTGCAAACTGAGTGCATTGCTTTGGTTTTCACTATGGATGAATATTGCTCCTTATGCATTGTTCAACACTGCCATGTGTAACATTAGTGGAATACTCAAGTCAAGTTTTTTTTCCAGTTTTGTTTGACAGTCTACCTTCAGGGATACAAAGGAAAGAGATGTCACGCTGAATCGATATGAACACTCCACGCTAGATCAAGCCGCCACCTACAGAAGTGGAAGATGAAAGACACGTTTGTTGCCACCAAGATCAAACAGTGGAACGTGTCGTGAATGACTGTCCACTCCATCATTTCCCTGACACACCAGTACAGTACTAAAATCTGCCAGACCACAAAGAACATGAGGACCAACAGAAGTATTATTTTTTTTGCATCCTTTATGCCTTTTTTTTCAGCATGACTGCACTCTATGTAGTGCTCAAAGTAATGCCTCTGAAGGTATGAAAGTTGAACAACCCAAAACACACACAATTCCTACATTTCCTGTCGTTTTTAGGAATTGGAACATTTGGGAACCACATGATAAGTAGAGGAGTTCCCAAAAAATCGATTATTACATGCATCGCGATTCGACACGTGAAGATTCGATAACGATTCATAAAGGCTCAAAAACGATGATTTTTTCCTCATAGCTTTATGACAGCTGCTCGTAGTGGAATGAAATTCAAGACATGTCTGCCGCCCGGACACCGTTAACGGACGCAAGCACAACGTTATGAAAGATACTCCCGATTACTGGGAGAGAGATTTATTCCTTTTTAAAAGACTGGAAAATAAATTTGTGTATGAGACAGGCAGTAACAGAAGCGCGACCTGCGCACGTAATTTTAGAGCGAGAAGGGAAGAGAGATAGTTCGTTGCTCCTCGTCTTTCAGATGTCCAGCTGTGGTTTCAAGTCATGTAAATTGAAAAATGTCCTGAGTGTGTTGCTAAGACCCATGTGCGTCTATAAGAGGTGAGTACACGAACCCTCTTTTACTGTTTAGACTTTATTGTTGTTGTTTTTGAGGTGTTAATAGTTAGCTGATTAGCTAATTCGCTAACGTGTATTTTAGGGTGACCAAACGTCCTCTTTTGCCCAGACAAGTCCTACTTTCACGTAGTATCCTCGTGGTCCAGGCGGGTTTTATAAATTCATAAAAATGTCCGGATTTTATGATTTTTCACGGGACCAATTTGAAGAAAATCCCTCCAGCCGCTGGGTGGCAGCGCCTGCCTGCGATGACATGGCTCCTAGTAGTAGGGAGGGAAGGAGTAGTTCTTCTTGTTCAGTGTAGTTACAGGACCTTTCACAATACTACATTTTAAGGCCCATGTCTACATGTCTCTGACTGTTGCCATGACAACCCTTTGTTTGCCATCAAGAGGAAGTAGATTTCTTAACACTGGAAGTCCCGGGGTTTTTTTGGCTATAAAGAAAGACCAGAAAGGCGTCAAATGACCCCGATACCAAACTGACTACTTGGATTTGTCAAACAATAGACCACTCAACCAAGCAATTTAGCAGACAACCCCCATACGCACTCCTGTGGAGTCGCTGCCCAGGTGTTAAGGGGGGGTTTCACTCTGGATAGTTGCAATTCGCAGCCAGTGCTCCCTTGGCTTTGTCAAAAACGGAGGAACACGGAGACGGCCAGTCGCCGTGTTCTAAGATATGATTGACATAGCAGCACTGAATGCATGTGTTGTATCAGGCTTGCACTGGAAGGCAAGAGAGACGGGTGGACTTCTTGGTGGGTCTTGCAAAGGAATTGGCTCACTCGCATGTGGGTGAAAAGAAGGTGCAGAAGGATATATTGCTTCGGCAATAACCTCCAACACCTAGCCCCGGGAAAAGGGCAAAGTGTCATATGTCAACACATATAAAATCTTTTGTTTTTATTAGAGTTGTTCCGATCATGTTTTTTTGCTCCCGATCCAATCCCGATCGTTTTAGTTTGAGTATCTGCCGATCCCAATATTTCCCGATCCGATTGCTTTTTTTTTGTTCCCGATTCAATTCCAATCATTCCCGATCATATACATTTTGGCAATGCATTAAGAAAAAAATGAATAAAACTCGGACGAATATATACATTCAACATACAGTACATAAGTACTGTATTTGTTTATTATGACAATAAATCCTAAAGATGGCATTTACATTATTAACATTCTTTCTGTGAGAGGGATCCACCGATAGAAAGACTTGTAATTCTTAAAGGATAAATGTGACTTTGTATATTATGACTAAATATTGCCATCTAGTGTATTTGTTGAGCTTCTAGTAAATGATACTGTAGCCATTTAACTGTTCTGCCCAAATGCATGATGGGAAGTGCAACCATGACTGTGCGTAGTGGCACCAATAGATACAGTGCCTTGCAAAAGTATTCGGCCCCCTTGAACCTTGCAACCTTTTGCCACATTTCAGGCTTCAAACATAAAGATATAAAATTTTAATTTTTTGTCAAGAATCAACAACAAGTGGGACACAATCGTGAAGTGGAACAAAATTTATTGGATAATTTAAACTTTTTTAACTAATAAAAAACAAACGTGGGGCGTGCAATATTATTCGGCCCCCTTGCGTTAATACTTTGTAGCGCCACCTTTTGCTCCAATTACAGCTGCAAGTCGCTTGGGGTATGTTTCTATCAGTTTTGCACATCGAGAGACTGACATTCTTGCCCATTCTTCCTTGCAAAACAGCTCGAGCTCAGTGAGGTTGGATGGAGAGTGTTTGTGAACAGCAGTCTTCAGCTCTTTCCACAGATTCTCGATTGGATTCAGGTCTGGACTTTGACTTGGCCATTCTAACACCTGGATACGTTTATTTTTGAAACATTCCATTGTAGATTTGGCTTTATGTTTTGGATCATTGTCCTGTTGGAAGATAAATCTCCGTCCCAGTCTCAGGTCTTGTGCAGATACCAACAGGTTTACTTCCAGAATCTTCCTGTATTTGGCTGCATCCATCTTCCCGTCAATTTTAACCATCTTCCCTGTCCCTGCTGAAGAAAAGCAGGCCCAAACCATGATGCTGCCACCACCATGTTTGACAGTAGGGATAGTGTGTTCAGGGTGATGAGCTGTGTTGCTTTTACGCCAAACATCGTTTTGCATTGTGGCCAAAAAGTTCAATTTTGGTTTCATCTGACCAGAGCACCTTCTTCCACATGTTTGGTGTGTCTCCCTGGTGGCTTGTGGCAAACTTTAAACGAGAATTTTTAAGGATATCTTTGAAAAATGGCTTTCTTCTTGCCACTCTTCCATAAAGGCCAGATTTGTGCAGTGTACGACTGATTGTTGTCCTATGGACAGACTCTCCCACCTCAGCTGTAGATCTCTGCAGTTCATCCAGAGTGATCATGGGCCTCTTGGCTGCATCTCTGATCAGTTTTCTCCTTGTTTGAGAAGAAAGTTTGGAAGAACGGCTGGGTCTTGGTAGATTTGCAGTGGTCTGATGCTCCTTCCATTTCAATGTGATGGCTTGCACAGTGCTTCTTGAGATGTTTAAAGCTTGGGAAATCTTTTTGTATCCAAATCCGGCTTTAAACTTCTCCACAACAGTATCTCGGACCTGCCTGGTGTGTTCCTTGGTTTTCATAATGCTCTCTGCACTTTAAACAGAACCCTGAGACTATCACAGAGCAGGTGCATTTATACGGAGACTTGATTACACACAGGTGGACTCTTTTTATCATCATCGGTCATTTAGGACAACATTGGATCATTCAGAGATCCTCACTGAACTTCTGGAGTGAGTTTGCTGCACTGAAAGTAAAGGGGCCGCATAATATTGCACGCCCCACTTTTCAGTTTTTTATTTGTTAAAAAAGTTTAAATTATCCAATAAATGTTGTTCCATGTCATGATTGTGTCCCACTTGTTGTTGATTCTTGACAAAAAAAAATAAATTTCATATCTTTATGTTTGAAGCCTGAAATGTTGCGAAACGTTGCAAGATTCAAGGGGGCCGAATACTTTTGCAAGGCACTGTATATCTTCTCTGCGTTGGGAAAAAACATAGGGTGTAAAGATCAACCACAACCTTTCTTCTCCACATTGCTTCTCACGATATTTCTAATTGATGAGAGAGGGATTTTAAGGCTTTAGCCAATTAAAAAAAAGGCTCCAAACACTGCCAAAATTCACTCTACTCATTTTACGCTGCCTTTTACCTCTATATATAAATAAAACGGCACCATTATAAATTGAACGCGACAATGCGTGAGTGGGTCGTGCAGCGCATGCGGTAATTGCGTTAAATATTTTAACGTGATTTAAAAAAATAATTACCGCCGTTAACGCGACAAATTTGATAGCCCTATTTTAAGCCAAAACAAAAGACTCTGGATGAGTGTAAGACATTTTGTCTGTAACGTTAACTACAATTAGAAAACGATTCAATTAAAAAATATATATATATTAAAAAAAGGCATGTCAGATATTTTTTTTCCGATTCCGATACTTTGAAAATGACGTGATCAGATTGGGACATCTTTAGTTTTTATTATACAATCCCTTGTACTGTATATAGTTTCTTTTGTTGACTTTTTCACATACGTTTCTTTATTGAATAAAAAGTTTTTTTGTGCAAAAAATGACTTTTGTGTTGCATCATCAGCCAGCCATCATCAGCAAAATGACAATTATAGCTCCATACATACAAGAAACAGTGCAACCAAATATTCAGAGAGAGTGAGACAGCTGTTCTTTCTCAATGCTGTAATGTCAGACAGTCCTCTGCAACAAATCCCCAGAAAAAAAGTGCCCTGATATCTTCCCAATCTTGTCAAATTGTGCACAATTCAATCACAACCATACTGAGCAGTTACCAAACACTAAGGGGCCGTTTACATGATGACTCTCCGAGAATATGAAAAATTTCAAATTTGCATTTGCGTCTCCATTTGAACAATGTTGCAATTCTGCATGAAAACGATGTAGTATTTATGCCAGGCCCTAGGGGGCAGTGCAGATTTACAGGGCGACGGAATGATGCGCTTTGACCCCACCAAGCTCCCTCAGCCCAGAAAAAAATATGCCCGCCCACTTGAAGCAATGTAATTTTTCTTTTGTTCAAAAAGGCACAATAATTGAAACGTTCAACATATTTAATTTAAAAATATTATTAAAACAGTAAATTAAATCCGTCATTCCGCCATATTTGCGGTTTTAAATGTTTAGTAGCATCGCTGCGCAAACCCAATGTGACTTGTACGAGTGATGACGTTAACGGCGTGGTCTCGCGCCGCAGGAGCCTTTGATATGCATGCCGAGGAAGCCCCCCTCAAACCCACGCAATCGGATTCTTCCACTTTGGAGGCAGGATTAAGAATTTTTCGTCTTCGCCGACACCATATGCACGCGAGGCGAGTCCGCTACTCAGTCATTGCGTCTTTGAGTCGGAGAGTCGCCATGTAAAGACCCCCTAAAACATAAAGTGAAAAAGTTGTCCGCCCGATTGCCTGCCTGAGTGGTCCACGGTCCGACAAAGCCAAGGCAGCCCTGTCCTTGCAAACACTCAAGTTGCTAATTGGAGCAATCCAACAATGTGGTTTTGCGAGTGTGAATGGGAATGACTAATGAGGACCTCAGTGCTCACAAAAGATATGCTGATTGGGGTCAGATGACCCGTCTTTGGCTACAAAAGGGATTTGTATCAACTGATCCACCCTTAGTAGTTCTTTAAGGGTCTTGGGCAGCTTATAGAGCCACGGAATCTGGCACACTTGGTCAAATTGGCCCAATTAGGTGTGTGAATAAATTTCTCATCTTAAGATATTAAAAAAAAAAAAAAAACCTTCTCTGTCAGCCATGCTCACAATACAAAAGAGGTTCCACACAAAAATAGAGGCGAGTTCCGAGTGGGACGATCTGCCACGACCCTGAGCTGTGTGATGTCAAGTTGCACCAAGTTGTCCTGCTTGCAGGCCTCGTTATGATTGTAATTTCTTGTGTTTGGAGACTTGACTTCTGGCACTGTAGTTTCCTTCCCTACCGAGCAGTGGGTGTCGCTGAGCCCCTCCACTGTCACAAAGCACTCACAGGCGGACAGTTTTGTTAATCTTACTTTTAAAAAGTAATTAATTACAGTTAAAAATTACTTCTCCAAAAAAGTAATTGCGTTAGTAACTCAGTTACCTGAATGTAAGAGCAATTAGTTACTTGGCAAAGTAACTGGTGATAATTTTCACGTTTTTTTTTCTACCAAAACCCCCCCCCCAAAAAAAAACAGGTCACACAATGTGAAGTTTAAAGGGTTTTTGGGACAATTGGCCCTTGCCCAATTCTTTACCCTAAACTTAACTAGACACAGGGGTATTGCGGATATTGCTATGTGTGGAAGTCATTTAATGTTGTGAATCAACCGTTAAAGTTGTTAAAATTGCTCCCGTTATTGCATTCGTTCCCTTCTGTCCACTTTCAACATGTGTAAGTTTTAAAACTGTTTCATCATTTAAAGATAGATTTAAGTTAAATTTTGCGAGTTAGGAGCATTTTAGATAAAAAGTTACTTAGGTTCGCTTGGAAGGTTCTCTACAACAGAGCCCTCTTGAGAAGTCTACCGCTTTAAGATGGCGGCTGTTTACTAACGCATCTAGTTATTTATTATACATGTTGCTAATGCAGCCATGTCTGTCATTTGCATCTAGTTCTGTATATATGTGATATCTACCGTAGCAACATGTGGGCGTAGTTTGTAGGCTATCGGCTACAGTCAGGTATTATTGGAGCCACCTAGCATAGAAGCATCAAGTTTGCAACGGCGTCACACTCCCTTGCCTCCTATCCCATCCTGCTCTGCTCTCTCGTCTCCGTGAGTCCGTCTTTCTCAGATTTTTCTCGCGTCAGTCAACCAACATAGTAACACATAGTAACGCACGCCTTTCCCACCTCAGTGACGGTAACGGCGTTGCCAAGATGATTGATTGATTGATTGAACACGTTTATTTCGAATACTTAATACATAGGCAGTGTTGGACACGTTACTTTAAAAAAGTAATTCGTTACATTACTCACTACTTCTTCCAAAAAGTAACTGAGTTAGTAACTGAATAACTCTATAGTAAAAGTAACTAGTTACCAGGGAAAGTAACTATTTCCGTTACTTTAAAAAGAACTTATTGTATGTCAAAGAATTTGAAATTTTCTGAGCAGTATTCGAGTCAGTGGAATAGAGAAGAACAGACAGGTAGCTAACTTGTTAGGTGCTTCAGCAAATTTGAATTGCTTACCACAGATGTCAACAAAAGCTATGCCCCGGGACATAAATTACACATTACATGCAGGTTCTTTCCTTTAATTTCGACAAACTTGAAATAGTGTCTATATTTCCACCTCTTAAAGGACAATTTTTCTTCTGAATGCTCTGCCATCCCGACCCTTAACCCTCAGCCAATCACAATCACTTCCATCGCATCTCTCAAGGGGCTGCATTCAGGTAGGCCCGTTTCCCGACAATTCACGTCACCTACAAAGCGTCTGCCGTCCTCAAGATGGAAGCAGAATTATTGCTGGCTGACAGTGGGAGATGGGAACGAGGCTAGCATCAGGTGTAGCAAACACAGAAACGTTACCAAACTTTGGAAAGCATTGTCTAATTGAATGAGCTGGGACAAACAGCTTGGAGTCAGAAGTACGTGCGCTATTCTCAAACCTGAACGCACCCCAAGTCTCGGATGACAAATCAACAGAGCAGAGAGTCGACTCCACACGGCTGGTAGTTTCTTTAATTTATTCAGAGTAAGTAACGCACTGCTTTTGACCGTCAGTAACGGTAACAGCGTTGAAACGGCGGAAAAAGTAATTAGTTAGATTACCCCGTTACTGAAAAAATAACGCCGTTATGTAACGGCGTTATATATAATGGCGTTACTCCCAACACTGTATATAGGTACCGATAATTAGTCCCAATAATGAAAAAAAAAGAAAAACAAAATATGAGTATCTGAAAAGGAGTGAGAAGAAGTAAAAACGTATTTACTTCCACCGCTTGTCCTTAAGTCCTGACATATCAGTTCCATTCCTTACATTTAAATATATACATTCTTGTTTAACACATATACAATCTCACCATATAACCCTGCATATGACCTATACACAAATGTTGCAAAAGCCCAGTCCATTAAACAGCCCAGAAAACATAAATAAATGAATAAATGACCGCAATGTCCCATATCCCAATAACCACAACACCCTAGTTGTTATCCATATTTCCATCATCCTTATATTTTTTTTAAATCATATCTTTATACAGTTTTTTAAATTGTCCAATATTTATACATTGTTTCTAAATCCACACGAAATTTCTTCAGTAGTCTCACCCCACATTCTGATATGCAAAAACTTTTCCTTGTCATCCGAAATCTGGGTTCTTTGAAGTCCCAATATCCCCGTAAATTTTAACTTTTTTCGTAGTTTGTAAACAACTGCTGAATATTCTGAGGCAATAAATTTCTTATAGCTTTGAACATTATTTGTGCTGTTTGGTATTGTACGATATCCGAAAGCTTGAGCAATTTTGACTTATGAAATAGTGTGTTTGTATGATCCTGATTATCAGCTTTGTGTATGTGTTAGGTTTTGTGTTTGGTTTCTCCTTGTGTGACTTGTCCTGTGATTAACCATTGCTCTCACCTGTGTGTGTTTTCCCAGTGTATTCTGCAATCTGCATCCACCTGTGTTACCCAGCTGTTCCTTGTCTCGTTATCCCTTGTCTGCTTGTGTATATATGCTCCCATTTTCTGTTCACTCCTGGCTGCGTCATTGTCTATGTCTATGTCAATGTCTGTGCCTGCGTCAAAGTTGAAGTCCAGTCCTAGCCCTCGTGTTCGTCTCAGTAAGTTTTTGATATTCAGCCTTTGTTAGTGACCTAAGTTATTTGTTGATAGTTTTTTGATCACCACAGCCTTTGTTTTGTACTTTGTGCCTTTTGTTAGTTATCATTAAAGCCCTTTTGAGTTCTCTGCCACCTGCCTCGCTGCCTTTTTCGTTTTCCCTGCATTTGGGTCCATAACAACCTGCCTGCCTGCCCGTTCATTCCTGACAGAATGACGCAGCCACTAGTGGACCCAGCGGGAAAAATCCAGCACCGGCGTACACGCCGACGACCATCCGCATGTTCCCCTGATTATATTCTGCCTCGCCACGTTTTTTTAGATTCAGATTTTTCTGATTTTGAAGATCACGATTCATATGATTTCCATTCTGATTCCGACTCCGACCTGGATTTTGATTTCACGCCCTCCGTTTCCCCTGGTAATTTTTCTTTCCACCCGTCGCACTTTATATCCCGTTCTGAAATCTTGGCCAAAGACTCCTACCTGGGATCCCGGTGGGCCATCTATCGGGGACCCCCCCGGGGTGGTCTGCGGGGACGCCCAGGCTCACTGCGGCCTAATGGGGCTATTCTGCCGCCCCTGCCACCTGAAGGCCCTCAGCAAAAGCCTCGGCTTGGCCGTCAACGCCGACGGCGGGCGGCGGTGCTGACGTCGTGGGTTCCCGAAGCTCCCGCGCCGGCTCCCCGCAGTCAAGTTCCGCCAACGCCGGCTCCCCGCAGTCAAGTTCCGCCAACGCCGGCTCCCCGCAGTCAAGTTCCGCCAACGCCGGCTCCCCGCAGTCAAGTTCCGCCAACGCCGGCTCCCCGCAGTCAAGTTCCTCCCGCGCCGGCTCCCCGCAGTCAAGTTCCTCCCGCGCCGGCTCCACGCAGTCAAGTTCCTCCCGCGCCGGCTCCACGCAGTCAAGTTCCTCCCGCGCCGGCTCCACGCAGTCAAGTTCCTCCCGCGCCGGCTCCACGCAGTCAAGTTCCTCCCGCGCCGGCTCCACGCAGTCAAGTTCCTCCCGCGCCGGCTCCACGCAGTCAAGTTCCTCCCGCGCCGGCTCCACGCAGTCAAGTTCCTCCCGCGCCGGCTCCACGCAGTCAAGTTCCTCCCGCGCCGGCTCCACGCAGTCAAGTTCCTCCCGCGCCGGCTCCACGCAGTCAAGTTCCTCCCGCGCCGGCTCCACGCAGTCAAGTTCCTCCCGCGCCGGCTCCACGCAGTCAAGTTCCTCCCGCGCCGGCTCCACGCAGTCAAGTTCCTCCCGCGCCGGCTCCCCGCAGTCAAGTTCCTCCCGCGCCGGCTCCCCGCAGTCAAGTTCCTCCCGCGCCGGCTCCCCGCAGTCAAGTTCCTCCCGCGCCGGCTCCCCGCAGTCAAGTTCCTCCCGCGCCGGCTCCCCGCAGTCAAGTTCCTCCCGCGCCGGCTCCCCGCAGTCCAGCTCCTCCCGCGCCGGCTCCCCGCAGTCCAGTGCCCGTCCCGGCGCCCAAGCTGCCCGAGGTGCCCGTCCCGGCGCCTCGTCGCCTAGTCCTTGTCCCGGCACCTCGCCGTCTGGCCTCCGTTCCAGTGCCTGCGCTGATTCCACGCAGTCCAGTGCCCGCGCCAAAGTCCAAGCTGCCCGAGGTGCCCGTCCCGGCGCCTCGTCGCCTAGTCCCTGTCCCGGCGCCTCGCCGTCTGACCTTCGTTCCAGTGCCCGACGACTCCGCTGCTGTTCCGCCAGCAGACTCCTGCGACTCCGCTGCTGTTCCGCCAGCAGACTCCTGCGACTCCGCTGCTGTTCCGCCAGCAGACTCCTGCGACTCCGCTGCTGTTCCGCCAGCAGACTCCTGCGACTCCGCTGCTGTTCCGCCAGCAGCCTCCTGCGACGCCGCTGCTGTTCCGCCAGCAGCCTCCTGCGACGCCGCTGCTGTTCCGCCAGCAGCCTCCTGCGACGCCGCTGCTGTTCCGCCAGCAGCCTCCTGCGACGCCGCTGCTGTTCCGCCAGCAGCCTCCTGCGACGCCGCTGCTGTTCCGCCAGCAGCCTCCTGCGACGCCGCTGCTGTTCCGCCAGCAGTCTCCTGCGACGCCGCTGCTGTTCCGCCAGCAGTCTCCTGCGACGCCGCTGCTGTTCCGCCAGCAGTCTCCTGCGACGCCGCTGCTGTTCCGCCAGCAGCCTCCTGCGACGCCGCTGCTGTTCCGCCAGCAGCCTCCTGCGACGCCGCTGCTGTTCCGCCAGCAGCCTCCTGCGACGCCGCTGCTGTTCCGCCAGCAGCCTCCTGCGACGCCGCTGCTGTTCCGCCAGCAGCCTCCTGCGACGCCGCTGCTGTTCCGCCAGCAGCCTCCTGCGACGCCGCTGCTGTTCCGCCAGCAGCCTCCTGCGACGCCGCTGCTGCTCCGCCAGCAGCCTCCTGCGACGCCGCTGCTGCTCCGCCAGCAGTCTCCTGCGACTCCGCTGCTGCTCCGCCAGCAGTCTCCTGCGACTCCGCTGCTGCTCCGCCAGCAGTCTCCTGCGACTCCGCTGCTGCTCCGCCAGCAGTCTCCTACGACTCCGCTGCTGTCCCGCCAGCAGACGACTCCGCTGCTGTCCCGCCAGCAGACGACTCCGCTGCTGTCCCGCCAGCAGACGACTCCGCTGCTGTCCCGCCAGCAGACGACTCCGCTGCTGTCCCGCCAGCAGACGACTCCGCTGCTGTCCCGCCAGCAGACGACTCCGCTGCTGTCCCGCCAGCAGACGACACCGCTGCTGTCCCGCCAGCAGACGACACCGCTGCTGTCCCGCCAGCAGACGACACCGCTGCTGTCCCGCCAGCAGACGACACCGCTGCTGTCCCGCCAGCAGACGACACCGCTGCTGTCCCGCCAGCAGACGACACCGCTGCTGTCCCGCCAGCAGACGACACCGCTGCTGTCCCGCCAGCAGACGACACCGCTGCTGTCCCGCCAGCAGACGACACCGCTGCTGTCCCGCCAGCAGACGACACCGCTGCTGTCCCGCCAGCAGACGACACCGCTGCTGTCCCGCCAGCAGACGACACCGCTGCTGTCCCGCCAGCAGACGACACCGCTGCTGTCCCGCCAGCAGACGACACCGCTGCTGTCCCGCCAGCAGACGACACCGCTGCTGTCCCGCCAGCAGACGACACCGCTGCTGTCCCGCCAGCAGACGACACCGCTGCTGTCCCGCCAGCAGACGACACCGCTGCTGTCCCGCCAGCAGACGACACCGCTGCTGTCCCGCCAGCAGACGACACCGCTGCTGTCCCGCCAGCAGACGACACCGCTGCTGTCCCGCCAGCAGACGACACCGCTGCTGTCCCGCCAGCAGACGACACCGCTGCTGTCCCGCCAGCAGACGACACCGCTGCTGTCCCGCCAGCAGACGACGACGACGACGACTCCGACTCCGACTCCGACTCCGACTCCGACTCCGACTCTGTTCCTGGTCCGCACGACGACTCCGACTCCGACTCCGTTCCTGGTCCGCACGACGACTCCGACTCCGACTCCGTTCCTGGTCCGCACGACGACTCCGACTCTGTTCCTGACCCTCGCCCCGATGATGCTGCTCCCCGTTTCCTGCCAAAACGTGGCGGTATGGACAACCGAGCACTACCTCGTCGGGGACGCCCGCCTGATCTGCCTGTGCGGTCGCCCAATGTCTGGCGCCCCGGGCGCCCTCCCGATCGACCCGTGCGATCGGCCCACGTCTGGCGTCCTGGACGCCCGCCTGACTGGCCGTGACGGGCTGGTGTTGCTCCCTCCTCCGAGCAACCTTCTGACTTTTTGTTTCCTCGGGACGTCTGGGATCCGTCCCTTGAGGGGGGGGTACTGTTAGGTTTTGTGTTTGGTTTCTCCTTGTGTGACTTGTCCTGTGATTAACCATTGCTCTCACCTGTGTGTGTTTTCCCAGTGTATTCTGCAATCTGCATCCACCTGTGTTACCCAGCTGTTCCTTGTCTCGTTATCCCTTGTCTGCTTGTGTATATATGCTCCCATTTTCTGTTCACTCCTGGCTGCGTCATTGTCTATGTCTATGTCAATGTCTGTGCCTGCGTCAAAGTTGAAGTCCAGTCCTAGCCCTCGTGTTCGTCTCAGTAAGTTTTTGATATTCAGCCTTTGTTAGTGACCTAAGTTATTTGTTGATAGTTTTTTGATCACCACAGCCTTTGTTTTGTACTTTGTGCCTTTTGTTAGTTATCATTAAAGCCCTTTTGAGTTCTCTGCCACCTGCCTCGCTGCCTTTTTCGTTTTCCCTGCATTTGGGTCCATAACAACCTGCCTGCCTGCCCGTTCATTCCTGACAGTATGATCCGTATGCCCTTTTCTGCAGTACATTTACTGAATATAGCGAAGTTTTGTAATTATTGCCCCATTCTTCGGCGCTGTATTGCAAGTAAGGAGAAACTAGTGAACCATATAGTGTGGAGTGATTTGGAATCTAATACCCACTTTGCTTTATTTATTATTGCAATATTCCGTGAAATTTTGCCCTGTATGTGTTTGATATGTTGTTTCCAGTTAAGTTTTTCATCAATAATTACCCCCAAAAAACCTGATTTCATGTACGCTCTCAATTTCTATCCCATCTACTATTATCTTCAACTGTGCATCGTTTTTACAGTTCCCAAATAATATTATTTTTGTCTTCTCTAAATTTAATGATAATTTATTATTACTAAACCATATTTTTAATTTGTTCATTTCTGTTATTATTTCCCCCTGCAATTGTAATATGTTATCCCCTGAGTGAAAAATATTTGTGTCATCAGCAAACAACACAAACTGCACAGTAGCGTGGAAACCTTGCACATATCATTTATATACAAAAGAAAGTATTTGGGGCCCAATACTGACCCCTGTGGGACACCACACACAACATCCAAACATTACGAGGAATTATTACCTAATGACCTAAAATGACAAACGTAATTAATCAGATTACTCCTTACTGAAGAAAATAACACTGTTAGTAACGCCATTATATTCTAACGCCGTTATTAACAACAATACAGGCGAACACATTTTGAAAGACCAGCATCTAAATACAAAGTATCACCATATATCACCATTACAATAAATTGTAACACCCTTAGTTTTTTTCTATATTCAAATAGGCCCATTAGAGCAGTTGAGACCAATTCAGTGCTGTAATTACTCTCCAGACCAGACATTACCTTTTGCACCCCCAGCTGACTAAAACTGGCAATGTCATAGGGATTTTTGGAAGTAATAACTCATTGCAAATCCTTTATTCTTAAGGAGCACAATGCAAGTGCACAAAAACAGTGGAGTTTTGATCAATGACTTTAATGGAATTTCAAAGGTCACCATGCCAGATGTAGCATGTATGTGCATTAAGGTGTTTTCATGCATGAGTCTAATATTTCATTTTGTCTTGTCAGTGCGATTCATCATTCAGTGATTTGCCAAAATGTGGTCTTCATTTGTATTCTCCCTCATCCAATCACAGGTCCTATCCGTCCATTGGAGTGTTTATTTTTTCTATATTTTTTGTAATGGATTATCTCTTCTCCATAGTCTCAAATCTAATCCACCACTCTGGGCTTTAAAAGTTCCCTTGCTCTATCCTTTCAGAATATAAATCATATCTCACTCTCTTCATCATGCCTGATGCTATCTTGATGTAATGTTCAGTGAACGTCAATGACCACATCAGCACGCACAACTATTTATATATAAGATTTTACAATGTGGCTTTGGAGTCTGACTCTGTTTTTAGCCCCTCAGAAAACTGTATGCAGCTTACCAAGGAAGTGCATTGGCAACACTGTTCATGCAAATTGGTCCAGGATCAACCCTCATCCCCCTTCTACAGTCCCTGACAAAAGTCTTGTCGCTTATCCATTTTGTAGAAACATTTGCTAATAACCTGACTTTTAATTATTCCACTGGTTTCAGAAATGGCTCATATGGAAGCTAAGACCCTCCTAAATGATGTTGAATGTACAAAAATATTATTTGTTTCACTGAAAAAAGATTTATCATTTAATGAAGACATAAAGGTCAAATTTTGGCAAGACAAAAGTTTTGTCGCCTTCAAAAAGTAGTGTGAAAATTGAACAAAAAATGTACTTCAAATATAAAAATATGTTACATAACATAAGCTAATTAAGTAGTGGTGCTGTAAGATCCAAATTTACCGTAATTTTCGGACTATAAGCCGCTACTTTTTTCCTTCATTTTGAATCCTGCGGGTTATAGTCCAGTGCAGCCTATTTGTTGATTTTTTTGGGGTTAATAGGTAGCACTTTATTTGACAACGGTTTCATAACATTGTCATAAGACGGTAATAATAATGACATGACTCTATCATAGGTGTTACTGAATGCTTATGTTATTAAGTGTCATCCAGCAAATTATGTTGCTAACACCATTTATGTCCAGCTTGGATCTTTTACATCCATGCAAAAGTGAGATAATTTGCCGGTTAACACTAAATGACATCTGTTATAAGCCTTCATAAATGCTCATGACAGTGTTATGTCATAATTATGATTGTCTAATGACAGTCTGATGGCTCCACTGTCAAAGTGTTACCAAATACCATAACTAGCAAATAATGAAACAACTGGAACAGTAACTGAAGAAATAATTAGCACAGAACATGAATTTTGATTGTTATGTACATCTGTAGCGCTGCAGTGCATGCTAAGAGGAATGTTGAAAGACAACAGTGCTAACAGCAGGTGGCAGCAGAGGTGGGCTGTCTACCCCAAGGGAGCAGTGATGACCAAATGAAGCTTCTTGAAGCAATGAACCAATTGGCTGTAAAGCTTTATGGTGGTGGTTCATTTGGTCTTATGACAGTCGTATGATGCCGCTGTCAAAAGAAGTGCTGTATCCCATAATACAATGAGGACAGCTGCGGCTTACAATCCAGTGCGGTTTATCTATGAACAAATGCCATTTTCGTGCCAAATTTGGTGGGTAGCGGCTTATAACCAGGCGCGCCTTATAGTGCAAAAATTACGGTAATATTTTGTATGACTTCCATGAAGTTCCTTGAATGACTGCATCCATGCGGTTCGGCCTCAACAAGGCATCAACAGTTCATCAACATTCTTGGGTTTCGTCTTCCATGCTTCCTCTTTCATCCTACCCCAGACATGCTCAATGATGTTCATGTCTGGTGACTGGACAGGCCAGTCCTGGAGGATCTTGAGCTTCTTTGCCTTGAGGAACTTTAAGGTAGAGTTTGAAGTATCCGATGGAGCACCATCCTGCTGCAGAATTTGTCCCTTTTTATGGTTAGGAATGTAAGAGGCAGCTCAGATTTGTTGATATTACAGACTATTTATCTCTCAGGATGCAGACAATTAAAAAACCGTGTGGCATTTGCCAAGGCACACAGCCTGTCAAAAGGATGAACGCTGGAAAAGTGGCAAAAGGTGGATTTTTCAGATGAATCTTCCATTGAATTACACCACAGTCACCGCAAATATTGCAAGAGACCTACTGGAGCCCGCATGGATCCGAGATTCACACAGAAAACAGTTAAGTTTGGTGGTTACATCATTACCAAACTCGTGGTCTGGGGTTACAGCCAGTATGGGGTGTGCGAGAGATCTGCAGGGCGGAAGGCAACATAAATAGTCTGAAATATCAACAAATCTTAGCCACATCTTACATTCCTAACCATAAACCGGACAAATTGTGCAGCAGGATGGTGCTCCATCGCATACTTCAATCTCTACCTCAAAGTTCCTCAAGGCCAGCCCAGTCACCAGACATGAACATCATTGAGTATGTCTGGGGTAGGATGAAAGAGAAAGCATGGAAGACGAAACCCAAGAATGTTGATGAACTATGGAAAGCATGCAAGACTGCTTTCTTTGATGTTCCGGATGACTTCATCAATAAATTGTATGAATCCTTGCCGAAGCCCATGGAAGTCATACAAAATATTAAATTTGGATCTCACAGCACCATTACTTAATTCACTTATGTTATGTAACATATTTTTGTATTTGAAGTACATTTTTTGTTCAATTTTCACACTACTTTCTGTAGGCGACAAAAATTTGTCTTGCCGAAATTTGACCTTTATGTCTTCATTAAATAATACATCTTTTTTCAGTGAAACAAATATATTTTTGTACATTCAACATCATTTGGGAGGGTCTTAGCATTCATATGAGCCATTTCTGAAACCAATTGAATAATTAACAGTCAGGTTATTAACAATTGTTTCTACAAAATGGATAAGCGACAAGATTTTTGTCAGGGATGCCATTGATGGCCATATATGGCGATTTTATTTATGCCAACGTACTTGTATTCCATTGTAATATGTAAGTCGATGCCACTGACAGCTATGTACGTCAAAATATCAACAGGAAATGACCTGATATCCACAGGAAGTAACTATATGATGTCTGAAAATCAATAGGAAGTGGCCTGATATCAACAGGACGTGACCCAAAGGGGTTGAGCAAAGGTACCATCGCAAATTCTCCGGAAATTGCATTTTCAAGTTGAAAAGATATCTCGACATACGATCCATCAGAATTTACGCCAGCACCAGCTAGTAAAATTAACACCTACATTTGAGAGTGGATTCAACCTGTCCTTGACCCATATTCCTGAGTGGGCCCAATAGAAAGAAAGACAGACAGAGCGTCCAAGGGGAAGGCCAATGACTTATTAAAATGACTCCAGTGCCACATTTGGCAGACTCAGTGCAAGCACTGCCAGAGAACAGGCGGACAGCAACAAGTCATCATCACACAGTACGTGTGCTTCGGGCACACACTGGGCCTCGCTGCCAGCTCCATTAAAAGATTCGAATCAGTGAAAGCGAGACGCTAGAGATGCCTTGTAAAAGTTAATAGAATTTTTACGAGTTCACTGGACTTGATGGAGACGACGCGTCCTCATCAAGTCCGGATCCATTTTTCACTGACACATTGTGGCTTTGGGTTTTTATTTAACATTTAACTAAGTACCGCTCTTTCTTTGTTTCAACTGTTTCTTTGTAGCCAGACAGAGTAGACGACAAACAGTAACATAAAAACAAGACCAAAGTTAGTGGTGATGTGGGCCTAAGTTATGAAATATATTGAGAGAACATTCCAGACCACTAGCTCAGCACTCTTAAATTCACTTCTCATGATGTCATGATTTCACTATGCCAATACTATGGAAAACAGGTGCACCGCCCCATATATATATATATATTTTTTTATGATGTTAGGTTTAACTAGATCTATCCCCTAAAGCACATAAGCCCCTTTAAGTTTGAATACAAGAAGGTATAATGTTGATACATTTATTGGTAAACCGGTTAGACTGGCGTAAATATCATACAAGTTATGAATTTATGTCTCTTGTGGTAATAATATTAGAAATAATAACGCTTTTGTTCTTCTCGCATATCAATGCCACAGCGCCACTCGCTGGTTGATAGCCACTAATACATCAGTAGAACATCACATCCATTCTGTTTTGGATTATGCAATAATAAAATGCAGAAATGATAAGAGGGTAATTTGATGACTTGGTGACTCCCCAAGAACGTGTATTGGTTTGACTGGGGGGGGGGGGGGGAGTCCCCCGGGGGTCCCCCTCAAAATGTTGAAACAACAAAAATTATATTGACAAAATAACAAAAAAATCAAACATTTTTTTTGTTGATTTACAGTGGTATTAAAAAGTATCTGAACATTTTGGAATTTTTCACATTTCTGCTAGGGCTGTCAAAATTTTGTGTTAACAGGCAGTAAGTAATTTTTTAAATTAATCACGTTAAAATATTTGACACAATTAACGCACATGCCCCGCTCAAACAGATAAAAATTACAGCACAGTGCAATGCCAACTTGTTATTTGTGTTTTTTTGGAGTTTTGTCGCCCTCTGCTGGCGCTTGGGTGCGACTGAGTTCATGGGCTTAAGCACCCATGAGCATTGTCTAATTATTGACATCAACAATGGCGGGCTACTAGTTTATTTTTTTGATTGAAAATTTTACAAATTTTGATAAAACGAAAACATTAAGAGGGGTTTTAATATAAAATTTCTATAACTTGTACTAACATTTATCTTTTAAGAACTACAAGTCTTTCTATCCATGGATCCCTTTAACAGAATGTTAATAATGTTAATGCCATCTTGTTGGTTTATTGTTATAATAAACTAATACAGTACTTAAGTACCGTATATTGAATGTATATATCCATCTTGTGTCTTATCTTTCCATTCCAACAATAATTTACAGAAAAATATGGCATGTTTTATAGATGGTTTGAGTTGCAATTGATTATGATTAATTAATTTTTAAGCTGTAATTAACTTGATTAAAAATTTTAATCGTTTGACAGCCCTAATTTCTGCATAAAATCACTATCAAATGTGATTTGATCTTTGTCAAAACAAAACAGATGAAAAAATAGCATCTGCTTTAACTAAAATCACCCAAACATTTATAGGTTTCATATTTTAATGAGGATAACATGCAAACAATGACACAAGAGGGAAAATAAGTGAACCCTCTGCCTAAAGAGACTTAAAGAGCAGTTGAAGCCAATTTTTACCAAGCAATTTAAGTCAGGTGTGTGCCCAATCACTGATGAGTAGTTTAAAGCTTCCCTGCCCACTATAAAACACACACCTGGTAAGAATTGTCTTGATGAAAAGTATTGTCTGATGTGCATCATGGCTTGGTCAAAAGATTTGTTGATTTGTATAAAGCTGGCAAAGGATACAAAACCATCTCTAAAAGTCTGGATGTTCATCAATCGACAGTCAGAGAAGTTGTCTACAAATAGACAGAGTTTGGCACGGTTGCTTCTTTCCCAAGGAGTGGCCATCCATCAAAGATGATGCCAAGAGTTCAGCGCAGAATACACAGAGAGGTTAAAAAAGAAAATGAAAGTGTCTGCTAAAGACTTACAGAAATCACTGGAACAGTCCAATATCTCTGTGCACACCTTACCTATATGGAAAACTATGGCCAAGAATGGTGTTCATGGGAGGACTCCACGGGGTAAGTCACTGCTGTCTAAAAAAAAAAAAAAACATTGTTGCTCGTTTAATGTTCGCAAAAAAGGCACTTGGACACTCCACAGAAGTTTTGACAAAATATTTTGTGGACTGATGAAACCAAAGTTGAAAATTGTTTGGGAGTAACACACAATGTCAGGTGTGGAGGAAAAATGGAACAGCTCACCAACATCAAGACCTCATTCCTACCATGAAGCAGGAGGGAGGCATCAGTTTTGGGGCTGTTTTACTGCCTCAGGGCCTGGACAACTTGCAATTATTAATGGACGAATGAATTCAAAAGTTTATCAGGATGTTTTGCAGGAAAACCTGAGGCCGCCTGTCAGACTGTTGAAGCTAAAAAGAAGATGGATGCTGCAACAAGACAATGATCCAAAACACAGAAGTAAATCAACTTCAGAATGGTTTCAGAAGAACAAAATATACGTTCTGGAGTGGCCAAGTCAAAGTCCAGACTTGAACCCCTTTGAGATGCAGTGTCAGGACCTAAAGACAGCGAATCATGCCAGACATCCCAGTAATCTAACTAAACTACAGCAGTTTTGTAGAGAAGAATGGTCCAAGATTAGTCCTGATCGATGTGCCAGACTGATCTGCAGCTACAGGAAGCGTCTGGTTGAAGTTATCGCTGCCAAAGGGGGGCCACAAAATATTAAATGTTATGGTTTTTTCCCCCTTCTGTCATTGTTTGCATACTACTCATTAAAATATGAAATCCTATAAATGTTTGGGTGGTTTTAGTTATAGCAGACACTGTTTATTCATCTGTGTGATTTTGACAAATAGATCACATTTGATGGTGATTTTATGCAGAAATGTGAGAAATTCCAAAAGGTTCAGATACTTTTTCAAACCACTGAATATGTCTACACTATTTGGGTTTGGTGTCAGTGTTCAAAATGTGTGCAGTTTTCGTGTCAAAGTGCTTTTCATTATAACGCTTTTGTGCCAAAGTGCTCTTCATTGTATGCAGCAACACTCCTTCACAAATGTCAGTTCGCGCTAAAGACTGTAGCACATGTTGGTAATTACATGCATTTCAGCTCAGGCTTTTGTTCAAGTGGACGACGCACCCTTTTAGAGTAGAAGCCACTAATTGGGGACATGTATGGTCACATCTCTATGCTAATTCCAAACGTGAGAGCCCATGGATGAAAGATAATTATTTTGTAGCCATTTGTTTGTTTTCTGGTTAGCAGGATTGTGTAGAAACTACAATACACACCCAACAAGGATGTTTGTCATGTGCAAGAGGACAGAGCTTATTCAAAATTTGAGAATTGGGGCCAACCATATTAAGCGAGTTGTGCAACTGTGACGACTCACAAGTTGGCCTCCCATCAGACGCAAATTTATATTAAAAAAAAAAAAAAAGTTTGTGCTTGTTTGTGTTGTAAAAGGTTTTGTTTGTGCTGCAATCATTTTTAAGATATTTACAATTCTTTAATAGGCCAATCTAAAGTCAACCAGCCCCTCATTTTGAATAAAAATGGCTAAAAATGTTGTCCATGGTTTGTGCTTCATTTGTGTTGGTTTGTGCTGTAAAAACCTTTGGTTTGTGCTGCTATCGTTTTTGAGATATTGAGATATTAATTTCGAGTGATGACGTCACATACAGTGGGGCAAATACGTATTTAGTCAACCACCAATTGTGCATGTTCTCCTACTTGAAAAGATTAGAGAGGCCTGTAATTTTCAACATGGGTAAACCTCAACCATGAGAGATAGAATGTGGAAAAAAAAAAACTGAAAATCACATTGTTTGATTTTTAAAGATTTCCAAATTAGAGGGGAAAATAAGTATTTGGTCACCGACAAACAAACAAGATTTCTGGCTGTCAAAGAGGTTTAACTTCTTCTAACGAGGTCTAATGAGGCTCCACTCGTTACCTGTATTAATGGCACCTGTTTTAACTCATTATCGGTATAAAAGACACCTGTCCACAGCCTCAGTCAGTCGCTCTCCAAACTCCACTATGGCCAAGACCAAAGAGCTGTCCAAGGACACCAGAGACAAAATTGTAGACCTGCACCGGGCTGGGAAGACTGAATCTGCAATAGGTAAAACGTTTGGTGTAAAGAAATCAACTGTGGGAGCAATTATTAGAAAATGGAAGACATACAAGACCACAGATAATCTCCCTCGATCTGTGGCTCACCCCGTGGCGTTAAAATGATAACATGAACGGTGAGCAAAAATCCCAGAACCACACGGGGGGACCTAGTGAATGACCTACAGAGAGCTGGGACCACAGTAACAAAGGCTACTATCAGTAACACAATGCGCCGCCAGGGACTCAAATCCTGCACTGCCAGACGTGTCCCCCTGCTGAAGAAAGTACACGTCCAGGCCCGTCTGCGGTTCGCTAGAGAGCATTTGGATGATCCGGAAGAGGACTGGGAGAATGTGTTATGGTCAGATGAAACCAAAATAGAACTTTTTGGTAGAAACACAGGTTCTCGTGTTTGGAGGAGAAAGAATACTGAATTGCATCCGAAGAACACCATACCCACTGTGAAGCATGGGGGTGGAAACATCATGCTTTGGGGCTGTTTTTCTGCAAAGGGACCAGGACGACTGATCTGTGTGAAGGAAAGAATGAATGGAGCCATGTATTGAGAGATTTTGAGTGAAAATCTTCTTCCATCAGCAAGGGCATTGAAGATGAGACGTGGCTGGGTCTTTCAGTATGACAATGATCCCAAACTCACAGCCAGGGCAACAAAGAAGTGGTACCACTCTACTTGATAATAGTATTTTTATTGTATTTATTTTTTAACGCTACTCTTACTTGAGTAAAATATCCATCTACTCTAACAACCTACTAACATTGGATCATGTCAATATACTGTGCACAGGTGCATACAGTATATTCAAGCTGTTGTGTGTTCATGTGTGCCCCTAGATGATAACAGATGACATTGTCTGTATCATGCATGTGAATCAGCATGTACGCCCTGTTTTGTGTGCACAGTCATGACCGGAAGGTCAAATGTATGCTGTAAACACAAACCCGTGTCCACCGAGGCTCATCCTGAACACGCTCTTTACACTGCAGATAAACCTGTGCATCCCCTTACATTGACGCTTAATGGAAGCAGACGGTGCTTCCACAGAGGAGACTTAAGCTCTAGAACCACTTGGGATGTGTCAATGTGCCCAACAAATAAGAAAGTGCTGTCACTGGAATGAATGAAGTGAGGCATGGCAAGAACAGTTTCGCGACATGCTGATTATAACAAAACAGGTAAAGTGAGCAAAATAACTTAAAGTAGATACTTTCATAATGAACCTAACGCAAAGCCCCGCCTCCTTGTAAAACTCAGTCAACCCAAGGCTCTGTCAAATTCTCTCAGTGACAATGATTAGTGAAAGAACGATTTATGGATGATGGCGGGAGTTCACATTTCCAAAACAAGTAAGTAACACACGACATCGTGTGTGGAGAAAAAATGGAACAGCTCACCAACATCAACACCTCATCCCCACCGTGAAGCATGGTGGAAGGAGCATCATGATTTGGGGCTGTTTTGCTGCCTCAGGGCCTGGACAACTTCCAATAATTAATGGAAAAATGAATTCAAAAGTTTGTCAGAATGTTTTGCAGGAAATCCTGACGCCGTCTGCCATGCCAAGTCTGGATGTTTATCCATCGGCAGTCAGAGAAGTTGTCTACAAATAGAGAGAATTTGGCACTGTTGCTTCTCTCCCAAAGATTGGCCATCCACCAAAGATGATGCCAAGAGTTCAGCGCAGAATACTCTGAGAGGTAAAAAAGAACCCTACAGTGTCTGCTAAAGACATACAGAAATCACTGGCACGGTCCAATATCTCTGTGCACACATCAACTATATGTAAAACTATGGCCAAGAATGGTGTTGATGGGAGGACTCCACGGAGGAAGCCATTGCTGACAAAAAAAAAACATGGTTTGTCTTGATGAAGGCCTACACGGCCGAAACATGTCGGCATTTTTTAATTTGTACAAAGCCATGTCTGAATAAAGGCTTTTTATTTTTGTACTTCTTGAGTGCCTTGGTTTTTTAAATTATTAGCTTTTTTGATCCCCACACCAAAGAGCACCAGAAGTTTACTTGGTACACCCAGCAGCACTCCATGCACCTCTTGTCATACTAAACATTGTTGCTTGTTTAATGTTTGCAAAAAGGCACTTGGACACGCCACAGAAATTTTGGCAAAATATTTTGTGGAATGATGAAGCCAAAGTTGAATTGTTTGGGAGTAATAAACAACGTCATGTATAGAGAAAAAAATGGAACAGCTCATCAACATCAGCACCTCATCCTCAACAGAAGCATGGTGGAGGGAGAATCATGATTTGGGGCTGTTTTGCTGCCTCAGGGCCAGGACGACTTGCAATAATTAATGGAAGAATGAATTTAAATTTATTAGGATGTTTAGCAGGAAAACCTGACACTGTCTGTCAGACAGCTGAAGCTAAAAAGAGGATGGGTGCTGCAAAAAGACAATGATCCAAAAACACAGAAATAAATCAGAAGAACAAAATACCCGTTCTGCAGTGGCCAAGTCAAAGTCTAGACTTGAACCCCATTGAGATGCTGTGGCATGACCTAAAGACAGCGAATCATGCCAGACATCCCAGTAATCTAACTAAACTACAGCAGTTTTGTAGAGAAGAATGGTCCAAGATTAGTCCTGATCGATGTGCCAGACTGATCTGCAGCTATAGGAAGCGTCTGATTGAAGTTACTGCTGCCAAAGGGGCGGCCACAAAATATTTAATGAGATGGTTCACTTACTTATTTTTCCCCTTCTGTCATTGTTTGCATACTATCCTCATTAAAATATTAAAAGCTATAAAGGTTTTGGTGGTTTTCGTTCAAGCAGACACTGTTTTTTCATCTGTGTGATTTTAACAAAGATCAGATCACATTTGATGGTAATTTTATGCAGAAATGTGCGAAATTCCAAAAGGTTCAGATACTTTTTCATACCACATGTCTGACATTTGTGAATAGAGGGGCGTGGTTTTGCGATAGATCCTCTGAATAACTAGTCATGTAATTTGTTACTTTTTTAGAGAAGTAACAACAATAATAACTCTTTAATTTCCAAAAGTAAATTGACAAACACTGGTTACTATCCACTTATATGTAGCCCAAGCTGTACAACTGTACAGTAGTTGCAAAACATGAGGAAAACTATTTTTTAAACAGATGGAATATGTTAACACAATGGTGTTAGAAAAGGAAGTAACTACAAATGGCGTGCTACTGTGACTGGAAGCAAGGCGATAATGACTAGTGGGCTGAGGCACAGACATTTGCAGTACATTTGGTCGAACCCCTGAAACAAGCATTAACTCAAATATTTGATGACACTTTCTGGCAAGTGTAGCTAATAACATCTTGACGCTTCACATTTCTTTTGGCAGACAATTTTAAATGAAAAAAAAAAAAAAAAAACGGTCATTCTTAAGACTTAACCAGGGATAGAAGAAAGAATCTTCGAATATGCAACCGTGTTTGTTTTTTGTTTTTTTATGCACATCATTAGGCACAGTCATGTGTATGGAATTTTTTTCCTCGGATACCAGATGTGAGCCTTGCTCACTCTTTATTTAGAAATGTTTGATGTAAGTCCAGCTACAGCTAGCTTACCAATTACCGGGTTATTTTGAAATCTTTCTTCACCATACATCTGGCTCAAATAACAGGGTGTTGAATGGCACTATCAAATGGCACTGAACTAGTGTTTCTGTGCCACTGGCTGGCACCGCATGACTACGTTTCCCACGATGCACTGGAACTTGATGTGTTCTGGCCTTAGGAAGATGATTTGGATGCGGTGATTGGGACGTTTTTATTCACTGACATTCCAAAACTTTCTGGAGTCAATTTTGAAACCGCATTAGGTCCAAAAGTAGGCCGTCTGGGCTCTTCAGTCATCATTCGATATTAGGAAAATGTGAGTGAGACTTTCCTTTCAGAGTGCCAGCTGAGATGGAAAAAGTAAGCAGGAAAGATATTCATTTTAAGTGTTTTTCCTCAACCAAGGAGTACAACTACAGTCCCTGACAAAAGTCTTGTCGCTTATCCATTTTGTAGAAACAATTGTTAATAACCTGACTTTTAATTATTCAATTGGTTTCAGAAATGGCTCATATGAAAGCTAAGACCCTCCCAAATGATGTTGAATGTACAAAAATATTATTGTTCCACTGAAAAAAGATTGATCATTTAATGAAGACATAAAGGTCCAATTTTGGCAAGACAAAAGTTTTTGTCGCCTATAGAAAGTAGTGTGAAAATTGAACAAAAAATGTACTTCAAATACAAAAATATGTTAGATAACATTAGTGAATTAAGTGGTGGTGCTGTGAGATCCAAATTTAATATATTTTATGATTTCCATGGGCTTGAAGGACTGCATCCATGCGGTTCGGCAAGGATTCTTGCATGCCTCCCAGAGTTCATCAACATTCTTGGGTTTCGTCTTCCATGCTTCCTCTTTCATCCTACCCCAGACATGCTCAATGATGTTCATGTCTGGTGACTGGGCTGGCCAGTCCTGGAGGATCTTGATCTTCTTTGCCTTGAGGAACTTTGAGGTAGGGCAGGGGTCCCCAAACTTTTTCCCGTGAGGGCCACATAATTTTTCCCTTCTCTGATGAGGGGTCGGGGTCAGTTTGTAACAGAAAAGGTGTGACGGTTGCAGGAATGCCTAAATGTAAAAATTTATTGTTTTTCAGAAAGCCACAATCAAATAAACCTTTCTGGATTCTTCACGGAACAAAAGTAAATAAAATAAATATAATATAATATAATATAATATAATATAATATAATATAATATAATATAATATAATATAATATAATATAATAATAATAATGCTATTAATTAAATACATAATGACCAAATAACCCTCTCTGGGTTCTTCACAGAAAAAAAAGCCAGGAAATAAATAACACTATTGGGGAAAAAAATAA
The DNA here is from genome assembly GCF_030265065.1 of Corythoichthys intestinalis. Classification (NCBI taxonomy): domain Eukaryota; kingdom Metazoa; phylum Chordata; class Actinopteri; order Syngnathiformes; family Syngnathidae; genus Corythoichthys; species Corythoichthys intestinalis. The sequence goes on along the minus strand of NC_080396.1, from coordinate 8,653,670 downwards.
AAAATTGTTCAGGGGGCCGGACCAAATGTGGGGGCGGGCCGTAGTTTGGGGACCCCTGAGGTAGAGATGCGATGGAGCACCATTCTGCTGCAGAATTTGTCCCTTTTTATGGTTAGGAATGTAAGAGATTTGTTGAGATTTCAAACTATTTATGTTGCCTTCCACTCTGCAGAACTCTTGCACACCCCCATACTGGATGTGACCCCAGACCATGATTTTGCCACCACCAAACTTCACTGTTTTCTGACTAAATCTCGTATCCATGTGGGCTCCAGTCGGTCTCCTGCAATATTTGCGGCGACTGTGGTGTAATTCAATGGAAGATTCATCTGAAAAATCCACCTTTTGCCACAAAACTGTGAAGTTTGGTGGTGGCAAAATCATGGTCTGGGGTTACATCCAGTATGGGGGTGTGCAAGAGTTCTGCAGAGTGGAAGGCAACATAAATAGTTTGAAATATCAACAAATCTCTTACATTCCTAACCATAAAAAGGGACAAATTCTGCAGCAAGATGGTGCTCCATCGTATACTTCAATCTCTACCTCAAAGTTCCTCAAGGCAAAGAAGATCAAGATCCTACAGGACTGGCCCAGCCCAGTCACCAGACATGAACAGGATGAAAGAGGAAGCATGGAAGACGAAACCCAAGAATGTTGATAAACTCTGGGAGGCATGCAAGACTGCTTTCTTTGATGTTCCTGATGACGTCATCAATAAATTGTATGAATCCTTGCCGAACCCCATGGATGCAGTCCTTCAAGCTCATGGAAGTCATACAAAATATTATATTTGGATCTCACAGGACCAGTACTTAATTTGCTTTTGTTATGTAACATATTTTTGTATTTGATGTAGGGCTGTCAAAATTAACGCGTTAACGGGCGGTAATTAATTTTTTTAAATTAATCACGTTAAAATATTTGACGCAATTAACGCACATGCCCCGCTCAGACAGATTTAAATGACAGTATAGTGAAATGCCCACTCGTTAATTATGTTTTGTGGAGTTTTGCTGCCCTCTGCTGGCGCTTGGGTGCGACTGATTTTATAGGCTTCAGCACCCATGAGCATTGTGTAAGTAATTATTTACATCAACAATGGCGGGCTACTAGTTTATTTTTTGGTTGAAAAATTTACAAATTTTATTAAAATGAAAACATTTTTAATATAAAATTTCTGTAACTTGTACTAACATTTATCTTTTAAGAACTACAAGTCTTTCTATCCATGGATCGCTTTAACAGAATGTTAATAATGTTAATGCCATCTTGATTTATTGTTATAATAAACATGTTGAATATATATATATCCATCTTGTGTCTTATCTTTCCATTTCAACAATAATTTACAGAAAAAATGGCATATTTTATAGATGGTTTGAATTGCGATTAATTGCGATTAATTACAATTAATTAATTTTTAAGCTGTAATTAACTCGATTAAAAATTTTAATCGTTTGACAGCCCTAATTTGAAGTACATTTTTTGTTCAATTTTCACACTACATTCTGTAGGCGACAAAACTTTTGTCTTGCCAAAATTTGACCTTTATGTCTTCATTAATATTGAATAATCAAAAGTCAGGTTATTAGCAACTGTTTCTACAAAATGGATAAGCGACAAGACTTTTGTCAGGGACTGTAGTCCAAACATTTTCAAGATTTAAGCTTAGCTTAGAGCTGGGGTGTCCAAACTTTTTGCAAAGGGGGCCAGATTTGGTGTGGCAAAAATGTAGGGGCCCACCTTGGCTGACGTTTTTTATGTAGAACAATATATTTAAGCAAATTTTAGCAAGCCATTCTGTTTGTCTCATTTGCTTTACTATTATTGATTTATTAATAATTTCAACAATCTCGCAACTGGCCTTTGTGGCATTCTCTTTCGACTCTCGGGCTCTTGTGAAATACTGTTGCTATTAAATTAAACTAGCTTCAAGTTGCTTCAATTTCTCGCTACGTATCTTCCCTGTAATCCTGTTGTACGTGTCAGCGTGTCTTGTTTGGTAATCTCGCCTCACCTTGAATTCTTTAAAAACAGCGACTGTCTCTTTGCAAATAAGGCAGACAGTTGTTGCATATTTTAGTGAAGAAATAGTCCAATTTCCACCTATCCTTGAAGCGCCAGCCGTCGCAGTCAACTTTCTTTATTTGTTGATTGTCGCCATTTTAGATAATTGGGAGTAAAGGGTCACACGTGGTAATGTTGCTTCGAGTGCTGCTGCCTTCTCGTGGGTAAATGAGGAGCAGCATTTAGTGTGTAAGATAATTCATATGATGGTAGCAGTACTGCTGACCAATTTAATAAGTCTGTGTGTGGGCCAGACGTTATTGTTTTTATAACAGAGGCTGGGGGCCGGATGAAATTTGACTACGGGCCGCATTTGGCCCCCGGGCCGGACTTTGGACATGTCTGGCTTAGAGGTTTTGTATTATTCCCGAAGAGGTGTAATTAATAGCATAGTTTTCCATAATGGCAAACAAACAAACAAACAAAAAAAAGAAATATGGGAGGCGATCAAGCTGTTAGTGTTTAATTTCCCCACAGTGATCTGTCTACCAGATGCTTGGCATGCTACTTGTGGCTTCTGCATACATTTTTTAAATTTCTTTATGCTTCCGTTTTTAAAATGCAAGTTGCATGAAACCCATCCATCTACGTATGTGGCATTTCAACTGAAATAGCACGGCACACGACAAACCTCAGACTTTACTGACGTGCAGAAAAATGCAATTTGATATTTTTTTTTTTCTAAAGTAGAGATTGAATACTCACAGTTGACTTCTCAAACATCCTCTTCAGACTGTCAAGCGGAATGTCAAACCTCTCAATCCTTTTAGCAGCTTGCAGGTCCTCCTTGAGCACCGGATCTTCTGGTTTCTCTACCTGTGCCCCACGTTGGCCTTGGGAGTGGATGCCTGAGGACACTGGGCTCAACACCCCCTCTCCATTTCCTGATTGAGTTTCCATTGTCCTCAAGAAACTGTATCCCCCACCTTCCTTTTCCCTTCACGAGGGGAAGTGTATCATGTGGGTGAGAAACTGAATCAAAAATGATTGCAGCGTTCCTCTTTGTGTATGAAGCTCCACAAGTTGTGCTGACTGGAAGGAGGAGGAGAAAGGGAAAGTTCACTGAGGTTTTTTCCCCTCATCCTCCCTGTAATTACTCACACAGAGGGAAAAAAGACAGAGTGCCAAAGCGAAAAAGGAGCAGAGAAGCTGTTCTGATTCAGTGCCATTAAGCTTAAAGAGGCCTTAAAGAGACCCAAAAGGTTTTCTTGAAAGAGGCCTTAGATAAATATCATTTACAGATTTTTTATCAGAAACTAAGTCAAAGCCAATAAAAATGTTGTGCTAACTGTTGTGACGTTCACGAGGCAATGATCATTTTTGTGGTGAAAGAACTGATTTGCCTTGAGTTTGGCAGCTGTGCAATGCAGCATGGCTGTAGCAAGGTAATGAGAGGCCAAGCACAGAGGTGCCAACTGTTGCTTGAAAAACGGAATCATCCGGTACAAAGAAACAAAAATACGACTCCCTTATTCATCTTTTAAGGGACACGCTTTGTCCATTATTACCATCAAACTCAAAAATAGGCTAGGTTCATACCGCAGGTCTTAAAGTGCCTATGACAGCAAAAAGCATGTTTTTTTTTTTTTTTTTAAATATTTTCTGCGGTATTTTATGCTCCTGAATGAAATGGACCGCTTGGATGTGTGTGGAAGCGATCGCTATATCTAATTAGTTTTTTTAATCCCGCGCACAGGCGGTTTTTGCTATGGGCAATGTGGGCGACCGCCCAGGGCGCAATCTATTTGGGGGCACACAGGCGCCCTCGAGAAACAAAAAAAAAAAATAAAGAAATAAAAAATTTAAAAAAACGCTAGTTTTCTAGACTAATACCGCTCATTTCCATGTCAAGTTAGTAGAGTGGGTGCTAGGGCGCCCTTTACTATCATGTCAACTGCTGCTGAGAGTCATGTATGTCAGAGGAAAAGGCAGGGGGAGACGGGAGTGGGATCCGCTGCTCACAATTGCAGAGTGAGTGACCAGGACGAGTCACAATCACTCTCAGAGGATAAGCAAGGAGGGGGGCGGGGGCGGGATCCGCACCCGGGACCCGAACCTGAGACCCGTACCATGTACAGCTTTTCACAGGCCACCTCATTATTCATGTGACTACTTAAAGAAAAGGTGATTTTTTTTTTCCCAAGAAAGTCCATTAATGGGTCTATCATATTCCTTGTTCAATACTCTATAAGAAAAATATAACATATATGCATCTAAAATAATCCTAAACGATTTTATTAGCAATTTTTATGCCGCTACGTACGTTCCCATAGCAACCAGTCCTGTTATTGTCCTACGTCAAAAGCGCTGCATATTCTGAGAACGAGAATAGGCGTAAGTGTAAGGTGCGCATTTTGAGCAATGAGCAGAGGACGGCCACCCCACCTGTTAGGATTAATCTGTGCGTCCAGGAACAAATGTAAGCATTTCCTCTTCATGCCATAAAGTTCTTATGATAAGTTAGAGCCGTCATCAGCGCGACAGTTTCATGTTTTTCCTGTTACGTCAGCTGGTTGATCCCACTCGTTCTCGCTGCGTCGAGGAGAGCATTCTTTACTTTATATTCGCATTGCACATTTGCTTTAAGAGGGAAGGTGTTAGTTTAGCATCTTAAAATGATGTTGTACATCCATATGAGTGTAAAGTGCTTAGTTTTCGCCACTTTTATGGCCAAGATGACCACACGCAGCGCGCTCTTGAACCCCCCGCCCCCACCTTCGTGTTCATTTTACTGCACAAATATGTGTGTGAGTGGGCGGCGATCGGGCCCTTTTTTAATTGGCAAAATGAAAGGTTATCCGTCTGGAAATAAAAAAAGAAAGAAAAAAAAGCAGAAGAGGAGAAAAGGAAGCAAGACAGCGGTGAGTGTACTATGTTACTGTAGTTTTATGTCCTAATGTAGTCGAAGCACTGCAGACTAGTAGTAGTAAACCAGTTAACTGCCTTAACTTGTTGTAACTAGCTTGTTAGCGTTTGCTAACAGCATTGCAGCATGCTAGCGTTTCTTCATACATAAAGATGTTACCTAGAACATTAAATCAGTGTTTAGAATCAGCGTACACACTGATCAGCCAGGCTGATAAGCTGTTACATGATTCACTTCTGTGCCAGAATGTTATCCTTATTAAGTAAAAGCAATATAACTTACCAGCTAGTCAGCAGAATACGGTATGTGTAAAGGTATGTGTACTAAGCACAATAATAATAATCTGAAGTACATTTTGTTTGTTAAGGCAAATGTGTGTAAATAATTAAGGATCGTGTGAAGTGAATGAATAATGCAATTGGGGGGGTGGGGGCACTTTGAAGTGTCCAAAAAAGCGCTCTATGAGAGCGAGGCTTTATTAGACTTTTATTAAATATGCTATTCCTACAAGTCCAACTGTCGCCCTTACTTGCACATGCTCAAAGGGCCCCATGTTGCCTGTTGGTAGTTTGGATGTCGGTGGGGGGCGCTGATGGGGTGGTTCGCCCAGGGCGCGAAAGTAGCCAGGACCGCCACTGATCCCGCGCCATGAAAATGAGTGACTTCCGGCTCCAGTCTCGAGTTGAGAAAGAGGGCGCTGTGACTTGTACGGTAGAAGGAGTCCTCTTCACTGTCTAGCCGTACTGTTATATGAGAAGGACTAAGGATTCAGCTGATTTTGCGGATTAATTCGGTTATTTTTCGCAACACGCCAGCCAAACGGCAGCAGAAAATTTTGCCACACTAGGGAGAGGCGTGTGAGCCTTTTTGGGGTTTCAAAAGGTTCTGAAGGGAAAAGGTACCGTTCTTGCACACACCATATAATTGTTTGAATTAGTATAACACATTCATTTAACTATAGTTTAGGCAGACTCCACTCAGTGGCCTTGAGCACAGTAAAGTGAATCACCTTATCGGCGCTCATGAGGGGGAAAAGGAAAAATTGTACCGTAGGCACCGTCTAACTGTTTGCATTACTCGAACACACGTAATATAATCAATCAGGGAATAGTATCATTTCTCATATTCACTGTAGGACTGCACTACTCTAACACACCTAATGTAAAATAAATAGCACACCATAGTTTAAAGAAACAGAATAGATACACAACGCCATCTTACCACAGAAGCCCAAAACGTGTGCGCCACGAGCAAGATTGACGCACCAAACTCTGGCAATCAGACCTCCCGACAAATCAACAAGGACAAAGACCAGCGCGCTTTGTCCTAAAACAAATAGTGCCAGCCCGGATAACAAAGTTGATAGCAGGCGCTTGTGACGTCAAGGCCAGCGCCGGTCGCTGTGGCAACCACATCCCATCCACACACGAACCTAAACAGCCCGAAACCGGCCAGAGAGGGATGATCCCAAAGCAACGCCCGGACACACCTTCGGCCGGCCCACGGACATAAAAAACACTGGACGCTGACATAAGACAGATTTTGCTGCTCGGGAACATGTAGCCTTGTTTTGGATCCAGAATTGTCCCTCCGTCGTCTGTTTTTGCCTTGTTTCTGACCATTGTCGACGAATAAATTGTCAACCTGCTTTCGGCCAGTCTTTTTCAAACTTTTGGAACATGGAGTCAGTAAAAAGGGTTCATATCAGAGATGAGCGCGCAAAGTTCCGCCTTCCCGGTTGGCGCGCGTGGAGGCAGCATCGGCAGAGCGGCACTTTGTTCAGCTGTCGCTGTTTCCGTTCGGCTTGTCTGGGGAGGCGAATTTCAATAGTTCCCATTCACCGGTGGATATTGGCCAAAACAAGCCCTACTACTGTGGGACCATTGGACTTTCGAGGAAGTGAGTAAGCATTGTGTTTTGTATTATGTCAAATACTGGGATCACTTTAATACGTAGGTGGCTTGCATTTTGTGGCTGACATGCTCCTTGTCGACTCAGGACTGTAAGAATGTTTTTGAAATAGGAATGTAAGAGGCAGCTAAGATTTGTTGATATTTCAGACTATTTAGCTCTCAGGGTGCAGACAATTAAAAAAACGTGTGGCATTTGCCAAGGCCCACAGCCTGTCAAAAGGATAGATGCTGGAAAAGTGGCAAAAGGTGGATTTTTCAGATGAATCTTTCCTTGAATTACACCACAGTCGCCCCAAATATTGCAGGAGACCTACTGGAGCCCGCATGGATCCGAGATTCACTCAGAAAACAGTGAAGTTTGGTGGTGGCAAAATCATGGTCTGGGGTTACCTCCAGTATGGGGGTGTGCTAGAGATCTGCAGGGTGGAAGGCAACATAAATAGTCTGAAATATCAACAAATCTTAGCTGCCTCTTGCATTCCTAACCATAAAAAGGGACAAATTCTGCAGCAGGATGGTGCGCCATCGCATACTTCAATCTCTACCTCAAAGTTCCTCACGGCAAAGAAGATCAAGATCCTCCAGGACTGGCCAGCCCAGTCACCGGACATGAACATCATTGAGCATGTCTGGGGTAGGATGAAAGAGGAAGCATGGAAGACGAAATCCAAGAATGTTGATGAACTCTGGGAGGCATGCAAGACTGCTTTCTTTGATGTTCCTGATGACTTCATCAATAAATTGTATGAATCCTTGCCGAAGCCCGTGGAAGCCATAAAAAATATTAAATTTGGATCTCACAGCGCCACTACTTAATTCGCTTATGTTATGTAACATATTTTTGTATTTGAAGTACATTTTTTGTTCAATTTTCACACTACTTTCTGTAGGCGACAAAACTGTTGTCTTGCCAAAATTTGACCTTTATGCCTTCATTAAATGATACATCATTTTTTCAGTGAAACAAATATATTTTTGTACATTCAACATCATTTGGGAGGGTCTTAGCTTTTAGATGGGCCATTTCTGAAACCAATTGGATAATTAAAAGTCAGGTTATTCGCAATTGTTTCTGCAAAATGGATAAGCAACAAGACTTTTGTCAGGGACTCTACGTACTTAGCAAAAAAAGGTGAAATAACTAAAAACGTGTGATATTCTAGTATCTTCAAAGTAGCCAACCTTTGCTCTGATTACTTTTTTGCACACTCTTGCCATTCTCTTGATGAGCTTTAAGAAGGAGACACTTTTTCAAAAACGAAAGCAGCACAAAAGACTACATATTCCAAGAGCCATTGTGTTGTCAAGAAGGACAAACCGAATGTGATCATTTTTAATAAATTTCCGAGCGAGGCGCCAACTAATGAAAGGGAGGCATGCGAAGCAAGCAACGGCCGGTTGGATTGAGCGAGCGACTTTGAAACATGCAGAATGAATCGAAAACTACATTTAGCGCAAGCTAATGCATTATTTCATCAACTCAAGGAAGAAGACGAGCCATAGTTGTCGTTTTCTTTGGATGAGTCGGCGTCTCGGCGAGTAGAAGTGACAGCAGCGCGCAAACGGCGAAATAGAAGGCTGTGTGACGTTGTGTGTGATGCAGCTCCGTGACCTGTTCAAGAAGAAACTTTATTGAGTGTGCAAAAAAAGAAAAAGAAAAAAAAAAACTTCATTGGGTCGCATGCCTGAAAATTTTGAATTGAACTGAACTGCTTGTCAATATTTTTAAAATACTGTTTTTTTCAATGTAATATATATTTTTTCTTCACTATAATCTTTTCAATTTTTATGTAGATGTGTGTTCGAGAAGCTTGATTGCATGTACGTATATACTTTTGATCAGGTGATGGGTACAACACCTAACTTCACAAAGAGATATCTTCCAAACCCTTTTTGTGTTAGATGATATATATAAATTTTTTTCTCACTATTTTGCACACTATATAACCTGTTTTGAACATAGTATGTGTAAAGGCCAAAAACGCCTATGACCATACCTGCTGTTTGTGTTGAATTGTCTAACATCAAACTATTCAATCTTATTTTTTTCTATTGAATGTTTATCCCAACAAGTTGAATAAATATTATCAAGCTTCAAAACGGTTGGTCGAGCATGTTTGGTTGTCAATGGGACATCAACATTACAAATTTTGAGAAAAGATTTGGGGATTTTTTTGTCTTTTTGGGTCCAAAATCTGGATTATAATTGGTCAGTGAAGAAAACAACAGTTTCGACATGAAGTTTAAGGGGTCCTGAAAAAGGGACCTAACTTGGCCATTGTAAACAATTTTTTCTTTGAAATATAAAGGCAACATCAAATGCATGCAAATTCGGCCAAAATAGGCTTAGGTGTTAAAGGGTTAACTTCACAGGTATGTGCCATTCTCTTGATGAGCTTCAAGAAGGAGTCACCTAAAATGATTTTTGACTTCACAGGTATGCCTTTTCAGGGTTAATTAGTGGAATTTATTGCTTTATCAATGGGGTTGGGACATTCATTTGTGTTGCATTGAATGAGGTGTGTCCAAACTTTTGGCCTGTACTGTATGTTATGAATAATTTTTGGATATATGTTTGTGTGCATGTATATGTGTAAGGCAAATTAGCCTGTCCCAGGTATTACTTAAATTGGAGTAATTAGAAGTATTTTTCAAGGTTTGAAATTACAGCCATTTTTGTCGCATATGTGCCCAAAATGTAATATGTGTATTATAAATATTTGGGAACAAACAATTACTGTGTTGTGAGTGAAAGTCATGGCATTAGTTTTGTGTTTGTACCCTACATTTACTTACATCCTGTGTAACTCCTGGGGGCTAAGCCCCTATTGTTAAAACCTAGTGACGCCCCTGCATTTCACCCAAATTGCTTGTATGAAAGTCGAGCCAGAGTAAGTGGTCGGTAGTGGTTAGAAAAGCCGATGGTGCAAATTCATCTTTAAATTTTCATGTCCCGCACCCCGCTATGTTCAAAACCTGATTCAATGAATATTGTGTCTCTTATTTCTCCTCACAGAATAGCGAGAAAATTTTGGTGGAAGTTAGATGACCGTTGGCATCATGACACATTTGGTTTCTATGAGAATCAAATATATACTGAAAGTCAAACAAAGCTGTGAAGAAAAAGGAAAGACAAAAAAAGTCTGCTACATAATCCCGTAATAACGGTGAATGATCATTCATGATATACTTTGTGCATTTGTACTGTGAGGACAGAGTAGAACTCGACAGATACATTATTCAGAGTGCCAAAATGGGATCCCTGCGTCTCAATTTACAGAACTTAGTTACATAACTGAAAGAGAAACAAACAACAAGATATTTTTACGTTTTACTGCCACTTTTTGTTTTTTTTCCCCATAAACACTGTTTGATGGCAGATAGCTAAAATTCAGCCCATTCTCCCTGTAGGTTTTCCACTAAAACAATGAGTCAATATTTCATATCTTCTGTGGCTCACAAGGGTAAACCTTCCGCAAAATGCTGAATTCTATTACATAAAAGAGGACTTGTTTTGTTGTCCTTTTTGTTCATGTCCTTCATCGTGGTGTGCCGGGTATAGTTAGTAACTTTACTTGACTCCGAAGGTTTCACCACAGTCTTGTTTAAACAGAAGTGCCATCTGCTCCCCTGACCAGACACAAACTGTTTCTTCCCTCTGTACTGTATAGGGAAAAGTAGATATCTGTGAGGCTAGACATACTATGGCTGGCGTTATTGTTATGCCGGGGGAGCAGTAACATGCAGTTAAACGTGAAAGACCTTCACCTTGTTATATAATGACATTGCAGTCTAATATTCAAAGCTCTGAGCTCCATTTTGAGGAGCCTTTTAGGCAGAAGTGAAAGTGGGACGGAACGGTCAGGAACGCAGTTCTGGTAAAAGATTCACGGGAGGAACGGGGCGGAACGGTGCCTTGATCCCGAAAATATGACGTCAACTGTCAAAACTCCATGTAAAAACTAACTGCAAGGGTGCCCCACATCCATCTTATCTCTAAGAAGAAAACAAAATACAGTGCCTTGGATAAGTGTTCGGCCCCCTTGAATCTTGCAACCTTTCGCCAGGTTTCAGGCTTCAAACATAAAGATATGAAATTCAATTTTTTTTGTCAAGAATCAACAACAAGTGGGACACAATCGTGAAGTGGAACAACATTTATTGGATAATTTAAACTTTTTTAATAAATACAAAACTGAAAAGTGGGGCGTGCAATATTATTCGGCCCCTTTACTTTCAGTGCAGCAAACTCACTCCAGAAGTTCAGTGAGGATCTTTGAATGATCCAATGTTGTCCTAAATGACCGATGATGATAAATAGAATCCACCTGTGTGTAATCAAGTCTCCGTATAAATGCAGCTGCTCTGTGATAGTCTCAGGGTTCAGTTTAAAGTGCAGAGGCAAGGCAAGGCAAATTTATTTATATAGCACAATTCAACACAAGGCAATTCAAACTGCTTTACATCACATGAAAACCAAGGAACACACCAGGCAGGTCCGAGATACTATTGTGAAGAAGTTTAAAGCCGGATTTGGCTACTAAAAGATTTCCCAAGCTTTAAACATCTCAAGGAGCACTGTGCAAGCTATCATATTGAAATGGAAGGAGCATCAGACCACTGCAAATCTACCAAGACCCGGCCGTCCTTCCAAACTTTCTTCTCAAACAAGGAGAAAACTGATCAGAGATGCAGCCAAGAGGCCCATGATCACTCTGGATGAACTGCAGAGATCTACAGCTGAGGTGGGAGAGTCTGTCCATAGGACAACAATCAGTCGTACACTGCACAAATCTGGCCTTTATGGAAGAGTGGCAAGAAGAAAGCCATTTCTCAAAGATATCCATAAAAAAGTCTCGTTTAAAGTTTGCCACAAGCCACCTGGGAGACACACCAAACATGTGGAAGAAGGTGCTCTGGTCAGATGAAACCAAAATTGAACTTTTTGGCCACAGTGCAAAACGATATGTTTGGCGTAAAAGCAACACAGCTCATCACCCTGAACACACCATCCCCACTGTCAAATATGGTGGTGGCAGCATCATGGTTTGGGCCTGCTTTTCTTCAGCAGGGACAGGGAAGATGCTTAAAATTGACGGGAAGATGGATGCAGCCAAATACAGGAACATTCTGGAAGAAAACCTGTTGGTATCTGCGCAAGACCTGAGACTGGGACGGAGATTTATCTTCCAACAGGACAATGATCCAAAACATAAAGCCAAATCTACAATGGAATGGTTAAAAAATAAACGTATCCAGGTGTTAGAATGGCCAAGTCAAAGTGCAGACCTGAATCCAATCGAGAATCTGTGGAAAGAGCTGAAGACTGCTGTTCACAAACACTCTCCATCCAACCTCACTTAGCTCGAGCTGTTTTGCAAGGAAGAATGGGCAAGAATGTCAGTCTCTCGATGTGCAAAACTGATAGAAACATACCCCAAGCGACTTGCAGCTGTAATTGGAGCAAAAGGTGGCGCTACAAAGTATTAACGCAAGGGGGCCAAATAATATTGCACGCCCCACTTTTCAGTTTTTTATTTGTTAAAAAAGTTTCAATTATCCAATAAATGTTGTTCCACTTCACGATTGTGTCCCACTTGTTGTTGATTCTTGACAAAAAATTAAAATTTTATATCTTTATGTTTGAAACCTGAAATGTGGCGAAAGGTTGCAAGGTTCAAGGGGGCCGAATACTTTTGCAAGGCACTGTACCAACATCAGATTTTTATACTACGATGGAGTACTAGGCCCAAATAAAGGGAAAAAAAAATAAAAAGGACTGTGAGAATAAAGTCCTACTCTTGCTACGGGAAAAACGGGTTTCTTCTTCCTGCCTTCGACGAAGGCGAACGTGTTTCCTCCCTGCTCCTGCTGCTCGCTATCTTCGTCAGTCTAGTCTGTCTGCTTTTGTTGTATTTTCCTCTGTGGATCAACTCCTCATGGTCCCTCATACAAAAACGGATCTGATTACTTGGTCTCTCATTGTAATTGACAAGATATTTTCAACAAGAGACGGTGCACCAGGAGAGCCGTCTCGCCCAGATGGTACCTTCGCCGCCGGATACGTGAGAGATTCATGGGATCACTGGAAGCCAGTGTGTCTTACTGTCCTATCTGTGAAGATATCAAGGATATTTGGCTGTTTAGCGTGACGGTCGTGGGGTTCCTTCTGCTCGGTTTAGGAGGTACCCAGCTCTCCCGGAAAGTTTCCAAGATGACAGCTTTCAAGGAAATCAACAAATTGTCCATGGATCAAACGATGTGATTCAAGGCATTGAAGGACCGCGTCAAGGCTCGGCTCGAGAAATGGCTCCGTGGACTCACAGTTCGGTCCGAGGAAGGATGGAGAAATGTGGATGCTACCTGGCGCCAGGTCACAGAATTGTCGAGGCAGACCGCGACTATTGGCATTGACTTAAGGGACCTGAGGTCTCACCTACGCCCTGAGGAGCAGGAATTTGACTGAAGACCAACTGTATTTTTGGACATACAGTGGTACCTCTACATACGAAGTTAATCCGTTCCAGGACCTTGTTTGTAAGTCGAAATGGTCGTATGTCGAGCAGGATTTTCCCATAGGAATACATTATAATTCCATTAATTCGTTCCAAAGCCCAAAAAACTGCACTAAATCCTTAAAAAATACTGCTGGTGCTATTACAAATAGCAATTACACGTAGCAAAACAAATAAATTATAAATCAAAATTGGAATAATATAATAAAAAGAATAATAATAATTCCTGTAATAGTGTAACGAATCAGGTTCTAATAAGACGGACGTTTTTTTGTGTACCTGAACGCACCGCGGTGCTGACGTGCCTGGACCGGTGAGCTTGAGTTTCACTTTCACTTTGAATGTTCTCTTGAGAACACCGTCAGTTGCGGCAGACAGCAGGCGTTTTGTGTTGAATAAGTTGTGAAAGAAATGATGAAAACGTGGCGAAGCTGGCGATTTCTTTGGAGATGTTACCACAATAAGAATTGTCAGCTTAACTTATAAAGACTGGCGAACGATGGTCGGAGGAGGACCGTGGAGATGTAATGTTGAGCCATTTCACGGATGCCCACCCCACGCTCATATTTTTCTGTCATTTGCATCTTCATTTAGAAGGTAAGCATCAACTTTTTCCTTGTTTCACCACCTGTACCAACCTTTTCTGAAACCTGTGTTGATTTGTCACACAAGAAAATCCGTCGTGCATTCGTCTGCGGTGCTGCCATTGTCGTCGTATTTCGAGCATGTCGTCGGATGTAGAAACAAATGGCGAGTTAAATTTTACGTCGGATGTCGAAAAGTTCGTGTGTCGAAGCGATCGTATGTAGAGGTACCACTGTATTAAAATACTTATTTGGCTTAATTGGATTATAATTTTCCTTTTCCTTTCTCGAGCACTCTTATCCCACCCCTCCCTTCTCCTGGAGAAAGCCGCGCAGGTAGCCCTATCTCTTGCCGTTGATTCTGTTCCCAAGGCCTGTAGCAGGGCCCTGCGACTCTTATTTTGTCTACAGACACGTACAAATACTAACACACTTGTGGATACACACACTCACACACAACTTCCCCCAGTCCACCACCGCCTTTTTCTTACTATCACCTACCACCCCCCACCCTTTCCTCCAGCCATGACTGGTAGTTCTCCTTTTTTTCGTACAAAAAAATCCCTGCACGTGACCTGTGCGTCGTGTCATATCCATGCTATGTTGTATGATATATGTGTCTACTGTAAGTTCTGTAACTGCTCTACTTGTAACTTGCTCTGTAATTTTTGAAGAACAGAGAGAAGTTGATGGCGCGGAACATCTGCAGCGGCCCGATCCTCACTCATCGAACGGAATTTCATTATCATCTGTTGTCATTTTGTGAGAGCTGTTGTCAATGACAAATACATCTCTGAATCTGAATCTATTCACAAGAATTTTCAACGGAAAAAGCTTTTTGTTTATATATGGCGGCCGCTAATTTCCTTACTGACTAGCCTCATAGTTCGCAATATTTACGTAAAATAAATGCTACCTGCACATTATTTTTTGGGGGGGATTTTAAGTACTGTTGAGTTAATTATCGAGGGTTGATTGAATATTTGCTTGATTGATTGAATATTTGCTTGTGCTCATACATACCTAATACATGCATAATACACATTGCCATATTTTTTCTTATTAATATAACCAGTAAATGATTATTGCTTGCTATACTAGGGTGTAGTATAATGTTTAAGTGTTACAAAGAGTAAAGAGGGTCGGGATGACAACTGCCTTGCTTCATGGCCGCAACATTGCATAACTAGACCTTCTAGGACATCTTCAGCGTCTTACGTCTAGACTTTCGTCTAGACTTTCGAGGACAATTTTCCATTCGAGGACATCTTCCATGGCCGCAGCGTTGCATAACTGAAGTGTCTGGGTCATTCTGACCACTTTACCTGTGCCCTTGCTTACACACGTGTATTAAGTTAGTTCCACCTACATGCTCACACATAGCCAATCAAAATCACATGGGTGTCTCCAGCTTGCTTTCCCCCTCTCTTCAGGGCGGCACCCTTCTGTATTAGGACAAACCCCTAATAAAAAGAGCAAGGAGGTTTTTTTCCTTAGATCAATTTTGGTGACTATACAGCGTAATCTAGCATTCCTCTTTCTAGTCCCTCTTTGCTCTCCTTGGCCAAGAAAACAGTGTCTTCTCTCCTTATTTTTGGGTAATTTTACAAATGTCTACCTAAGGGTCTATTTTTGAACTTGACAAGTACGAATTGAGACTGTTTTACGTCCATATCTATAAAGAATTCAGGAATTTATGCATTTATTCACAAGAACGGAAAAATCTCTTTGTCTGTGTTTCAACTCGGTCAACTTTGACATAGATAGGCCCTCTATGAATCGGCCCCGTGCCCCGTCAATACATTATGAAGTCTATGGATGAGGCAGATATAAAGATTTTCTTATTTTCTAAAACACAAGATGTTTTCAATATTGCTGAATTTAACGGAGGCGCCACCACGCTACGTAAAGCTGCTTATCCAGCTACATTTGCCCTACGTAATAATACAACTTTTATTTTTGTACTATTAAAGCAACGCTAGGTTACTTTTCAACTTTTATAAAATATTGTCATAACATTTGTGATGATATGTCAACTGACAACTAGTTGAATGACAACTCTTTTATATCTTGAGAGGGGTCTGAATCGCTTTCACCAGCACTAAGAATAGGTTCATACTGCAGCTCTTAATGCACAATTCTGATTTTTTGTCTTTTTTGATTGAGCCCATTCAAGTATTACACATGCGCACTAATTCACAGTCTGACACACGCTGAGGAAACTGACCCGCGTGCTCAAAAGTATCAAAACAAATAACTATACACCCTGCGTGCATGACTCACACACATAAGCCTTATTATGTGTGTGCGCCAGTTTGCCCCGACTCGGCCATGTAAGCAGTACTAAAGTATTGCTCATTTGGCGCACAATACGACACCGATCATTATCAGGCTTATTCTTTCCTTCATTTTACTTTTTATGACTGTGGTCAAGCGCGCCTCCAGCGTAGTAAAAGCTGAGTTAAAGCTAGGCGCTATCGCAAATGAACAGCTACGTCGCTGCCGTCCAGCCTACCGCTCTTGCTCTTCGGTGACGTAATTGCTACATGAATTCCGATTTGGGAGACTTCACAGTTCAGACCGCCGCCACATTGTGGAGAAATGTGGCCTAGATCGGATTTAAACCACATACAAAAGTGACCCAGATCGGATTTGAAATGGTCGACTTGTCACGTTCAGACCACCAAGTTAATGCCTCTCTCGAGTCGGAAAAAAAAAATCGGATTCGTGTATTAAGATCTGCGGTTTGAACCAAGCCTAATTAACCTTGAGAAGGGTGGCAGGAACTCTGCCACACAAAAAAAAATGTGCAAATGTGCTGACTCCTTTACGGCATTTCCAACTTTCCCCATTCATTATAAAGATGGAAGTTTAGTTCGAATTCAGCATAGATGGCAGCGCAACAAAAGAGACAAAAAGTTTTGTCTGAGGAGGAAAAAAAGGGAGGTTACCAGGATACTCAAAAATATACATTGGCCCGGCTTTCACTCGCTGGCGTGACGACCCCCCCCCCCTCCCCGCCACCCTTAACTGAACCCATCAAAGCATACAAGTTCTCGTGGTGTGGGGTGTTAGCCACACTAAGCCACAAGATTGCTAACTGTCATTGTCTTTTGTTTAGCCACAACTGGTTGCATTACATTGTTACTATTCATTCTTAACACAGCCGTTTCAAACACAAATGTCTTTTACCGTATTGGCCCGAATATAAGACGGCCCTGATTATAAGACGATCCCCTCTTTTTCAAGACTTCTTTTCAAGACTCAAGTTTGAAAAAAGACTTTTTGAACACTAAATTAATTTTTATACAGAAAATAATTACAGTACATCCGAAACAAATGATTATAACAATATATTTCAGAGAAAAAGCATTTTATTTTGCCTCATTCGAATCTTAATATCTGGACATTTAAATATGTAAACTAAAGTGCAATCACATCTGTAAATGAATGGCTTCTGGTTTTTTAAATGTAAATAAACCAATCTATTGTGATAAAACAACAAAATTGCAATACCTGCATTAACCATCAAAGTGATGTCTAACTGTAACTGTAGTCTTGAAACAAATCTGAATAAGGGAAAACATTGCAATAAATTATGCAAACTGGTTAAACTTGAGAGTAGCTGAGATCTGTCATGACAGAACAGCGCTTCAATGATATCTGGCGCCATCTAGCGTCGTGAATGGGTATAACATCTAGACCGCGAATATAAGACGACCCCCTTTTTTCAGTCTTATTTCAATGCAAAAAACACTGTCTTATATTCGGGCCAATACGGTAATCCATCTGCAGGCGACCGGGAGATTTATTGATGATTTTACGGCACTGTGCAGATGTGCGCTGGTCCTCATGGGAAACGCAGGGTCTTTCTTAAGGCAAAACACTACCGCTTTTGTCCACCGGTGTCGCTAAAATAGACCAAAACTGAAAAGTTACATAGTGTTGCTTTAATTCAACATTTATTCTCACAGTAATAGACTTTTTGTCTCATACTATTACTACGAGAATAAAATTCGTATTATTACGTAGGACTAATCTAGTTGAATAAAGAAATGAAGGAAAATAGAAATCAGGAGATGGAGGTTGGCGTAACTGGTGGTTTTGTTAAATGTTATTTTGCAAATCATTTAAAATAAAATTTTTGAATAAAAATCAGTTTTTCGTTGATGCCTTGTGTCAGTATGTGTAATGCAGTAGCCTAATGCATGTGTAATACCAGTTTGTGTTTCTGTAATAGGTATAACTATGCCAAAAGCAGTTTCCTTTGCATTTCAGTGGTTTTAGGTTTCAGGGTATATTGGTCAGAATAACACAAATTTACATGTACAGTCATGCTCAAAATGCTTTTAAAATTCACAAGGTTAAATACATTTCTTTGATTAATTATCGTTAGGACATAAATTTCAAGTGAATGATACTACTATGTACGTGTACATTCCATGGCCGACCAAATTATTTCCAGGCCAATGCTGCCCTCTGCAGTTTATAATCTATTACTACTGCTTTTCAAGGTTCCACAACCACAATATAATCTGAGTAATGTACTCAATTTAAAATTCATGAGTTAGGAAACCATTTATTTTGAAATGTGGATTCTTAACCCTTAGATGCACAAGTTACTCGACCCTACACTCTTCCATAAGTGGGTCAAAAATGATCCATATTAGAACCAATGTGTTTTTATGCCATTTTGGTGAAGAATGATCACTTGTATATTAATTAGTATTACATTTAGGGCCACACAAGAATGATTTCATGCTTGAAATATCTTTATGATTCAATTAACATTTTGTGATTAAAAAACAACAACAACAAAAAACCCAGAACAGCAATAGACGTTATCCTTTCTTGTATTTGATCATCAATGATGAAGAGCTCCTATGCATCTTTTTGGTGAGACAGCGGCGCTAAGCCCTTGTGGAGGCATTGACCGATTTCTGAGGATATTGTGGCTCTGTGTTCTCCCCTGGGTGGGAGGTAATTCGCTCTAGTAAGAGCCCTACCAAATCATACTGTTGGCCATGATTTGGACACTTTCTTCTTCAGAGGACACATTAGTGGAATCTTATGAGTCAGATTGATCCTGTTTAGTTGGATTTCCAGGTGGACAACTGCCACTGCCACCTGGACAATAGTCTGGGTCCTCATCATCAGAAATTTCGGACACTGGAGTCCATCCCCGTCACTCCCTCTCCATCATCCACCATCTATAGGACCATTTCAGCTGTAAATCTAGCATCGATGACATTTTGGATAAGCAAACATAAGAGTAATGTTTTCAATAGATCAACATGTAGCTGTATAAATAAATAAACCCACACCCACACACACTATACAGTGGGGCAAATAAGTATGTAGTCAACCACCAACTGTGCAAGTTCTCCTACTTGAAAAGATTAGAGAGGCCAGTAATTGTCAACATGGGTAAACCTCAACCATGAGGGACAGAATGTGGAAAAGAGAAGAAAATAACATTGTTTGATTTTTAAAGAATTTATTTCCAAATTAGAGCGGAAAATAAGTATTTGGTGACTTATAAACGAGCAAGATTTCTGGCTGTCAAAGAGGTCTAACTTCTAACGAGGTCTAACGAGGCTCCACTCGTTACCTGTATCAATGGCACCTGTTTTAACTCATTATCAGTATAAAAGACACCTGTCCCCAACCTCAGTCAGTCACACTCCAAACTTCACTATTGCCAAGACCAAAGAGCTGTCAAAGGACACCAGAAACAAAATTGTAGACTTGCACCAGGCTGGGAAGACTGAATCTGCAATAGGTAAAACGCTTGGTGTAAAGAAATCAACTGTGGGAGCAATTATTAGAAAATGGAAGACATACAAGACCACTGATAATCTCCCTCGATCTGGGGCTCCATGCAATATCTCACCCCGTGGCTTCGGTGAGCAAAAATCCCAGAACCACACAGGGGGACCTAGTGAATGACCTACAGAGAGCTGGGACCACAGTAACAAAGGCTACTATCAGTAACACAATGCACCACCAGGGACTCAAATCCTGCACTGCCAGTCATGTCCCCCTGCTGAAGAAAGTACACGTTCAGGCCCGTCGGCGGTTCGCTAGAGAGCATTTGGATGATCCAGAAGAGGACTGGGAAAATGTGTTATGGTCAGATGCAACCAAAATAGAACTTTTTGGTAGAAACACAGGTTCTCGTGTTTGGAGGAGAAAGAATACTGAATTGCATCCGAAGAACACCATACCCACTGTGAAGCATGCGGGTGGAAACATCATGCTTTGGGGCTGTTATTCTGCAAAGGGACCAGGACGACTGATCTGTGTAAAGGAAAGAATGAATGGGGCCATGTATCGAGAGGTTTTGAGTGAAAATCTCCTTCCATCAGCAAGGGCATTGAAGATGAAACGTGGCTGGCTCTTTCAGCATGACAATGATCCCAAACACACAGCCAGGGCAACAAAGGAGTGGCTTCGTAAGAAGCATTTCAAGGTCTTGAAGTGGCCTAGCCAGTCTCCAGACCTCAACCCCATAGAAAATCTGTGGAGGGAGTTGAAAGTCTGTGTTGCCCAACGACAGCCCCAAAACATCACTGCTCTAGTGAAGATTTGCATGGAGGAATGGGCCAAAATACCAGCAACAGTGTGTGAAAAGCTTGTGAAGAGTTACAGAAAACTTTTGGCCTCCGTTAGTGCCAACAAAGGGTACATAACAAAGTATTGAGATGAACTTTTGGTATGACCAAATACTTATTTTCCACCATGATTTGCAAATAAATTCTTTAAAAATCGAACAATGTGATTTTCTGATTTTTTTCCCCCACATTCTGTCTCTCATGGTTGAGGTTTACCCATGTTGACAATTACAGGCCTCTCTAATGTTTTCAAGTGGAAGAATTTGCACAATTAGTGGTTGAGTAAATACTTATCTGCCCCACTGTATATACAGTAATGTTAGCTAACTTAGGCTAGGTTCATACCTCAGGTCTTTACGCACGAATCCAATTTTTTCGTGTTTTTCTGACTCGACTGAACGTGAAAAGTCGCATAAAAGTGGACCATTTCAAATTCGATCCAGGTCACTTTTGTATGTGGTTAAAATCCCATCCGGGCCACATTTTTCCAGAATGTGGCTGCAGTCTGAACTGTCAAGTCCCCCAAATTGGAATTCATGCGGCAATTAACATCAGCAAAGAGCGAGAGAGACAGGGTGCTAAGGTAGCGGTGCAGCTGTGCATTAGCGTTTGCGCCTAGCTTGAACGCGGCTTTTGGGGAAGGAGCGGGCTTGACAACAGTCATAAAAAAATTAAATGTGTTGAGGATAAGCCTGACAATGCTGTTTTCTCTCTGCTCCAAATGAGGAATATTTCAAGATTGCTTACACGGCGAGGTGTCAGGGCAAATTGTCCGTACGTGTGTGCGTCATGTGTAGTCATTTGTTTTGATGCTCCTGCGCATGCGGGCCAGTTTTCTCAGCGCATCTTGGACTGTGAATTAGTGCGCATGTGAGATACTTGAACAGACTCAATGGACAAAGGCAGTCTGAACGGGCACACCAAAAAAACAGATATGACAAAAAAATTGGAATTGTGCATTAGGACCTGCGGTATGAACCTAGCCTTAGTTAGCTAGCTAGTTATGAAGTAGGTTAATTTGTTGATAAATAATAATAAAAAGAGTCATGAAAGACACACACAAAATACTATATGGACATAATACTTACAGTACACGTATCAGCTCATGCTGTGTAAAATAACCTTCTTGAGGGATGTCACTTTTTACATACCTAGTCTGTGTAGTCCACGGTAAATTTATTCCTGACAGCCAAAGTTGATAAGAATGAAAGATTCCCATTGGATTCCATAGAAAATGCATGTGGGTCATTTTTGACCCACTTGTGGAAGCTTAGGGTAGTACAGTGATCCCTCGTTTTTAGCGGTTAATGGGGACCAGAACCCACCGCGATAAGTGAAAAACCGCGAAGTAGCATTATTAGCATTAGTAGCAACATTCTTTATATATTTTTTGTGTATACAGTACACTAGTTACAAAAGTAAATGCAATATTAATATACAATAACATGCAAAAGATGAATAAAATTTACTCACCACACTGATAATCTTGATAAATGAAGAAAAAACTCCAGAACAATGGATATGAAGGTAAAGATGATTTATTGAGAAGATTGAGAGTCACGCGATCTTTGTGGGCCTGAAAGCCTCGCCTCTTCACTTCTTCCTTGAAAAGGAACGTCCTGGATGGCATTCGCTTCCAAAAAAGGCCAGTCTCGTCCATGTTTAACACCTGCTCCGGGACATAGCCACCCTCTTCAATTAATTTGGGAAATTGTCAACGTAACGAACAGCTGCGTCATGGTCCGCCGAGGAGGCCTCCCCATGCAACGTAACGCGGCGAAGTCCAAGCCTCTTTTTGAATCTTTCGAACCAGCCCTTGCTGGCAACAAAACCACAATTTTCTTCACTTGAAGCACTGGTGCTAAGCTGTGGTTCATCTTCGTCGTAGTCGGCATCACCGCCACCTTCATTTAACTCTCCTTCAGGAATGAGGCTATCATACAGCGCTTTGGCTTTTGGCAGTCTGATATCCACACTGTTAGTGCATTTTCCACTTTTACAATCGACTTGTTGCGAGGAGACACGACTCGCTTAGTGTCCCTGGAAAACGACATTGAGGCGGTCATCGGATTTTCGTCTCGTCTTTTTATATGTAACGAACGGTTGATTCATTTAGTCCGTAATGGCGTGCAACAGACACATAGCTGTGGCCAACTTTAAGCATGTGCAGTAATTGAATTTTCTCGTGCACCGTCATCATTTTTCTTTTCTTCTTGGGTTCGCTAGAGGATTGAGCAGGTGGAGGACACTTTGGAGCCATTTTCCTTCGATAGCAGCAAGGTTAAACATCTCGGCCAATCAGCTTGCAATATTCCCGAGTGATGCTGGCCAGCGAATCAGAGCGGTGGAATATGAGTTGGGCGGGCTCTTCTTGACTTCTGTTAGGGAACGGGCAGATTTTACACCATATTTTCTCCATTATTTTAATTTGTTATTCATGTATATATATTTTTTTTGACTGAAAAAAATCCGCAATAGACTGAAACCGCGAAATTTGAAGCGCGAAGTAGCGAGGGATCACTGTAATACAAAAATGACAATTTCTTCAAATGTATGAAAAGTTCATCAAAAATTTGAATGGCATTATATCAAAAACATGTTTTTTGAGGAATACCTGGAATATGAATTGATAACATTTTTTCATTCCGAAGATATTTCAAGAAAACAACCTCACCGGGTCATTTTTGACCCACTTATGCATTTTAGGGTTAAAACTGAATTACAGTACATCTATTGTAAAGTCAAACAGCGTTAGATGCCTAAAGTTGTCTGTTATTTATTTTGTAAATTCACCTACGTGCCTTTTGTTGGTTAAGGGTAGAGATAAATAAAATAATCTGCTGTCCATGCTACCTTTTTTCCCCTAACTAGTTGCACCTTTAGCATTTCTCCACTGGGTAACAGTACTTGGCAACTACGTAAAGCCACATCGGCACCGTAAACCGGGGGAATATGTCGCAAATATCAATCAAATAATTCACACTAACCGGTATATTGACACCCTTACTTTAATGATTTGTCATCAACGGATTATAATAACACTACTTTTTAGTTTAACATATTTAACATTTATTTCTTCAACGAGGAGAAAGCACTCAAAACTATATTACGTGCGCAGTGTGTCCGCAGTAGTTACTGTGTATTGACAGTATTTCCGATTTGGTTACAAAGTAAGAGGTCTTATTAAACGTTTTTAGACGTTGTAACTACAAATAAATTTAAAATTTGTGAAATATTAGTACTAATCAAACTGATTAAGTGTGATAATATTCGTTTTTGTGTAACGAAAACTAATTTGGCGGTGTTTCTTAGTAGGCTACTCTCTTATTTTGAAATATCCAAAAGCGTTCATCTTTGAACAGAAGGCTACAATCCATTGCAAGCATCGCGTAGTGTTGGCCAACTTGACCCATTCCCACTCTGGCAAACGTTGTGTGATTTTCTACATCCAGGTCCCAGGTGTCTTCCCATTCTCTTCGGCAAAACCAAAACAAACAGGTACTGTCATTCTTGAAACAAACAAACAAAATGCTAGACTATAGTCGCTAGACAGGTTCGGTAAGACGAGCCTTTTCTGTCACATGATTGGGAGGAGAAAGGAGAAAGCAAGGCTCACTGATAGAAACAGGCATTTTGACAGTTAGCTTGAGGTTAGCTTAATTAGGTAATGTCGTCGAGTGCATTACTTTTCTACAAAGAATCGAGGTATTACACAGCTGTTAGAGGACTTGCCAGGCCGGTTGTAGCTTCCTTGTAGTGCACAAACAGCAAGCTGACTACTGTTCATGTGTGCTTGTTGACCGAGTACACAGACTAGACTGTGCTGAAGTAGAGTAGGACAGCTCAAAGTGCATCGAAAGTCAGGAATTCATTCCTACCGTCCGTGTTTCGATTTGGAAAGTGTCCACAATATTTTGAATGCCGACTGTTTTATCCCTCTTCAAGGAAGCCGTTGGATTTTAATCTCCAGCAGCCATTAACAACTTACTTCTTGGGATTTCCGTGGATTTCCCTGTTTATGTGGGATGCAACACCAGCGTGGGACGATCATCATGTTGCTGCCCAGCAACCAAGATTGATTGAGTATGAAGCTGCCACGAAAGTGACCTCTGTGGACCCTGCAGCCCAAGGGGGCACTCACAAGGCGCCATGGCATCTACCGAGAGACTTTATGAAGTCTGGATGCTTTACTGCACTAAGGTGAGCTGCAATCCAATTGCTGCTTAATTGCAATGCCTTTGCCAGTACATAAGTGAAAATTTTTAATGAGCGAGACTAGCGGTGTCCCGATTGCAAATTTTTGTACCCGAGTCACCTGATTTTGAGAATCTGCTGAGTCCCGATCTGATACCGAAACAAAAGCAAAAGTTTCAAACATTACTGTCCCTCAGTGCAACCTTCATAATGTGAATCATTTTTAACTCATTCACTCCCAGCCATTTTCACCGGTGCAACCCCCTTCACTCCCGGCCGTTTTACTGGATTTTAACTGATTTTGCAAGGCCCACAGAAAATTCTGTTCTATTGCTATATAAACATGGAACCCACTAAAAGAATGATTAGACTCTTTTCTTTCAGCAGGAAAAAAAGTAAGTTAATATCTTTTTCCATTCTTTAGAAATCAGCATTAGAAAATAGCTTAATTCTTCCAATTTTTGATTAAAAAAACAGAGAAATTGAGCTTTTTGTGAAAGCATACATTTCAAACATAACTTTGACTTTAACACAGCTTTCTTTTGCTTTAGTTACATCCCAAACATCTGAATAATGTTTTCCTTTTACAAAATAACTAGGGCTGTCAAACGATTAAAATTTTTAATCGAGTTAATTTCAGCTTAAAAATTAATTAATTGTAATTAATCGCAATTAATCGCAATTCAAACCATCTATAAAATATGCCATATTTTTCTGTAAATTATATATACTGTAAAATAATCTGTTGGAATGGAAAGATAAGACACAAGATGGATATATACATTCAACATACGGTACATAAGGACTGTAGTGGGCATTTCACTCTACTGTCATTTAAATCTGTCTATGCTGTCCTCACTCCGAAGCGTCTACTTTTTCCAAAGCTAGACAGCTAGTGGACGACGCCTTAATAATCAGACTTCTTCCTTTTTCATCTGATTTATTAATAAAATGGCCTCAAACCACTGTCCTCTTTAGACCGTAGTGAAACTACAAAAAAAAAAAAGTACACATGCATTGCATTAGCAACAACATTAGCTTAGCACGCTTTACGGGTTCACTAAACATAAACAAAAAGCGTCTCATACAAAAAATAAAACATTTCGCTTACTAACATAATATTTACATTCTTTACAACAACCATACTTACGGACAAATCTTGTCCAAGGATCATATAAGCACAACATTACAACGTAGGCGTCAGCCCGAGACGTCGTGCAGCCATATTGAACTGGCAAGAAAGCAATAAACCATGTCGCAAAGCAACCACAAGAGTTCGCTGTTAGACAGCACAAAAAACCTTGGTGTAAAACTTACCAAAAGGCAGAATACTGTCTGAGCGAGACATGTGCGTTAATTGCGTCAAATATTTTAACGTGATTAATTTAAAAAATTAATTACCGCGCGTTAACGCGATAATTTTGACAGCCCTAAAAATAACATAAACAACAGGACAAATAGTAGGGCTGCAATTATCGAATATTTTAGTAATCGAGTAATCGACTGAAAATTCTATCGATTAATCGAGTAATCGGATAAAACAAATATATGTTTATGTGAAGAGCAATTATAAATATACATGCGAAAACAAGACATTTCATCTAATCTTGAACCATTTTCAGTCAATCAATGTCTTTATTTTCGATGTATATTGTTGAAAACAGCCAACAATTGCATCTCAGATGTAACTAGAATTTAAAAAAAAAAGACAGTTTCACTGCTTTCACTCAAAAAACGTTTAGATCTTATTACAAAAAAAAAATGTGTATATATATATATATATATATATATATATATACATGCACAGTACTGTATATTTTTATTATATTATGTATATACAGGATATACTGTATGTATATATTTTCCCCAAGTGGAAGCTTCCATGATCCTAAGAAATTTAATAATTAAAAAAATATATATACCTAAAAATGTCGTTACGCATGATAACACACATCACTTAAAAGTTAGGATTTTTTCCCACGTGTTTCAATTGAATTTCTATTTGTGTCAAGCCATTTTTAAGCTCTAGTTAAGTTTTAAATTAGTCTAAACTGAAGTCCTGATAGGATTTTGAGTTTTTGCAGCGTTCAAAATAAATGTGTGATACAGGCTGTATTGGAGCACATTAGGGACCAGAGCTACTTGGTGTTTTATCCAGCAATGACTACTGAGCTAAAATTGATAGTTAGCATTACTGAGTTTTTATTTTACAGCCTCATCACTCCACAACGCTATATTATGTTAAAGCCTGTATGTAAGACACGTTAGCCACGCATCGACAGTGGTCATAATTAATAGTAACCTAGCCCTCCGCAGGGCTAACGTTACGTGAGCTAGTGACAGTAATGTTAAGCCTTATTTATTAGCGCTTAGCGCTCCTTATTAGCGCTTAGCGCTCTACTGCTTTAAGATAGCGGCTCTTTACTAACGTTGCCCAGACGCGGCCGAGTCTGTCATTTCGCATCTAGTTCAACATACATGTGATCTCTATGAGAGTCATCAGACGCTACCTGCTGCCAACGTAGCATCGTGCAGGCTAGTATTTAGCAACGTCGGCGTCGTTTGTAGCGGCTGTCGGTTACAGTAAGTTTTTTTTTTTTTTTTTTTCTTCCTCTACGCACGCGACATCAGCGCGTTGTCCCGCATTAAAGGTAGTCCGAGCAAAACGTGATGCTTAGAGCTGTCAAAATAAACGATTTCTCGAGGTGAATAAAATTACTCGGATCAGTTTTTAAACTCGAGTTACTCGAGTTGCTCGAGTATTCGTTTCAGCTCTAAAATAGAGCTTTTGATAGCAAAGTAAACAATTTATTTACACATAACTAACTGAGAGATGATGCTGTTGTGGCTGCGACAGCCGGGTAAACTTTTCCCTCATAGCCGCCTGTATCATAAAGATGGATTTTTTTGAGTCTGCGGGGTCTGCTCGGCCAGCAGCACGGACTCAACGGCATCGTCCGCTGCACTGGTGGTCCTGGTCGTTCTGCTCGGTCATCCAGCGCCTGGCATCCCAGGTGTCCTCTATGTTGTTCTCCATTCGGTCGTCTTCTGCCGGCGGCCCGGCCGTTGAATTGGGTTGCGGGTCTTACCAAATGCGGTACTGCCCTCCAGTGGCCAGTTTTATTGCTTTAAAATGGATTTTCAGATTTGTGCTTTGGAGCTAAATTGAATCAAATCCACTCACGTTGCTGAGAACAGCCTCTCACTTACGCTACATCTACACTAAGATAGATAATTTTCTCCCGAGTATTTTGCCGGCTATTATAATACCTGTCCGCACTTCGTTTAAGGCCCCCCCCCCCGCTTCTGCAAGGTACGGCTGCGTTTGCGCAGACTACCCATGAGTAGAAAGAAGCTGCCTCATGTATGATGTCATTGTCCACGCGGACGTAATGTCCTTACTCGCCACCAGGAAATTTCTAAATTACTACACCTTCTATACCAAGGGTCGGGAACTCTGCTTTGTGAGCACTGTTTTTTTAGTGAATGCATTTGAACGCATCACTCGGGAGCGAGCGTGAAGGGACTGAGGGCACACTCGGCTGTCACGAGCAGTCGCTGAGTTGTAATTGAAATAAATCTTTAGAAAAAAACAACGAAAGCCTGAAAACGTTACTTGGGATGTTACAATCGTTGCTCAGTTGCACAGTCACCACATGGAAAATAACAAATAAAACATATAGTGTGGGGCTGAGTATAACAGTGGCCGAGACAGGTGGAGTCTCTCAGGGCAGCCATTTCGCGAGTCTCGCTCTCCTGGAAGTGGCGACAATTTTGACAGGCGAAAAAAATCATGAAAGTGAAACTGATTGTGCGCCTCTGTGACTTGGGGTACCACGCATTTAATTTCACAAGGGTTAATTTTACCCTATGCATTTTAATATACTCCAGTTAGGTCGGCATTGAGTTGGAAGGGGCCAGCCAGGTTAAGGCGCGAGACGAGCTCTGTAATAACGCTCATCTCCGCGTAATCCACGATGAGAAGACCCCCAATTGGCATGAAATTGAAGCATATTATGGTATATATATTATGTTTAAAGGTTCAAGAAAAATCTGTGAATGCATTATCAGCTCATCACTGCTCTTTCATGTCGGTCGAGCCAGCCTGTTCCACATTTAATATTACGGGGTAGCCGAGAGACAGATACACTCATCAAAAGAGCCAGATATGACTTGTGAGACATAGGTTCCCAATACCTGTTCTACACTCTGGAAGATAAACTGTAAACAATGGACATAAAAAAGAAACGAGGTGCGGGAATGACATATCTTGATCGTCCGCCTCCATTGTTGACAATACCGTAATGCCACATGATGTCACTTCCTTTGTATCCGATTGTTATACGGAGACACTCGTCTATATGAAGCGGCGGGTAATATTAACCGGCTACCTACTCTGTGCAATAACTTATGCACTGTACAGAGAAGGGATTCATTAGTGTAGCCCAGTGTTTTTCAACCGTGAGAGATCGTCAGGTGTGCCATGAGAAATTATCCAATATCGCATTTTTATTTTATGTTTTTTACGTCATCTGACGGAGCTGCAGTAGGGAGGAAGGAGGAGGTAGAAAGTTGCGGTCGTGTGCTGATGAGCGAGGTATTGCTCTTGTCGCGTTCAATAACTGCTCGGATTTCTAGCCATCAGCTACTTTGCTGTACGCGACATTGTGGACCCTAGCACATCTACTGTACATCATTTGATTAGACTCGTCAAGAGTCAATATTCACGAAAGTGTCCTTTCCATTTTATCCATATGTGACGGCAGTCAATCATCCCCCTGTGTTTTATTCCAACAAATTGTCAAGGGCAGCAAGGTGGCTACCGGCTAGAAATCTGAGCAGTTCTTCAACGCGACACGAGCAGCTATCCTAAACGTCATCCCTAAACGAAACACTCGTCTCTTCAAAACAAGTCAATGGACTATTTTGTTCGCCTTTGTGAAAACACGGAGAAACAGGGAACTTTTTTGAGAAAAGCTACAAAGGTAAATGAGAAAGCCCTCAGAGCCAGTTACCTTGTTGCTGAACTTGTTGCTAAATCCAAAGTCCCACACAGAGAGCTGTTGATGAAGATTCCTGCTAGGAACCCAGCTTTGGGTTCATCTAAACAGACTCAAGTTTCACAC
This sequence comes from Corythoichthys intestinalis, assembly GCF_030265065.1. Lineage (NCBI taxonomy): Eukaryota > Metazoa > Chordata > Actinopteri > Syngnathiformes > Syngnathidae > Corythoichthys > Corythoichthys intestinalis. The sequence continues at coordinate 8,623,791 of NC_080396.1, read as the reverse complement.
TGAGTACCTAAGTATAAATAGATATAAGTATAAATAAATATTGAGAAACTCTTTTAAAAATAAATATACTGTACAGAAAGTAATTTTGGAACATTTTTGGTTTGTGCTGTGCCGTGAGGTTTTTTCCAATGTAAAAACGTGCCGTGACTCAGAAAAGGTTGAAAAACACTGGTGTAGACGACATTCCTTGTAGTTTAACTCCACGTTCAAGGCTATTATCCGTCCTCGTGTCGACGTAGCCTTACACAATAAGTTGCAACAGCACACTACCGCTAGTGTGTAACAAGCTAAACGATGAGTGACACATTTTTGCCTTTGGTCATACAGCTACCAAACTTTTCTAGCAAGATCAAAGCTACAAACCTGTCAATCATCGTTAACTTTAGGTACCAAACGCAAGTTGCACTAGACAGTTTGGACGCACTGGTAAGCAGGAGGGAGGGTGTGGCTCTGTAGGAGTATGAAGCAGAAAAACATAAATATATTTTTTAAATTAAAAACTCGATCCTTTTCACCTGATTCCGATCCTCTGAGAAATGGCGCGATTGGCTTGATTTCCGATCACGTGATCGGATTGGGAAATCCTTAAACGTGACTATGCAAACAGTGCAAACAGTACTTGCTCTGTCATGCCACAAGCAAATGCCAGGTCAGTTTATTTCTCATCAGGACATTGGAACTGTTGTCAATGAATAGTGTGCTGTTTATCGTGGCTATGAATGAGCCGACTCTCAAGCAAGTCCTTGAGTCAGCTGTTGGTTAGATTTAATTCACCTGCCCATAAAGCCGAAGCATTCTCAGGCGACCAATCAAAGCAGCCTGCCTGAGCTTCTCCTCATGTGAGTCAGGCTGCAACAACACAATCACTGCCACATACTAATCCCTCACAATAACACGCACTCCCCTTCAGAGTACTTTCTTCATGAAAGCAAAGCTTTGCCTGCACGTAAGACATGTATCGTCAAATCATATTGAATACTTGATCATGTCGGCCAGGAGTGTGGCTGCACAGATGCACATCTCAGTCATTTGTGAAAAGTGTCAACGTTGCTCGGATGTGCTTGCGTTTTGCATTACGTTGTGTATATGTAGTGTACATATGCAAATGCAGCACTAAATGCAACACCATAGCATAGTACTGTCACATTGGATAATTGTAGATGAAGGTAGTGTAATGTAAAGATCTCAAAGTACTGGAGTGCTGAGAGGTGACAGCCTACAGCTAAGGCCATTACGTAACAAGCGATCCTCTTAGGTGCTGTCATTGGCTCATGTGCTGGTGTTGTCACTACACAGAGGCAGCTGCTGGTTGCCGCTGGTATCCAGTGGAATGAGCACAGTGCTGCAGTCAATTTTTTTCCCACCACATTCATCTAGAAGTGCTTGTGTTTTTGCCAGGATCCAAACATCCCTCAACAGCAGACAGAAGAAGTATATAAATTTTATCTTGCCACTATTTTAATTGCCGAGAGTGGAAACTGTACATACTGGTTGATTACTGTAGGCCTGTCATGATAACAAATTTTCAGTAGGCGATATATTGTCTAATAAATAATTGCCGATATGCGATATTATTGTCAGTTTTTTCTTAACCAATTCAACCACTGATGTTGTCGCCTTTATAGATTGAACGCGACAAATTACCGCCGATAACGCAATAAATTTGATAGCCCTACTTTAAGCCAAAACTACTCTGGATGAGTGTAAGACATTTTGTCTGTAACGTTAAATACATTTAGAAAGCGATTTAAATAAAATATATTTATTAGGGCTGTCAAAATGATCGCGTTAACGCGCGGTAATTAATTTTTTAAATTAATCACATTAAAATATTTGACGCAATTAACGCACATGTCCCGCTCAGACAGTGTTCTGCCTTTTGGTAAATTTTACAGCAAGGTTTTTTGTGCTGTCTAACAGCGAACTCTTGTGGTCGCTTTGCGACATGGTTTATTGCTTTCTTGCCAGTTCAATATGGCTGCACGACGTCTCGGGCTGACGCCTACGTTGTAATGTTGTGCTTATATGATCCTTGGACAAGATTTGTCCGTAAGTATGGTTGTTGTAAAGAATGTACATATTATGTTAGTAAGCAAAATGTTATATTTTTTGTATGAGACGGTTTTTGTTTGTTTAGTGCAGGGGTTTTCAACCCAGTCCTCAAGGCACTGTGGGTCCTGGTTTTTGTTCCAGCCGATCCAGCAGAGACAGTTGAACCAATGAGGCTTCTGCTAAAACAAGCCACACCTGACTGCAATCAACTGATTGCACTTGTAAAACACCAGATTGGGGAAAAAGTGTTGTCATCTTGTTTGGTAAGAATGAAATCCTGCACCCACAGTGTGCCTTAGTGGAATAGGTTGGGGACCCCTGGTTTAGTGAACCTGTATAGCGTGCTAAGCTAACGTTGTTGCTAATGCAATGCTTGTGTACTTTTTTTGTAGTTTCACGACGGTCTAAAGAGGACAGTGGTTTTAGGCCATTTTATTAATAAGTCAGATGAAAAAGGAAGAAGTCTGATTATTAAGGCGTCGTTCACTAGCTGTCTAGCTTTGGAAAAAGTAGACGCTTCGGAGTGAGGACAGCATAGACAGATTTAAATGACAGTAGAGTGAAATGCCCACTACAGTCCTTATGTACCATATGTTGAATGTATATATCCACCTTGTGTCTTATCTTTCCATTCCAACAAATTATTTTACAGAATATATATATATATTTACAGAAAAATATGGCATATTTTATAGATGGTTTGAATTGCGATTAATTACGATTAATTAATTTTTAAGCTGTAATTAACTCGATTAAAAATTTTAATCGTTTGACAGCCCTAATATTTATACATTAAAAAAAGGCATGTCTGATATTTTTTTGCCGATTCCGATACTTTGAAAATGACATGATCGGACCCGATCGATCGGGATGCCGATCGAACGGGACATCTTTAAATAGAACTTGTAGACTATACCCACAGCCATAGCTCAAGTTGCTCAAAATTAGAGCAAGAACAAAATAATAAATAAAATAAAAAAATATATATATACTGCATGACTTTTTTTAAGGGGGGGCTCAAGTGAAGTTTCGCCATTTTCAGCCACTGTGTCAATTCTAGTGTACATGATGTCATGCCTTTGTGTTAAAAAGAACAAAGAATTCATAAGTTAATAAGTTAGTTAAAAATGTATAAGTTAAATATAAATATTGTTGTGGAAAGGTTTCATCTACAAAAAATATTGGGAATGAGACCTCCCCTCGTCCAGCGAACGTGGATTTGTGCTTAGGGCAAGATCATATTTCGCAATTAGCGATCTTTGACGCTATCTTTGTTTTTGCCCTTCATTCAAGCTTGTTTCTCACTCAGTGGCGGTGAGACTTAAAACCTCGACTTAAAGCTCTCCCAGCTAAGCCTAGGCTAACATTCCTCTAGTTTGTATATTGAATTTGAAAGGAAAATGTGTGTTTTGTTTTTGGTGAACGTTTTCATGGTGCTAACTAGCGGTGCAACGGTTTGCGGTTCAAAGCCGAACCGTACGGTTCGCCCTGTACGGTTCAATACGCCTTTATGAACCGCGCCTTTTCGGTTTTGCAATTAATGTATTCCGAACACTTGTAGAATGAATTGCTCGAGCTCTGTGTGCCTGTGTGTGACTTGAAGCAACGCTGTGGAGAAATTCCTGTCCCACAAGTAAATGTCAGATCGCTGTCAAGCACCTGTGTAATAGAAGCTGAGTAACGCCCTCTCCGGCTTACGAGCGAAGTGAAAGTGAAACAAAGAAAAAAAATAGCTACGGCGAGCGGAGGAGTGGAGTGACCGAATTTTGAGGAAGCACCGGCTTCTTTCAAATCTGCAATGTGGCAACATTTTGGTTTCCCCGTGAACGACAATGCGGAGGGAGAGAAAATATTGAAAAAAAAAAAAATTGCAAGTAATGCTCAGCGCTTGTTCCCCATGCTTTTTTTTTTTTTTTTTTTTTTTTTTTTTTTTTACCTTTTTATTATGACAAAGCAGCGAACAGGAAGGGATTATGGGGGGACAGAAGAAAAGAAATACAAGAGAAGAAAGAAAAGAAACACATACACAAACAACAACAAGAAATACATTGAACATCTAAACTAGTTACTAATATGCTGGTGCTATCGTCAGCGAGATGTATTTCCGGTTTACACCATGTGGGGGCCTATTGGCCAGTGAAAGAGGAGAATGGGGGTGGGGGTGTCTATAAGACTATAAACTAAGTGATTGAAAGGGGTAGAGTGTACACAAATCAGTTCTGTGATCTAGAACCCAGTAATCGTGTGAATCTCTTATGAGTGAAAGCCCGTTGGCGACCAACCCTACGCCGCCGCATCGCCAATCCCGGCACCGGAACCCCCAACCCGAGCATGCCCTACCACATCCAGCAGCACGCAAGCCCCACCGGGCGCGCGACAGCCACGCAGACGGGCGGAGAGACCGCGCGGGCACCAACCCAGGGCCACGGCCCACACCCAGCCAGCCCGGGGAGGGAGGGCGGGCGGGGGGGCGGGGGGATCCATGCGCAGCCCATCCCTCCTCCAACCGCCCAGCAAAGGAGCCACCGTCACCCCCCCCCGGGACCCAGGGTGGTCCCCCGGGCCACCCGCGCGCCCATCAACCGGCCTTCAGGGATGGCAGGAGGGGACGCATCACCAACCCCACGCCTACACCCACCCCCGCCCGCCCACCCGGACCACGAGCCACAGCCCCCCAACCGGCACGGCACGCCACGGGACCCCCAGCGGCCCACCAAGCCCCAGGCAAGGCAGGGCCCCCCGCCGGTGCAGGCGACACCCCGCTGATACACCGGCGCCCAGCCAGCGACCCGCGACGGAGCGCAGGGCGGACGCCCAGCCAGAGAAGAGAGGGGAAGGCGGAGGCAGGAGAACGCCCAGGGACTGCCATGGGGCGACGCAAGACCGGAGACCCGACCCCCCAACCCACTCCCGCGGCCGGCAGCCGAGGCAGAGGGGAGGCCACACCCCGGGAGCTTGTTCCCCATGCTAATGGCAACACTTTTATAACATGACTCCGGCACCTCAGCCGGCATCACCCACAGATATCACTTTCTCAGGGCAGGACAACCACGAAGATGACACCAGTGAAAACACACGGCGGGCTTCGTTAATTTATTTGCAACGCTTGACCCGCATTACATTGTTCCCTCGCGGACATATTTCTCCAACAATGTAATCCCTGACATTTATGAAATGGCACGAAAAGCCATCGAAGATGATTTCGCTAAAGCACATAGTTTCGCCCTGACCACTGATAGTTGGACGTCCCGTGCTACAGAGTGCTACTACCTAACTGTGACGGTCCACTATAATTCATACTTGTCAAGTTGCACGGTCTCGTCGTAATTTGTTAGCACTGATTTTTAAATGTGTACGCCGTACGTTACGTTCAAAATCTGCACGTTTTTCGTGCATTACGTTCTTTTTTTTTTTCCATCCGTTCGGATTTGGTCACCGTTTCTGCAACGAGACAATGTTCGTTAATACGTTGGTTGAATGACGCGAGAAAAGTCAGACACGGAGAGGGAAGAGTGTTTGTTGAGACGCTGTAGCAAATGCGATGCTAGGCTTGGTGGCTCCAATATTTCCTGACTGTAGCCGACAGCATACAATCTACGCCAAGATATCTCATGCATATAGAACTACATGCGAAATGACAAGACTCGGTAGCGTTAGTAAACAGCCGCCATTTTAGAGCAGTAAACTTCTCAGAAAGGCTCTGTTGTAGTAAACCTTCCGAGCGAACCTAAGCAACTTTTTATCTAAAATACTCCTAAACCGGCAAAATCTTGACTTGAATCTGTCTTGAAAGGATGAAACAGTTTTAAAATTTGCACATGTCGAAAGTAGACAGAAGGGAACTAATGCAAAAACGGGAGCAATTTTATCAACTTTAACAGTTGATTCACAACATTAAATGACCTCCAAACATAGCAAAGGTTACTATGTTTTTGGGTTTGTTTGTTTTGTTTTTTTTAATGAAAACAAAAACATGAAAGGTATCACCAGTTACTTTGCCAAGTAACTTTTTTACTACTGTGTGTGTATTTCAGTAGTCAGTCACTACACTAGCCAAAGAGGTAAGATGTTTACAAATAAGTGTTTATTTCATTTTTATAAAAGCAAAATAAAGGTAGTTAAAAAAAAAAAAAAAAAAAAAGCAAAACGCAAACCAAACCTAAACCGTGATCCCAGAACCGAGGTTCAAACCGAACCGTGGGCTAACTGAACCGTTGCACCCTTATTGGTCACATTTGTAATCAATGTGAGGCATGCTTCCAGATGGTCCCCCTGAAGACGGTTCCTCAGGTCTGTCTTCACCAACACAAGAATTTAAAAAATGAGATCTAGGAAATGAAGACCCACAAGCATCTGTAACTGACATTTTACAGTTCTGTACATTTGACCAAATGTCTTGCAGAGAAATCTCTTTGACAGTTCACTGTTGGGATGGGCACTGTCAACGCAATGGCCGACGGTTGTCTCAAGCAAGGGTACAGCCCTTCCCATTTATCAGTCTGTGATGCCATCTTTGATATGCAGACCTGGTCCATAGTCTGAAACACATTCAATGGATTAGCCATTAGGACTACACTGTGTCAATCCCATGTTTTCACAGTTTACATTGCTCAATTCAATTTCAATCAAAACTGAGCTGTCTTTGCAGGAGTTACTTTTCTGATTGTTTTGAAGTTAGTGCCTTGTGCAAACTGATATATATAAAAAAAAAAAAATTAAAAAAAAATTGTTTTAATGAGATGAAAAATACTTATTCCGCTGCAAATTCGCCATCTGTTTTGGAATTTTTGGGGATAAGGAAAATGCCAAATTATAAACATTGAACTTTTTTCAACACCGTAACTCCATGTTTGCTTTATTTTGTCAGGATAGTTTTAAGAAACACTTTAGAATTTTATTTTGTATTCGCATTTAATGCTCTTTTGAAAGTGCCATTTTAGCAAGCCTTTGTTTTACATCTCCTGAAATTTATTCTGCAACGCATTAAATGTTCCCAATCCGAATACTCGATTATTCGAACTGACTACCGTCATTTTCGGACTATAAACCGCTACTTTTTCCTTCATTTTCAATCCTGCAGTTTATAGTCCAGTGCGGATTATTTGTTGATTTAATTGGGTTAATAGGTAACACTTTATTTGACAGCGTCATAATTATGACATGACACTATCATGGGCATTACTGAATGCTTATGACATACTGTATGTCATTCAGTGTCATCTGGCAAATAACTCCCTTAATGTCCAGCTCAGATTTTTCATATCAATTCGAAAGTGAGATAATTTGCCGGATGATACTATAAGACACCTGTTATAAGCATTCATTAATGCTCATGACAGTGTCATGTCATAATAAAGTATAAATATAACATAAAGTGTTACCAAATGCCATAACTAGCAATTAAAGTAACAACTAAATCAGTCACCGAAATGCATGCTAGGAGGCATGTTGAATGACAACAGTGTTGACAGCTGCTCCCCCAAGAGTGCAGTGATGGCCAAATGAAGGTTCTTGAAGCGATGAAGCTTTGAACCAATTGGCTGCAAAGCTTCATGGTGGTTCATTTGGTGTTATGACAGTCTTATGATGCCGCTGTCAAATAACATGTTACCAGTTAATATCTTTTCGGGTAAATATCCCATAATACAGTGAGAACAGCTGCAGTTTATAGTCCAGTGCGGCTTATTTATGAACAAATGTTTTCGTGTTAAATTTGGTGGGTGTCTGCTTATAGTCCGGTGCGCCCTATAGTCCAAAATTACGGTAGTTGATTGATGAATCGACTACTAAAATAAACAATAGCTGCAACACTAAAAAATGTATATGTTTTTGTTTCTTTTGGCAATGCCATTGCATTTCTGGATTATTTTATTACTTATCAACTTTTTCGCCCTTAAAAAATATAGAAAATGCCGTAAAACACTCAGGCTTGATGTTCCGCTCTGAGACCCCCAATTTGGCGAAATTTTAAAATTCTTCCATATGCATGTGTGATACATCATTGGAAAGCTTAAAATCTTTATTTTCTGAGGGAAGAAAATGTTTGAAAAGGAGACCATTTTTTGATACCTGAAAAGTCAAATCAGGTAAGTTGAAATAAAAATACACATTTTTTTGAGACCTTCAAACATTTCTTTAAGTTTCTCATTTAAAACTAAAGGTTTTTGACAACCAGCCTGGTACTTAATAAATAACAAACACTTCTAGTAAGATTTTGTTAGAGAAGCTTTTTAAACTTTTTTTTTTAATTTTTAATTTTATCTATTTCCTAAAGATGATTTTCCCACTCCTTGTCATTTCATAGTCATTGGGTGAAAGGACAGATCGACTCGTATGAAAAAGAGATGTACCTGTTACCTCAGGGCCATGCCATGTTTCTCGAACATATACCCAACCATATTCCTTGGCGTTGCAAAAGTTTTTTCCATAGTGCACGGCTCTTCTGAGGCCTGGGAGAGGAAGCCAATCTCTCCATCACTCTCCCCTTTGCCGTGCTCAGAGCCATCGCAGCGACGTTGAGCCTTGTGGGGCAGCATTGTCAAGTCATGAAATGTTGATTTATTCTGATGAATGGAAGCAATAGAAATGAGGAATCACAACATTAAAAAAAATAATAATAAAAAAAAAAAAAGACCCTCCATAACACACTTATGAAGTCTGATGAACAAAATCTACCTTGTTTTCCACATTGTCCGCCTTTTCACTGTCATTTTTGTGCACACCATTGACAGGCTCTGTGTTTTAAACTTGTTGACTGCCTTGTGGTCGTGTTTGATGTCATCTGTCATAAAGATCTGGGCCTCCCTGACCACACTGCCCTCCCAAATCCATAATAGCAACACTCAGCATCTCATATTTATCCGGGTCATTCTGCCTCATTTCTCTACTCGGCTGTGTGGATCATTGTAGCATGAAACCTTATGAAAAGTAATGCAGGCAATAATGTGAAGGTGAATGTAGAATTCCTAATAAAAAGATTGATTTATCTATCCATCTATCTATTGTGTTTAGCCTCGAAGCCTGGGACTTAGACTTCATAATTTAAGCATCTAATGTATCAAATACATCGATATACCGTATTGGCCCGAATATAGACCCTACTCACATGACGTCACAACCACGCCCCCGCGCCATATTGTCCGTCAACTCATCACTGTTGATGCATTACCGCTACGTAAATTCCTCCTATTATGGCGTGTTTTTCTGATCGTTAACATTAATAATCAAAATGGTGAAGGCGTGTGTGGCAGCCGGTTGCAATAACAGAGAAGATAGACGGAGAGACTTGAAGTTCTACCGGATTCCGAGAGACCCGGAGAGGAGAGCGAGATCGGCTGCTGCAATTCGACGAGAAAACTGGGCTCCAAACGATTACCACAGATTATGTAGTAGTCATTTTATATCTGGTAAGATGCATTTAATATATATTTAGAGGGTTTTGGACTGACAACCACAATTAAGATCATTGCTAGGCTAATCGCCGACAACAGACACTCAGACGTTGTGAATGAACTACCTGAAAATATATAATTATAAGGGGATAATAAGACAGTTGTCATACAATTCATTCAATTAATTTTTTGGTCAAAAGCCAAAAAATAAATTCAACTAGGGACAATCTGGAGTAGTGCTATCGCACTTCATATTTATTACATATTATATATCTATGTAGTGAGAGTGCTATCGCTAAACCATATAAACATTAAAAGCCCTAGCTCCATTGACAAATGACATGAAATACATTAGACTTGACAGTGGATGTTAGCAAGAACAAAAGATTTTGAATTGAAAATTTCGTAACTCACCTTCCCGAGCACAAGATAGATTCCTGCCGAATTTTCGTGGACGAGGACCTGTTTCACCCAACCAGCAACGAAGTATTTATAAGCCTCCAAGCTCTTAAAGTTTTTCAAACTTTCGTGAGAATAGGCTGATTTTGTGTGGACAAGATAGTTGCAAATATCAGGGTAGCAGATGTCAGGCAGAGACGGCGAAGACAGCGGGTCGAAAAATATCGATTTAGGCATCAAATATGGATCTGGCGAATGGATAAACTGAAGCTTTTCCACATAATGCCTTTTATGCAACGCATCCAATGAGTTTACAGCGTCAGATAACACCGGGGCTTCCATGTATTGCTCTGTGAATTGCACGACTAATTGAAACCATTGAGAATAGGGCTAAAAAAATGACGGACAATATGGCGGCCGGATACAGCGACACGTCATTTGTGACGTAGGTGAGTAGGGTCTATAACACGGTGTTTTTTGCATTGAAATAAGACTGAAAAAGTGGGGTCATCTTATATTCGCAGTCTAGACGTTATACCCATTTACGACGCTAGATGGCGCCAGATATCATTGAAGGGATGTTCTGTCATGACAGATCTCAGCTACTAAGTTTAACCAGTTTGCATTATTTTATTGCATTGTTTTTCCTTATCCAGATTTGTTTCAAGACTACAGTTGCAGTTAGACTTCACTTTGATGGTTAATGCAGTTATTGCAATTTAGTTGTTTTATCACAATAGATTGGTTTATTTACATTTCAAAAAACAAGCCATTCATTTACGAATGCGATTGCACTTTAGTTTACATATTTAAATGTTCAGATATTAAGATTTGAATGTGGCAAAATAACATGCTTTTTCTCTCAAATATATATTTATAATCATTTGTTTCAGATGTAATTATTTTCTGTATAAAAATTAATTTGGTCTTCAAAAAGTCTTTTTTTCAAACTTGAGTCTTGAAAAAGAGGGGGTCATCTTATACTCAGGGCCGTCTTATATTCGGCCCAATATGGTAATCCCATAATAAGCAATACAAACTGCAACACAGATCGAAAAGATAATGGATAGGACGGTATAGTCAGTTAGCCTTAGCCTGCTATGTCGGTACTTGTCCTCGTGCTCTCGTTCGACTGCAATGTATGTCGATGTATGGTGACAATTCTTTTTGTGGTAACATCGCCAAAGAAAGCTTCTTCAGGTTTCTAATCATTTATTCCATCAACTTGTGCAACTGCAGCTGACGCTCGCATCAAAACAGAAAGTAAACTCCTCACCATCACGTCAGCCCCGCGGTGCGTTCAGGTACAGCAAAAAAGTCCGCCACATTAGAATCCGATTTGTTACATTATTACAGGTATTGTTATTATTATTATTTATTATTCTGATTTTCATTCATAATGTATTTGTTTTGCTCTTTGTAATTTAATTGCAAAAGTAACAGCAGTATTTATTTGGGTTTAGTGTAGGTTTTTGGGCTGTGGAACGAAATAATGGAATTATAATGTTTCTTATGGGAAAATCCTGCTCGACATACAACCATTTCGACTTAAAAACAAGGTCCTGGAACGAATTAACTTTGTATGTGGAGGTACCACTGTGTATATATGGCGGAAAACACTCAGGTGACTTGAAGTTCCACTCTAAGACCCCCAATTTGGCCAAATTTTAAAATTGTCCGATATGCATGTGTGATACATCACTGGAAAGCTTAAAATCTCAATTTTCTGGGGAAGAAAATTTTTGAACAGGAGGGCAATATTTTATTTTATTTTATTTTATTTTTTTAGGGTTTTGCTGTTGAAAAAAACTTATCTGGAGGCGAGAGCACGTGAGAGCACAATTGCAGACGCCATGACTTTAACGAGATATTATCACATACTTACCTTGTTTCGATCCAAAAACTCCGTGTAGCATGTATCACTGAGTGTCAAAACACAGTTGTGAATGCCCACAGCTGGATTTTGGGGGGATTTAACGGGTGAAACATGGCAATATAACAAGGGTCTCGAAGCAGAAATAGCAGACATCAAGGAGTGGTCGAGATTTTCTTTTTCATATATTTACCCCTTTAAACGTTTTGTTTTTTTTCAATTCTTCTTAGCTTGGATCAATTATTTATCATCTAACATCTCGGAAAAAATGCGACAGTAACAAAAAAAATACAATTAAACGATAGTTATGAGGTAAATATCCGTGACTTTTTTACAGACGCCATTTTTTTTCATTGTGACGTAATTTGTTTAAAAGTTTAAAATATGCGAGTGAATAATTATTGAAAATTGTTTTTTGGTTTTTTTTTTTTTTGGAACGAAATATTAGACATCAATTAATGATTCTAAGCTAAAAATGACAGACATTTTGAATAATAAATATAATCAATTACCTTAGTTTTATCGCTGGGTTAAAACAAAAGCGGGTGCGAGTTGTCTGTAAACGGGGGTTTTTAGGGTAAAATGGACAAATTAAAAATTGTTCGGGGGCTTAATGCACCATGAATCTGCTATGGCAGCATATAGACATATTGTTCTATTGAACACAGCAGTTGTTTTGGCTTAAAATACAGCAGTTTCTTTTAAAGAGGAGTGCAAGAGCAGAAACTGCTTTTTCAGTTTTGTCTGTATTTTCCGCCTATATATATCTTGACACTGTTCGTGTTCAATCCTCGGTTCAAGCTCAGTTGTTGTTGGTGGCGTTTGAAAGCTTTGGTTTAAAGAAATTCTAAATATCCATCTTGCCTCCTCAGGTGTAGTTTTGGCTCAGCAAAGCAAAGGATTGTCTCTATGATGCTAGTCACATGATCATTTCGGAAAGTAATTTTGACCCCTTATGAAATACTTTGTAGGATTCTTGTTCGTTTCATTCATTTTTGTTGTTTGTTTTATTGCTTTACAACTTTTATAGACAACATTTTAACAGGTAAGTCTTTATTTTAAAGGGCAAGTTCAGAATTTTCGACATTCGGCTTACTCTTTGAGTTAGTGGGGGTTTAATTAGTCGGCGTAGTTGATTTGAACAAATTCTGTGCATTTTGTCAGTTATACAGGGCTTAGTTTCAGGGCTCCGGTCAGGGCTCCGGAGTGGCTAAGCTAGCGCGAGTCAATGGTGGTTGAAATCAACTCCATCGACTAATTAAACCCCAGCTAACGCAAAGATTAAGCCTTGTGTGAAAAATTCAATTACATGCGATGTCATTTTTATGTTGAGGCAGCAAAAGGAGAAAAGTTGGTAAAAACTTTTAAAGTAACTTAGTTACTCTGGTAATAATGTAATCAGTAAAGTAACTGGATTACTTTTTTGAGGTGTAATCAACAATTAAATTACTTTTTTAAAGTAATCTGTGACAAACTGGCCGTCAGTTGCAGCCATTGCCAGGCAACGAGGTAATTCTGGACCATTTCAGGTCATTACATATTGATTTTCAGTCACTTCCTTTTGATTTTGGGGCATTTCATCGTCATTTTCTTTTGATTTTGGGGCATTTTAGCGTCACTTCCTGTTGATTTTGGGCCATTTTATGGGTCACTTCCTTTTGGTGTTCGGTTACAGAACAGGAAGTGACCAGGGAATCACCCAAATGAATAGGCAGTGACTCAAGCTAAACAGGATGTGCCCTATAAATGCCCTAAAATGAACAGAAAGTCACCTGTAAATGCCCTGAAAATCGTAATGGGTGACTGAGAATGCTCTGGTTTTCATATAAATGAACTTTCATTCGCCCTTCCCAGTCGTAATGGATTGGGCGTCCAGCGCCGTCAATGGCAGCCATAGCGTTAACTGAGACAGTATTATGGTGGAAGATTTCGGTAGCAACTTGTTGGTTCCTCTTTTTAAAAAAAAATATATATATATTATTGACACCTTTTCAAAACGATATCTTGGTTCTTGCCATGAACTTATTGATAACCTTTTGAGTTTCAAAATATCATGATATCTCACCATTTCAATATTATGTCACACCCTTAGGATGTGGCCGAAAACACTCAGGTGACTTGAAGTTCCGCTCTGAGACCCCCAATTTAGCCAACTTTCAAAATTGTCCAATATGCATTTGTGATACTTCATTGGAAAGCTTGAAATCTCAATTTTCTGGGGGAATAAAATTTTTGAACAGGAGGGCATTTAAAAAAAAAAAAAAAAATGTTTTTTAAACAGCAAAACCCTATCTGGATGTGAGAGCACGCGAGAGCAGAATTACAGACGCCATGACTTTAATGAGATATTATCGCGTACTTGCCTTGTTTCGATCCAAAAACTCCATGTAGCATGTATCATCGACTGTCAAGACACAGATGTGAATGACCACAGCCAGATATTTTTGGGATTTTATGGGTGAAACTTGGTAATATAACAAGGGTCGCGATGCAGAAATCGCAGACATCAAGGAGTGGTCGAGATTTTCTTTTTCATATATTTGCCCTTTTAAATGTTTTTTCCATTTTTTTTTTTTTTTGTTGGATCGATTATTTATCATCTAACATATCAACGAAAATGCAACAATAACAAAAAAAAATACAATTAAGCGATAGTTGTGAGTAGGGCTGCAGCTGTTGATTATTTTAGTAGTCGATTAATCGATGAACTAGTTAGTTCGAATAATCGAGTAATCGGATAAGGAACATAAAAAATTAAAATACCTGAGCTGAGCCTCAAACAGTATAAAAAAAATAAAGATCTAAGTACAACAAAAGAATAATTGGCTAACTTACGTAGCAAAAGTCCGCTAGCTTAAATGCTATAAAATGCTAACTTTTTATTATTATTTTTTTTTTTACAATGCTCTTAACAAATGGTTCAGGCAATATACCTATAAACTAAATTACGAATGCTTTAAAAAAAAATTAGCTCAAACAAAAAATTAGCTTACGTTGGTCTTAACAGGGAGCAGCTGGATTCAGCCATGTATAATGAGGTAGACCAGAGGGCAGTGTATCCACCCTAATCAATAAAACGAAATGCAAACACTTTAAAAATAAACCGTTACAATGCCACTTTAATTAAATGAATACTCAAAGCCACAAAATTAAATTCGAAAAAAAAAATTCTAATCGAATACTCGAGTTAATTGATTAATCGTTGCAGCACTAGTTATGAGGTAGATATCCATGACTTTTTTACAGACGCCATATTTTTTTATTGTAAAATAATTTAATTGTTTAAAATATGTGAATGAATATTTTTTAGTTTTTTTTTTTTTTTTTTTTTTTTTTACGAAATATGAGATGTCAATTAATGATTCTAAGCTAAAAACAACAGACATTTTGAATAATAAGTAAAATTAATTACCTTCGTTTTATGGCTCGGTTGAAACAAAAGAGGTTGCGCAACGTCTGTAAACGGGGGTTTTCGGGGTAAAACGGACAAATTAAAATAGTTCGGGGGCTTAATGTGCCTTGGATCTGCTTTGGCAGCATATGGACATGTTGTTCTATCTAACACAACAGTTCTTTTGGCTTAAAATACAGCAGTTTATTTTAAAGAGGGTTGCAAGAGCAGAAACTGCTTTTTCAGTCTTCTCTGTGTTTTCCACAAGGTACTGAGATACTTATGTTGCTTCTGTCATACATATTCTCCTGGAATAACATGGAAGTTGTTGATTTTGTGTATCTGACTTGCCTTTTTTTTAAAAATAGTTTTATGCCCCTCCTACCCAACTTTTTAAATGCACCCTTCCCCTGTGATGCCATGGACCACAGCCTTCTTGAAAATTCACAGTCAAGGAGCATTTTTAACATTGTGGTTTCAGTGACTCCAACCGTGTCACTTGTACCAAAATGGGTAGTCCACGCAAGCAGAGCAACTGGCCGACCACGCCTGTCTGGAAGGGTTGGAGCACTTGCTCAACCCTAGCAGAATAGCCCATGGCAACAGAACTCCAATTCTAAAACTAGGATATGATGTCACATAGCAGTCTGATCTGCTTAACCAAATCAGAACATTCCGACGGTCACATTGAATGAGCACTGTAATCAAAAGTCTGTTGCATTTAATTGTCACAGAGGTTGCATCATATACATGGCTGCATTTGGATTCCTAAACTATGTCTTTGTAGGGAAATCTCAAGCATGTCTCTCTTGCTTTTCATGCATCCATGACAAGTTTTTCCCCCTGTCCACTGAAGAAGGAGACATACAGTTCGGGGTGTGTCCATGTGTGCCACAGTCCGAACCGTCAATGGGCTCTTGTGCTCCCAAACTGCTGCCTAAATGAGGACACTGTAACCCACATGTAGACGCACAGTGGAGTCTGTTGTCTGTCACTCAAGGGAGAGAACCTAACACTTGTCAAAATCTGTAAAAGATTGGACAATTACAAATTCAGTGGCAAGAAAAGTACACACTCATTTTGAGGATTTGGCCAAGGAATGTCAGGTCCATAAACATTGGGACGCTGTCACAACTTATTTTTTTGGGCTCTACTAGGCATGTGCCGGTATGAGATTTTGACGGTACGATAACCGTGAGCAAAAATACCGAGATTTCACGGTATCACGGTATTGCAATTATAGCTCCAAAATGTGTTATTTTGAGGTGTATGGGTTAAAAAAAATAAACTTTTTTCCGTTGAACAGGATTTTTTTTTTAATTTTTCAGAACATAGTTGCAAATTGGAACATGAATATATTGTTAAAATAGATAAATTATCAATAAAAAAACAAATATTTTCAATAAAATTAAAATATAACTTATAGACTATACCCACAGCCACAGCTGAAGTTGCTCAAGATTAGAGCAAGAACAAAATCATTTCTATAAAAAAGTAAAACCACTTCAGAATAAACTTTTAAAAAATTTTTAAAATACTTTTTTTTTTTTTGAGGGCGGAAAAGCTCAAGTGAAGTGTCGCCATTTTCAGCCACTTTGTCAACTCTAGTCTACATGATGTCATGCTTTTGTGTTAGAAAGAACATAAAGAATTCATAAGTTAATAAGTTAGTTAAAAAGGTAAAAGTTAGTTAAAATGTAAATATTGTTGTGGAAAGGTTTCATCTAAAAAAAAAAAAAAAAAAAAAAAAAAAAAAAAAAAAAAAAACATTGGAAGTGAGACCTCTCCTTGATCCAGCGAACGTGGATTTGTGCTTAGGGCAAGATCATCTTTCGCAATTAACGATCTTTGAAGCTATCTCTTTTTCCCCTTCATTCAAGCGAATCAAGCTTGTTTTCTCACTCTGCGGCTGTAACACTCAATGAAGTTGCTCTCCCAGCTAATTCTAGGCTAACATTCGTCTTTGTAAGCTTTTAGTTAGTTTGTATATAGAATTTGAAAGGTAAATGTGTGTGTTGTTTTTGGCGAACTTTTTAATGGTGCTAATCTGTTGAAGCTACTCACACATGGAAAAATACAATTGTACAACATTTTAAATGTATTCATTTTGTATATCCCACTTACCACGATTTGAGAGCTCATTAAATTGAAGGAAAGAACGCCTTATGTTTGGAGTATTTGTTTTTGGGTTCGCTGGCTGTCTAGCCGATAGTGTCACTTTCACACACATTAACCAACGGGAGGGGGTGAGCGCTACATTTTTGACACATGAAAAATAGCAAATACCGTAATACAGTCTGACGGAAAATTTTAGTGGTTTTGAAACCGCAACGTTTTCACACCACGGTAAACCGTGAAACCGGTAACCAGCACATGCCTAGGCTCTACATTGTAAAAAAAAATAAAACTTCCTATTTCAGATTTTGAGTAGACGTAACTCAAATTGTAAGGTTTTCTTTAGTAACGTATTTGTGACTAGAGTGAACTTGAAATTCTAAGTTGTGTGACCTGAGCATTAACCTCACTCTCAGTGCCTTAAAAAAAGCACTAGCAATTGAGCAGTCAGCCATGTTTAACTCAGTTGCACGTAAACCATTGTTTTTTTTACCTAAACTGAAGTTTTTTTTGTTTTGTTTTTAGGTTGTCCATTAAAATTGAAAATTCAAGTGGAATTGGTTGACTTTAAATTTGTTTTATTTTCTGCACAAAATGATGTGCTCATATTCAGCTAAATGCTTCAGAACACATTGGATAAAGCTTCACAATGCTAATGGTCAGTGACCTGAAGCATACTTTATTATTGAAGCATTATTGCTAATTTGTCTCATTACTTTGGGATACCACGTGTTTCAAGTACAGCCCCCTCTCCCCCCAAAAAAAGTTTTATTAGCTTCAATTTAGAGCTGAAACGAATGCTCGAGCAACTCGAGTAACTCGAGTTTAAAAACTGATCCAAGTAATTTTATTCACCTCGAGTAATCGTTTATTTTGACAGCTCTAAGCATTACGTTTTGCTCGGACTACTTTTAATGCGGGACAACGCGCTGATGTCACGTGCGTAGAGGAAGAAGCAAAAAAAAAAACTTACTGCAGCCGACAGCCACTACAAACGACGCCGACGTTGCTAAATACTAGCCCGCACATGCTACTGTTAGTTGCAGGTAGCGTCTGATGAGTCTCATAGAGATCACATGTATGTTGAACTAGATGCGAAATGACAGACTAGGCCGCATCTGGGCAGCGTTAGCAAACAGCCGCCATCTTAAAGCAGTAGAGCGTTAAGCGCTAATAAAGAGCGCTAAGCGCTAATAAATAAGATTAACGTTACTGTCACTACTAGCTCGCGTAACGTTAGCCCTGCGGAGGGCTAGGTTTCTATTAATTATGACCACTTTCGATGCGTGGCTAACGTGTCTTACATACAGGCTTTAACATAACATAGCGTTGTGGAGTGATGAGGGTGTAAAATAAAAACTCAATAATGCTAACTGTCAATTTTAGCTCAGTAGTCATTGCTGGATGAAACACCAAGTAGCACTGGTCCCTAATGTGCTCCAATACAGCCTGTACCATACATTTATTTTGAACACTGCAAAAACTCAAAATCCTATCAGGACTTACAGTTGAGACTAACTTAAAACTTAACTAGAACTTAAAAATGGCTTGACACAAATAGAAATTCAATTGAAACACATGGGAAAAAATCCAAATTTTTAAGTGATGTGTGTTATCAAGCGTAGAGGCATTTTTAGGTATATGTATATATCCATATATATATAATTTTTTTTAATAAGATCTAAAGGTTTTTTGAGTGAAAGCAGTGAATTAGTCTTTTTTTTTTTCTAGTTACATCTGAGATGCAATTGTTGGCTGTTTTCAACAATATACAGTGGTACCTCTACATACGATCACTTCGACACACGATCTTTTCGACATCCGACGTAAAATTTGAGCCGCCATTTGTTTCTACATCCGACGAGTTGCTCGAAATACGACGACATGACAGCACTGCAAACGAACGCACGGTGGATTTTCTTGTGTGAGAAATCAACACAGTTTTCAAAAAAAGTTGATACAGTTGGAGAAACAAGGAAAAAAGTGATGCTTACCTTTGAAATGATGCAAGTTATAGAAAAATATGAGCTTGGTGTGCGCGTCCCTGAACTGGCTCAACAATACAGCTCCATGGTCCTCTTCCGACCACCGTTCGCCACTATTTATAAGTTAAGGTGACAATTATTATTGTGGTAACATTGCCAAGGAAATCGCCAGCTTCGTCACGTTTTTATCATTTATTTAAGAACTTATCCAACACAAAACGCCCATTGTCTTAAGCAGTTGACTGCTCTCAAGAAAACGAAAGTATTATCTCTACTGCACCGACCTATCTCACTGAGACGTCAGCTTCGCGGTGCGTTCAGGGACAGTAAAAAGTGTCCGCCATATTAGAATCCGATTCGTTACATTATTTACAGGAATAATTATTAATTATTCTTCTTATTATTATATTATTCTGAATTATTTATTTATAACTTATTTGTTTTTCTATGTTTAATTGCCATTTGTAACAGTGCCAGCAGTATTTATTAGGAATTTAGTGTATGTTTTTAGGCTTTGGAACGAATTAATGGAATTATAATGTATTCCTATGGGAAAATCCTGCTCGACATACGACCATTTCGACTTACAAACAAGGTCCTGGAACGAATTAAATTCGTATGTAGAGGTACCACTGTACATCTAAAATAAAGACATTGATTGACTGAAATGGTTCAAGATTAAATGTCTTGTTTTCTCATTTATATTTATAATTGCTCTTCACCTAAAAAAATATATTTGTTTTATCCGATTACTCGATTAATCGATAGAATTTTCAGTCGATTACTCGATTACTAAAATATTCCATAGCTGCAGCCCTAATTCAATTATAAGCATTCTGAGTTTGTATTTCTTCATCTGTCAGTTCCTTTTTGTGGGATGTTTGCGTACAGTAGGGTTGCAACTAGTGATTATTTTCGATCGATTCATCGGACAATTGATTAAATGATTAATCGGATCGATGTCACTTTTTTCAAATCCCCTCACAATTTAACTTGAAGTTGTTTTAGGCATGTTGTAAGTAACAATATAGAGAAAATGGATGACTATTTCCTTCAAAAATAATATTTTATTTCAGCTCCCTGACAGAGCTGTACTGTTTTGAGTACATGAAACGTTTTAAAGTTTTTAATAAAGGTTCTGAGTATAATACATAAAGTGAATTTCTCAGTACAGACAAAGGTTCTGTTCATTCAAATAAAAAAAAAATTAAAAAAAAGGGCAAAGCGCTGATATAAATTGTGCCAATGACTCATTTATTTTCTTTAAACAAACTGAACAACAAAATCAAATAAGGAGGAAGCAGACTGTATCGAATCAGTTTTCTTTATCAAACAGTTGTTCATAAATACAATCCAAATCCAGTTTCAAAGCACACTCTCTTGTATGACAATTTAGAGTTAGGAGTCAGTGTTGAAAGGAGACTCTAAGCTGTTATATAAATGGATTTATCTGTGTGGAAATGAGACAACCTTACTATTTAACGATAACTCAAGTGCTAATATGCTTCTCCAAAACACAATACAAATGGACACTTAAGACACTGATTAGCCTAATCGCTAACTAGCTTAGCGCTCCGTGCTCAGTAGTAACGTCTCAGAAAGAATACAAACAATACAGTTGGCTTCATTTGCTCACCTCTGACAGAGGCACACTGGATCTAACAACACAAAAGACAATCTAACTCTCAACACTTTGTAATACTATTGATTCAGCAACCCAACCTGAGTGTAGCAGTGAAGTGTCTCTCTCTAGTTTTAATTACATTGCACACAAACAAGGACCCAAACGGGACTGCTCATAGCTGCCAGCAAAAATCAATAATCAAATTTGTTGGCAACGAATTTGATCACTTGTTATAGCCTTAGCACATTGTGATAGGCAGGTATCTCGTTCCAAAGATGCTCAAAAAGCAATATTATGGGAATCCACTCACTGAAGTCACCATTCATGATTATATGCTAGATTTATATTTAACAACATAAGTCCCATTTCTCATGTTCAAATAATTATATCTCTGTCTTAGCAGGTTGTGATTATGGAGGATCTTAACGGATAGGAAATGCTAAAGCTCTTTCAGATCCAGTGAATTCAAGGGAACAAAATGTAAAATTGTAAACATTGCAGTTGAATATAACTGAGGTTTTGAAATCTAATTCTTATTACGTGGCTGGTTTTTCGCCAGTCGCAGGCTTGAATCAATGACTTCATGAGAAAAGCAGTGAGGGTGCTTCCTGCTTATGTTGGCTGATGTGCACTCTGGCACACAGTCGCCAGCAATCAGCCCTCATGTGATAAGTTGTCAGTGAGCACGCACTACTAGATTATTTTATGTAAGGACTGAATCTTATATCCTTTCTTTTGATGCGTGTGTATATATTTATGTTAGGGCTGTCAAAAATATCGCGTTAACGGGCGGTAATTTTTTAAATTAATCACGTTAAAATATTTGACGCAATTAACGCTCATGCCCCGCTCAAACAGAATAAAATGACAGCACTGTGCAATGCCAACTTGTTACTTGTGTTTCTTGGAGTTTTGTCACCCTCTGCTAGCGCCTGGGTGCGACTGATTTTATGGGCTTAAAGAGCACACGACAGGAGAAAAAAAGTCTTAAATGGCATTATTATGTGAATTAGAATCATATTTTGAGACGATTCGACTATATACAACAATTTAGCAACGCGCAGATGACGAGAAATTAGTCTTTTAATCTGCCGGTTAGCCACGCCTACCATTATAGGGCTTTAGCGTCCCCAACAGGTGGATGACGTCAGCGGTAGACTGGGCTCATCGGTTTTACTATTCAGCCCATTGAGGGGGAATTGTGCAGAACGAGGAAAACGCGACGAAGAGAGCCACAAAATGTCATTTTTTCAGTCTCTTTACTCCAATATTTTTAAAGGATAATCTTTTTATCCAAGTATTTTTCCCTAATAGCTATATAAATGGCTTGGTCATGACAAATAACAGTCTTGTGCTAAATGGAATATGAAATAATAAAAATAAAGTTATTCAGGACGACATGGCAAAATTACTCCATAATGGTCAAAACTGTCGACTTCACCTTTACTGTCGCACCTCCCGAACGATATTTTATGACACCTAAATCGGACATATGTCATTTCCCTTCCTCGGCTTTGGAGAATGTAAACAAACCAAAAGGCGTGACAGCTAGCCGACATGCTAACCCGAACCGAGTGATGTTTCAAAGTCTTCGAAGCGGAAAATCACACATAACCAGCCTCAATTATTTGACATGACGACTGGGTTGTCGATTGACTTCGCGGATCGGCAAACCGCCCGGCGGAGAGCAATTTACAGTTCGTTCCCCGGAGGAGGGCGGCTGCAATTGTTGTGCAGCTAACGTGCAGCTAATGTGCATGAGGAGGGCTTTTTACATGCCTATCAATGATCAAACGTAAGTAGTCCTTTATTTAAAGAAAGTTTGTAGTGTTTACTTTGTAATCGCTGTATTCGTATTTGACATAATACAAAACAAGATGTTGACTCACTTCCTCGTAAGTCCAATGGTCCCACAGTAGTAGGGCTTGGCCACTATCCACGGTAAATGGGAACCTTTTGAAACTCCAAAAAGGCGCATACGCCTCTCCCTCATACAGAATGTTTTTTCTGCAGCCGTTTGGCTGGCGTGATGCGAAAAGTAAACGTATTAATCCGCAAAATCAGCTGAATCCTTCGTCCTCATACACAACAGTACTTTGTATAGTGAAGAGGACGTCTTCTACCGTACACGTCACAGCGCCCTCCTCTTCAATGCAAGACCAAAGCCGGAAGTCACTCATTTTCATGGCGCGGGATTCAAAAACCTAAATAAATATAGCGATCGCTTCCACACACATCCAAGCGGTCCATATCATTCAGAAGCATAAAATACCGCGTGTATTATGAAATAAACATGCTTTTTCGTGTCACATGCACTTTAAGCACCCATGAGCATTGTGTAATTATTGACATCAACAGTGGCGGGCTGTAGTTTATTTTTTGATTGAAAATTTTACAAATTTTATTAAAATGAAAACATTAAGAGGGGTTTAAATATACATTTTTTGTAACTTGTACTTTTAAGAACTACAAGTCTTTCTATCCATGGATCGCTTTAAGAGAATGTTAATAATGTTAATGCCATCTTGTTGATTTATTGTTATAATAAACAAATAAAAGTACTTATGTACCGTATGTTGAATGTATATATCCATCTTGTGTCTTATCTTTTCATTCCAACAATAATTTACAGAAAAATATGACATATTTTATTGATGGTTTGATTTGCGATTAATCACGATTAATTAATTTTTAAGCTGTAATTAACTCGATTAAAAATTTTAATCGTCTGACAGCCCTAATTTATGTATACAATGTACAGCTCCGAGGAATGCTTGCAGTCATACCTGGTTCTAGGCTTTTTTTTTTTTTTTTTTTTTTTTTTTATTTAAGAAGTTGTATTTGAATTGTGAATATATATGCTAAAAACCATGCAAAAAGTAATTTTCTATGTTGAATGATTATTCTTTCTAAAAAAGAGAGAAAGAAGGAAAACACTGGTCAATATACATATTGATACTAATCGCACAACATTGCTTCAGCAAACGCTGCTCAAACCTTGCTGCCCAGAGCTCTGTGGCAGATGTTGCCAAGCCATCTGTCTGGGCTTGGTTCCAGGAATGTAGGATATGTCAATTAGCTGACTTATAACGGAACCCCAGCACCCCCACCTCCCGTTCCGCTTGCCCAGTCAGAATGCAGTCGGACTTGTTTTCTGCTCCAGCAGGTGTATCATGTCACAGGTCAAGAAGGAAAGACACACACCCGCTCAAAGCATTTTTTTGCTATGATAATCATTGGTGCACGATAACATTTTTTGTTCCTTATACCGATTACGATACTTGGCTATGTGGTATCACAGGTTTATGCGGGTCATTAAAAAGCATTAAAAGTCATTAAATGGATTTTGTCAAAAATTAGGCCTTAGAAGGCATTAAAAAGCATCAAACTAAATGTTCGATGCATTAGAAATTATGTAAACTTGAGGGTTTTGGAGGTGGCTCTTTATGGTTCTCAGTTTTGCTTCCTATAAGAGTTACATTATCTTAAGCCCAGGAATCGCTCTTATGTACCGGTAGCTACTCTACTCTTGTTGCTAATTTTAGGGCTGAAGGTAATACTCATCGATGGGCTGCTAGTGTTTCTAACCCATACAGTGGCACCTCCACTTACTGAATTAATTGGTTCTGGAAGTAGTTTTGTAACCTGAAAATTTTATAAGTACAGATGCGTTTTTCTTGAAAATTCTATAATCCGTTCTAAGGCCCCCAAAATTCAGGCATGTATCTTTTATAATTTATAAAAATCCATCCAAACATGTTACAAATACATGTTACAATTATATTATTGCACAATGAACGTAAAATCAGAGTTGTGATTGATTAAATAAAAAAAAAAGAACAAGAACAAAGAATAAAAACAAAATTTTCAGTATCAGTGCCAGGGTTTCTCCGAGGATTTTTTGATGTTGTGGTGGTGGGCTGCATCGGAGTCGGACAGCCTCACAATGTCATGCCACGGCAAAAAAAAAAATTCCCAAGAAGAACCATAACAAAGATATATTTGAAATATTTCATTAGCCAGGCTAATGTCAGAGCTCTCAGCTACGGTACATGTACGTAAAATGTGTTAGCCTACGTAATAATACGACTTTTTTTCTCGTAGCAATGGTATGACTTACATCTCGTAGTCCAGGGGTCGGCAACCCAAAATGTTGAAAGAGCCATATTTGACCAAAAAAACAAACTGATACAGTATGTCTGAAGCCGCAAAAAATTAAAAGCCCTGTATAAGCCTTATAATGAGCAACAGCGGATGTATGTATTGATATTAGCTATATTAGCCTACTATCAAAATGATTAAGTTGGCTACAAATACATAGCTTTCATGATTAAGGGTTTATTTTCCCTGCAGTGGCTACTATAGAGAATAACGCACCACATGACTACTCTGTTGTACGATGCCACCTCAAGTTTAATTTCATTACAATATTAATGAATGGAAAGAATGTTTGGGTCACGTTTGTCCTCCTACAGAAACCATAATACAGTGGGGCAAATAAGTATTTAGTCAACCACTAATTGTGCAAGTTCTCCCACTTGAAAATATTAGAGAGGCCTGTAATTGTCAACATGGGTAAACCTCAACCATGAGAAACAGTATGTGGGGAAAAAAAAAAACAGAAAATCACATTGTTTGATTTTTAAAGAATTTATTTGCAAATCATGGTGGAAATTAAGTATTTGGTCGATACCAAAAGTTCATCTTAATACTTTGTTATGTACCCTTTGTTGGCAATAACGGAGGCCAAACGTTTTGTGTAACTCTTCACAAGCTTTTCACACACTGTTGCTTGTATTTTGGCCCATTCCTCCATGCAGATCTCCTCTAGAGCAGTGATGTTTTGGGGCTGTCGTTGGGCAACATGGACTTACAACTCCATCCACAGATTTTCTATGGGGTTGAGATCTGGAGACTGGCTAGGCCACTCCAGGACCTTGAAATGCTTCTTACGAAGCCGCTCCTTTGTTGCCCTGGCTGTGTGTTTGGGATGATTGTCATGGTGAAAGACCCAGCCACGTCTCATCTTCAATGCCCTTGCTGATGGAAGGAGATTTTCACTCAAAATCTCTCGCCCCATTCATTCTTTCCTTTACACAGATCAGTCGTCCTGGTCCCTTTGCGGAAAAACAGCCCCAAAGCATGATGTTTCCACCCCCATGCTTCACAGTGGGTATGGTGTTCTTCAGATGCAATTCAGTATTCTTTCTCCTCCAAACACGAGAACCTGTGTTTCTACCAAAAAGTTCTATTTTGCTTCCATCTGACCATGACACATTCTCCCTGTCCTCTTCTGCATCATCCAAGCGAAACGCAGGCAGGCCTGGACGTGTACTTTCTTCAGCAGGTGGACATGTCTGGCAGTGCAGGATTTCAGTCCCTGGCGGCGCATTGTGTTACTGATAGTAGCCTTTGAATAGTTTTTTCTGTTGTTGTTCGTGAACTACTTTTCCACACAAACGCACATTGGGGTACCATTAACTTAGCAAGCAGAAGTATAAGAGTCATTTTTCGAGTGTCTGAGAGCTCGCGAAACTTGGGAAAAAAAGCACATTTATCAAAGCTTCTTCAGCCGTGATTGTGTATATCCGTCCGCCGAAAAGCCTGATAGCACAGATATAAGTACGCCTGCACCTCGTTGTTGACGTTAGTGCGGCGGCGCTTTGAAGGCTCTATTTTGGGCCGCGCCTCTCTGCGCAAATTAATTCAGACTTGGTCTTCCGTCCAAGACCACCGCTCACTTTCGCCGAAAAGTCTGATCCAAACTACTATAATGCTCCGGATATGGGGAAGAAGGAGAGGAGTCTGTATTGGCTTACCCACTTTATTGTGGTAACAAAATAACAGCGGGCTGCCGCGACATGCGAACGCCATCTCTCGCTATCTCGCCCGTTCTCTCATTCTTCCAACTCGCCTCCCCCTGCCTCACAGCTCCCCAGTCCGATCGTCTCTTAAGGGGGCCATGCATAGTTACGGACATTACAATACACAATGAATAGGTTGCTGCTGAACCCTTCCCACTCGGCAGCCGCTATTTTGAAGCAGCCTTAAGAATATTTTAAAAAAAAAAAAAAAACATCTCTTATGCAAGGTGTAGCAGCTTTTATTTTGGTGTGGCGGTGCGCCACAATCTCTTATATGTAGGGGAAACTCTGGGTGCATTATTTCATAGTACTCCCGATATCGATGCCTGCATTTTAGTGCTTTGTCCGGTCCTCTTCCGATACCAGTATCAGTATTGGTTCAACAGAAATAATTATATCAATTCTCATAATCTTGTGACATCTTTGTTTGCTTCTCAGAGGGACCCAGACTACTTGAAGCTATGGCTGGAGAGTTTCATCAGCTCCTATGATAGATGCCTGGACGTGGACTTTGAAAAGCCACCATCAAGGTCAAAAGAGACGCTAATTTTTATTCAGGCATTGGCGGGGCCAAATAAGTTCATTTCGGATAGTAATACAATTATATGTGCAGGCCAGAGGATCCGCCCCCAGTATTGAGTCTTCTCCCAGACAACATCCTGCAGGTTTTGCGCCACCAGCTGCTGCAGTGTGTCCAAAAAGCCTCGGATGGTCTGGAGCCTGAGCAGCAAAACCTGGCGCTACTGCTGCTCAAGTTCCTCATCGTTGTCTGCAGGTTAGAACAAAAAAAATATTACAAATTAATACTCTCAATTGAAAGGTCATTGATTTTGTTTGAAGTATTTTTTTTTCGATTCACTGAAGCTTTTTGTGTGTTTGTAAAAGGAACCTGTCCAATGTGGAGGAGATAGGCACCTGTTCCTACATCAATCATATCATTGCCATGACGACACTTTATATTCAACAGGTCTAACATGTTTCCTTTGTTCTTTATGCTCTATCTGATTTTGTTCTGAGAGATGCAAAAATAATAGTTACAGATGGATGAAATATGTAAATTTGGTAGGTACTTGGATTCTTCGTGAAATAATTTATGCACAGTTTACATGAACGTTTTGCATATGCACTGTGTTTTTTATTACTTATACACTATGTATGAACAACAGTGTATTAACACACACACAACACACTGAAGCGCATACAGTGGGGCAAATTAGTATTTAGTCAACCACTAATTTTGCAAGTTCTCCCACTTGAAAATATTAGAGAGGCCTGTAATTGTCAACATGGGTAAGCCGCAACCACGAGAGACGGAATGTGGGGAAAAAACAGAAGATCACATTGTTTGATTTTTAAAGAATTTATTTGCAAATCATGGTGGAAAATAAGTATTTGGTCAATACAAAAAGTTCATCTCAATACTTTGTTGTGTACCCTTTGTTGGCAATAACGGAGGCCAAACGTTTTTTGTAACTCTTCAGAAGCTTTTCACACACTGTTGCTGGTATTTTGGCCCATTCCTCCATGCAGATCTTCTCTAGAGCAGTGATGTTTTGGGGCTGTCCTTGGGCAACACGGACTTTCAACTCCCTCCTCACCGCGTAGCGTCAGAATGATAACAAGAACGGTCAGGAAAAATCCCAGAACCACACAGGGGGACCTAGTGAATGACCTACAGAGAGCTGGGACCACAGTAACAAAGGCTACTATCAGTAACACAATGAGCTGCCAGGGACTCAAATCCTTCACTGCCAGACGTGTCCCCCTGCTGAAGAAAGTACACGTCCAGGCCCATCTTCGGTTCACTAGAGAGCATTTGGGTGATCCAGAAGAGGACTGGGAGAATGTGTAATGGTCAAATGAAACCAAAATAGAACTTTTTGGTAGAAACACAGGTTCTCCCATTTGGAGGAGAAAGAATACTGAATTGCATCCGGAGAACACCATACCCACTGTGAAGCATGGGGGTGGAAACATCATGCTTTGGGGCTGTTTTTCTGCAAAGGGACCCGGACGACTGATCTGTGTAAAGGAAAGAATGAATGGAGCCATTTATCGAGAGATTTTGAGTGAAAATCTCCTTCCATCAGCAAGGGCATTGAAGATGAGACGTGGCTGGGTCTTTCAGCATGACAATCATCCCAAACACACAGCCATGGCAACAAAGGAGTGGCTTCGTAAGAAGCATTTCAAGGTCCTGGAGTGGCCTAGCCAGTCTCCAGATCTCAACCCCATAGAAAATCTGTGGAGGGAGTTGAAAGTCCATGTTGCCCAACGACAGCCCCAAAACCAATGCTCTAGAGGAGATCTGCATGGAGGAATGGGCCAAAATACCAACAACAGTGTGTGAAAAGCTTGTGAAAAGTTACAGAAAACGTTTGGCCTCCGTTATTGCCAACAAAGGGTACACAACAAAGTATTGAGATGAACTTTTGGTATTGACCAAATACTTATTTTCCACCATGATTTGCAAATAAATTCTTTAAAAAGCAAACATTGTGATTTTTTTTTTTTTTTTTTCCACATTCTGTCTCTCATGGTTGAGGTTTACCCATGTTGACAATTACAGGCCTCTCTAATATTTTCAAGTGGGAGAACCTGCACAGTTAGTGGTTGACTAAATGCTTATTTGCCCTACTGTAAATGAATGGCATGATTTCGTATCCATTTTTCAATAAATTGGGGCTCTGCGTTACATCATTACTTGAAATTAATATCTTGATGTATCTCAAAAACGATAGCTGCAGAAACGATGCTTTTTACAGCACAAATGAAGCACAAATTTTTGCTATTTTTAATCAAAATGAGGGTTACTTGACCTCAGATTGACCTGTAAAAGAATTGTAAATTAAAATTGAAATTAATTATCTCTTTTAGCTGAAGAGCAATACCAAAGAGAAGGAGTTGGTGGACCAGAGCCAGGCAGAGGAGTTTGTCCGTCATGCACTAGCATTCTGCGAGAGCCTCTATGACCCTTATTGCAACTGGAGGCATCGAATCTGCGGGTAATTTCAACCAGCAAATTGTATAACTAACGCATTGAATTGTATTTAACCACTGGAATATGCAAGTGTACAAATGCATTCGTTCTTATGTCCTAACTACATTTATTTCTTTTTTTAAAATTTTTTTAAGGAATCCACTAGGCACAGTCGAGAGAAGCAGACAGAAGTACAAAGCAGCCCCACTTACTGTGGAATTTGTTCCCTTCTTTTACCGTATGTCAAAAATGCACACACACACATGCACCCACATTTATGTTTCTATGAGTTAGGGCTGCAGCTAGTGATTAAGTAATCGCTTAATCTGTCAACTAGTTAATTCGAATGATCATGTATTCGAATTAGGAACATTTAATGCGTTGCAAAATAAATTTTAGGAGATGTAAAACAAAGACTTGCAAAGATTGCACTTTCAAAACGTCATTAAATGAGAATACAAAATAAAATTCCTGAATGTTTCTTAAAACAATGCATCATTACACTTACATTTCACAAAAGCAATAAATGCATTTAAAATAAATTTTAATACTTGATCTTATCCTAAAACAATATAGAAAAAAATAAATGAGGATGGAAGTACAACAAAAGAACAATTGGCTAACTTGCATAGCAAAAGCCCGCTAGCTTAAATGCTATGAAATGCTAATGTTTTTTTTTTTTTTTTTTCCCAAAATGCTCTTAACAAATCATCCAAACACATATTCCCACAAACACCGGAAAAATATTCAGTGTATCACAAAAGTGAATACACCCCTCGCATTTCTGCATATATTTAAGTATATCTTTTCATGGGAAAACACTGACAAAATGACTCTTTCACACAATGAAAGTAGTCTGTGTGCAGCTTATATAATAGTTAATTTCTTTCCCCTCAAAATAACTTAAAATATAGCCATTAATATCTAAACCCTTGGCAACAAAAGTGAGTACACCCCTATGAAAAAACATATATCCCTAAATGTCCAAATTGAGTAATGCCTGTCATTTTCCCTCCAGAATGTCATGTGACTCGTTACAGGAGTGCTGTCAGCATTGCTGCAGAGATTGAAGAGGTGGGGGGTCAGCCTGTTAGTGCTCAGACCATACGCCGCACTCTACATCAAATTGGTGTGCATGGCTGTCACCCCGGGAGGAAGCCTCTTCTGAAGACTGTGCACAAGAAAGCCCGCCTGTCTCATCAGACGATAGGTCATGGTTCCAGTAATCCACGTGCTTTGTTGACATGTCATCAGCAAACTGTTTGCGGGCTTTCTTGTGTACCGTCTTCAGAAAACTGTGTAACTTGGAATTTTCATCATGAAGGAATCTGACCTTTTAGCCAGATTGCCAGAATACGCCAGCTGAACTGCAAGACTCGCGCTGGTAAAGCTCCAATGACCTGCCCAAAAGGCCAAACTCTGCACGTTCACCTTAGTCTTAACCCCTTGTACAGACTCCATTTTGAAAGTTGGAAGAAGGCTTCAAAACACACGTTGAAAATTTATTTAGGTCAACAGCGATCAAACAGCAAAGCAAACAGCAAATAGGTCCCCAAAAGAGAGGCAATTCTGGATCTCAGGTCAGCAAAACAACGAGCACATCGGAATGTACCCAAGAAGCGACAGTTATTAGCTAAATGTTCAGTCTTTTTGAAGTCTGCAGTACGGTGGGCCGGACGAAGGGTGTGCCTGGGTGTTTTTTCGGATAATTCTTCTGTTGCGGATTTGGGCGGTGAAGTTCGTGCGTCGCCGTTCGTTGCTGGGTCATGGTTACTGAGGCAACTGAGGTGGGAGGTTCGGCCTGCCTTGATGTCTGAGAGACGGCGATTTATCAAACCTAGAGTTTATTTTTTTTTGTC
This sequence comes from Corythoichthys intestinalis, assembly GCF_030265065.1. Lineage (NCBI taxonomy): Eukaryota > Metazoa > Chordata > Actinopteri > Syngnathiformes > Syngnathidae > Corythoichthys > Corythoichthys intestinalis. The sequence goes on along the minus strand of NC_080396.1, from coordinate 8,592,258 downwards.
ATCTGGTGTTGTAGTAGTACAGGACGTCCCGTCATTTGTTTTGGACTGTCCTGAAGAGCTGATTGCGGGATTTGGTGGTGCTGACGCGGGCTTGTAAATGTCTTGCCTATCATCTGGTAGTCAGCGTCAATCTTGCTTAGTCAGTTGCATGACGCACGTGTTGCGCTTCTGTGGTCAGAAGGTGTCATGCATCTCTTATGCCCTATGTTAAATATATTCTGCTTGTTTTCCTTAAACTATGGTATAAATGTTGTTTATTTTATATTGGCTACGTTAGAGTAATACTAACAGTAAATACGAGAAAAGATACAATTCCTTGATTGATTATATTAGGTGTGTTAGAGTAATACAAACAGTCGAACGATAAATACGAGAAAAGGTACTATTCCCTTCAATCAAAACTTACATACACCATATTCAGCATCAGAGCCTTCCACCAGACGAACTGTTCAAGTAAGAGCACGACTAAGCAATTTGACTGTCTTGTCTGTATACAATGAAACAAGGACCTGTCATTCTGACATTGACATGTTCATTGTCACAGAAATTTAATTTTGAGTATTTTGCACAAAAAACTGGCTATTGCAGGTAATCAATGTTGTTTTTCTGCTTGCGCGACATGTTGTGAGGATTGAACAAGTAGTTTTGAAAATTGAAACGTACTAAAGCAATTGAGAAAAACTGTAAAAGTACATTTTTCTCAAAAAATTTCTCAAGTATATGTAACGGAGTAAATGTAACGCGTTACTACCCACTAGGGGTGTGCCATCTTAGGCACCCCTCGATTTGATTTGATTACGATTGAGGGTGCTACGATTCGATTTTTGAACGATGATCACGGTGTTGGCAATGATCACGGTTATCGCGATTATCGATGCATGGTACATTACTGATTAATAAAGTAGCCAAACAAATTTATGTCCATTATTTATTTAAAATAGCCTTACGATTCAACAGGAACGATGGAAACATGCCCATACAACAAAAAGCTGCCCTTAAGTGGCTTTTTTATCTATATTTTACAAGAAAGTGCAAAAACATTAACCATTTTAAAGGGAGTACTTATTTCTCTCAACAATACAATAAAATTTACACTGGTGGATTGAATTACACATTTTCTGGACACAAACAAAGTGTCTTTAGAAATAAGACTTCTTTTCACCAATATAGTTTGTTTTCACAGTGTTACCTCCCTTGTGTAACTCTTGGAGTGATAGGTGGAAATCACAACTGCTCTTGATCACTTTTAACTTGTGGCGTTTATTTCCGAGCACATAAAAAAGTCCGGCAGCCTCGCCACACACACACTCATTTTAGCGCGCGCACTTTCTTCTCTCCCTGCCCGCCCACGCACACACACGCCTGTCGGCTCCCAGGCAGTATTTGCAACAACAGTTTTTATGTACTATTTCGCATGTTTGTAGTGTTACCGCTGTACTTCATCATGGTTTTACACTCTTTGCATATGAAATACACGTTAGCGAATTAGCTAATTAGCTTAGCGCTTGGCGCTAACTATTAACATCTCAAAAACAACAACAATAAAGGCTAAACAGTACAAGAGTGTTTGAGTACTCACCTCTTATAAACGCACACGGGTCTTAGCAACACACTCAGGACATTTTTCAATTGAAATGCCTTAAAGCTACTGCTGAACATCTGAAAGACAAGGAGCAACGAACTATCTCCCCCTCTCGCTCTAAAAAATAACTCGCGCACAAAAGCGCGACCACTGGGTCGCGCTTCTCTACCTGCCTGTCTCATCCACAAATTGATTTTCCAGTCTTTTAAAAAGAAGTAAATCTTTTTCCCAGTAACCAGGAGCATCCATCATAACGTTGTGCGTGTGTCCGTTAACGGTGTCCGGGCGGCAGACGTGTTTTGAATTTCGTTCCGCTACGAGCAGCTGTCATAAAGTTATGAGGGAAAATCATTGTTTTTTTTTAACCTTTGTGAATCGTAATCGAATCGTCACCTGTCGAATCCCAATGCATGTAATAATCGATTTTTTTGAACTCCTCTGCTACTCACCTCTGCTTTCCACTAATGTGTCGCTTTGTCTTTGTGTTTACTCTTTTTCTAGAATGTTTTCAAGAGAGCGAACACCTTAAAGAGAGCTTAAAATGTTGTCTACTGCACCTTTTTGGTGCCATAGTAGCTGGTGACCAGGTAACGCATCTATAGGAGATTACAATCACTTTGATGAATGTTGTCCGATTTGTTGAGATGATGTTGTTTTTCTAACTGAAAGATTCCATACAATCGCGCAAAGACAAGGGAAAAGATAATAAAATATTCATTGTTAAAATTTTATATAAGTGGTTCTGCAGTTTGTCATATTGTTAGTCTAGGTTCAACTTCAGATCTTGGTTTTGCATATTAACACAAATTAGGGGGTTATGCACTCAAAGTGACTGTAAGATCTTTTATCATTGATGCTGTAGCAAGATAATCTTACAAAGCACAAAAGATTATCGTACTTTACCATACATTTTAACTTTCAAAGGCTGAACAAATAATGACATCTATAATCCTTGAATTAATTCTCCTCCCTTATCCCCCTGGCAGAGGAACGCACTGCTTGCCGTCTCTCCAGCCACCATGGAGGTTTTGATTCGGGTATTGGTGGACTGCTCAATGGGTAGTTTTTCCACAGGCGAGGGAGAGGACTGGGACAGTGAGGCGCCCGATCGGAAAGCGTGCCTGACTTTGGGCTGTTTGAGAGTAGTGGTGCAGTGCCTCCTGGCCGCCAGCTCGGACCAGCGGCAAGTGGAAATTGCCTCAGTGCTGGAAAACTACTTTAAGTTGCTCAACTCAGACCCAGCGGCTGTGGTTGCCACACGACAGCAAGAGCAGCAGCAAGCAAAAGGGCGAGTCCTGACACTGGGTAGGCACTGGGAGAGCCGTTTTGTGGCGCTGCAAGTACGAATGCTAGGTAAGGCAATCAGAAGGGTGTGCGTCTTCCTGCAATTCTGATGTTTGACAGAATACTATTCATAATATACTTCATCACCTTGTCACTTACTGCCTTACAGACACAATGAGGGACATGTTCCTTTGTTCGGACAGGCCAGTTCTGCAAGCCATCTTTCTCAACAGTAATTGTTTTGAGCATCTGACACGACTACTCCAGAACAGCAAGGTAACTTCCTAGACCACAGGGATCAAACTCAAGGCCCGATCGTCCCATTATTTGGTTTCAACTTCGTTTCTTGCTGAAATAACATTTTTGTCAAATTTCTGTTGTCCACAATGAAAGTTTGAGGACTGCAGAAATCAGATAGTGTTCCCTCATCGCTGTTAATGAGGACCAGAACTGATCACATTAAATGAAGAACTGAGAAGTAGTGTCACCCCCAATGTTCCCTCTAAGCTGCGCATGCACATATTCAGCGCACCAGAAAATCGAAGCAGCGCACAAAATAAAATTAAAATGTATTGTATATAGAGGTGTGCAAAATTTCCGATTCTTAGATTATTCACGATTCGGCCGTGGAAGATTCGAGAACGATTCACAAACATCCAAATTCCGATTATTGAAATATGCCAAGTAAAGCGGAAGTACAACACACTCAGCGCGCCGCGCGGTCAATGAGCAACGAAGCGAGAGTAGCTAAACATCATGCTTCTCATTACCCGGCCCCTCGGGTAATGCCAATGCTCAACTCACGGCTCTAGCTCAACTCATGCCACGAGATAAAAAAAACACAACAACATACCTGAAGCTGCTACAAAAGTACGTCATCCACATAATGTTACGGTAGATATCATTTATATAAGACTAGATGCACTACGGTAGCGGTAGCGTTTGCAACACATCTACAAAAAGCTAGATGCAGACGTAGTAAACGGCCGCCATCTTAAAGCAGTACACTTCTCTGCAAGGCTGTTGTAGCGAACCTTCCAAGCAAACCTAATTAACTTTTTATCTAAAATACTCATAAATCAGTAAAATATTGACTTGAATCTATCTTTAAAATAGTTTTAAAACTTTCACATGTGGAAAGTTGACAAAAGGGAAATTATGGATTAACGGGAGCAATTTTAACAACTTTAACGGTTGATTCACAACATTAAATTAATTGAATGTAGTTTAAAGCTGCTGATACAGAATGGGGACTGGAGTTTTTTATTTACTGTTATTTTTGTATATTTGTTTACTGCTATATGTTAACTTGATACTGAAATAGTAGTTTGGTTTAGCCTGAGAGTATTTTTGAACAATTTTGGAACAAATGTACAAAATATTAAAAAAAAAAAAAAAAAGGGGGGGGGGGGGGTGCATCAATAATCGTTTTAGAATCGAATCAGACCATCTGAATCGTAATCGTAATCGAATTGTTAGGTGCCCAAAGATTCCCAGCTCTAATTGTATATTGGGCTGTCAAAATTATAGCGGTAACGGGCGGTAATTTTTTTTTTAAATTAATCACGTTAAAATATTTGACACAATTAACGCACATGCCCCGCTCAAACAGATTAAAATGACAGCAGTGTCATGTCTACTTGTTACTTGTGTTTTTTTGTGTTTTGTCGCCCTCTGCTGGCGCTTGGGTGCGACTGATTTTATGGGTTTCAGCACAATGAGCATTGTGTAATTATTGCCATCAACAATGGTGAGCTACTAGTTTATTTTTTGATTGAAAATATTACACATTTTATTAAAACAAAAACATTAAGAGGGGGTTTAATATAAAATTTCTATAACTTGTACTAACATTTATCTTTTAATAACTACAACTCTACAACTCAACCATGGATCGCTTTAACAGAATGTTAATGCCATCTTGCTGATTTATTGTTATAATAAACAAATACACTACTTATGTACAGTATGTTGAATGTATATATCCGTCTTGTGTCTTATCTTTCCATTCCCAAAAAATTTACAGAAAAATATGGCATATTTAGAGATGGTTTGAATTGCGATTAATTACGATTAATTAATTTTTAAGCAGTGATTAACGCGATTAAAAATTTTAATCGTTTGACAGCCCTAATTGTAGTGTGACATGGACTACCGTTGACGCCGCAGTGATGTGTCAGCGCGACACTCCAATTGGTGCGTCCGATATGGCAGCGCGACACCTCCCATTGGTGGGCTACTACACCACGATTGTATATAGTTGCGAGGTGCATGACCTGGGTGGGCGCGGAGAAAAACTAACGTGAAAAGTGAGCTAGACTCCTGTGCTGATTTACGGAAGCAACATTACGCAGCCAATTTTTGCAAGCGTTATACTATTAATTCATATCTAATATTAGAACTGATATAATCTAGTTAATTAGACCAAAACAATTTTTTTTCTGTACCATTTTGCAACATAACTTAGCGAGCAACAGGTGTCTAGCCAATAATACGATACAGTTCACTTATGCTACGCAGCCATTCATAGCAGTGACAATGTTCCACATATGCACCCCTGCCCAAACGTACCGTGCAGGTAAGCTAGGTAACAACATCATATATCATGGCGAATGAAACTTCCAGCGATACTACACTACAGTACTCCCATTGTGGTTGTTCATTACGTTTTATTTATTAACTCACCTATGCCACAATTGGACCTTACCCAGGCTAAAGCAGGACTTTTCCATGTAACATAGTACACATCTCATGAACAACGAGATGTTTGTCTTTTTCATTTTTCATTTTATTGAAATTAAACTCATGAAAATTGCTGCTGTTATTCTTTCAATAAGCCATGTAACTTGCTACGATCTAAGGTTTTGAACAGGCGTGATACTGGTGTGTGGCCATAGTATACACATCTGATGTTGCTCACAGTGGTCCTCAATGTGCCTGCTCAGACACATGAAAAATTAGAGGGAACATTGGTCAACCCCCCATTTTAAAAAATGAATTTTCTTGTGTAAATATAATGTGAATAACTGTATATAAAACCCTATAAATGCAAATGTTCTCATTAGAACATTGAAGAATTGTTTGAAACATGTAAATAACATTTAAATAATATAAATAACATTCATAGAATAATATATGAATAATACTTATCTACATGAATTTTCTGACATATAACACGTTTGTGTCTAAGTGTACATACGTAGATGTAGATATATCTTATGTAATAATATCATTTTTTTTTTAAATCCCCGACGCACTGAGGGTGCAAAAATTGAGCCGTGAAGTAGCGAGGGATCACTCTATTTAGATGTTTTTTTGTTTTTAAACATTTTTTAATTAAAAAAAAAACTCCTGCTTTTCTCATTTTTTAATTGAAAAGCATTAGTTCCTTAAATTAAATATATTAAATTTAATTAAAAAGGTAAAATGGATTGAGTTCTGGTTTTCCTTTTTTAATTGAAAAACCAAAGATAAATAAATAAGTGAAATATTTACTGGTTTTTACTTTTTTGTTATTGTTAAAAATACAAAAAAAAAAAATCAAGTAAAAATTAAAAGGACAATACATTTTTTCCCTGTTTTAATTAAAAATACAATACAAACAGATTCTTTATTATTTTTGTCCTTTTTGTATTTTTATGAAAACATATTTTGTGAAAAAAATACAAATGAAAAATTTGCTATAAGCGCCTTAAAAAAGGGTTCAGACTATTATTAGGCCAACAATGCCTCCAAGCAATTAACAGACTATCAAAACAGTTATTCATTTGATAATTGATTAGTTATCAATTAACCATGGCAGCCCTAGTTGAGTAGACAATGGCCCCCAAAGGGAACCATAACCACGATTTGTCCAGCGAGAAAGATGAGTTTGTACTTGCTAAATCAAGAGCATATAACCCCATTTTAAGGCTAATTAAATACTAATAATAGAAAATAGAAAAAAAAAAACTCGGATATACACTGCTGGCCAAAAGTATTGGCACCCCTGCAATTCTGTCAGATGATGCTCAATTTCTCCCAGAAAATGATTTCAATTATAAATGCTTTGGTAGTAATATATTCATTTATTTTGCTTGCAATGAAAAGACACAAAAGAAAATGGAAAAAAATTGAATCATTATCATTTTACACAAAACTTAAAAAATGGGCCGAACAAAAGTATTGGCATCCTCAGTCTAATACTTGGTAGCTTTGGACAAAAAAAATGCGAACAACCGCTTCCGGTATCCATCAATGAGTTTCTTACAATGTTCTGCTAGAATTTTCGACCATTCATCTTTGGCCAACTGCTCCAGGTCTCTGAGGTTTGAAGAGTGCCTTCTCCAAACCGCCATTTTCAGATCTATCTACAGGTGTTCGATGGGATTCAGGTCTTGACTCATTGCTGGCCACTTTAGAAGTTTCCAGTGCTTTCTCTCAAACCATTTTCTAGTGCTATTTGAAGTGTGTTTTGGCTCATTGTCCTGCTGGAAGACCCATGACCTCCGAGGGAGACTTAGCTTTCTCACACTGGGCCCTACATTATGCTGCAAAATTTGTTGGTAGTCTTCAGACTTTATAATGCTATGCACACGTCCAAGCAGTCCAGTGCCAGAGGTAGCAAAGCAACCCCAAAACATCAGGGAACCTCCTCCGTGTTTCTTTGAAGGCCTTGTTTTTTTTCCCTGTAAAATCTATGTTGATGCCTTTTCCCAAAAAGCTGTAACATTCTTACTAAATGTTTTTGGTTTTCTCAGGTAAGTTTTGGCAAACTCCAGCCTGGCTTTTTTATGTCTCTGGGTCAGAACTGGGGTCTCCCTGGGTATCCTACCATAAAGTCCCTTTTCATTCAGACGCCGACAGATAGTACGGGTTGACAATGTTGTACCCTCGGACTGCAGGACAGCTTGAACTTGTTTGGATGTTAGTCGAGGTTCTTTATCCACCATCCGCACAATCTATCGTTGAAATCTCTCGTCAATTTTTCTGTTCCGTCCACATCTAGGGAGGTTAGCCACAGTGCCATGGGCTTTACACTTATTGATGACACTGCGCACGGTAAACACATGAACATTCAGGTATTTGGAGATGGACTTGATATTGCCCATGCTTCCTCACAATTTTGCTTCTTAAAGTGATCCTCTACCTTAAGTACATGTAGGCTCGAATTAACCACAATTGTTCTCTAAAATATGTTGTTAGAAAACACATAAAATGTTAAATCAATGGCAATATTTTATCATATTTAGTACACATTTTGACCGATAGTTGGCGCCATGTTTTGCGGGCTCGCAGTGATGATGTAAATGGGATGTTTCCAAATGTGTAGCGTATACAACAATTGCATATTGCTGCCTAAACTCGCAAAGTAAAATGCCACAATGTGCTGCTTTTGGATGCAATTTCCAGTCAAATGGTAACAAGTGGAGTGACGTGAGTGGTCAAGGTGGAATTATTATTTTTTGTGAATTAATGTGCATAAGTGGAAGCTTCTCCCCTTTTTGGTATCTTACCTAAAGCGCCCGGACATTTTTCCTGGATCCTCAGTCAAGTAACGGATCCGTCTAATTTCTGGATCCGACGGTCCCACCGCAGCGGCAATATTGGTTTCGGATCTGTCTAATTTCTGGATTTGTCGGTCCCACAGCGGCTTTTCGGATCAGTCTATTTTGTGGATTCGACAGTCTGATCGCGGTTGCAACATTGCCATGAGATCTGTCTAATTCCCGAATCTTCAAGTGAGTGAAAAAACACGGATTTGGATTACTATTGCTATCTTTTTTGTCGACTATTCTTCATGGGAGTTTTCCCCAAATTATACCAAATAATTAAAGCACTATGGCACGCTACAGTGATGACAGTGACTGACATGGACCTTACTTTTATGTTGGAGTTCGTCTGGGAACGCGTGTGTGCGTACCGCTGAGCTCCCGAGTGACGAGTGGTCAAGGTGAAAATATATATATATATATTTTTGTGAATAAATGTGCATAAGTGGAAGCTTCTCCCCTTTTTGGTACTTTTATGCACGTATCCTACCTACCACGCGTTACAATGTACAAGACATGGATTACACTCGATTTCAGGATTTGTTCCCGTCAAACTGTTGGCTTGTACTGTATGTAAAGCATACGACAGCTCTGGACACTAACAATCGACATAATTATAGTGGGACAAGTTTGAAAACGCAATATCTTACCTTGAAGATCTGCCAACAAAAACCGGAGTTCTCAACAGCATACACTCTCTCGCTCCGTTGTCAATGAGACGCACTTGCAGCGAGTACATCAACAGTTTTGCCCAATTCTTCTCTTACAAGGTACTGTATTTCCTGTTCTCATTTTGCCTTTGATGCTCGTCTTGTGAACGACCGACAGTGCTGTCCTGCTCTTCACTTTTCCGATCTGGTTCAAATTGGAAGGGCAGAACCGACGTCATGTTGGGGTAGCTAAGAGTGACACGCTGGAAGTTCGGCCCGGTGACGTCACGCACTGTGACGTAATAAGAATGGCGACCTATCACTTAAAATAATTTTACAAAATTTATTAAAACGAAAACATTAAAAGGGGGTCTAATATCAAATTATTATAACTCGTACTAATATTTATCTTTTAAGAATTGTCATATAGATCGAGGATCACTTTAAGTCCTCAGACAGTTCTTTGGTCTTCTTTCTTTTCTCCATGCGCAATGTGGTACACACGAGGACACAGGACAGAGGTTGAGTCAACTTTAATCCATTTAAACTGGCTGCAAGTGTGATTTAGTTACTGCCACCACTTGTTATGTGCCACAGGTACGTAACAGGCGCTGTTCATTACACAAATTAGAGAAGCATCACATGATTTTTCAAAGGTTACCAATACTTTTGTCGGGCCCATTTTTGGAGTTTTCTGTAAAATGATAATCTTTTTTTTTTTTCATTCTCTTTTGTGTTTTTTCATTGCAAGCAAAATAAATGAAGATAATACTACCAAAGCATACAAACACCACAGCGTCAGATTGAGCATTATCTGACAGAATCGCACGGGTCCCAATACTTTTAGCTCTGCTGCTAACTATAGCTGTGAAAATAGATTTTCTTATTTTAGACTGTTAACAAACTGTCTTTTTTGAACAGGGACATGCCTATTATGAGGTTGTTTTTTTTTGTGGTTATTTTAGATTTTTCCCTCTAGCACATTACACAATTTTCCATGTTTACGCCTTTTGACATTTAAGCGTAAAAATTGTACACAGCTGCATGGTGACTCTCTACAGCTCGGCCGGATCATCATCATTCCTTCACAATGACCCCTTCTGAGGGTCAGGTCTTTTCACTTCTCACCCGCCTCTCTATTCACTATATCCTTCCTCTCCTTGCACCGTCCCTCTCGCCCACTCTCTCAACTCCCCCACATGCTATGCTGACATCTTGCCTGTTGTGTGTGTCAGCTGGTTAACGCAAGGTGCACGGCGGCAGACAAGGACCAGAAAGATATAACCAACAACAGGTTACTGACAGGGGAGACAGACACTCAGGTACAACAGAGAAAGTCCAAGCTCAACCTACCCCTCGCCCTCATTCACTATCCATACCCCCCCACCCCCTCACCTGACTGGAGACACTGGCCACTCCACAGCAAGACCAAGGCCAGAAATCCACTTTTTCAAAGTTTAGGGATGCAAATTTGCTAAACATATGGTCAAATGTATCCTGTGACACGGCACATGCTGATAATTGGTTAATTTTTAGAGTCTGCACTTTGTCGCCTGCAATACATCCGGCCACTTGCCAACTAGACTTTACCAGTAGTGCGCTGGAGCTTTTGACCGAAGTGAGCAGAGCCGGAACGCTGTTTTTTTCCCCTCCCTTTAGGTTGTATGTTTTCAGAGATGGAGAGATTATATCATACAGTCCCTGACAAAAGTGTTGTCGCTTATCCATTTTGTAGAAACATTTGCTAATAACTAGAGATGCTGATCGATCGGGTCCGATCACGTCATTTTCAACGTATTGGAATCGGCAAAAAAATATTGGACATGCCTTTTTTAAATATATATACAGTATATTTTTTAATTAAATCGTTTTCTAATTGTATTTAACGTTACAGACATAATATGTTACACTTATCCAGAGTCTTTAGTTTAAACTTAAGGTAGGGTTATCAAATTTATCCCGATAACAGTGGTAATTAATTTTTTAAAAAATGTATCAGGTTAAAATATTTAACGCAATTAATGAATGCGCTGCACGACCCACTCACGCATTGTAGCGCTCAATCTGTAATGGCGCCGTTTTACCTATTTAGAGAGCTAAAAGGCAGCGTTAAGTGAGTAGAGTGAATTTTGGCAGCCTTTGGAGCCTTGTTTTAAATGGCTAAAGCCTTACACACCCTCTCCCTACGATTAGCAATATCGTGGGAAGCAATGTGGGGAAGCAAGGTAGTAATTGATCTTTTTGCTTAAATTCAGTGCCCATTTGGGGTCCTCCCATCGCGGATGAGGTGGAGATGAGCGTTTTTTTACAGAGCTCGTCTCCCAAGTTGTCTCTGATCGGCCGGCTGCTGGGCTGGCCCTTCCCAACTCACTGCCGATCGAACATGAGTGCCATCCATCCATCCATCCATTATCTTCCGCTTATTCCGGGGTCGGGTCGCGGGGGCAGCAGCTTCAGCAGGGAAGCTCAGACTTCCCTCTCCCCAGCCACTTCAGCCGCCTCCGGCGGGATTCCAAGGCGTTCCCAGGCCAGCCGAGCGACATAGTCTCTCCAGCGTGTCCTGGGTCGACCCCGGGGCCTCCCGCCGGTGGGACATGCCCGGAACACCTCTCCAGGGAGGCGTCCAGGAGGCATCCGAACCAGATGCCCGAGCCACCTCAACTGGCTCCTCTCAACGCAGAGGAGTAGCGGCTCGACACCAAGCCCCCTCCCGGATGACCGAGCTTCTCACCCGATCTCTAAGGGAGAGCCCGGACACCCTGCGGAGGAAACTCATTTCGGCCGCTTGTATCCGTAATCTTGTTCTTTCGGTCTCAACCCACAGCTCGTGACCATAGGTGAGGGTAGGAACGTAGATCGGCCGGTAAATCGAGAGCTTCGCCTTTTGGCTCAGCTCCTTCTTCACCACAACGGACCGGTCCAGAGTCCGCATCACTGCAGACATTGCACCGATCCGCCTATCAATCTCCCGCTCCCTCCTACCCTCACTCGTGAACAAGACCCCAAGATACTTGAACTCCTCCACTTGGGGCAGGATCTCATCCCCGACCCGAGAGGGTATGCCACCCTTTTCCGGCTGAGGACCATGGTCTCGGATTTGGAGGTGCTGATCTTCATCCCAACCGCTTCACACTCAGCTGCAAACCGCCCCAGTGAGAGTTGGAGGTCACGGCTTGATGACGCCAACAGCACCACATCGTCTGCAAAAAGCAGAGATGTAATGCTGAGGCCACCAAACCGGACACCCTCAACGCTTCGGCTGCGCCTAGAAATTCTGTCCATAAAAATTATGAACAGAATCGGTGACAAAGGGCAGCCTTGGCGGAGTCCAATCCTCACTGGGAACGAATTCGACTTACTGCCGGCAATGCGGACCAGACTCTGACACTGGTCGTACAGGGACCGAACAGCCCTTACCAAGGGGCTCGGTACCCCGTACTCCCGGAGCACCCTCCACAGGACTCCCCTAGGCACATGGTCGAACGCCTTCTCCAAATCCACAAAACACATGTAGACTGGTTGGGCGAACTCCCATGCAACCTCGAGGACCCTGCCGAGGGTGTAGAGCTGGTCCACTGTTCCACGGCCGGGACGAAAACCACACTGCTCCTCCTGAATCCGAGATTCGACTTCCCGACGGACCCTCCTCTCCAGCACCCCTGAATAGACTTTACCGAGGAGGCTGAGGAGTGTGATCCCTCTATAATTGGAACACACCCTCCGGTCCCCCTTTTTAAAAAGGGGGACCACCACCCCGGTCTGCCAATCCAGAGGCACTGTCCCCGATGTCCACGCGATGTTGTAGAGGCGTGTCAGCCATGACAGCCCTACAACATCCAGAGCCTTAAGGAACTCCGGGCGGATCTCATCTACCCCCGGGGCCTTGCCACCGAGGAGCTTACCAACCGCCTCAGTGACTTCAACCCCAGAGATTGAAGAGCCCACCTAGGAGTCCCCAGACTCTGCTTCCTCAAAGGAAGGCGTGTCGGTGGAATTGAGGAGGGCTTCGAAGTATTCTCCCCACCGACTCACGACATCCCGAGTTGAGGTCAGCAGTACACCATCTTCACTATACACAGTGTTAATGGTGCACTGCTTTCCTCTCCTCAGACGCCGGATGGTGGACCAGAATTTCCTCGAAGCCGTCCGGAAGTCGTTTTCCATGGCCTCGCTGAACTCCTCCCATGTCCGAGTTTTTGCCTCGGCGACCGCCGAAGCCGCAGTCCGCTTGGCCAGCCGGTACCTGTCAGCTGCCTCCGGAGTCCCACAGGCCAAAAAGGCCCGATAGGCCTCCTTCTTCAGCTTGACGGCATCCCTTACCGCTGGTGTCCACCAGCGGGTTCGGGGATTGCACCAACCACCTTACGGCCACAGCTCCGATCGGCCGCCTCAACAATGGAGGTGCGGAACATGGCCCACTCGGACTCAATGTCCCCCACCTCCCCCGGGACAAGGGAGAAGTTCTGCCGGAGGTGGGTGTTGAAGCCCTTTCTGACAGGGGATTCTGCCAGACGTTTCCAGCAGACCCTCACAATACGTTTGGGCCTGCCAGGTCTGACCAGCATCTTCCCCCACCATCGGAGCCAACACACCACCAGGTGGTGATCAGTTGACAGCTCTGCCCCTCTCTTCACCCGAGTGTCCAAAACATGCGGCCGCAAGTCCGATGACACGATCACAAAGTCGATCATCGAACTGCGGCCTAGGGTGTCCTGGTGCCAAATGCACATATGGACACCCTTATGTTTGAACATGGTGTTTGTTATGGACAATCCGTGACGAGCACAGAAGTCCAATAACAGAACATCGCTCGGGTTCTGATCAGGGGGGCCGTTCCCGAACATGAGTGCTGTATATTAAAATGCGTAGAGGAAAATTAAACTCCGAAAAGTGACCTGCGTGGTTCCCCTAGTCAAAGAGGTGCACAATCAGTTTTTTTCCCCCAGACATTTCTGCCTGTCAAAACTGTTGCCACTTCCAGGATCGCCACTTTATGCACCAGCAGTCCTGGTTGCTGCTTCCAGGAAATATACTCAGCGCCACACCATATGCTTCTATTTGTTATTTTTCAAGTGGTGAGAGCGCAACTGATCATCGATTGTAACATCCCAGGTAAAGATGTCAGGCTTACGTTGTTTTATGAAAATTTATTTAAATCACAACACGGCGCCTGCTCGTAAAAGCAGAGTGTATTCTCCCTTCTACTCTCGCTCCTGTGTGATTAATTGCGTTTAATTGCGATCACAAAAAAAAAAAACAGTGATCACAAAATAATGACAGTCTAGAAGGTGTAGTAATTTCGAAATTTGCCGAGTTTCCGTTTCAGAGGTAAACCGCGTGGGCGATGAGATAACACATGAGGCTTCTCCTTTTTACGCATGCTTAGTTTGCGCAAATGCAGGCGTACCTTGCAGAAGCTGGGAGGCCCTCAAACACACCTTGAACGAAGTGTGTACAGGTATAAAAATAGTCGGCAAAATACTCTTGAGAAAATTATGTCCTAGTGTAGACGTAGCCTTTAATTGTTTGGTAAAAATTGGTTTCAATTGCTCCTTAAGTTTCCTTAGGCACAGGGTTCACTTACTTATTGTTCCCCCTTCTGTCATTGTTTGCATGTTATCGTCATTAAAATATGAAAAACTATAAATGTTTGGGTGGTTTTAGTTAAACTGTTTTTACATCTGTGTGATTTTGACAAAGATCAGATCACATTTGATGGTGATTTTATGCAGAAATTTGAGAAATTTCAAATGGTTTTAAAACGTTTTCATACCACTGTATTTCTTTTATTTGTGGTTCCAAACTTTTAGCCTGTACTCTATGTAGAGGTACCACTGTATGTGTACTTTTTATGTTTTCCTTGAGAACATCTTTTTGTTTGGCGTAAAAACACTGTGTTTAATTGTGCAAAAAAAATGTGTATCCATTTGCAATTCAGATAAAATGACAAAAACTAAAAACAGTTCCTCCTGTATCCAGAATTCACCAACTGATGAGTGGTGTGTTAGCAAATCTCTACAGTCTTGCTGAGGAGTGACCGCAATGCTTCCCACGCAGCTTTGCCAGCTTCATTTAATCATATTGCCTTTTTCTGTTTCTTCCCTCCCCTTTATATTGTCTTGGTTTTCCTAAGTTATTATGGGTTCCGTTGGAATGCAATCACATTGGAGTGGTGTTTTTCCTCCCAGAGTTCAGGGGTGTGAGGGCATCTGGGCTCATTGACATATTCAACACAGTCCCTCTCCAGCCGGTCCAAAACACTGCACCAGTTGGACAGCAGCAGGACAGAGCTGGATGGAAATGTGTTTATTTTCATGGTTTGGCTTCTGGTGTATTGGTTGCATGTTTTCTTTGTGTTCGTGGTCGGCTTGGTGTGTAACTATGCACGTGCGCTTGTGTTGTTTTCTTTTTCATATCTTTGCAACAAAGATATTTCTTATTTTCAAAGTAACACATGCAGTCCAAACGTTGATCACGGTTGCTACTACAGATAGCGTTCTAACATTGGTGTTGATCTGACTCATTTTGATCATTCAAAACCAAACACTGCCATCGCCATGAAATTGTTGATTAAGTAAAAAAATGTACATGTCTGATGTAAAATGTGTTTTTACAAAATGGTTTTTGTATCTTTGATTTTTAGGTGATACGAGGACGGTTAGACTCGCTTGCTGTAGCAACGATTAAAGCCCTAACCACAGTGATGCATAAATCACCAGCTGCAAAGGTAAAGGGTCATCTAATGCAGAACCGGTATCAAACTCAAGGCACGGGGGCCGTATCTGGCCCACAACGTCATGCTCTGTGGCCTGCAAAAGCTAATCCTATGCATCAAGTTCATGTTTCTTGCTAAATACTAAAATTGCAGATTTTCATACCGTACACTTAGTCAGCGTGTTGTTCTCTATTAATTTTTTTATTTTAAATTGCCTTTCAAGATGACATACTTGACATATATCTGTGTTGGATTTTATCAAGTAAATTTCCCCCAAAAATGTGACTTATACTCCGGTGTGACTTATGAGTTTTTTCACCTCTTCGTTGGGCATTTAATGGTTGGTTCGACTCATAGTCCGAAAAATACGGTAATAAAATGAATAATTAGGGCTGCAGCTATCGATTATTTTAGTACGAATAATCGAGTAATCAGATAAGGAACAAGAAAAATTAAAATTCCTAAACTGAGCCGCAAACGTTTTTTTTTTTTTTTTTTTTTTTTTTAAACAATGCTTTTAACAAATGGTTCAGACACATATTCCCACAAAAAACGGCTAAATATACCAATAAACTACATTACGAATGCATTAAAAAAAAAATATTAGCTCAAACAAAAACTTTAATGATGTTGGTCTTAACAGGGAGCAGCTGGATTTAGCAATGTGAAATGAGGCCAACTAGAGGGCAGTGTATCCACCCAGATCAATAAAACTAAATCCAAACACTTAAAAAAAAAAATTTAAAAAAATTACAACGCCACTTTAAACGAATACTCGAAGCAGCAAAATTTAATTCAAATCTTTTTTTCTAATCGAATACTGGAGTTAAACCGAATAATTGTTGCAGCACTAATAATAATTAAAATCTTTTTTTCTGATGCCCCACAGGAGGTGTTCAAGGAAAGGATCGGTTATAATCACTTGTATGAAATTCTCGTTTCGCTCGGCCAGCCATCTCGACACCTTCTTAAAGAGTTGATGAACATGGTAAGACCATCTGTTGTTGTGTTTCTTCCATAGCTTGTCTTGTAACAGCCTCTGTTTTTGTAGGCAGTGGAGGGTGAACATACATCAGTGGGCCTTTTGGGAATCAGCAATGTGGAACCTTTGCTCCTGCTGGTCCAGTGGCTGCCAGAATTGGACTCATCCGAGTTGCAGATTTTTGCTGCCGACTGGCTCTGTCGCCTCGTCTGCCTTAATCGCCAGACACGTGCCATCTGCGTCAATGCCGCAATGGTCTTGAGAGCACTGGCTGTTCTCGAGTGCCACCGGCAACTACACAGAGTGTGTGCAGAGAGCCTTTTGCGATTAGTAGGCTGTCTTGGTTCCCATTCATTGAGTGCCAAGGATCTCCTTAGGCTCCTGCACCTGCTTAGGCCTCCAGAATCTAGCCAAGCGCACCCTTATGTGGGTCCTGCTCTAAAAGCTCTCTTAGCTATGGTACGTAAGCAGGGTCTGGAAAGCGCAATGCAATACTTTGATCTTTCGCCCAGCATGGCTGGCATCGCAGTTCCAACGGTGCAGCGCTGGCCAGGCACTGCCTTCAGCTTCCTAGCCTGGTTGTCCCTGGACCAGGATCAATTGGGTCCATTCAGCAAAGACAAGAGAAAACAGCTCTACAGGTTAGTTAAAGCAGCACTTCACAACTTTTCAACCTTCATTAAACATATTTTTAACTTTGGTGATGAAACATCGATTTACAAGTAGTTGAATGAAACCTCTGTGACGGCCCTAGTGGGTCTGTATCACTTTCACTGGTACCTTTTTTTTAAGGGAAAAAAAAACATGAACTCGATACTAGGGTTGTTCAGATCATGTTTTTTTGCTCCCGATCCGATCCCGATCGTTTTAGTTTGAGTATCTGCCGATCCCGATATTTCCCGATCCGATTGCTTGTTTTGGCTCCCGATTCAATTCCAATCATTCTCTATAATTTTTCCCAATCATATACATTTTCGCAATGCATTAAGAAAAAAATGAATAAAACTCGGACGAATATATACATTCAACATACAGTACATAAGTACTGTATTTGTTTATTATGACAATAAATCCTCAAGATGACATTTACATTATTAACTCATTCACTCCCAGCCATTTTCACCAGAGCAAGGCCATTCGCTCCCGGCCGCTTTTTCCGGATTTTGACTGATTTTGCAAGGCCCACAGAAAATTCTGTTCCATGGCTATATAAACATGGAACCCACCAAAAGATTAGACTCTCTTCTTTCGGCAGGAAAAAAAAATTAAGTTCATATCTTTTTCTATTCTTTAGAAATCAGCATTAGAAAATAGCTTAGTTTGAGCAATTTTCCAATTTCTGATGAAAAAACGGAGAAAATGAGCCTTTTGTAAACGCATACATTTCAAACATAAGTTTGACTTTAACACGGCTATTTTTTGCTTCAGTGACATCCCAAACATCTGAATAATGTTTTCCTTTTACAAAATAACATGAACAACCAGCCAAATAGAGTTTTTGATAGCAAAGTAACAATTTATTCACACATGACTACTGAGAGATGACGGTTTGTCGCCGAGATGACGCCGTTGTCGCCACGTCAGCCGTGTAAACATTGTCCCTCATCGTTGTCTGTCTCACAAAGATGGATTATTTTTGCGTTTCTGCGGGGTCTGCTTGGCGAGCCGCTTCACTGAGGGTCTCACTCGTTTTGCGCCTGGCCTTCCAGGCGTCCTCTCGTTATTTTGTTCTGTCGGAGCGCCGCCTGGCATCGTGCCGCCAGCGCTCCGACCTTGCTGCCCGGCCGTTCACTACTGTTGAATCGGGTTGCCTGGTCTTGCAAAATGCGCTACTGCCCTCCAGTGGCCAGTTTTATTTCTTTAAAATGGGTTTGGAGTGTTGTTCTTTGTTTCTCAGTGGAAGGTATATATGCTTCTTATTAAAAAAACCCCACAAAAGACGTATAAATACGTTTTTGGGACAGTGAAGCATTTAAAAATAGAACGTATTTATACGTTTCCGGGAGCAAATAAGTTAACATTCTTTCTGTGAGAGGGATCCACGGATATAAAGACTTGTGACTTTGTATATTGTGACTAAATATTGCCATCTAGTGTATTTGTTGAGCTTGCAGTAAATGATACTGTGGCTAAGCCTGTCGCAATATGCAATAAATCCATTTATCGCGTTGTATATAAAATTGAAGACGGTAATTTTCCTGCTGCGATTTATCGGCTCGCGTGCACGTGCGCGCGCGTGCGTTTGTCGCGTGCGTGCGTGCACCCATGACGCACGCGCTTACGGCAGATGTGTGGCAGACGTGCTTGACAGCGCTGTTTAAAGTTCAGCTTCCTTGTGCCACTCTGTTTTATTGACTTCTGGGTATGTTCGTTTTAAACATTTGAGTTTGAGTGACTGTCATTTAATGGATGGAGGCAGGGCCGAGTGCACTGTCGGCGCACAGCAATGAGCGAGCGGAATGAGGAAGAGAACGAACCAGTTTGCAAAATGTTTCTGGAGGTTGTTTCAACAAAGATGGCCAACAGAATAAATTTACTTGCTCATTTGAAACACTATCATCCTCTCCAGTTTTCACTGCTTAGTAAGAAAACTGCATCGCAACAAGCAGCGCCTCCTCGTCACGTTAATTGACAATTAGAGGTATTCGCTTGATGTGAGAAATGCAGATGACACCGCGCAAAATAGCGTTCCCTCACGGAAAGTGAAGTCCGCTACATTGCTGAAGAAATGAGACAGTTTTACCTCTGTTAAATGATATTTGATACCTTTGGGAGGCAAATTTTTGTTACTGCTACTTAATTAGTCTATTTTTCTCTGTTGTTGTTGAAGTGCAAATTGTTACTGCAACTTTATACCTATGTGCCTAAATGCTTCAGTTATTAAGTGCAATTTTATTTTTTCTTGAAAAAAAAAAACATTTATTATGTGTTTCTGTGCGGTATTAATATTGTCTTTTACTTGAAAGAGGCATGGTCTATTGTTTTTAGTTGTGATTTCTTAAAAGGTATATTTTAATTTAAATGTAAACATTTGCGTTTAAATGGGTGTACTTGATCTATTAATATATACTGTATTCTCACTGTGTTATTGTAAATCGGTTAAAAGGGGACGGGACTTGATAAGCATATGCTTCTCTCGTCAGCCCTTGTCTTCGTTTTTTTCGGGTTGCTCATATCACATCTTGCAACTGTCAATGATACCGATGATGACAACAGTAAATAAATAAATAAACGCTAAAAAAAAAAAAAAAAACTTTTTTTTTTGGGGGGGGGGGGCAATAATTTATGAGATAATTTATCGCCCACTAAAATTTGTTATCGCGACAGGCCTAACTGTGGCCATGCCCAAATGCATGATGGGAAGTGGAACCATGACTGTGCGTAGTGCTACCAATTGATATATCTTCTCTGCATTGGGAAATAACATAAGGTGTTAAGATAAAGATCAATTGCTACCTTGCTTCCCCACATTGCTTCCCATGATATTTCTAATCGTAGGGAGAGAGATTGTAAGGCTTTAGCCAATTAAAAAAAGGCTCCAAAGGCTGCCAAAATTCACTCTACTCATTTTACGCTGCCTTTTATCTCTATATAGATAAAACGGTGTCATTACAGATTGAGCGCTACAATGCGTGAGTGGGTCGTGAAGCACATGAATTAATTGCGTTAAATATTTTAACGTGATACATTTTTTAAAAAATTAATTACCACCGTTATTGGGATAAATCTGATAACCCTACCTGAAGCCTAAACTAAAGACTCTGGATGAGTGTAACATATTATGTCTATAAAGTTAAATACTATTAGAAAACGATTTAATTAAAATATATATATATATATGTTAAAAAAAGGCATGGCCGATATTTTTTTGCCGATTCCGATACTTTGAAAATGACGTGATCGGACCCGATCGATCGGTGATCACTCGGGATGCCGATCGATTGGGACATCTTTACTCGATACACATTAATTACCTTCGCAGAAAGAGTTATTTTGAGGGGGAAATAAATGAACTCTATTATATAAGCTGCACACAGACTTCTTTTCATTGTGTCAAAGTGTCATTTTGTCAGTCTTGTCCCATGAAAAGATATACAGTACTTAAATATCTGCAGAAATGCGAGGGGTGTACTCACTTGTGTACACTCACACTCACTGTATATGTCTAATCAATATTTATTTTCCCTATTTCTCAACCTTTGCAGTTTTTTCACCTCGGGTGGCACAGGGTTCGAGGCCTTTATTAGCGCTGCGGGAGTGCTGGTGGTGGCTGTTTGCACAAAGAAGGAATACGTCACAGTCATGCTGCCTGACAACTGCTTCTGTGACTCTCTCTGGGTAAGTGACATGGGGTCAAAATTACTATGCAACATACTTGACACTAGCGCTGCGTGATATACTGAGCTGGTCAAACGTATTTGCACCCCTGCAATTCTGTCAGAAAATGCTCAATTTATTCCAGAAAATGATAGAAATTACAAATGCTTTGGTATTAATATCTTCATTTAGTTTGCTTGCCATGATAAAAAACAAAACAAAAGAGAATGAAAAAATGTAAATAAATAAAAAAGAAATTAAATCATTATCATCTTACACAAAACTCCAAAAATGGGCCAGTATTGGCACCCTTTGAAAAATCAGGTGATGCGTCTCTAACTTGTCTAATCAATCGCACCTATTACTTACCTGTGGCACATAACAGGTGGTGGCAATAACTAAATCACACTTGCAGCCAGGTAAACTGGATTAAAGTTGACACAACCTCGGTCCTGTGTCCTTGTGTGTACCACATTGAGCATGGAGAAAAGAAAGAAGATCAAAGAACTGTCTGAGGACTTGAGAAGCAAAATTGTGAGGAAGCATGGGCAATCTCAAGGCTACAACTCCATCTCCAAAGACTTGAATGTTCCTGTGTCTACCGTGCGCAGTGTCATCAATAAGTGTAAAACCCATGGCACTGTGGCTAAACTCCCTAGATGTGGATGGAAAATGACTTACAGCAAGAAGGGCTTGAACAGTGCATTTCAAACAGAGGGCCAAGTATTGGACAACTTATTGTTACTGGCTGCTGTTATCTGGCTGCTGATGATCACTCAGTACAAGTGTTAACTTCAAGGTTTCAGTTTTTTTTCCAGAGCAGCCTTTTACAGTCCTAACCATAAAAAGTGACAAATTCTGCAGCAGGATGGTGCTTGTTACGTCCCAAGGATGGCTCGCGAAGGGTATAACATAAAACGAGCCACACAAATTCACAAGTGGACACAAATTTATTTACACAACAATCAAACTCGCAATGAATATGTACAAAATGTGGATGAAGCGCGGATTCAGGGTAAGCCCAGGCCAAAACGACAAACAAAAGGAATCTACACTTAAACCCCACCCGCTAACTAAACCCTGATCATGAAAAAGAACAAAGAAAAGACAGCCACTAACCTAGCTTCCTACGCTATACAAAACAGGAGAAAACTGGTTGAAAATAAATGGCGACTTACCCCTACTTGCTTCATTGCTTATTTACAGTGGTGAACAAAAACGATCCTATTACGAATAAACACAAAATCCCTCACCGAAAAAGCGGGAGTGTATCAAACTAGCGATCAAATGCAAACGAGAGTGAATGGCGAGCAAATAGCTGGCGAGGAGGACCGCGGCAGAATGCTGTCAAATGTAACCTCTTAGAGCGTTGACAGCAGCAGTTTTATGAAGCTTGGCGCCTTTTTCTTGGCCAATCAGCGGCAGCGACGTCGTCGGTCCATCCTACGTCGATCAGCTTTCGTCATAGTGGGAGGGGAAGCAGCCAGCTGGTGGAGGCGACGATCAGCTGACTGGAAGAGTCTCAGAAAATTAACTATTAAACGGCCAGGGGCCGTCACACCCCCCACCTTAAAAACAAACCAATACCCTGCGTAATACCTGGGCATATGGGTCCTATGATACAGGGGCGTAAGCCCGGGAAAGTGCATCAGCGATCACATTGTCAGTACCTTTTTTGTGACGAATGTCCAGGTTGAAGTCCTGGACCAAAACGGACCATCGCATTAGCCGTTGGTGGTTGTTCTGCATTTGTCTGAGGAACACTAAGGGGTTGTGGTCGGTATACACCGCGATCGGTAGCAGGCTTGACCCGAAGTAAACTTCAAAATGTTGAAGCGCCAATAACAATGATAGGGCCTCCTTCTCAATAGTGCTATAATTAACCTGGTAGGCACTGAACTTTTTCGAAAAATAGGAAATGGGATGCTCACTACCTTCGGTGTCGTCCTGCAGCAATACCGCACCCGCTCCACTATCGCTTGCGTCGACTTCGAGCTTAAACGGATGAGAAATGTTTGGAGCGGCCAACACAGGGGTTCTGCAAAGGAGAGCCTTACAAGAACAAAATGCATGTTGGCAGGCGGGTGACCAAATAAACGGCACTTTAGTGCTAGTCAAACTAGTGAGGGGGGCGACCACATCGGCAAAATTACGGCAAAACCCGCGATAATATCCTGCCATCCCCAAAAAATGTCGCAACTCCCGCCGGGTAGTTGGCGCCGGATATTTTAGAATGGCCAGAATCTTTTCCTCAATAGGACGAACCTGGCCCTGTCTGACCTGCTTTCCCAAATAGGTAACTGTGGCCTTCCCGAATTCACACTTAGCAAGATTTAAAGTAAGGTTAGCCCCCCCAAAACGGTCAAAAACCCTTTCGAGCACTTGAAGGTGTGCAGACCAAGTGTCGGTGTAGACCACTACATCATACCTAACCCGTCGCATACTTCAATCTCTACCTCAAAGTTCCTCAAGGCAAAGAAGATCAAGACCCTCCAGGACTGGCCAGCCCAGTCACCAGACATGAACAGGATGAAAGAGGAAGCATGGAAGATGAAACCCAAGAATGTTGATGAACTCTGGGAGGCATGCAAGACTGCTTTTTTTGATGTTCCTGATGACTTCATCTATAAATTATATGAATCCTTGCCGAACCACATAGATGCAGTCCTTCAAGCCCATGGAAGTCATACAAAATATTAATGCTGCAACGATTAATCGATTAACTCGAGTATTCAATTAGAAAAAAATATTCGAATTAAATTTTACTGCTTCGAGTATTCGTTTAATTAAAGTGACGTTGTAATGGATTATTTTGAAAGTGTTTGTATTTAGTTTTATTGATTTGGGTGGATACACTGCCTTCTAGTCAGCCTCAATTCACATGGCTGAATCCAGGTGCTCCCTGTTAAGACCAACATAAGCTAAATTTTGTTTGCGCTGTTTTTTTTTTTTTAATGCATTCTTAATGTAGTTTATACGTATATTTAGCCAATTTTTGTGGGTAATATGTGTCTGAACCATTTGTTAAGAGCATTTTTAAAAAGTTTAAACTAGCGGAATTTTGCGCTAAAAATTGTTCTTTTGTTGTACATAGGTCCTCATTTATTTTTTTATACCGTTTGAGGCTCAGCTCAGGTAATTTCATTTTTCATGTTCCTTATCCGATTACTCGATTATTCGAACTAATGGTTTATCAATTAATCGACTACAAAATATTAAATTTGGATCTCACAGCACCACTGCTTAATTCGCTTATGTACATTTTCTGTTTAATTTTCACACTACTTTCTGGAGGCGACAAAACTTTTGTCATGCCAAAATTTGACCTTTATATCTTCATGAAATGATCAATCTTTTTTCAGTTAAACAAATAATATTTTTGTACATTCAACATCATTTGGGAGGGTCTTACCTTTCATACGAGCCATTTCTGAAAACAATTGAATAATCAAAAGTAATTGTTATTATATCTCAATGTATAGGTATTAAGGGTGTAACGGTACATGTATTTGTATTGAACCGTTTCGATACGTGGTGCTCGGTTCGGAACGGAGGCGTACCGAACGAGTTTCTGACGTAATGTAACCCTTACTTTTCGAGGCTGTGAGTCGATTGGGTTACAGTTTCTTTGTGTAGATTATATTTACTCCGTCTTCTCTACTATAATGTGGACCAACACGGTAGGACAGTATAACTATGAAACGTCAACGGCGCAACAACGTGGCCGCTGCGAGAACGCAGTGAAACGCAGGCGTTAAAGTCAATCAGCCAATGCACACCAGTCACAGTGCGGCCGCGTGTTTGACGCGTCCCAGAAGCGGCTCAACATGATGCACGCGAAAAGAACGGCAGAGTTTATTATTTGACGCAAGACGCAACCCTTCTGCGTCAGTACTACTACCAGGAGCTAGGATTGGGCAGACCGGAAGTCACTCGTGTAAAAATACGGTGGATCCGGTCGATTTTCCAACTAATATGCAATCGTAACCCACTTTTTGAGTCCATCAGATCTCTTGAGTGATAGATTGGGGCACAGTTGACTTGTCTGTGTTGATTTGCTGCTGTCTTCTCTGCTATAATAATAACCAACAAGGCCCCGTGTTCAATACAAAACCCTCCTACCATAACAAAACAAGTAGGGACTAATATTCACATAGGAACTAAAGTTATAATATAAAATATACAATATAAATGCAGTGTTTCCCACAGGATTTTAGGAGACTGTGGTGGGAGGGTCTCTGACCCTCGGGGTAGGGTGTGTGTGTACATTTTCAAGCCTGGTGTATCTCTTTGGGGCATTTTGAGACCACTGAATGTAATATAAATTGCTGTATGCGGTGTTGCCGGATCGCGCCAAATGCAGCAGAATGCAGCAGACAGTAGTCCCGTAGCCTGGTACACCAGACTCAGGGGCAATATGTTCCAATCTGCGGTAAATTCGGTTTTACATGACCAAAAACACATCGAGTCGCTAAAACCAACAGTCTGTCTCGCGCTAGCCATGTTGAATATGTTGAAATGTCTCTCGCTAGTTTCTTGTCGCTTTACCAACGTCGCGTCAGCCCGTCGCTGATTGGTCCGCTCCGCTGTCTATTTGCTGTTGCTGGCTCCGCCCTGGAATTTTTTTTCTGCTGAATGGTGGCCAGACTCATACTCTCAGACTCATAGCTGTGCTATGATAGCACAGCTATGAGTCTGGTGTACCAGGCTAGTAGTCCCGTCTATGAGCGCGACCTGTTGGCGCGTGTGTCTGTGTGTGTGCACGCACGCGCGCTCTCTCGCTCGCTTGGGTAGTAGAGTGGAGTGGGCTACAGCTGTGTAATCGGCTGACTGACGCATCTGATTTTTTTTTTTTTTCACTCGGTGGGGGGGCAAACGAGACTGTGGCGGCCCGCCACAGTCTCGTTCATTGGTGGGAAACACTGAAATGAATTCTACATCACATTTGTAAAATATAAACACATCATAAAATATATAATAGCCCATTTAAGTAAAATAAATTGAAATGAGCTAAAACACCTGTAATTAAATAATAAGAATAATACACAGATCCTGCTTACACAGTTAAATTTATTAATTTCTGTGTGGCGCTTTAACTTGAGAAAATCCACCAATAAAGCTTTTGAAAACCGTTCATAAGAAAAAAAAAAGATTCATTGAGGCGTTTCATTTGTAAAATACATGTTAAAATCTTTGTCATTGGGATTGCTTTTTTCTTTAGCACAGGACTTTTTTTTTCTTCTTTCTTTCAGAAAGAAAGCTGACCAATACAGGGGGGTCTGAAAGACAAATTGTTGTTGGATTATCTTTAAATACCTGCTACTTTTTGAGCAGAATTCTAACTTTGTATAGGCTAATGTTCCTATTTTTGAAAGCACAAAGGTGTGTAATAAACAACTAGCACATTTATATTTTGCATTTTGTTTTCTTACTGTACCGAAAATGAACCGAACCGTGACCTCAAAACCGAGGTATGTACCGAACCGAGATTTTTGTGTACCGTTACACCCCTAATAGTATAATAATAATATGTATAGGACAATTTGTTGCCAGATTGTCAGTCCTGTCAATAACTAGTGGTGTTCACACCAACAGAGAGGCGCTATAAAGCTCCATGGGTCTAATGTCATTCTTGTCTACAGCACAGCATTGGTGTGGTGCACGTACCAGGAAAAAGGCCATTTGGGCAGAGTCTCGTATACATATATGTGGACGGACAGCAAAAGCTATCTGCCCCCCTCAAGTACCCCACCATGACAGAGGTAAAACCCTTAATCGTGATAGAATCCATAACTTTTGAAGTACTTTTACATACAGGTATGTTTTTAATCTGACCGATGTTTCCGCTTTATTTCCCATAGCCGTTCACCTCCTGTTGCATAGGCTCAGCAGGCCACAGGACCACCACTCCCCCGCCATCCCAAATACCTGACCCGCCCTTCTCATCAACCACCTCGCCCAGCACACGCCCCTCGTTGGGGAGCATCCTTTCACCACAGACCTGGGGGGTACTACTGAGTGGAAAGCCCGAGTCTGTGACAAAGCTCATCTCGGCGGGGACGCAGGACAGCGAGTGGGGAAGCCCCACATCTTTGCAGGGTCAGCTGGCAAGTGTCATGGTATTCCATGAAGCCCTGCAGCCCAACCACATTAAAGCCTTCTGTAGTGCTGGTAAATAAATAATGAAGATGGACTAATGGAAGAGTAAAACACACTTTTAAATAATGTTGGATGACATGTTGTGTCTATACAGGACCAAACTGTGTATCTCCTTTAAAAGCGCTTGAGTCAGAACTCGGTGACCTTTCAAGCAAATTGCTGCTACATTATTCACCAAAGGTAATTTCATCTTCTATGTATACAGATGTTTTATATTATGTACCGTATTTTTCGGACTATAACTCGTTTTTTTAATAGGTAGGACGTGGGTGCGACTTATACATTAGGGGTGTGACAAAATATCGAAATTGTGATATATCGTGATACTTTGTATCGCAAAAGGTTATCAATATGCTCCTGCCAAGAATCGAGATATCGTTTTAAAAAGGTGTCAATGTCTAAAAAAATATATAAAAAGGAACCAACAAGTGTCTACTAAAATAGTGTCCAGCATAATAGTGTCTCAGTTAACTCTAAGGCTGCATTGACGGTGCACGACGCCGAATCCATTTAGACTGGGAACGTTCGTTCATTCGAAACCAGAGCATTCACAGTCATTCTGTCCGATTTTCAGGGCATTTAGAGGTCATTTCCTGTTGAGTTTGAGTCACTGCCTATTCATTTGGGTGATTCCCAGGTCACTTCCTGTTATGTAACTCAAAATAAACAGGAAGAGACCCGTAAAATACCCCAAAATCAACAGGAAGTAACTAAAAATCAACAGGTAAATGACAATTACCTCATTGTCTGGAATTGGCTGCCACTGATGGTCATAGACATTCAATCCGTTTGAAGTTCAAATTGATTGGACGTCTACTGTGATAAACTCATTCCAATTCACAGCAGAAGCTTTTTTTCCTGTTTATTAGTTGATTGTAGAATATTCTAGAACGATTTCCTGACCAATGTATTGATAATCGTTGTATCGCCATATCGTCAGATCATCGTTATCGTGAGCTTTGTATCGCATCGTGTGGTACCAAGAGGTTCCCACTCCTATTATACATAAAGTATTAAACTGACAACCCGTCAAAATTACATGTTGGTTTAATGTTGTGGCACTCACGGGACAGTGAAGGACAATTTGCACTAATTTTGTAAGCAGAAGAACAGGCTTACATTGTCTTCTACAAACAGTGACAAATAATAGAATTAGAGCTGAAACGAATACTCGAGCAACTCGAGTAACTCGAGTTTAAAAACTGATCCGAGTAATTTTATTCACCTCGAGTAATCGTTTATTTTGACAGCTCTAATCATCACGTTTTGCTCGGACTACTTTTAATGCGGGACAACGCGCCGATGCGTGCGTAGAGGAAGAAGCAACAAAAAAACAACTTACAGCAGCCGACAGCCCCTACAAACGACGCTGACGTTGCTAAATACTAGTCCGCACGATGGTTGGTAGCAGGTAGCGTCTGATGAGTCTCATAGAGATCACATGTATGTTGAACTAGATTCGCATTGACAGACTCGGCCGCGTCTGAGCAGCGTTAGTAAACAGCCACCATCTTAAAGCAGTAGAGCGCTAAGCGCTAATAAAGCGCGCTAAGCGCTAATAAAGAGCGCTAAAGCGCTAATAAATAAGATTAACGTTACTGTGAGTAGCTCACGTAACGTTAGCCCTGCGGAGGGCTAGGTTTCTATTAATTATGACCACTTTCTATGCGTGGCTAACGTGTCTTACATACAGGCTTTAACATAACATAGCGTTGTGGAGTGATGAGGATGTAAAATAAAAATTCAATAATGCTAACTATCAATTTTAGCTAACTATCAATTTTAGCTCAGTAGTCATTGCTGGATAAAACACCAAGTAGCAGTAGTCCCTTGTGTGCTCCAATACAGCAGGTATCATACATTTATTTTGAACACTGCAAAAACTCAAAATCCTATCAGGACTTACAGTTTAGACTAACTTAAAACTTAACTAGAACTTAAAAATGGCTTGACACAAATAGAAATTCAATTGAAACACGTGGGAAAAAATCCTAACTTTTAAGTGATGTGTGTTATCAAGCGTAAAGGCATTTTTAGGTGTGTATATATATATATATATATATATATATTTTTTTTTTTTTTTAAATAATGTCTAAAGGTTTTTTGAGTGAAAGCAGTGAATTAGTCTTTTTGTTTATTCTAGTTACATCTGAGATGCAATTGTTGGCTGTTTTCAACAATATACATCGAAAATAAAGACATTGATTGACTGAAAATGGTTCAAGATTAGATGAAATGTCTTGTTTTCTCATGTATATTTATAATTGCTCTTCACCTAAAAATTTGTTTTATCCGATTACTCGATTAATCGATAGAATTTTCAGTCGATTACTCGATTACTAAAATATTCGATAGCTGCAGCCCTAAATAGAATGTCAACTCAAATGTCATGCATAGTCACGGTGTCATACCAAAACTGAAATAATCACATAAAAAAAGCTAAATAGCATTGCTAGCAAGTAGTGAAATAAATTAAACACTTACTGAATAAATAATTAGTAGAGAACATTAATTTTGAACGTTATTTACATCCCTACATCCCGCAATGTATGCTGGGAGGCATGAGGCACCCCTAGTCACCTAAGTTACGTCTACACTAGGACGGATAATTTTTTTTTGCCTTGTAATTCGGACAATATTTTGTACCAGTCCGCACTACTTTTAAGGTGCGTTTATAAACGCCACACTCCTGCAAGGGACACCGGCGTTTGCGCAGGCGTTGTCTCCGCAAAAAGGAGCAGCCTGGTGTGTGACATCATCGTCCACGTGGGTCACCTCTGAACCGAAAGCTGATCATTTTCAAGATCAAGCTATTTTACTTGTAAAAAGAGGAGCAGGAAAGCCGCATCTGTACCAATCGCCTCCATTGTTTACAATGCAGTAATGGCGATGGCGCGCTCCGTGACGTCACTACCTTTGTATCCGATTATTATACAAACAACCTGGCTATACTTGGCAGTTTAAGCTCCGTTCAGGAAATTATGCACACCTCTAACCCCTGTAACAAAATATCCGGACAAGATGTACATTAGTGTAGCCTACATGCCGTATAGTCTAACTAATTACATGTTTAAAGTGCATATGATATGACAAAAAAAAAATCTTGAATTACATTATTATTTGAATTAAGAAGGGCTGTCAAATTATTAAATTTTTCAATCAAGTTAATTACAGCTTAAGAATTAATTAATCTTAATTAATCGCAATTCAAACCATCTATAAAATAGACCATATTTTTCTGTAAATTATTGTTGGAATGGAAAAATAAGACACAAAATGGATAAATGCATTCAACATATGGTACATAAGTACTGTATTTGTTTATTATAACAATAAATCAACAAGATGGCATTAACATTATTAACATTCTTTTAAAGCGATCCATGGATAGAAAGACTTGTATTTCTAAAAAGTTAAATGTTATGAAAAATTTATATTAAAAACCCCTCTTAATGTTTCGTTTTAATAAAATTTGTAAAATTTTCAATCAAAAAATAAACTAGTAGCCCGCCATTGTTATTGTCAATAATTACACGATGCTCATGGGTGCTGAAGCCCATAAAATCAGTCGCACCCAAGCGCCAGCAGAGGGCGACAAAACTCCAAAAAACACAAGCAACAAGTGGACATTGCACTTTGTTGTCATTTTAATCTGTTTGAGCAGGGCATGTGCGTTAATTGCGTCAAATATTTTAACATGATTAATTTTTAAAAATTAATTACCGCCCGTTAACCCGATAACTTTGACAGCCCTAGAATTAAGATGATATTTTGAGATGATTCAACTATGTACAAAAATTTGGTAAAGTGCTGTTGATGAGAAATGAGTCTTTGTGTTTGAAGAGGAAGATTCAGAACAAGAAAAATGCGACAAACATGAGGCTGATGACTAGAAGAGACTGCCTGGGCAACACAAAATGTCATAATTGTTTTATTTCTCCAATAGTTTTACAGTATGTTATTTGTATATACACGTATTTTTACCCTAATTGATATATAAATTGTATGGTCATGACAAATAACGGTCTTGTGCTAAATGGAATATGAAATATTAAAAATCCATTTATTCAGTACGACAGTGCTAAATTACTGCATAATGGTCAAAACTGCCGACTTCATAAAACTCCCAGACAGTGTTTTATACCACCGGAGTTAGTACGGCTCTTGTCATTTCCGTGCCGGACTCTGCGACGGAAGAAGGAGCTAGGCTACATGCTAACCTGAACTGAGCGGCTCTTCCAAATCTCTTCCTCGCCTTTTGAACATGAACAATCACACAAAACTACCCCAACTGATGTCACACACCGTGGAGGGAGTGATTGCCTTCACCGATCGGCCGATCTCCGGCGGCGAGCAACCTTTAGCGGACTATTACAGCTCGTCATTCCTCTGCTGTGGCCCCGGCAAGCAGTCCCGCGAGACGAGGACGCAGCCGGGGGATGAACGCCGAAAATGGCTCGGCGGGCAAACCGCCGACATCGGGCGGCTTGTCGCACGCCACGGTCGCTGGCCGATGAAAGCAAGCATGCCTAGCTCCACTGGCCGACGGCAAGCATTGTCACCCACAAAATACAATCCACCTTCTTATTAAAACGTGTGCCATCATCCCAGTATTTGACATAAAACGCGTAGCTTACTCACTTCCTCGTCTGTCCAATGGTCCCTCGATTGTCGGACTTGTTTTAATCATTCTTCGCAGTGAACAGGATCTTTTGGAAACCCAAAAAGGCTCACACCACTCTCCCTGGTGAAGCAACAAAAGCCTGCAGTACATTCGGTTGGCGTCACATAAAAAAGTAAACAAATTAATCCGCAAAATCAGCTGAATCCGCAGTCCTTCTCCATACAATAGTATGGCTGTATAATGAAGATGATCTCATTCTCTGACGTCAGATCCACCTTCTTCCGCAACCCTAGACTCTGGCCGGAAGTCACTCATTTTCATGGCGTGGGATTCAAGAAGTTGAATAAATATATCAATCACTCCCACAGATGTCCACTTCATCCAGGCACATAAAATACCACATGTAATATGAAATAATCATTCTTTCTTGTGTCATATGCACTTTAAGACATTTATCTGTCCTAGTGTAGACGTACGAA
The DNA here is from genome assembly GCF_030265065.1 of Corythoichthys intestinalis. Lineage (NCBI taxonomy): Eukaryota > Metazoa > Chordata > Actinopteri > Syngnathiformes > Syngnathidae > Corythoichthys > Corythoichthys intestinalis. The sequence continues at coordinate 8,559,935 of NC_080396.1, read as the reverse complement.
GCCCTAGTCAGCCACCTGCCAAGCTTGATTGGTAATTTGTTAATGGACAGTTACTGCCTGTGTGCTGCGTTCAATAGCGCGACCTGTTTCTTGTATTTGTGAGCTGTATGACACTCAAAAGCCGCCAGTGAAAATACTTCACTGCAGCACAACTTGTATATGGCGGAAAACACTCAGGTGACTTGAAGGTCGGCTCTGAGACCCTCAATTTGGACTAGGGATGTCCCGATCCAGGTTTTTGCACTTCCGATCCGATACCGATATTCTTTTGCACTTCCGATCCGATACCGATACTGGCCGATACCGGCCTATCTGAGCATGTATTAAAGTTTAAAGTTATTTAGCCTCCTTACTTAGTTGTCAGACTCATGTTATAAAGGGTTTTAGTACTCTTGATAACAACTAGCCAGCTGAATTAGGTGAGTTTGAATAACACACAATGATTGGTAACAAGAAACTGACCTGTTTATTCAGTGACAAACACAAAACATTATAAATAACAAACCGAAATGGCATAGTCAGTCAGTAAAACGTGCAAATAATATTTTAAACTGTCAGTGGAAAATCCCACAAACCCCCCAAGCGATTAGATGCTTTTAATGTTTCGTGCATTAGTTACAATAATTGTATAAAAAGCCTCTCAGGTTTAAATAAACGACTATTTCAGTATCAAGTTAACATTTTAAAACTGTAAATAAAATACTCAAGTCCCCATTCTGTATCAGCAGCTTTAAACTACATTCAATTAATTTAATTTTGCGAATCAACTGTTAAAGTTGTTAAAATTGCTCCCGTTATTCCATAATTTCCCGTCTGTCTACTTTTAACATGTGAAAGTTTTAAAACTGTTTTGAAGATAGATTCAAGTCAAGATTTTGCCGATTTAGGAGTATTTTAGATAAAAAGTTAATTACGTTCGCTTGAAAGGTTCACTACAACAGCCTACAAGGGAAGTCTCCTGCTTTAAGATGGCGGCTGTTTACTAACGCACGTAGTTTTTAATGCACGTGTTCCTAACGGTGTCGAGTCTGTCCTTTTGCATCTAGTTCTATATACATATGATATCTATTAGATAAGCATGATGGACGGCATTGCGTCCCGAAGACCGCGCTGTGTATTAGTTCCGCTTTACTTGACATATTTCAATAATCGGAATTTGGATGTTTGTGAATTGTTCTCGAATCTTCCACGGCCGAATCGCTGAAGGGTGTAATGACGTCTGGGCATGTTGTACCGTGGTTCTAATGCTGAGTTCCAGAAAAGTGGAATGTCGGACTTTTCCGACCTCCGACTAGGAAAATATCATTGGAACGCCACTCGAACTGGGAGGTCCAAGTCGCGAAGTCGGAGAAAAAATAACTACCCCGACTTCCAAGTTGTTTCAATCTGACGTCACTGGACAAAATGGCGCTCAAGAAAACGTATTGAATGATAACACAATAATGAAGTAAATCAAGTTTATTTGAGACGCCATGTATTTTTTCTCATACAGTGAATTATCTTTGTTGTGCTATGTTTTTATATTGACGATCAGCAAAGGATGTAACTAAAAAAAGGCAGTTTACAGTGTGGGCAATAACACAGCCGTCGTTTTTCCTCTACTATTTGATCGCTTATAGGAAGGCAGGTTCGCTGGAGGTCAAAATGTCTTTGGATGGCCAAAATAAAACACACCTCGTCGAGATCAGCCATCTTTGTTGTTTACATTTGCTTGGAACGCTTTGAGGTCGGAACTGGTACCATCCAAGTGGGATAAATCCGACTTCCCACTTCTCTGGAATGCAGCATAAAAGTGTTGGATGGCTGGATGGATGGATGGTTGGATGGTGATTGGATAATAGCTCGTCATCCAGAATGAATTCTTCGGCAATGACTCTTGTTATTCCCTGGGCTTTGGGACTGTCGAGTGCCAGTTTGTCACGCATAGCAAAAGTTTCTGCCAGTGTTAGTTGCGTTGGTTCTGTTAAAACTTCTTACAGCTTTACCACCACGCTTGACTTTATTGTGGCATATGTTGCACTCTGCATCTTCGTCTTTGTTGTCCTTTAAGGTGACATGATCCCACACAGCTGACATTTTTACCGATAAAGTCTCTCAGTAAATTGGGAGACGGTAATGTAGTGTGTTGAAGGAGTGCCGTAAAATGCGGACCGGATTTTAGGGAAACCGAAGCAAAAACTGGAATGGATTATGTATATCGGTGCGCTGGAAAACCCGGACCGGATTTTCAAAAAAACTGGATCAGAAGTCTGGATCGGAATTTTTATACCATATTTTTCGGACTATAAGTCACACCTGAGTATAAGTCGCACCAGCCATAAAATGCCCAAACGAAGAGGAAAAAAACATATATAAGTCGCACCGGAGTATAAGTCGCATTTTTGGGGGAAATTTACTTGATAAAATCCAACACATAGAACAGATGTCATCTTGAATGGCAATTTAAAATAAAAATACAGTAGAGAACAACATGCTGAGTAAGTGTACAGTATGATAATGTTACATGATGCATGAACAACGAAATGCGAACATGGCCAGTATATTCACGTAACATAGCTATTAAGAGTTATTCAGATAAATATAGCATGAAGAACAAGTTTACCAAACCATCAGTGTCACTCCAAAACACCAAAATAACATGTGAAATGATATAATAATTTGTTAATAATTTCACACATAAGTCGCTCCAGAGTATAAGTCGCACCCCCAGCCAAACTATGAAAAAAAACTGCGACTTATAGTCCAAAAAATACGGTAGTACAAAAAATATGATGCGCCAACCAAGTCTCACCTAAACTTTGAACCACCTTTTGACTACAGGCGTGTCAAAATCCTATCTGTCTGGATCTTTCTCCCAACAAACTGCATGGGCGCCTGACTGGGAAGAAAGTTGTTAACTGGGACATCAAGGTTAGGAAAACGCAGATGACATTTCATTGTTGTTTCAATGCACAGCACATGCAGTACTTTTATTTCTAATGCTGTTCTATATCTTTGGCAGGATATGATCAATTGCGTAGGCGGGCTGCAAGTGTTGTTTCCAATACTAGAGCAGCTGGCTCTCATGACACCTGATCAACAGAATAATGACGCTTCAACCGGTTCAGACTTCATCACCCCAGATGTAACTTCTCCCGGTGATGGAGAATGGGTCATTCTTCCATCTAATAGGGCTTCAGGTCTGTTTGGCATCACCTAGTAAACATATCTCCGTTCACATGCCACCATTGAACGATCGACAACTAATCGATTATCAATTGAATCGACCGCTATTTTGATGGTCGATGATGTGTTTAGAGACATAAACCTCACAATTCTCCAGGTTCTACTTTTGAGCTTCTTAATCGAAAATATTCTTTTACTTTTTATTTTCTTATTCAACTTATATTTTTTTAAAAAAGGGGGTGTGGTAAACAGTATTTTTTTTTTTTTTCCATATTTATTTTTGTGCGTGTTTACATTTCTAATACAAAAAGCGAAAGGCAAAAAAACCCTTTTTTTTTTTTTGGGTTGTTTTTGTATGTCTTTTAATTAAGAACAAAAATGGTCAGCATTATCTTCTAATTTTTATTCTTTTGCACGGTTGTTTGCACTTGAGTTGACAATAATTCTGATAGTCGATTAATCGCTTGGAGATATTGTTGACCTGGGAATTGTCCAAAACTGTCTTTTTTTTCGGCCTCTTGATATTTGTAATGAATTTTTTTATAACTTTGTATTTAAAAAGCAGTAATTATTCTTTATTTATTTAACGGTTTTTATGTTGTTTTTTTTAATTAAAGAAAAAAACTTCATTTTTCCATTTGATCTTTTTTTTATTATTTATTATCATTTTATTTTTTTTTTCTTTATTAGAAATACATGAAAAAACAAAAAACAAAACAGGAAATATTCCCCAATTTCTGTAGACCTCGTTTTCAACTTTCAAAATTATGAGGATAGAAATTTTCATTTGATTTTAGTGAGGAACATGAAGTTTATGCACATGATTTACTTTCGCGAGCCACACAAAATTACATCGCTGTCGAGATTTGACCCACGTGACTTGAATTTGACATCTGTGCTTTAAAGGGTATGACAACACCTGGGGAAATGCTAATATTCCATCATTTATCCATAAAAGCATGCCTTTTGCATTCATATCATGCCACTTCGTGTAATTACACACATCGCAACACCAAGAAAATAATAGAAATTTGGATCGATTGTCAAGCTAAAACGACCGGCGCCCGAGATCCCGGAAATCTAGCATATTGTGTGCGTGACGTCACAACAAGGAAACAACCGGCTCAGTGCTTAGTACTGAATGGCGGCGATGATGCCGGACAATTTTGTTTCTAGTTGCAGCGACGAATCCGACGTAACGAACGTTCTTCTAATGGTGACGAGGAGAGTTATGAACCTCTCTTTGGTGTTTTGGGTTATCAATTTGAGCCCAAACGAATGCCAATGCAGCCTAATGAAAGGTTCATTGAGGGGAGCAATCACACTGATGAAACACCGGCAACAGATCGTGTCGGATACACCGAATGGTTTGTTCTTTTTGTGAAGCTGATACACCGTGACCGCAAAATGAAGTAATTTATAGAATAATTATCATTTATTGTGCTGTCATAGATTTTCGCTCTGCCAACAGACACAAATATGAATGGGATAAAATATATATTTTACGAGCAGGGGTGAAAGTGGACGGAAACGGTCCGGAACGCAGTTCCGGTATAAGATTCAGGGCCGAAACGCAGTTCCGGTATAAGATTGAGCCCCGAAACGCTGTTCCAGTATACGGTGCTTTGATTTCGAAAATATGACGGCAACTCTCAAAACACTATGTCAAAAAAAAAACAAAGCTGCCACATATGCATTTTATCTCCGAGAAGAAAACAATCTTCAAACATCAGATTTACATACACAAGTGTTAACAACAAGCATAATAAGCATCTTTGTGTGTTTTGAAAAGCGCTCTAGAAATAAAATGTATTGTTATTTATTATTATTAATAAAGTGCTTATGTAGCGTAATCCGTTTTCACGTATTATTTATTTTATTCCACGGACGGCATGGAGCTTTCCCCAGCTGCTGCAGTTATCTGAGTCTGACGATGACGAGTCATGTCAATGAGCGAATTTACCCAGCAAAGCAAAACACCTGGACTTATTTATCCGTTCAATTGGCTGACATACTGACATGTGATCACCAGAGATAGTTAGCTCTGATTGGTTCAAATGTGCATGTTTTCTGAAACAGCAAAAAAAAAAAAGGCAATACAACAGAAAATGGATCAAATCTTTAAGAGCAAGGAAAGAGTTAAGGTGGCGTATTTATCATATTTAGTTTTATTTTCTCTGATGGAGAGGTTCAGAGCATCTTAGCTGTCAATGTGCACTTTGGACTTATATTTGTTCAATTATGTTAAGCTACTTATTCATTTCCTTATGATTTAAAAAAGTCAATGTTTGCGCGATCTTCAAAATATATTCCATTTCCCTCTGCATAATATGTCATTTGTACTTATTTTTCTGAATGTATGTTACTTATATCTTTCTTATTAAAAAACACAACAAAAAGTAAATGTTTATCTTCAATTTTAATATATAGTACATCCTATGTTTTTAAGTAGTTAAAATTGAGATTTGGCATTTATCATGTGAAGAAATGAGGGAAAATAAAAATTAGGAGATTAAAGTTGGGGTTATAGCTGTTTTTGTTAACTTTTATTTTGCAAATAATTGAAAAAATACCATTTTGAATGAAAATCAGTTTTTGTATGTGTTATAGAAATAACTGACCAAAACATTACTCATTGTCTGCGTAGTCCAGCTCTTTTTCTCGCATCCGGGAACTCATGGGTACTACATTGCGACAAATAGCTATTTGTACACCACATAGCACGACAGGTTTCAACCATTTTAGCGATTTTTTTGATAAAACACGAAAGCAACGCTCTCGTCAATAAACAACGATGGCACCTGCTTCGACCTGTTTTTTCCTTGTTGTGACGTCTCCGCCCCATTCAGCTGTTTCCGGAATACTTTCGGAAATGTTCGTAATTTTCGATCTAGTTTCAATAATTGCTCATGAATCTGATTTATTTTTTTGTTAACTTTATTAATATTTGTTATCTTGCCACATAATGGTTCTATTGATATCTCACAGCCCCTTAGTATTATAATACCCTTTAAGGCATTCATTTTCAGTTGTCCTATTGCCAAAGGATCAGTGGTCAGAATCAGTTTTTGGGCAAGACAATATTTATTGCCATTCACTGTATTACAATCTGTAAAATAACCAGGGAATGGTTTATTTTTTTTAATATGCCACATTAGAAGCACGCCTGGAGAAGAATCTGGTGGCTACCTTACTTTTGGTGCTGAAACATTTTCTGCAAAGACATACTATAAATCAGGAGAATCTGCTTCATTCACACGGTGTTGCAACTCTTGGAGCTTTGCTTCAGAAGGTGAGTGTTGAAGGCATTCTTTTTACATTTACTGTTGTGTTTTGCTAGACCGAGGAAAGGTATACAAAATACAATGCCACTAGGAGTAACAATACGTACCTCGTTACGGGAATCACGGTTAGGATCATTTGAAGCTGTGGTGATGGGCTGCATTGGAGTCGGACAGCCTCACCATGTCGTGCCACGGCGAATTTTTTTTTCATGTTCTTTTCTCCCAAGAAGAACCATAACAAAGATATTTTTTGGAAATATTTCATTAGCCAGGCTAATGTCGTAGCTCTCAGCTATGGTACGTGTACGTAAAATGCATAGCTGATTACAGCTACGTTATCCCACGTAATAATACGACTTTCTTTTCTCGTAGCAATAGTACGACTTATATCTCGTAGTGACCTAGGGGCCACATTTGATGAAAAAATACAAACTGATACAATATTTCTGGAGACGCAAATAATTAAAGGCCTTGTATAAGCCTTATCATGAAAGCAACACCGGCTGTATGTATCGATATTAGCTATATTAGCCTACTATCAAAATGACTAAGTTGGCTACAAATACATAATTAGCCTTCACGATTAAAAAAATGTATATTTCCTTCCCCCATCTTTTTCCAATTTCAAAAATCTTTGAAAAAGCTCTAGGGAGCCACTAGGGCAGCACTAAAGAGCCACACGCAGCTCTAGAACCGTATAACCGCGGGTTGCAGACCCCCGTCGAAGTCTTTCTTTACCTTTTATTTGGTCCTAATACGTACGATATTACCACAGCAATAATAGTCCTTTCTGTATATGGAACCATTTCAAGGAGTAGGGGGGAAAATTCTAATAGCCGAGTAAAGAGTTTTACTAGTTTCGGTGAGAAGGTGTTTTTTTTTGTTGTTGTTGTTGTTCGTAAACTACATTTATACACAAACCCACATAGAGGTACCATTAACTTGGCAATAAGGGGTGTGAGAGTCATTTTTCGAGTGTCCCAGAGCTCACTAAACCTGAAAAAAAGCGCATCTCTCAAAGTTTTTTCAGCTGTGTTGTCGTATATCCGTCCACCGCAACAGCCCGATAGCACAGATATAAGTATGTCTGGACCTCGTTGTTGATGTTAGCGCGGCGGCACTCTGACAATAGAGCAAGGCTCTATTTTGGTCTGCGCCTCTTGACGCAAATTCATTCAAACTTGGTCTTCCATCAAAATTCGATCCAAATTACTGTAATGCCCCGGATATGGGGAAGAAGGAGAGTTGTCGGTATTGGCTTACCCACTTTATTGTGGTAACAATAATAAAGAAAAACAATTACAAAATCGCAGCAGGCTGCCGTGACATCCAACCCCTATCTCTCGCTATCTCACTCGTTCTTCCATTCTTCCTAATCGCCTCCTCCTGCGCCACAGCTCCCAGTCCAATCATCTCTTAAGGGGGCCGCGCTTAGTTACGGACATCACAATACATAATGAATAGGTTGCTGATGAACCCTTCACACTCGGCTGCCGCTAGTTTAAAACGGCCTTAAAAAAAAAAAAAACATCTCATGTTGTGCTAGGCGTGGCAGCTTTTGTTTTGGTGTGGCGGTGCGCCACAATCTTTTATGGGTAGGGGATACCCTGAAACTAGTCCGGTCGACATGAGATTGTCATAAATGTCGCCCGCCAACCAAAATGAGTTTGACACCCCTGAGTTAGGCCATGATATTAACATTTGTTTTGGCAAACGTATAAGGAATCTATGTCTCTTCAAATTGTTTATGTTTATTCATTAAGTTTTTGTTACATCAATAGAATTTAAATGAACAAATTGTCCAGAATGTTGGGCTAAAATAGCTCGTAAATACAGGAAACCTTTGCATTTAATTTTTTTTATTTAATATGTGTATTAAATTGTGAGTTTTCTCGCTCATAGTCTTGTCGCAAAAAAATCGTGAGACTAGTTGGCAGGGAAATTCCCATCCCTAATTTTTATTTATTTTTTTCCACAGTATTTAATTCATTGCCTGCCACGGACAATGATAGAGATTCCATTTCTTTTAAACTGGAATGGACTTAATTAAGATACATTGTTACTACATTTTTTTTTATATATGTTTGATTTTTTTTGGGGGGGGGGGGGGCAATAATATCGCATATCGGCAATAATTTATAATACAATTTATCGCCCACTAAAATGTCTAGGCCTATTGTAAATGGCAGCCAATGAGAGCAGAATACAATATAATAGAATATACTGTACTTTATTTGTCATTATACACAGAACAATGAGATTAAAAGTAGCAACTCCCTTTTCAGTGCATCAGATAGGGAATTAATGTCATACATACAGTAAATAAAAAACCTCCAATAAAATTATCTAAAAATAAATTAAAACCACTAGACGGTGTACAATTATGAAGGAGGTGGAATGTTGATGTTGAAATAACAATAAGTGTCCGATGAACTATTAACAGGAATGCTGGATAAGTACAGTATATCAGCATTTAGATCTTAGCAAAATAAACACCTCCACCGAGACGGATGAAAATGTGGGCAAATAGTTTCTGTTTGAAAAGTTACCACACCCGCTTAATAGCATGATGACGTCCCTCTAAGCCCCTCATTTACTGCAAAATGTTTCCGAAGTGGTGGCATTCGTTTGTGCTACGTTCGTGTTAGTTGTTAGGACACCCCTCTGTTATTGAGAGAGTTGGTATGCTTCATTAACATAACATAACAGAGGCAGGCTCTGGTATGCTCCATTAACACAAGAGGGGTATCCTAACAATTAGCACGAACATGGCACAAATGAATGGCACCACTTCGGAAACTTTTTGCAGTAAATGGGGGGGCTTATCACTCGAAATTAATATCTCAAGCCCCCCATATATTGCAAAATGGACCCGAATTTGTTTGTGCTACGTTCGTGCTAGTTGTTAAGACACCCCTTTGTTATTAAGAGAGTTGGTACGCTCCATTAGCCACGGGAGCTAAGCTAAAAAAAAGCTACGAGTGACGTTACAATTCAAAATTAATATCTCAATAAAAGCATAATACTTTATCTACAAAACTGTTGCAGCACAAACGATTAACATCATTTTTATATAAATTTGCATCTGATGGGGGGTGACTTTACTAGGTCTGTAGAGATGGTCACAAAGCACATATAGCAATGTACAAAGTGTCGTCTTTTTTTTTTTTTTTTTTTTTTTTTCTGGGTCATCGTCTTTGCAATTGTCTTACGAGCCTTTTGCATTTGTGCTGCGAGCCATTTACTGTCGTGTTGTGGCAATTGGGGTTCGTGCTTTTGCCAATTTGCAATCGCGCTTTAGGAATTGGGGATCGTGTTGTAGCAGTTTGCATTTGTGCTTTTTTTCTTTTGCAAAGCGTTTGCAATTGGGGTTTGTGCTTTTTTTCTATTTGTAAAGTATTTGGACTTACACCTCTTGGGCACCGTAGTTTATCTATATGTACGTGTTCAACATAACTCAAGAATGAATACAGATATTATTATTAAACTTCAAGGATTTTTTTTTTAATAAAAACTAAATTTTAGGGTAGCGAGGTCAAAGGTCACTTAGGTCAAGAAAATCAATTTCGCGATAACTTGATCATGGATTAGCCTTTTTAACTCGAATTTTCAGAGTAGATGAGATACGTTTTGTTTGTGTACACTCTCAAGGTGCTTCTCTTGTTGATTCATTTTGAGTCTCTGATCAAGTGTTTTGGTCACACACATTGCATACAAAATATATTTAAAAAATGCGCATGTACGTTGTATCAGCTTCCAGGAGGACACATCGATGTGAATGTCCTTGTGGCTATGCAACTGCTAATAGAGCAGGTGACATATGAGAAGAACCAGGGTCTGCTGCAACAACTTCACACACATCTGCTGTTCAACTTTAACATCTGGAACAAAGGAGACTTTCCTTTACGTATTGGTAACTGCCATTTTACATATTTAAAGTTATATATGCAAACATTACTTTTAGTAGTTCTGAGTTCTCTTATTTTTATTTTGAAGGTCATATACAGTACATGTCAACTGTCATCAAAGACAACAGAAAGCTGTTTCGTAAAAAATACGGAGTACGATTCCTTTTGGACATCATACGCCTCTACTACGGGTGAGATTTAATTCTTTGACTTATCAAATTATACCTGGCAGAACATCAAACTCTGCTTTTTACTTCAGGAAAAACAGCAATAAAGAGAGTGACCTGAGTGAGGATGACATTCTTAACATCCGGACATCGATCTGTGACCTCATCAAGTACTACATCAGCAAGGGCATATCCCAGGAAGAGATGCAAAGCATTATTGGATACATCGCTGCCATCGGGAATGAAGAGCAGGTGAGCAAGCATAAATTGTATGTGTTACTAGCACTTTACATGACACTAAATATTTCCAGATGACACATTTATTTTAAAACTGCGAATGGCTCGAAGTGCCCAAAAGCCCTACATTAGCTGTTTGGCTGCCATTGATGCTCTATCACCGTCAATTGTTCTTTTAATATAGCATATTGGCCCGAATATAAGACAGTGGTTTTTTGCATTGAAATACAGTAAGACTGAAAAAGTGGGTGTCGTCTTATAATCGCGGTCTAGACATTATACCCATTCACGACGCTAGATGGCGCCAGATATCATTGAAGCGAATGCTGAACTTGAGTAATGTTTTGTCATGACAGATCTCAGCTACTCTCAAGTTTAACCTGTTTGCATTATTTTATTGCGATGTTTTTCCTTATTCAGATTTGTTTCAAGACTACAGTTACAGTTAGACCTCACTTTGATGGTTATTGCAGTTATTTCAATTTTGTTGTTTTATCACAATAGATTGGTTTATTTACATTTTAAAGACCAGAAGCCATTCATTTACGGATGTGATTGCACCTTAGTTTACATATTTAAAGCGGCAGATATTAAGATTTGAATAAGGCAAAATAACTTGCTTTTTCTCTCAAATATACTATTATTATAATTTTTTTTTCAGATGTACTGTAATTATTTTCTGTATAAAAATTAATTTGGTGTTCAAAAAGTCTTTTTCAAACTTCAGTCGTCTTAGAGGGGGTCGTCTTATATTCAGGGCCGTCTTATATTCGGGCCAATACGGTACATTTTCTTCTTCTAGGTAAGACAACACATACTCTGGGAATACTAAGCATATTGCTGGGCTGACAGTGAATGTGTTACAATGCTGCATAGATCCCTCTCCTTCATATGCCTTAATTTTGCCATTAAGATTACCCGTATTTTCCACACATTTTAGGCGCACCTAAAAGCCTTAAAGGGTACCGCGGATAGAAAAAACGTAGTTCTTATCAGATAAATGTTAGTAGGATTTCTAATAATTTGATATTAAAATCCCTCTCAATGTTTTCGTTTTAATAACATTTGTAAAAAAAAAAATTTAAAACAATAAAAAATTGTAGGTCGCCATTGTTGTTTACGTCGCAGTGCGGTGATGTCACATGGGTACGCTGCCAGACTTCCACAGTGTCACTCTTTAAATACATAAACATGTAATCGGCTCTGCCCTCCCAAATCTGAACCCGAGTGGAACATTAATGAGAAGGACAGCAAAAGCTAAATGAACAGGAAAGACTGGATGAGACGAGCAGCATTCATGTGTCAAGTTTGCTAGTGAAAGCACTCTCCTGCACCGGTGATGAGTCAATCGGCCAGAATGCAGTCATTAATAAATTAGTATTTTTGTGCGGCCCGGTACCAAATACAGTCGTTGGGGACCCCTGCTGTATAACATCCAAGAAAATGTTCACATTGAGAAGTTAAGTAAAGTTTCAAAATACATTGTCAAAGAATGCAACAACAGCAGAGATTGTGTTGTGAATGGATTTGTTTTGTGTGTTGTTGAAGATTTGCGGGCTATTCGAGATGTTACTCAGCCTCCTTCAAAGCAGTCCATCCAGAGACCAACTCTTTCTGCTCCTCTTCGAGCCTGGAGCCGCTGACTCCTGCTACGCTCTTCTACTCAACAACAAACACTCCGACCGGCTTCGGGAGCTTGTCTTCAAGGTGACTTACAGCCAACTCCACCACCTGGAAAAATAAAATGACCGTCATCCATCCCGGAACATGTGGATGCCATTTTCATGACATGCTTATAAAACTTACTGAATTATCATACCTTCTTCTACCCAGCTGTTTGAGCGCATGTTGCGGTGCGACCGCATCTATGAGAAAAACAAGCAGCGGTTAAGACTGAGGGAGGCAGGTTACAGCGGCCTGTCGCTGCTTTTCACTGATCTTCACATCACGCCGACGCTCATTCGTTGTCTCCTCAATCAGGTCCTTCATACAGGTCAGTTTTTCTTTTCACAATAGTAATAATTCAGAAACCATGAGAAAAAACCTTGTGACATCTGAATGTATGCGCTTTTAAAATTAAAGATCAAGTGGTGAACTACAAGGATCTCATGGCATTGGTGCAGCTCACTCATCGAACCGGACCCAGTGTACGGCTTCTTGTCTGCAAAAGGGTGAGGAAGCGCAAACTTTTCAATTTATTTGTAGCAACTCATTGATAAGGATGGGAATCGAAATCAGATTCCAATTCCGAACCAGTTCCGAGTGTTTCGTGGCCTCGACATAACAATGAAAAAGCGTTAACGATCTCTTTAACGATTCCTAAAAATGCATATTGCGTCATGATGTGTCTTGTTGTCCAGACGCATCAAACTAGCATGGCGCCAAGAACCACTCGCTCCAAAGTTTGGCTACACTTCACCAGGAAAGAGTGTGAAAATAAAAGGTTACGATGGTTTAGCGCGAGCATTGCAGCTGTAAACAATGACAGTACGTAGGTTCCAACGCTCAAAATTGTGTCTTCACTTCATGAGTAAAAATTAGAACAAAGCGACTTGCAGTCATTGCAAGGTAGAGATAACTGCGTTGGGAGGGAATACGACTAGGGTTGTTCCGATCCTGTTTTTTTGCTCACGATCCGATCCCGATCGTTTTAGTTTGAGTATCTGCCGATCCCGATATTTCCCGATCCGATTGCTTTTTTTTGCTCCCGATTCAATTCCAATCATTCCCGCTAATTTTTTCCCGATCATATACATTTTGGCAATGCATTAAGAAAAAAATGAATAAAACTCGGACGAATATATACATTCAACATACAGTACATAAGTACTGTATTTGTTTATTATGTCAATAAATCCTCAAGACGGCATTTACATTATTAACATTCTTTCTGTGAGAGGGATCCACGGATAGAAAGACTTGTAACTAAATATTGCCATCTAGTGTATTTGTTGAGCTTTCAGTAAATGATACTGTAGCCATGCCCAAATGCATGATGGGAAGTGGAACCATGACTGTGCGCAGTGCTACCAATTGATATATCTTCTCTGCGTTGGGAAATAACATAAGGTGTTAAAAAAAAGACTGCTACCTTGCTTCCCCACATTGCTTCCCATGATATTTCTAATCGTAGGGAGAGGGATTGTAAGGCTTTAGCCAATTAAAAAAAGGCTCCAAAGGCTGCCAAAATTCACTCTACTCATTTTACGCTGCCTTTTATCTCTCTATATAGGTAAAACGGCGCCTTTACAGATTGAGTGCGACAATGCGTGAGTGGGTCGTGAAGCGCATGCATTAATTGCGTTAAATATTTTAACGTGATACATTTTTTTAAAAAATAATTCCCGCCGTTATCGGGATAAATTTGATAACCCTACCTTAAGCCTAAACTAAAGACTCTGGATGAGTGTAACATATTATGTTTGTAACGTTAAATACAATTAGAAAACGATTTGAAATAAATATATATATATATATAGATAGATATATATATATATATATATTTAAAAAAGGCATGGCCGATATTTTTTTGCCGATTCAGATACTTTGAAAATGACGTGATCGGACCCGACCGATCGGGACATCTCTAAATACGACTGTACCGGCCTCACCGAGACGCTAAGTCTCTGTCCTGGCTATACGGCGGGCTAAACTCCTAAAGACAATGCGGAAGACGTTGGTATAATATGCTGACTTTATTCAGCCGTCGTTATGACACCATCACTTGAACAGTGAAACTAAAAATAGAAATGAAACAAATCAATTTCGTCCCCAATAACAAACAGGTTGGGATCAACGTAAATCAGCGATGATTAGCTGCTAATATAATAATAACACAAATGGTTAGCATGCGTTCGCTAGCATTAGCACATCGTTCAAACCTCTACACAACTGGATTTAAGTGTCCGATCGCGAGTGGAAACACACAACAACAACACAAAAGATGATACATACAGGCGTTGCCTCTGTAGATATTTTACAAACATTAACAAAGAAGGTAGGCTCGTAACAGTGTTTCCCTCTCTCACTAACTCGCTCACTCGCTTGGATGCTGCACTTCTTCTTCGCGTGAGGAAGCGCAAGGGCACCCCCACTTGAGCGTGAAAGCACCATAAAAACTAAATGGCATGCATTTCAATATAATGGTAAATAGACTTTAACACATGGGTCCCCAAATTCCAGCCCGCGGGCCAGATACGGCCCACCCCCACATTTGGTCCGGCCCTCTAAACAATACCAGAGAGCATTTTGAATTTTTTAAATTTATTTTATTTTTTTTATTTACTCAATAGTGTTATTTATTTCCTGGCCTTTTTCTGTGAGGAACTCAGAGAGGGTTATTTGGTTATTATCTATTTAATTAATGGTGTTATTATTATTTATTATTATTATATTATATTTTTATTTTATTTACTTTTGTTCCGTGAAGAATCCAGAAAGGGTTTTTTGATTGTGGCTTTCTGAAAAACCAATAATTTTTTACATTTAGGCACTCCTGCAATCGTCACACTTTTTCTGTTACAAACTGACCCCGGCCCCTCATTAGAGAAGGGAAAAGTTATGCGGTCCTCACAGGAAAAAGTTTGGGGACCCCTGAGAGTTAACACATATTGACAAAGGCAGAACAACGACCGATATGCCAAAATATACCAATATTTTTTATTTCTTTTAGAAAAATGTTTCAGTAAAATGTTACACATTCTTGTGCATTTGCCACTTATTGCCACAATTAACATTGAGGCTTTGGGCCTCTTTTGACCACGTTGTGAGTTTGTAAGGTTGTGACTTCTGATTAAACAAACTCGATACCAATCAAAACGTTTGTTTTTCTTTTTCCCCAAATTAGAATCGATAAGAGAATCGATAAAGAATTGAATCGTTAAAGGGTATGACAACACCTGGGGAAATGCTAATATTCCATCATTTATCCATAAACGCATGCCTTTTGGATTCATATCATGCCACTTCGTGTAATTACACACATCGCAACACCAAGAAAATGATAGAAATTTGGATCGATTGTCAAGCTAAAAGGACCCGCCCACGAGATCCCGGAAATCTAGCATATTGTGTGTGTGACGTCACTACAAGGAAACAACCGGCTCAGTGCTTAGTACGGAATGGCGGCGATGATAGCGGACAATTTTGTTTCTAGTTGCAGCGACGAATCCAACGCAACGAACATTCTTTTAATGGTGACGAGGAGAGTTATGAACCTTTCTTTGGTGCTTTGGGTTCTCAATTTGAGCCCAAACGAAAGCCAATGCAGCCTAATGAAAGGATCATTGAGAGGAGCAATCACACTGATGAAACACCGGCAACATCGTGTGGGAAACACCGAATGGTTTGTTTTGCATTTCTTTTTGTGAAGCTGATACACCGTGACCGCAAAATAATGTAATGTATGGAATAATTATCATTTATAGTGCTATCATAGGTTTTCGCTCTGCAAACAGACACAAATATGAATGGGATTCGAGGATTTGTTCTATATATTTTACGAGCGATAATTTATACATGTGTCCAGTCCTATATCCAATGCGTGATATGTTTTTATTATAAAAGAGTACTCACTCTGGCCATTTCGAGCTTGGCTGCTCCGCTCCTTTGGTTAGCCTGGGGTGGTCTCAACAGAGCCAGTCGTCCTCTTTCTTGATATCGCAGGACATTTACAGTAGGTGGCTGCGCGTGTATGGGTAAATGGTGTTATACTTATATAGCGCTTTTCCACCTTTCAAGGCGCTCGGTGGCTGCTTTCATCAGCAATTTCTTAGCAAAACCCTAATTTCATTTGTCCATAGTTCGAATAGCTTTCAGGTGTAAAATGCGCACCACACAAAACCGTGCCGGAGACCGGGTATGCAAAATTAGCCCTCTTAGCACGGACGAACTTTACTCATTGTCTGCGTAGTCCAGCTCTTTTTCTCGCGTTCGGGAACTCATGGGTACGACATTGCGACAAATGGCTATTTGTAGACCACATAGCATGACAGGTTTGAACCAGTTTAGCGATTTTTTGATAAAACACGAACTCTCTCGTCGATAAACAACGATTACACCTGCCTCGACCTTTCATTTCCTTGTTATGACGTTTCCGGCCCATTCGGCTGTTTCCGAAATACTTTCGGAAATGCGATTTATTTTTTGTTAACTTTATTAATATTTGCTATCTTGCCACATAACGGTTCTATTGATATCTCACAGCCCCTTAGTGTTTTAATACCCTTTAAGCAATATCAATAATGGAATCGGAATCGTAAAAATCGTATCAATTCCCATCCCTACTCATTGATCGACATATTGAATGGTCAAGCACAGTCAAATCGAAATTGATCAAAACGTAAAACATTGAGGAATATTATCCTCTTTTAGATTCGCTGTTTTATTAACTGTTAAAATTGCTATGTATTTTTGATTGGTATCGGTCAAATGGAATCATACATATTGCACCTTTAAATGTGGTAAACAAAATAGTGAACGCTCACCTCTATTTGTCTGAGACTTTTAAACATCTCTTTTTATGTTTAGGTGTACCAGCTCCTCCAGTCCCAACAAGATGCCGCTCACTTAATTTCAAAGCAGCTGTGTTGGCAAGATACACTGGCACGACTGTACCTGCGTGGTGAAGGCTCAATGCCATCGCGAGGTGCCGACACCGTCAGCACCAGCAGCCTGGACTTGAACCAATCCATCGGAAGCAATAATAACCGCCTGGAATTGCCGCTACCCCGTAGAACAAGGGCGGGGAGTTCTGGCCGCTTGGACCGCCTAGAGGATGACTGGATGAGCATAGGTGACACTCGCTCTGTAGACAGCATGGAAAACAGCGATGTCATCTCACTACTGGATACGCCGTCATCTTCCGCTTCTGCTGAGCCACATATCCAAGTCAAGCCCTGGTCAGTTGGAAAATCCGGGGGCTTGACGCTCGATTTGTCTCACCTGCAAGCTTATGAAGGCTTGGACAGTGGCAGCCAGACACCTGGAAGTATGCCCAGCACGCCCTCTCCAATAGAGGCACCAAAGCCTTTTCCAGGGAACTCTGGAAGTTTAGATCAGACCGCTCCACAGACTGAGGACAGCTTCCTCTTCAGTGACAATCTCTCACTGGGGGAGTCGTTTAATAATACCGAGGTAAGATTCGATTGCTTTTCTTGAGAGCTTTTATTGTCTTGTAGAAATAAAAACTACTGTATTTTTTTGGAGTATAAACCACAGTGGAGAATAAGTCGCATTTTGGTAGGGTGTTAATATTATCAGAAAACAAAAGAAAATAACTATTTCTGATTGTTAGTTAATTGTTTCGCGACCTAAAAATGGTCCCAATCCTTTTTTGAGTAAATGTTTTCAAGATAAACTGAATTTATTTATTTATTTATTTATTTTTATAAATTTAAAAGATAATGTTTTAGAAATACATTTTAAATGAATTTTGCCTTGAGCATTTGTTTCCATTTTTCGTTTTTCAAAAAAAAAAAAAAAAAACATTTTAGATATTTAATATTTCTATTTTATGTTAAAAGTAGGGCTGTCAAAATTATCGCGTTAACAGACGGTAATTAATTTTTTTAATTAATCAGGTTAAAATATTTGACGCAATTAACGCACATGCCCCGCTCAGACAGACTAAAATGACAGTACAGTGTAATGTCCACTTGTTATTTGTTTTTTGGTGTAAGGCGCCCTCTGCTGGCGTTTGGGTCCAACTGATTTTATGGGTTAGTACCATGAGTGAGCATGGTGTAATTATTGACATCAACAATGGCGAGCTACTAGTTTATTTTTTGATAAAAAATTTTACAGCCCAAAATAACACTCTAAGGTTTTTCATAGTATTTAACTCATTGCCTGCCATTGACAACCATAGACGTCTCAATTCATTTAAAATAGAAGAACTGCTCATGTTCTTCTGCCATTGACAGCGCTAGTCTAGTGCCTTCAATGGCAGGCAATAAGTTAAATGATTGGTAAAAATAAAAATAAAAAAATCATAATTTGTGCATGAAAGGGTTAAAATGTCACAACTGATTGGAATCTGCTGTCGCTTTGTATGGCTAGCTTTGAAAGTACACCATGTGCACTGACTTCATGTTTGTATATTATATTATTAGTTGAAATTTTGTTTTTCCGTTTTTTTTAATCAAATGTATATGGCGGAAACACTCAGGTGACATGAAGTTCCGCTCTGAAACCCCCAAATTGGCCACATTTCAATATTGCGCTATATGCATGTGTGATACATCATTGGAAAGCTTAAAATCTCAATTTTCTGGGGGAAGAAACATTTTGAACAGGAGGGCATTTAAAAAAATAATAATAATGAATACATTTTAAAAGCAAAACCCTAACTGGAGGTGAGAACACACGAGAGCATAATTAAAGACGCCATGATTTTAACAAGATATTATAGCATACTTACCGTGTTTGGATCCAAAAACTCCATGTAGCATGTATCATCGAGTGTCAAGACACAGATGTGGTGAATGGCCACAGCCGGATTTTTGGGAGATTTTATGGGTGAAACATGGAAATATAACAAGGGTCGCGATGCAGAAATCGCAGACATCAAGCAGTGGTTGAGATGTTCTTTTTCATATATTTACCCTTTTAAACGTTTTTTTTTTTTTCAATTTTTCTTTGTTAGGATATATTATTTATCATCTAAAATATTGGGGAAAAAGCTAAAGTAACAATTAAGCGATAGTTATGTTATCGGTTATCCGTGACATTTTTACAAACGCTGTTTTTTTTTCATTGTGACGTAATTTGTTTAAAAGTTTAAAATATGCGAGTGAATTTTTTAAAAATTTTTAAGTAGTTTGTTTTAACTAAATATTAGACATCAATTAATGATTTTAAGCTAAAAATGACATTTTGAATAATACTAATAATAGTAATAATAATACAATTATTTACCCTCTGTTTATGGCTAGGTTGAAGCAAAAGCGGTTGCGCGACGTCTGTAAACTGGGGTTTCCAGGGTAAAAGGGACAAATTGAAAATAGTTCGGGGCCTTAATGCGCCATGAATCTGCTATGGCAGCATATAGACATATTGTTCTGTCAAACACAACAGTTCTTTTGGCTTAAAATACAGAAGTTTATTTTAGAAAGGGGTGCAAGAGCAGAAACTGCAATTTCAGTCTTGTCGTTTTTTTCCGCCATATATAAAAACTGAACATTTACTCTTTGATAAAAATAATAAATAGAAGACTGTTTTATTCATTTAATTTTTTAAATAATATAAATTAATTTTTAAAAAATGAAATACAAAATATATACCAGAATACAGTATTTGCTAAAAGAGGATTCGGACAATCTTTGGACAACAATCTATCAAAATCGTTAATTCAGTGGGGAAAAAAAGTTTGTTTTTGATTTTTTTTTTTTTTTTTTTTTAAATGAATAACTATTCCCTGATAAAGATAAGTCAGTTCACACGATTTTCTTTCATTGTGCCATACAAAATGATGTGGCGGGCCAGATTTGGCCCCCGAGCTTTGAGTTTGACACAAATCTTTATTCATTATTACCACTTTTGTACACCTGCAAAGTCTAGAAGTAGAGGGCACGCCCAGAGTGCCCTTCTCGCACCTGTCAGCCCGGAGGAAAAAAACACAAGTCACATGCTCGGCCGAATTATGAAAAACAAAAAAATACATATCCAAAACTACAGTACAGTATTCCTATGAGGGCGATTAATTGCAATTGTCATTGCCTCCTAGCGGGCTGAAGAGGAATTGTGCAGCATGTTGCAGGAGATAGTGCTATGGGTGATGTGGCGTGGAGTTGAAGGTTCAGACGATTCAGCGTGGCAGGAGCGTGGCCAAGTCTTTTCAGCTCTCACCAAACTTGGAACTGCCAACGAGCTCCTACTACCTGTGGACCAAATCAAACTCAGGTATAGCCTTTACCAGAATGTCAAAAGTACTGCATGTTCTATGAATCTGCTGATGCTGTTTATTTTTTATTTTTTCATAAATAACAGCATGCACCTTTAACTCTATCAGTGCCATTCACGGTGTTAGATGTCCAATCATGTGGATCGTTGCATCCTTCTGCTGATAATTGAAATGAGTTTATCACTAGTGGACATCTACAGTGCCCTCCATAATTATTGGCACCCCTGGTTAAGATGTGTTTTTTAGCTTCTAATAATTTTTTTTAATTCAAATAATATGGGACCTTAATGGAAAAAAAAGAGAAAAATCCAACCTTCAATACAAGTGCATTTATTCAGTGGGAAAAAAATCCCACATAAAGAAATAATTATTTGACATCAAATAATGTCTGTCACAATTATTAGCACCCCTGGTGTTAATACTTTGTACAACCCCCTTTTGCCAACAAAACAGCACCTAATCTTCTCTTATAATGTTTCAAAATCTTGATTTTGTGTCTGGTGAACCATTTCTGTGTAGATTTGGCCATATGTTTAGGGTCATTGTCTTGCTGAAAGACCCAGTGACGACCCATCTTCAGCTTTCGGGCAGAGGGCAACAGATTTTGATTTAAAATGTCCTGGTATTTCAAAGCATTCATGATGCCATCAGAGGTTGCGCTAGATATTTTTGTATTCTGTCATTTTGACTGACAGGGTCATAAAAATCCGGTCATAATCTATTTTTACCCGTCACTTAAATTTTTTAAATGATAATGATGACATATTCAATAGTATTTAGTTTTCATTCATTTTTAATTAATATTGTAACGCTTAATTGGCGGCGAAAAATTAGACCCGGAAGTCGTATTTTTCTCCCTCTTTTTACTCTGCTTACTGCCAACAACACCAACAAAACAACAACTCCGCCCCCAAAGAAGGCAGGCAACTATATAGACCCCAATCACCAACGTCACACAATGATCTTAATTGTGGTTGTCAGCCCAAAATCTTCTAAATATATATTAAATGCATCTTACCAGATATAAAATGACTACTACATAGTCTGTGGTGATCGTTTGGTGCCCAGATTTCTTGTCGAATTACAGCAGTCCATCTCGCTCTCCTCTTCGGGTCTCTCAGAATACGGTAGAACTTCAAGTCTCTCCGTCTATCTTCTCTGTTACTGCAACCAACCGCCACACACGCCTTCACCATTTTGATTATTAATGTTAACGAGCAGGAAAACACGCCGTAATAGGAGGCATGTACGTAGCGGTAATGTGTAAACACGACTAGCTGACACACAATATGGCAGCTCCAGTCAGGGGGGCGGAGTTGTGACGTCATGTGATTGGGGTCTATACACAGGCGGCAACCTAGTCCACCAATTGGATGACGCGCTGGCACACCGGGTGCACCAATAAGAACCTCGCGTTGATGTGTCAATCACGGTGCCGCCGCCAGACCCCGGTGACGCTACAATAGTCTGACAGAATAGCCAACGACGTCATGCATTAAGAGAGACAATAGCTAATTAATATGCTCACTCGCCACCCTGTGGTCTGGGGTGTGAATTGCAACCTGTCAAAATGAGGGACGGACTTCAGTTTTTCCGTCACCGTTTTAAAAAACCGGTCAACGACGGAAAATATTCGGTTAACGCGACCCCTGGATGCCATGCACCCTAACAAGGTTCCCAGGGCCTTTGGAAGTGAAACAGCCCCACAGCATCACTGACCCACCCCCATACTTCACAGTGGGTATGAGGTGCTTTTCAGCATGTGCGGATCTTTCGTGGCACGCCAGACCCACTTAGAGTGTTTGTTGCCAAAAAGCTCAATCTTGGTCTCATCGGACCAAAGCACACGGTCCCAGGCTTCAACTGGGACTTTTGCTATGTAAGTTAGCCAATTGTTCTTTTGTTGTACATGGATCCTCATTTGAGGCTCAGCTCAGGTATTTTAATTTTTCATGTTCCTCATCCGATTACTCGATTATTCGAACTAACTAGTCCATCGATTAATCGACTACTAAAATATTCGGTAGCTGCAGCCCTACTGTAGAGAGATCTGTAAATGGCAGTTTGGAGAAGGCTCCCTTCAAATCTGAGACCTGGAGCAGTTGGCCAAAGAAGAATGGTCTAAAATTCCAGCAAAGCATTATAAGAATCGCATTGATGGATCCCGGAAGCGGTTGTTCGCAGTTATTTCGTCTGAAGGTTGTGCTACCAAGTTTTTTGATTGCAAGCAAAATAAATGAAGATTTTACAACCAAAGCATTTGTAATTGCAATCATTTTCTAGGAGAAATTGAGAATTATCTGACAGAATTGCTGGGGTGCCAATTAGGCCTGTCGCGATAACAAATTTTAGTGGGTGATAAATAATCTCATAAATTATTGCGATATGCGATATTATTGCGCCCCCCACCCACCAAAAAAAATAAATAAATTTGCGTTTGTTTGTTGTCATCATCATCGGTATCATTGACAGTTGCAAGATGTGATATGAGCAACCCGAAAAAAACGAAAATAAGACAAGGGCTTACGAGAGAAGCATATGCTTATCAAGTCCCGTCCCCTTTTAACGGATTTACAATAACACAGTGAGAATACAGTATATATTAATAGATCAAGTACACCCATTTAAACGCAATAAATGTTTACTTTTAAATTTAAAAATAACTTTTTAAGAAATCACAACTAAAAACAATAGACCATGCCTCTTTCAAGTAAAAGACAACATTATTAATACCGCACAGAAACACATAATAAATGTCTTTTTTCAAGAAAAAAAAAATGCACTTAATAACTGAAGCATTTAGGCACATAGCCAGGGCCGGCCCAGGCCATTTGGGGGCCCTAAGCAAAATAATGCAAAGGGGCCCATATTTTTGGCCCATCATTTCGTCACAGTGTATTATGAAACCCATACATGCAATCCAACCCGTACATCCTTATTTTGTATATTAATCAGATATTGTTGCACTGCATACTTCAAACTTCAAAGAAGAACTTCAAAGAAGTTAAGGAATAACTTATTTTTTTTAAGCTTGTAATCAAGTATCAAAACTCACAAAAGTCAAATAAAGCAAACTGTAGAAAACAAAACAGAATATAAATTAAACAACTGCCAAATTGGGGGCCCCCTAGTGGTCAGGGGCCCTAAGCAGCTGCATAGTCTGCGTATAGGCTGCAACTTTGAAAGTTGCAGTAACAGTAATTGCACTTCAACAACAACAGAGAAAAACAGACTAATTAAGTAGCAGTAACAAAAATTTGGCTCCCAAAGGTATCAAATATCATTTAACAGAGGTAAAACTGTCTCATTTCTTCAGCAATGTAGCGGACTTCACTTTCCGTGAGGGAACGCTATTTTGCGCGGTGTCGTCTATTTCTCACATCAAGCTAATTGTCAATTAACGTGACGAGGAGGCTCCGCTTGTTGCTATGCAGTTTTCTTACTAAGCAGTGAAAACTAGAGAGGTTGATAGTGTTTCAAATGAGCATGTAGATTTATTCTGTTGGCCATCTTTGTTGAAACAACCTCCAAAAACATTTTGCAGACTGGTTCGTCCTCTTCCTCATTCCACTCGCTCATTGCTGTGCGCCGACAGTGCACTCGGCCCTTCCTCAATCCATTAAATGACGGTCACTCAAACTCAAATGTATAAAACGAACATACCCAGAAGTCAATAAAACAGAGTGGCACAAGGAAGCTGAACTTTAAACAGCGCCGTCAAGCACGTCTGTCACACATCTGCCGCAAGCGCGTGCGTCACGCGCGCACGCACGTGACAAACGCGCGCACGTGCACGCGAAGCGATAAATCGCCTCAGGAAAATTACCGTCTTCATTTTTATATACCGCGCGATAAATGGAATTATTGCATATTGCGACAGGCTTAGTGCCAATACTTTTTGCCAGCAGTGTATGTGTTATTTGTGTCCTCTCTTTGGAAATGAAAATATCTTCACCCTAGAGTAAAGTAAAGCCAGTATGGGTAGTCATTTGTTTTGATGCTTCTGCGCATGCGGGTCAGTTTGCTCTGCATGTGTTGGTTGCGAGTTAGTGCGCATGTGTAATACTTGAACAGGCTCAATGGAAAAAGGCAGTCTGAACAGGCACACCAAAAAAACAGATATGACTAAGAATCGGAATTGTGCATAAAAGATAGCCAAAATCAAAGTAACCCATGTTCATTGCTCCCCTCCCAGTCAAAAAGAATTGAACATCTTGCACCATCAATGGCAGCCAATGAGTTAACAGAGACACTATTCTAGTGGAAAATTTTGGTAGCAACTGGTTGGTTCTTTTATTTTTTATGCAATGACACCTTTTCAGAATGATATTTTGATTCTTGCTAATGTTTTGGGTAGGGGTGTAATGGTACACAAAAATCTCGGTTCGGTACGTACCTCGGTTTTAAGGTCATGGTTCTGTTCATTTTCGGTACAGAAAGAAAACAAAATGCAAAATTTAAATGTGCTAGTTGTTTATTACACACCTTTGTGCTTTCAACAATAGGAACATTAGGCTATACAAAGCTAGAATTCTGCTCAAAAAGTAGCGGGTATTTAAAGATAATCCAACAAAGGCCTCGCGTATTGGTCAGCAAGAAGAAAAAAGTCCTGTGCTAAAGAGAAAAGCAATCCCAATGACAAAGATTTGAACATGTATTTTACAAATGAAATGCCTCAATGAATCATTTTTTTTTCTTATGAACAGTTTTCAAAAGCTTTATTGGTGGATTTTCTCAAGTTAAAGCGCCACACAGAAATTAATAAATTAAATTGTGTAAGCAAAATCTGTGTATTAATCGTATTATTTAATTACAGGTGTTTTAGCTCATTTCAATTCATTTTGTTTAAATGGGCTATTATTTATTTTGTTATGTGTTTATATTTTACAAATGTGATGCAGTATTCATTTATATTGTATATTTTATGTTGTATAACTTTAGTTCCTATGTGAATTTTAGTTCCTACTTGTTTTGTTGTGGTGGGAGGGTTTTGTATTGAACACGGGGCCGTGTTGGTTATTATTATAGCAGAGAAGACAGCAGTAAGTCAACAAAGACAAGTCAAATGTGCCCCGATCTACCACTCAAGAGATCTGATGGACTCAAAAAGTGGGTTACGATTGCATATTAGTTTGAAAATCGACCGGATCCACAATATTTTTACACGAGTGACTTCCGGTCTGCCCGATCCTAGCTACCGGTAGTAGTATTGACGCAGGAGGGTCGCGTCTCGTGTCAAATAATAAAGTCTGCCGTTCATTTCGCGTGCGTCGCGTTGAGCCGCTTCTGGGACGCGTCTAACACGCAGCCGCGCTGCAACTGGTGTGCACTGGCTGATTGACTATAAGGCCGCGTTTCACTGTGTTCTCGCGGCGGCCACGTTGTCGCGCCGTTGACGTTTCTGGGTTATACTGTCCAACCGTGTTGGTCCTCATTATAGTAGAGAAGACGGAGTAAATATAATCTACCCAAAGAAATTGTAACCCTATCGACTCACAGCCTCGAAAAGCAAGGGTTACATTACGTCAGTGCTTCTCAATTATTTTCTGTTATGCCCCCCCACAGGAAGACGTAAACGTTCCGTGCCCCTCCAACTCTATGCCGCCACTGTAAATATACCGTACTATCATTTGTCTACAGAATTCTTCTTATTATAAGTTCACCTCTTTTTAATATTAAAGAAGAAAAAATTAAGTGTTAAAAAAGAACACATCCATACTGTAAAAATCGACTCAAGATACATTTTTTGACCGTTTGATACTGAAAAAAAATAAAAATCAAATAAAAAAAATCATCCTAAAGTCAAATTGTTTAGCAACATTAACTCAAGAGGACAATATGCCAAACCTTTAGACTGAAAAAACAAAACTTAATAGAACAAAAACGACAGTGCCATTGGACAGAGGGACAGTTTTTATATTTGCTGCCGGCAGTATCAGCTCCTTTGCTGTGGTGCTGGGTTATTTTGCATTGAGCAACTTGGTATGCCACCTTATGTGAGGCTGACAGTGCTCCCTGGTTTACTGATGTAACACTGACAAAGCGGGACAATTGTTGGCAATATTCGGCACCTTTTCGCTGAAAAAATAAAAAATAAAAAAAATCCTGCTGTCCGCTGTGAACATTTTTATACAAAGTAAACAGACTGGTCCTTCCTCGTCTCCCACTGTACTAAAAGTAAAAAGCCAAATGCGACGTACGCTTCGTCCTATTTCTTTGTCTTAGCTTTTCATATCTCCAGTGCTCTTTGCTGTGTGCTCTTGTTTGGTTAAAAAATACTGCACACATGCTGAAAATGAGAACGCCACTGCCACCCACTCAGCAGATGTGCAATTACACATTATTCTAGTTTGGCAAAAAAGTATGTTCCCCAAGGTCACATGCGCCACCCCCAGCATCACTCTGCGCCCCCCTGGGGGGGGCCCGCCCCACTATTTGAGAAGTACTGCATTACGTCAGAAACTCGCTTGGTACGCCTCAGTTCCGAACCGAGCACCACGTACCGAAACGGTTCAATACAAATGCATTTACCGTTACATCCTTAGTTTTTGAGTACAATACTGGGATATCTTACCCTTTGGATATATTGTCACACCCTTATTAATGACCCAGAATGTCTACAGTACTACCAAATGCTAAGCGGGCTAACGTGGCTAACTGACTGACAAGATCAATTAAATTTTCAGTGATTGTCTGATTAGAAATCACCCAAAATTTGTGATTCCACTGGCATGTTTGGTAATGTTCTACCCTCCCTTCTGTGCAACTTTTTTCAAGTCTGATGGAACGTATGCTGGAATGGGCCGTGACTGACAACCGTGAGGCATCAGCTGCCACATTGCCTCAACACACGGAGAACGCGGTCCGGCTACTACACATCGTGCAAGATTTTCTACAAGCTGAAGGCTTGATCAACCCAGCCTTGTGGACAGAGAAGGTGCTAGAGGAAACTGTGACACTGATGGACTGCCTCATGGTGTGGTACTCTGCTGGCACGCAGTGGTTCCAGCTCTCCCAAGTTGGACTCCGATTGTTGCTAGGCTTCATGGCCCAAGAGGAACCAGAGGTTAACTTTTTAAATTTTTTTAATTTGTCAGAAATTTTTGCAACTGTAGTCATGAAAATAATTATTTTTCTGACGTTGCAGGTGTGCGCCTTAGCCACCGCCAAGCTCAATTTTATTCTACAAATGAAGGAAATATCCAGTCAGGATGAGGCTTGCTACCTGCTGGGGAAGGTTGAGTGCATCCTGCGGCGCTCTGTCCAGGAAAAGACAGAGGAGAAATACTCATTCTTGGTTCCGCTGCTGCGAACACTCCTCTCCAAAGTTCACCGCATCCTCTATATGGAGCTACACCTGCCCCAACTGCCCGACACCAACGGCAGCCCGTCTTTCTTTGAAGACTTCCAGATATACTGCAATTCACCCGAGTGGCGTGTCTATCTGGATAAATATGTACGAGAATGTGCTAAGTGATATGATGAGATGACAGAATTAATAAAGTTTTTCCCTATTTGTTCAGATTATTCCGTACATGAAGCAGTATGAAATTGAGACCTTCAGTCAGGGTCATGAGAGCATGGCACTCTATTGGAAGGAGTGCTATGAGGCCTTCATGGTCAGCCTGCACAGGAGAGAGCGAGAAAGGGGGGAGAGCAAGATCTGCTTTCAGGTTAAATGGACTCATGTAGTTGAATTTGAATCAAGCTAGAATTGCCACGTGTTAACTTGTCATCCGTTCTTGTCATATCAGGAGCAGTTTGTCGAGCCCTTCTCCCGTCGAAGCCGCCAGGAGAACCTGAGGTACAACAGCATGTTAAAGCAACAGCATAGCCAGACCAGTGCCTCTATCAGACAGTGGAAGGCAGCTCGGAGGGGCCTTGTTTGTGAAAGGGGGCCCTGGGCTGAAAGGTACAATTGTCTCAGTTTGCATTTATTGCAGTTACTGTAATTTCCCAAATATAAGACGCACCCGTGTATAATGCGCACCCCAAATTTACTTGTAAAATCTAGGGGAAATTATTGTACCCGTTTATAAAGCACACCCTAATTTTAGCACCAATAAATAGAAGAATACAAGAAAACAG
The DNA here is from genome assembly GCF_030265065.1 of Corythoichthys intestinalis. NCBI lineage: Eukaryota > Metazoa > Chordata > Actinopteri > Syngnathiformes > Syngnathidae > Corythoichthys > Corythoichthys intestinalis. The sequence continues at coordinate 8,531,185 of NC_080396.1, read as the reverse complement.
AGCTCGTGTACAGATACACAAATGTCATTTTACTGACTGGTGAAACACAGCACCAGCATAGCACATTGGTAGTTCAAAACATTACCGTAAACTGACAATATGTACAGTAATAATATGATCTGACAACTTCTTCAACTTACCAGAATCCAGGAGAAAAAAAAAACTGATGTGACTTTTCTTTTAAAGGCTGTTGTATAACTGGCTCGTTTCATCATGATGAATAAATGTTTCTTCCATGAATTGATACGGTAAAATAAAAGTGAGGATTTATGTTGGAAATCGGAAAGCGCGCATCGCTGTAGACTAGACAGTAACAATAGGAACTATTGTTATTTGGGTTTGAGTTTCCCGAGAGACAGATATGGTTGACGGACACACACAGGAAGTCTGTGTTGCTACGTTTGTTATGGTCCGAGTTGCGGAGCTGCAATAAACGTTGACTCAAATGACTTCAAGAAACTAAATTCTGTGCTTTATGAAGAGTGGAAAAAAGCAGAATTTAACACAGACGAAATAATTCGACCAATCAGAATGAAGTATTACCAAAACAAAATGTTGACGTCACTTACCGTAATGGTCGCCAATGGATCACCGCATACTATTCTTCAACACAACGTGGCCGTGTCAAAAAAAAAAATCGGTGTGTGTGTATATATATATATATATATATATATATTAGGCATGTGCTGGTTACCAGTTTCAAGGTTTACCGTGGTATGAAAACGTCACGGTGTTTCAATTCAAAACCACTAAAATTTTCCGTCATACCGTAGTACGGTATTCGCTATTTTACAAGTCTCAAATGCAGCCAGAAGTATCTTGGAGCAGCAGCGCTTACCCCTCCCTCTCCGGTTGTTGATGTGTGTGTGTCAGTGACGCTATTCTGCTAAACACCAAAAAAGAAACACTCCAAACAAAAGGCGTACTTTTCTTGAATTTTCGGAGGTCTCAAATCATGGTAACTGTAATATACAGTTTTAAAACATTGTACAATAGTGTTTTACACGTGTGAGTAGCTTCATTAGCACAAACGCAACAGAATGTGAGGAAGTCATCCATGAAAAAGTTCGCCAAAAACAAAACACACATTTTCCTTTCAAATTCAAAATACAAATTAACTAAAAACTTACAAAGACGAATGTTAGCTTAGTCTTAGCTGGGAGAGCAACTTCGTCGAGGCTATAAATCTCAAGGCCACTGAGAAACAAGCTTGAATGAAGGAAAAGGGATAAACTCAAAAATCCCTAATTGCGACAGATGATCTTGCCCTAAGCACAAATGTACACTCGCTGGACAAGGAGAGGTCTCACTCCCAGTGTTTTCACACAACAACATTCACATTTTAACTAACTTATCCATTTTTAACTTATTAACTTATGAATTATGCATCTTTTTAACACAAAGGCATGACATGTAGACTCGAGTTGACACAGTGGCCGAAAATGGCGAAACTTCACTTGAGCTTTTGCCCCCTCAAAAAAAAAAAAAAAAAAGTACAGTCAATATTTTTCAATTTTATTTAGAAGTGTTTTTACTTTTTTATAGCAATTAATTTAGTTCTTGCTCCAATCTTGAGCAACCTGAGCTGTGGCTGTGGGCAGTCTATAAGTTCTATTTATTTTAATCTTATTTAAAATATTTTTTTGTTTATTTATTTATTTTAACATAATATTCATGTTCCAATTTGCAAATATTTTCTGAAAAATAAAAAAAATCCCGGAAAGAAGTTTTTTTTTTTTTTTTTTTTTTTTTTTTTTTAACCCATACCTCTCAAAATAACACATTTTGGAGCTATAATTGCAATACCGTGATACCGTAAAACAGCGGTATTTTTGCTCACGGTTATCGTACCGTCAAAATCTCATACCGGCACATGCCTAATATACAGTGGGGAGAACAAGTATTTGATATACAGTGCCTTGCAAAAGTATTCGGCCCCCTTGTTAGAATGGCCAAGTCAAAGTCCAGACCTGAATCCAATCGAGAATCTGTGGAAAGAGCTGAAGACTGCTGTTCACAAACACTCTCCATCCAACCTCACTGAGCTGGAGCTGTTTTGCAAGGAAGAATGGGCAAGAATGTCAGTCTCTCGATGTGCAAAACTGATAGAAACATACCTCAAGCGACTTGCAGCTGTAATTGGAGCAAAAGGTGGCGCTACAAAGTATTAACGCAAGGGGGCCGAATAATATTGCACGCCCCACTTTTCAGTTTTTTATTTGTTAAAAAAGTTTCAATTATCCAATAAATTTTGTTCCACTTCACGATTGTGTCCCACTTGTTGTTGATTCTTGACAAAAAATTAAAATTTTACATCTTTATGTTTGAAGCCTGAAATGTGGCGAAAGGTTGCAAGGTTCAAGGGGGCCGAATACTTTTGCAAGGCACTGTACTGCCAATGGGAAAACCCATTGGCAGTGTATCAAATACTTTTTCTCCTCACTGTATATACAGTATATATATATATATATATATTTCTGTCTCCACCCCTGTACCCATGTATAATGCGCATCATGATTTTACAAGTTGATTTTGGGGGAAAAAGTGCACGTTATATTCGGGAAATTACGGTATTTTCTGTTAGCCCCCGTAACAAGTCTTTTTCTTTTTGAATGGCGTTTCTTCGGAGTGCCGCACAAACCAAACCGATTGTCACCGTTCAATATCAAAATGACCGGAATTTTCACACGACACAGTGAATTTTCCGAATGACCCCGCAAAATATTCTGTTCACCCGCAAATGCGGGTTTTTTGGGGGGGGGGGGGGGGGACAAGTTTGCATTCAGCTGAAGAAAACTTTGATCTTTTTGCAACAGGCATCTAAAGACGATGCACTGGAAGCTCTCCAGCGCTGAGAACTTTTCCCGCATGAGGCTAAAGTTGATTCGTAATTACAACTTTGACCCGTATCGGGAGGCCAGTGCCCTGCGAGACAACCTCGGTAAGACAAAAACTTGTTTCAATATTTTTCTCTCCTGGTATTAATATTGCAACATGGTGACTATGCTCAGGTGTTCATCAGCAGTTTATCAACCCGGAATCTCTCCTGCTGGAGGCTGTGAAGCAGGTCAAAGTCACCAACCTGGAAGACGACATTTTGGAGCTGCCAGAGGATGACTTGGCAGCAGCAAATAACCAGTACGTTGATCTTTAGAAACCTCAAATCTGAACAGTTGGATAATATTTTCTGTATTTTCTTACAGAATTGAAGCAGAGGAGGCAGGTCAAAAGGAGAAACTTATTCTGTGGGAAGATTGCCAGCTGGTGACAGTGGTTGATGTAGTACCCGGCCGACTGGAACTCACCACCCAGCACATCTATTTCTACGACAGCAGCCAAGAGAAGGACGAAGGTGTGTTAGGAAGCAACAGTACTAAATTGCATCCAATATAATGAATTGACTTCCATTTTGCTGAAGGTGTGGGCCATGACTTCAAATGGCCCCTGAGTCAGATCCGTGAGGTCCACCTAAGGCGATATAATCTACGACGTTCCGCTCTGGAAATATTCCTTATTGACCAAACCAACTACTTTCTCAACTTCAAGAAAGAGGTGATGACCTATCTGCTTCACTGAATGTGTCTTGGGATTCTTGATGAAAGCAATACTCTGCTGTGTTTTCCACACTTACAGGCAAGAAATAAGGTGTATGACCGCATGTTGCTACTGAGATCCCTCAGTTTGTATGGAACCCGGTCACCGCAAGAGCTCCTGAAGGCCTCTGGACTAACACAGGTTAGGGTATTTATTGAGTTAACATTAGTTCATGGAATAAACAAAATTTAAGTTGTTACACAATCCCACATGCCATTGAGGTTTAGTCAATACTGATACCGGTTTGTCAATACCTGTTTAGGCCATACTGTTACATAGTTGTTACATTTATCATTATTAAAGGATCCAGCGGGGCATCACAATACAATTAGCTATAATATGTTAAGTCCACGACCGCATATACCGGTATCGGATTTTTAGAGTTGGACAATATCAGGATATCGGTTAAAAAGTTATTATCGAACAACTCTATGAAACTCTCAGGTGACTTGAAGTTCCACTCTGAGACCCCCAATTTGGCGAAAATTTCAAAATTGTCCTATATGTATGTGTGATACATCATTGGAAAGCTTAAAATCTCAATTTTCTGGGGGAAGAAAATTTTTGAACAGGATGGGATTTTAAAAAAAATAAAACATTTCTAAACAGCATAACTCGAGGTGAGAGCACGTGACAGCATAATTAAAGACACCATGATTTTAACAAGATATTATCGCGTACTTACCTTGTTTCAATCCAAAAACTCCATGTAGCATGTATCATCGAGTGTCAAGACACAGATGTGAATGGACACAGCCGGATTTTGGGGGGATTTTATGGGTGAAATATGGTAATACAGGGTGACCCAAAAAAAAGTTTACACTCAGTTGACTGCTTGTTTAAAAGCCATTGAAACATATCTAAATAGGTTGTCATGCTTAAGTGATTCATTAAGGTCACTCAATCCAGCTGGTAATCTCTCGTCTCTACAATTCCTGTGCTTCTGCTGAAAGTGAAGAAAACTTTAGCTGTACCTGAATTGCTGCGTGCCGGTCTGACACCTACTGACATTGCAGCAAATCTGAGAATATCCAGATGTGCAGTCTACAAAGTTAAAAAGAAGCTGAAAGATACTGGAACAGCCTCACGAAAACCTGGGTCTGGAAAACCCGATCTGTGCGGACCAAAAAGTTGATTGACAAGGTGATATGTGTCCACCCCAGAGTCCAGATCTCAATCCCCAGGATTATAACATATGGGCAACTGTGGAGGACAGTGCCTGTAAGAAGCCACAACCTTCTGTGGCAGCCTTGGAGAGGTCCATTGTTAGATCTTGGGAAAAGATGACAGCATCCTACATAAAGAAGACCTGTCAAGCGTTCCGCAGGCGCCTGGAGGCTGTTGTGACACTTACGGGAGGACACATTGAAAAATAGAGTGTACTGTACATGTTCTTTACAATAATGTATAATTTGTGATTAAATTCTAATTCTAAGCTGAATAAACATGGCATTTAAGTTGTATTATGGCAGTGTAAGGTTTTTTTTGGGTCACCCTGTATAACAAGGGTCGCAATGCAGAAATCACAGACATCAAGTAGTGGTCAAGATGTTCTTTTTCATTTATTAACCCTTTTAAACGTTTTTTTTTTTTTTTTTTCCTTTGCTCGATTGATCGATTTTCTTTGTTTCTTTGATCGATTATTTATCATCTAACGTATCGGGGAAAATGCGACAGAAACGAAAAAAAATACAATTAAGCGATAGTTATGAGGTAGATATCCGTGACTTTTTTTTTTACAGACGCTAGTTTTTTCATTGTGATGTAATTTGTTTAAAAGTTTAAAATATGCGAGTGAATAATTTTTTTAAGTCGTTTTTTTTTTTTATATATATATAACTAAATATTAGACATCAATTAATAATTCTTAGCTAAAAATGACAGACATTTCGAATAATAAATACGATTGCTTACATTCTTTTTATGGCTAGGTTGAAACAAAAGCGGTTGCTCGATGTCAGTAAACGGGGGTTTCCGGGGTAAAATGGATAAATTAAAATAGTTCGGGGACTTAATGCGCCATGAATCTGCTATGGCAGCATATAGACATATTGCTCTATCAAACACAACAGTTGTAAAGCAGTTTCTGCTCTTGCACCCCTCTTTAAAATAAACTGCTGTATTTTAGAACTGAAGAACTGTTGTGTTTGATAGAACAATATGTCTATATGCTGCTGTTGTCCGAAATTTCCGGGTTCGTGGTGTGTCAGCAACCAGCACACTTTTGCTCAATAGACGATGTTTATTGATTAGAAAATGCAGAATAAATGAGATTTTTTGATTACTGTCCCACAAGAGCAAGCAAACACACATCAAAAACAAGAACAAGTGGTAACAAAGCGGCAAAGGAACAAAGCCAGGCGACCCGAACGTAATCCTCTGGCAGACTTCCGGGGAGTTGGGGGTCTCCTGACTCTTTTATAGGTACGTCTGACGCGGGGACACGGGTGGCCACTCCCTGCCCCCACGAAAACGCACCACCTGAACTCGCGAGACAAACCGCAGGGGTATGAGATTCCCCCCCAGTTGAGGCTCCCAGCGGTTAAAGTAGAATGTTTATTTAAGTTATCTCGTGGGATTCCCTCCTAACTATGGAACTCAAGCGCGTACTATGGTGCATAACAAGTTATCTCGTGAGATGCCCTCCTAACTATGGGACTCATGCGCGTACTATGGTGCAAAACAAGTTATCCTGTGAGATTCCCGCCTAACTATGGGACCCAAGGTAAAAAACAATAGAAGTTGTTACAATCTAGGTCACAGAAGCAATTATACATCATAAAGGCATAATGTGCTAATGTTAAGGCATCACATAATATTTTCCCCCATCAGCTGCCATAGCAGATTCATGGCGCATTAAGCCCCCAAACTATTTTAAATTTGTCCATTTTACCCTGGAAACCCCCATTTACAGACGTCGCGCAACCACTTTTGCTTCAACCCAGCCAAAAAACAAAGGTAATTAATTATATTTATTATTCAAAATGTCTGTCATTTTTAGCTTAGAATCATTAATTGATGTCTAATATTTCGTTTAAAAAAAAAAAAAAAAAAAAAAAGACTTAAAAAAATATTTACTCGCATATTGTAAACTTTTAAACAAATGACGTCACAATGAAAAAAACTGTCTGTAAAAAAGTCACGGATATCTACCTCATAACTTTCGCTTAATTGTATTTTTTTGTTACTGTCGCATTTCCTCCAATATGTTGGATGATAAATAATCGATCCAAACAAAGAAAAATTGAAAAAAACAAAACGTTTAAAAGGGTAAATAAATGAAAAAAACATCTTGACCACTCCTTGATGTCTGAGATTTCTGTATCTCGACCCTTGTTATATGACCATTTTTCACCCATTAAATCCCCAAAAATCCAGATGTGGCCATTCACATCTGGGTCTTGACACTCGATGATAGATGCTACATGGAGTTTTTGGATTGAAACAAGGTAAGTACATCATAATATCTCGTTAAAATCATGGTGTCTTTAATTCTGCTCTCGCCTCCAGTTAGGGTTTTGCTGTTTATTTATTTATTTTATTTTTTTCGAAAATGCCCTCCTGTTCAAAACGTTTCTTCCCCCAGAAAATTGAGATTTTAAGCGTTCCAATGGTGTACCACACATGCATATCGGACAATTTTGAAAGTTGGCCAAATTGGGGGGTCTCTGAGCGGAACTTCATGTCACCTGAGTGTTTTCCGCCATATTTATATGTATTTAATGACCTGGTGCTTAAATGTCATCTGCTTTTGGATCTCAAAATATCTTCAGAAATGGGTCAACCGAGAGATTTCCAACTTTGATTACCTGATGCAACTCAACACAATAGCTGGCAGAACATACAACGATCTGGCCCAATATCCAGTGGTATGTACCTTGATTGAAGACATGGAGATCTGAAGTATCTTCCAATTGGTTTATAACCTATTAACATTTGTCAATAGTTTCCCTGGATTCTGGCAGACTACACTTCCGAAGAACTCGACCTTTCAGATCCCCTGGTATTCCGGGACTTATCAAAACCTGTGGCAGTACAAAACACCCGCAATGCTAAGGCTGTTAGGGAGAAGTATGCTACTTACTTTCTTCTCTTTTATACATTAGCTATACAAGTTCACTAACAGGAGCTCATGTTTGTCAGGTATGAAAGTTTTGAGGACCCAACGGGAACCGTTGACAAGTTCCATTATGGCACCCATTATTCAAGTGCCGCTGGGGTGATGCACTACCTGATCAGAGTTGAGCCCTTCACTTCCCTACACATCCAACTACAGAGCGGACGGTAAGCAGAACACCTCGACAGTGGACACTCACGACGTCAACCGAGAACCGAAAATGCAAGTTTAGCTATTTTCAGCCGAAAGTTTATGGCACCGAATGCTCGGTCGCATCTCTACTCAAAATGATGCCTTGAATTACGATTTAAAGAGCATACGACTGGAGAAAAAAAGTCTTAAATAGCATTATTATGTGTATTAGAATCATATTTTGAGAAGATTCGACTATATACAACAATTTAGCAAAGCGCAGATGACGAGAAATTAGTCTTTTAATCTGCTGGTTAGCCACGCCTACCATTATAGGGCTCTAGCGTCCCCAACAGGTGGACGACGTCAGCGGGAGAATGGGCTCATCGGTTTTACTATTCAGCCCAGTGAGGGGGAATTATTCAGAACGAGGAAAACGCGACGAAGAGAGCCGCAAAATGTCAGTGTTTCAGTCTCTCTACTCCAATATTTTTACAGGATATTCTTTTTATCCAAGTATTTTTCCCCAATAGCTATATAAATGGCTTGAGAAGGACCAGTCAGCCTGTCGAGGGGGAACTATTCACAACGAGGAAAACGCGACGAAGAGAGCTGCAAAATGTCATTGTTTCTGTCTCTTCAATATTTTTACAGGATATTCTTTTTATCCAAGTATTTTCCCCAATTGCTAAATAAATGGCATGGTCATGACAAATAACAGTCTTGTGCTAACTGGAATATGAAATAATAAACAAACAATATTTTATGATACCTAAATCGGACATATGTCATTTCCCTTCCCCGGCTTCGGAGAATGTAAACAAACCAAGAGGCGTGACAGCTAGCCGACATGCTAACCCGAACCGAGTGATGTTTCAAAGTCTTCGAAGCGGAAAATCACACATAACTAGCCCGGATTATTTGACATGACGACTGGGTTGTCGATTGTCTTCGCGGATCGGCAAACCACCCGGCGGAGAGCCATTTACAGTTCGTTCCCTGGAGGAGGGTGACTGCAGTTGTTGTCCAGCTAACGTGCAGCTAATGTGCACGAGGAGAGCTTTTTACATGCCTATCAATGATCAAACGTAAGTAGTCCTTTATTTAAAGAAAGTTTGTAGTGTTTACTTTGTAATCGCTGTATTCATATTTGACATATTACAAAACAAGATGTTTACTCACTTCCTCGTAAGTCCAATGGTCCCACAGTAGTAGGGCTTGGCCAATATCAACGGTGAATGGGAACCTTTTGAAACTCTAAAAAGGCGCACACGCCTCTCCCTCATAAAGCAAGATTTTCTGCAGCCGTTTGGCTGGCGTGATGCGAAAAATAAACGTATTAATCCGCAAAATCAGCTGAATCCTTAGTCCTCATACACAACAGTACGGCTGTTTAGTAGGAGGCCTTCACCCGTACACGTCACAGCGCCCTCCTCCTCAAGACCGAAGCCGGAAAACACTCATTTTCATGGCGCGGGATTCAAAAACCTAAATAAATATAGCGACCGCTTCCACACACATCCAAGCGGTCCATATCATTCAGGAGCATAAAATACCGCGTGTATTATGAAATAAACATGCTTTATTTATTTCGTATTTTACCCATGTTGACAATTACAGGCCTCTCTAATCTTTTCAAGTTGGAGAACTTGCACATTTGGTGGTTGACTAAATACTTATTTGCCCCACTGTATACATGACAGGGTTACCGTCATAATATTAACATTTTGTAGATCACATGTTCCGGTGTCGTCTGTTTTTAGGTTCGACTGTGCCGACCGCCAATTCCACTCCATTCCAGCTACATGGCTGACTCTCATGGACAACCCAAATGATGTCAAGGAGCTCATCCCTGAGTTTTTCTATTTCCCAGAGTTTCTTGAGAACCACAACGGTGAGAATTGATTGCAAGTCGTCGCGTTTACCATAAAATATCGTTACTTATGCTCTTTCATCATTCAGATTTTGACCTGGGTCGCCGGCAGATAACTAAAGAAAAAGTCAATGATGTCATTCTGCCCAAATGGGCCAAGTCCCCTGAGGACTTCATTTATAAACACCGCAAAGCCCTGGTGAGCTTTTGTTCTAGTTCATGTGCTCTTTGACTGCCCTGCTATTGTTATAAATCTTTATGACTTGTGTGACTGTCGCCGCAACAGGAGTCAGAATATGTGTCGGCGCACCTTAATGAGTGGATTGATCTGATTTTCGGTTACAAGCAGAGAGGTCCTGCGGCGGTGGAGGCCCTCAATGTTTTCTACTACTGCACTTACGAGGGTAAAACCATATTTTCCTTAGTTACATTCACTCTAGCAAAGTACCGTAATTTCCCGAATATAAGGCGCACCCGTGTATAATACGCATCCCAAATTTACTTGTAAAATCAAGGGAAAATTATTGTACCCGTTTTTAACGCGCACCCTAATTTTAGCACCAATACATAGAAGAATACAAGAAAACAAAGCTTGTGTACAGATACAAAAATGTCATTTTACTGACTGGTGAAACACAGCACAAGCATAGCACATTGGTAGTTAAAAACATTAGCATAAACTGACAATATTTACGGTAATAATATGATTTGACAACTTCTCCAACTTACCTGAATCTAGGAGAAAACAAAACAGATGTGAGCATATGAGAGAGAGAGCATACGACAGGAGAAAAAAAAAGTCTTAAATAGCATTATTATGTGAATTAGAATCATATTTTGAGACGATTTGACTATATACAACAATTTAGCAAAGCGCAGATGATGAGAAATTAGTCTTTTAATCTGCCGGTTAGCCACGCCTACCATTATAGGGCTCTAGTGTCCCCAACATATGGATGACGTCAGCGGGAGACTGGGCTCATCGGTTTTACTATTCAGCCCAATGAGGGGGAATTATTCAGAACGAGGAAAACGCGACGAAGAGAGCCCCAAAATGTCATTGTTTCAGTCTCTGTACTCCAATATTTTTACACGATATTCTTTTTACCCAAGCATTTTCCCCAATAGCTAAATAAATGGCTTGAGAAGGACCAGTCAGCCCGTCGAGGGGGAACTATTCACATCGAGGAAAACGCGACGAAGAGAGCTGCAAAATGTCATTGTTTCTGTCTCTTTACTTCAATACTTTTACTGGATATTCTTTTGATCCAAGTATTTTCCCCAATTGCTAAATAAATGGCATGACAAATAACAGTCTTGTGCTAAATGGAATATGAAATAATAAAAATGCACTTATTCAGGACGACATGTCAAATGACTCCATAATGGTCAAAACTGTCGACTTCACCTTTCCTGTCGCACCTCCCGAACGATATTTTATGACACCTAACTCAGACATATGTCATTTCCCTTCCCCTGCTTCGGAGAATGTAAACAAACCAAAAGGCGTGACAGCTAGCCGACATGCTAACCCGAACCGAGTGATGTTTCAAAGTCTTCGAAGCGGAAAATCACACATAACTAGCCCGGATTATTTGACATGACGACTGGGTTTTTGATTGTCTTTGTGGATCAGCAAAATGCCCGGCGGAGAGCAATTTACAGTTCGTTCCCCGGAGGAGGGCGGCTGCAGTTGTTGTGCAGCTAACGTGCAGCTAATGTGCGCAAGGAGAGCTTTTTACATGCCTATCATTGGTCAAACGTAAGTAGTCCTTTATTTAAAGAAAGTTTGTAGTGTTTACTTTGCAATCGCTGTATTGATATTTGACATAATACAAAACAAGATGTTTACTTACTTCCTCGTAAGTCCAATGGTCCCACAGTAGTAGGGCTTGGCCAATATCCACAGTGAATGGGAACCTTTTGAAACTCCAAAATGGTACACACGCCTCTCCCTAATAAAGCAAGATTTTTCTGCAGCCATTTGGCTGGGGTGATTCGAAAAATAAACGTATTAATCCGCAAAATCAGCTGAATCCTTAGTCCTCATACACAACAGTACGGCTGTTTAGTAGGAGGCCTTCACCCGTACACGTCACAGCGCCCTCCTCCTCAAGACCGAAGCCGGAAAACACTCATTTTCATGGCGCGGGATTCAAAAAACTAAATAAATATAGCGATCGCTTCCACACACATCCAAGCGGTCCATATCATTCAGGAGCATAAAATACCGTGTGTATTATGAAATAAACATGCTTTTTCGTGTCACATGCACTTTTAAAGGCTGCTGTATAACTTGCTCGTTTCATCATGATGAATAAAGGCTTCTTCTATGGATTGATACGATAAAATGAAAGTGAGAACGTAAGTCGGAAATCCGTGAGAGCTCATCGTTGTCGACACGACAGTAACAATAGGAACTATTGTTATTTGGGTTTGAGTTTCCAGAGTGACAGATATAGTTGACGGACACAGGAAGTCTGTGTGCTTACGTTTGTTATGGAGGAAGTCGGCGTGACGTCACCTCGCTTAGCAACGTGTCGCCATTTTGCGAAAGGGGCACGCACAGCTTAACCCAAAAATGTTGATGAACTTTGGGAGGCATGCAAGACTGCTTTCTTTGATGTTCCTGATGACTTCATCAATAAATTGTATGAATCCTTGCCGAACCGCATGGATGCAGTCCTCTAAACCCATGGAAGTCATATAAAATGTTAAATTTGGATCTCACAGCACCACTACTTAATTCGCTTATGTTATGTAACATATTTTTGTATTTGAAGTACATTTTTTGTTCAATTTTCACACTACTTTTTGTAGGCGACAAAACTTTTGTGTTGCCAAAATTTGACCTATATGTCTTCATTAAATGATAAATCATTTTTCAGTAAAACAAATATATATAGTTTTGTCAGGGACTGTATTTTAAAATGTTCTTTTTTCCTATTAAAAATGTATATGAATGAAAAATAATACAGTAATAATAATAAATAGAGATGTCGCAATTAACGCATGCGCTGCACAACCCACTCACACGTTGTCACGTTCAATCTATAATGGCGCCGTTTTACCCATACAGTATATAGAGCTAAAAGGCAGCGTAAAATGAGTAGAGTGAATTTTGGCAGCCTTTGGAGCCTTTTTTTACATGGCTAAAGCGTTACAATCCCTCTCCCAAAGATTAGAATAATCGTGGGAAGCAATGTGGGGAAGAAAGGTAGTAGTTGATCTTTTTCTTAACACCCTAGGTTATTTCCCAACGCAGAGAAGATATATCAATTGGTACCACAACGCACAGTCATGGTTGCACTTCCCATCATGCATTTGGGCAGAAGTTAAATGGCTACAGTATCATTTACTGAAAGCTCAACAAATACACTAGATGGCAATATTTAGTCACAATATACAAAGTCACATTTATCCTTTAAGAATTACAAGTCTTTCTATCCGTGGATCCCTCTCACAGAAAGAATGTTAATAATGTAAATGCCATCTTAAGGATTTATTGTCATAATAAACAAATACAGTACTTATGTACTGTATGTTGAATGTATATATTTGTCCGAGTTTTTTTCATTTTTTTCTTAATGCATTGCCAAAATGTATATGATCGGGAAAAATTATCGGGAATGATTGGAAAAAAAAAAAAGCAATCGGATCGGGAAATATCGGGATCGGCAGATACTCAAACTAAAATGAGCGGGATGGGATCGGGAGCAAAAAAAACATGATTGGAACAACCCTAATAATAATGTTTTGTGTTTAAGAAAATTAAAACTCAAACATACTTTTATTCACTTTTTGTTTATGCAATGTAAACAAATAAAAATAAATGTAGACAGAATATTTGATTTTAAAGGGCTGAAAAAAGAGTCTTTGGACAAATTTCAGTTCAACAACGTCTTTAGGCGATTCCGTGACTACTCTCGATTCATTTGATAACAGACTAGTTGTCAATTAATCGCAACAAAGATGACTTTGACACCCCTGATCTCGATCGTACGCGATAATATTTTACTCCAATTTGCCTGTGCAGGAGCTGTCGATCTTGATGCCATCACTGATGAAAAGGAACGGAAGGCCCTTGAAGGCATGATCAGCAACTTTGGGCAGACACCTTGCCAGCTACTCAAGGTGCCGGTTGGCATCGTACCCTAGTGTTCAGTGAGAGTACGTGCATGATTTTCCATTTAAACTACATATTTTGTGTTACCAGGAGCCCCATCCAATTCGTCTTTCCCAGGAAGATGTGGAGAAGAGGAAGGCTCTGCTTGACTCGTGCCCTATGGTTTTGTTTGAACACCTCAGCAACCTAAAATCCTTCTTTGTGGAGGTTCGACTTCTCTGTTATTATATAATATTGGGTGTATTTTGACTCACTTAAATGTCACATTGTTCCTGTAGGGCATCAGTGACAATGTACCACTGGTTAAAGCTATTGTTCCAAAGAATCAGTCCCACTCCTTCATCAGTCAAGGAAGTCCAGACACTATGGTTGGCTTTGTCGCGTACTTCTATTAGATTCGATAATGATTCTTATTCAACTAAAATCTTTCCTTTACATGTTTTCCTAAAGGTGACAGTAAGTCAAAACTGTCTTTTTGGGACCCATGGGTGGCTGCCCTACAACAAGAGTATCTCCAACTACTTCACCTTCATTAAGGATCCCACAGTGTCCAACTCCAAGTGAGAAATTGCGCATTCTTTGACGCTCGTGGAAAATGCTCACCAAGCGTATGTTCTACGCAGAACCCAGCGTTTTCTGTCAGGACCCTTCGCACCCGGCGTGGAAGTAACGACGGGGCTATTTGTGGTCTCGCACGATGGAAAATTGCTCTTCAGTGGTGGACACTGGGACAACAGCCTCCGGGTTACTTCGCTTGTTAAGGGCAAGTCTGTTGGGCAGCACATCAAACACATGGGTAAATTATAAAGATGTCCATCCCGATCGATCGGGTCCGATCACTTCATTTTCAAAGTGTTGGAATCGGCAAAAAAATATCGGACATGCCTTTTTTTAATATATATATATATTTTAATTAAACCGTTTTCTAATTGTATTTAACGTTACAGACAAAATGTCTTACACTCATCCAGAGTCTTTAGTTTTGGCTTAAAGTAGGGCTATCAAATTTATCGTGTTAATGGCGGTAATTAATTTTTTAAAAATTAATCACGTTAAAATATTTAACGCAATTAACGCATGTGCCGCACGACCCACTCACGCATTGTCGCGTCCAATCTATAATGGCGCCGTTTTACCTATATATAGAGCTGAAAGGCATCGTAAAAGGAGTAGAGTGAATTTTGGCAGTCTTTGGAACCTTTTTTTAAATGGCTAAAGCCTTACAATCCCTCTCTCAACAATTAGAAATATCGTGGGAAGCAATGTGGGGAAGAAAGGTAGTGGTTGATCTTTTTCTTAACACCCTATGTTATTTCCCAACGCAGAGAAGCTATATCAATTGGTGCCACTACGCACAGTCATGGTTGCACTTCCCATCATGCATTTGGGCAGAACAGTTAAATGGGTAAAGTATCATTTACTGAAAGCTCAACAAATACACTAGATGGCAATTTTTAGTCACAATATACAAAGTCACATTTATCCTTTAAGAATCACAAGTCTTTCTATCCGTGGATCCCTCTCACAGAAAGAATTTTAATCATGTAAATGCCATCTTGAGGATTTATTGTCATAATAAACAAACTTATGTAACTTATGTACTGTATGTTGAATGTATATATTCGTCCGAGTTTTATTCATTTTTTTCTGAATGCATTGCCAAAATGTATATGATTGGGAAAAATAATCGGGAATTGAATCGGAAGCAAAAAAAAAAAAAAAAACAATTGGATCGGGAAATATCGGGATCGGCAGATACTCAAACTAAAACGATCGGATCGGGAACATGATCGGAACAACCCTAGTTTTAGCCATCGTGATCCAAAATAGAATATCGAGGTCTTTATAATCGTTTTTTTTTTTTAAGTACTATAAATAGTAATTTAGCCAATAAATGGTTAACCCCTTGATGCCTATAGTAACAAATTAGGCATGTGGGTTTTTTTTTTGTTTGTTTTTTTTTTAAACCATAGAAGCCTGTGGTCGCAAATTTGCAACAAAAATAAAATCGTATGAATTTTATTATTATTTCATTTTGGAGGGTAATTTTTTATTATATATTTATCTTTTATTTTATTGATAATTTATTGATACTTTTCTAAACTTGATTTAGCATCTACTTGAAAGCAAAAACTGAAGTAAAAGAGTCTTATATATTAATTTTTGTTTAATCCTGCCGGCAAGGGGTTAAATGTATCAATCCTGAATTGCCCATTTTCACCCATTCTTTTCTTAGATGCGACCAACCCATGCACTTTTCTGCTTGTATCCTAGATATCGTAACCTGCCTGTCAACTGACCACTGCGGGATCCACCTCATCTCCGGCTCCAGAGACACTACCTGCATGGTGTGGCAGGTTCTACAGCAGGTTCGACCTTCATGTAACTAGCTAATGTTACATACAGTGTATCACAAAAGTGAGTACACCCCTTGCATTTCTGCAGATATTTCAGTACATCTTTTCATGGGACAATACTGACAAAATGCCACTTTGACACAATGAAAAGTGGTCTCTGTGCAGCTTATATAATAGTTAATTAATTTTTTTCCTCAAAATAACTCAAAATGTAGCCAATAATATCAAAACCCCTGGCAACAAAAGTGAGTACACCCCTTAGAAACTACATCCCTAAATGTCCAAAATGAGTACTGGTTGTCATTTTCCCTCCAAAATGTCATGTGACTCGTTACTGTTATTAGGTCAAGGTGTGCATAGGGAGCAGGTGTGTTCAAATTTGTAGTGCAGCTTTCACACGTTCTCATACTGGTCACTGAAAGTTCCAACATGGCACCACATGGCAAAGAATTCTCTAAGGATCTTAAAAGACGTATTGTTGCGCTCCATGAAGATGGCCAAGGCTACAAGAAGATTGCCAAAAACCTGAAACTGAGTTTCAGCACAGTGGCTAAGATCATCCAGCGTTTTAACAGAGCAGGGTCCACTCAGAACAGGCCTCGGGTTGGTCGTCCAAAGAAGCTCAGCGCACGTGCTGAGCGTCACATCCAAATGCTTTCTTTGAAAGATCATCGCAGGAGTGCTGTCAGCATTGCTGCAGGGATTGAAGAGGCGGGGGGTTCAGCCTGTTGGTGCTCAGACCATACGCCACACTCTACATCATATTGGTGTGCATGGCTGTCACCCCAGGAGCAAGCCTCTTCTGAAGACGGTACACAACCAAGCCCGATAACAGTTTGCTGAAGACATGTCAACAAAGTACATGGATTACTGGAACCATGTCCTATGGTCTGATGAGTCGAAGATTAATTTGTTTGGTTCCGAAGGTCTCAAGCATGTATGGCGGCGACCAGGTGAGGACTACAAAGATAAGTATGCCATGCCTACAGATAAGCATGGTGGTGGTAATGTGATGGTCTGTGGCTGCATGAGTGCTGCAGGTGTTGGAGAGTTACATTCCACTGAGGGAAACATGAACTCCAACATGTACTGTGAAATACTGCAGCAGAGCATGATCCCCTCCCTCAAGAAACTGGATCGCAGGGAGGTGTTCCAGCATGACAATGACCCCAAACACACCTCCAAGATGACCACTGCTTTACTGAAGAGGCCGATGGACTGGCCAAGCATGTCACCAGACTTGAACCCAATAAATTATCTTTGGGGGATCCTCAAGCGGAAGGTGAAGGTGCGCAAAGTCTCAAATATCCGGCAGCTACGCAACGTCGACGTCGCTCTGGTCAACTCAATGCCCAGGAGAGTAAAGGCAGTTCTGGAAGATAAAATATTGACAGTTGAAATGTTGTATGTTAAGATTGACAACTTTCACGAAGGGGTGTACTCACTTATGTTGCCAGGGGTTTAGATATTAATGGCTATATTTTGAGTTATTTTGAGGAGAAAATAAATTTACTCTATTATATAAGCTGCACACAGACTACTTTTCATTGTGTCAAAGTGTCATTTTGTCAGTGTTGTCCCATGAAATGATATACTTAAATATCTACTGAAATGCAAGGGGTGTACTCACTTTTGTGATACACTGTACAGTTAGTTCAGGAAAATCAAGCAAAACTGCTTTCTTTGATGTTCCTGGATTTTGCGTCCAACAGGGTGGTGCTCCAGTAGGTCTGCATCCTAAACCTGTTCAGGTCTTATACGGCCACACGGATGAGGTAGTCAGTGTCAGTATCAGCACGGAGCTGGACATGGCTGTGTCTGGAGCACGGGTGAGAGTTAAGACATAAGTTATGATATCAGTTATACACTATGGTTTCTCCCAATGCCTCATAAGCCGGGCTGGCTGCCAAGCTTTTTTTGTTTTTAGCATGTTGAGTACTAGAGTTGTGCATTTAGTTTCGAGAATCGACTGGAGCCAGGATTTGCATTATGAATGCAAAGTGGAAACATTAAATTTAAAAAATGCCAATAAAATATATATACACCGGGTTCCAAAAATATGATTCTCTTATGATGGTTTTGTTTGGTTACTTATTTAAAGTGAAAATTATTCAAATTAAAGTTCATAGGTTAGAAATGAATGTTGTTTAAAAAATAAGCCTTGAAGAAATACCATGTGAAAAAGTCAAAAGTTATTCAAATTAGAGATGCCGATCGATCGGGTCCGATCACGTCATTTTCAAAGTATCGGAATCGGCAAAAAAAATATCGGACATGCCTTTTTTAATATATATATATATATATATATATATTTTTTTTTTTTTTTTAATCAAATCATTTTCTAATTGTATTTAACGTTACAGACATAATATGTTACGCTCATCCAGAGTCTTTAGTTTAGGCTTAAGGTAGGGTTATCAAATTTATCCCGTTAACGGCGGTAATTAATTTTTTAAAAATTTTATCACGTTAAAATATTTAACGCAATTAACGCATGCGGTGCACGACCCACTCACGCGTTGTCACGTTCAATCTTGTAATGGGGCCGTTTTACCTATATATATAGAGCTAAAAGGCAGCGTAAAAGGAGTAGAGTGAATTTTGGCAGCCTTTGGAGCCTTTTTTTAATTGGCTAAAGCCTTACAATCCCTCTCCCTACATTTAGAAATATCGTGGGAAGC
Source organism: Corythoichthys intestinalis (assembly GCF_030265065.1). Taxonomy (NCBI): domain Eukaryota; kingdom Metazoa; phylum Chordata; class Actinopteri; order Syngnathiformes; family Syngnathidae; genus Corythoichthys; species Corythoichthys intestinalis. The sequence continues at coordinate 8,512,305 of NC_080396.1, read as the reverse complement.
AATGTGGGGAAGAAAGGTAGTAATTGATCTTTTTCTCAACACCCTATATATTTCCCAACGCAGAGAAGATATATCAATTGGTACCACTAGGCACAGTCACGGTTGCACTTCCCATCATGCATTTGGGCAGAACAGTTAAATGGCTACAGTATCATTTACTGAAAGCTAGACTAGATGTAGACATCTACGCTAGATGGCAATATTTAGTCACAATATACAAAGTCACATTCATCCTTTAAGAATTACAAGTCTTTCTATCCGTGGATCCCTCTCACAGAAAGAATGTTAATAATGTAAATGCCATCTTAAGGATTTATTGTCATAATAAACAAATACAGTACTTATGTACTGTATGTTGAATGTATATATTCGTCCGAGTTTTATTCATTTTTTTTCTTAATGCATTGCCAAAATGTATATGATCAGGAAAAATTATCGGGAATGATTGGAATTGAATCGGGAGCAAAAAACATGATCGGAACAACCCTAATTAAAATATTGCAATTTTGCAACCAAATGGTTGGTCCTTGTTAAATTTGGAACACATTAATGAACTAGAGCAGGGGTCAGCAACCTTCGATATTCAAAGCGCTGTTTTGACCGTCTCCCATTAAAAAAGTTATTACACAAAAGCTCTTTGACATCTAACATTTCGTTAACTGCAACAGAAAAAAAAAAGTTGATTTTAATAAAACATAAAATTTCGTTGTTGTTTTTTTCGGGCTCGGGCCTGCAAATAAAATTAATTGATCGGCCTTGGGTCGGGCATTAATACCCGCAGGCTGGGTCGGGTCGCGCTGGATTTTTTTAGGCCCGATCTTACCTCTACACACAACACAGAGTGTAGAGAGGGTCAGGAAAAAAAAGGCTGTGCTCAGTGTTACCGGACCGGTAAATGGTATCGGCGCCCTGTTTGTTGGTACTCGCCGATACCACCATTTCGGGCCAGATCAGCCCCCCCCCTGCCGATACTGGTATCGGTATCGGTGCATCCGTAATAAATAGGAAAAATGTAACGACTCTTGTGTAGCCCAAAGTAGCGGCGTAAGAGTAGCGTAGTAGAGTAGCAGGAGGGAGAGTGAGGGGCTGTACGAGTATGAAACTGAAAAACTAATATATTTTTAATTAAAAACCCAATCCTTTTCCACCCGATTCCGTTCCTCTGAAAAATGGCGTTATCGGCCCGATTTCCGATCATTTGATCAGATCGGGACTTAAAATGTTGCCTTCAATAGCCCGGATTGTAGCATGTTCCTATTGACCATTTCATCTATGTATCAGGACGGAGTCGTGATCATCCACACCGTTCGCAGAGGTCAGTACGTGCGTTGCTTGCGACCGCCAAGCGACAGCTCCTTGCCTCTTTCCATCCTCCACCTGGCTGTGTCCTGGGAAGGTCACCTGCTAGTCCACACTTGTCTGGAAGGCAAGGCAACACTAAAAGTACTTATATTTCTTTTTTTATTATGTTTTTCAACATTTTCCAATTGGCCTAAATAATTGTTTTTTCGTCACAGGATAAAAACGCCCTCCATCTCTACTCTGTTAATGGGAAGCACCTTTACAGTGAACATCTGAAGGAGCAGGTGACCGACATGTGCGTGTCAGGGGAGTTTGTCGTTACTGGAAGTGAGCAAGGCTACTTGTCCATTCGAGATCTCTACAGGTAATCAAAGCTTATAATAAAGCATTATTTTATATTATTTCAACGTCTTTGGGGTACCAAGTGCCAAAAAAACGCCATGAAAACCTCTCACTTTTTGGTGAAATTCGCCGTTTTGTAGTAAAAAAGGGTGAAATTTTGTAGATCTGAGGAGAAAATTATCAGGGGGGTGGGTCGTAACTCCATTTAACTAACGACATGTTTTATTGAAGATGCTAAGCCTGTCGCGACATGCAATTAATCCATTTATCGCAGGGTACCGGTAAATAAAATTGAGGGCGGTAATTTTCACAGCTGTGTTTTATCACCGCGTGCGGGCGTGCAGATGACATACAGTGGGGCAAATATGTATTTAGTCAACCATTAATTGTGCAAGTTCTCCCACTTGAAAATATTAGAGAGGCCTGTAATTGTCAACATGGTTAAACCTCAACCATGAATCAATACCAAAAGTTCATCTCAATACTTTGTTATGTACCCTTTGTTGGCAATAACGGTGGCCAAATGTTTTCTGTAACTCTTCACAAGCTTTTCACACACTGTTGCTTGTATTTTGGCCCATTCCGCCATGCAGATCTCCTCTAGAGCAGTGATGTTTTGGGGCTGTCGTTGGGCAACACGGACTTTGAACTCCCTCCACAGATTTTCTATGGGGTTGAGACCTGGAGACTGGCTAGGCACTCCAGAACCTTGAAATGCTTCTTACAAAGCCACTCCTTTGTTGCCCTGGTTGTGTGTTTGGGATCATTGTCATGCTGAAAGACCCAGCCACGTCTCATCTTTAATGCCCTTGCTGATGGAAGGAGATTTAACTCAAAATCTTTCGATACATGGCCCCATTCATTCTTTCCTTTACACAGATCAGTCGTCCTGGAACCCTTTGCAGAAAAACAGCCCCAAAGCATGATGTTTCCACCCCCATGCTTCACAGTGGGTATGGTGCAATTCAGTATTCTTTTTCTTCCAAACAAGAGAACCTGTGTTTCTACCAAAAAGTTCTATTTTGGTTTCATCTGACCATAACACATTCTCCCAGTCCTCTTCTGGATCATCCAAATGCTCTCTAGCGAACCGCAGAAGGGCCTGGACGTGTACTTTCTTCAGCAGGGGGACACGTCTGGCAGTGCAGGATTTGAGTTCCTGGCGGCGCATTATGTTTCTGATAGTAGTCTTTGTTGCTGTGGTCCCAGCTCTCTTTAGGTCATTCACTAGGTCCCCCCGTGTGGTTCTGGGATTTTTGCTCCCCGTTCTTGTTATTATTTTGACGCCACGGGGTGAGGAGGGAGTTGAAAGTCCGTGTTGCCCAACGACAGCCCCAAAACATCACTGCTCTAGAGGAGATCTGCCTGGAGGAATGGGCCAAAATACCAGCAACAGTGTGTGAAAAGCTTGTGAAGAGTTACAGAAAACGTTTGGCCTCCGTTATTGCCAACAAAGGGTACATAACAAAGTATTGAGATGAACTTTTGGTATAGACCAAATACTTATTTTCCACCATGATTTGCAAATAAATTCTTTAAAAATCAAACAATGTGATTTTGTTTTTTTCCCACATTGTCTCTCATGGTTGAGGTTTAACCATGTTGACAATAACAGGCCTCTCTAATATTTTCAAGTGGGAGAACTTGCACAATTAGTGGTTGACTAAATACTTATTTGCCCCACTGTATGAGTGTCCAGTTCTTCTCGCAAATGTTTATTCGTCATTAACACGCCATAGAATTACAGTTCAGACATAAATAAGGAAACATATCTCCAGTTGTGGTCAAAAGTTTACATACACTTGTGAAGAACATAATGGCATGACTCTCTTGAGTTTCCAGTTATTTCTACAACTCTGATTTTTCTCCGATAGACTGATTGGAACAGATAGTGAGCAATTGCCGGTAATAAAAATGTAAGCACATGATTATGGGCTAAAACTGTATTCTTCATAATAGCTTGGGAGAGCGCGTATAACACCTGTGGGAGAGCAAACTTGTATAACCCGTGGAGTATAATGGTCATACAATCAAGCATATCTTACAACCGGCCACGTTCGCATTTTGTTGTTCATGCATCATGTAACATTATCATACTGTACACATATTCAGCATGTTGTTCTCTATTGTATTTTTATTTTAAATTGCCTTTCAAGATGACATATCTGTTCTATGTGTTGCATTTTATCAAGTAAATTTCCCCAAAAAAATGTGAATTATACTTGGGTGCGACCTGGTTTTTTTTGGGCTGGTGCGACTTAATACTCAGGTGCGACTTATAGTCCGAAAATACGGTACCTTGAATCCCCAAACAAATTACTCCTGAGACAATCTTTGCGGTTTGTATGCAGTACACTTTTGTACTTTTTCAACCTAAATCCGGCGTTGGATCGCTGCATGTGTCACTGCGACCGACTGCGAATAACTGAAGCAGATGTTGGGATGGCCCCCCCTACTTGAAGGCGTGGCACAGTGAAGGTCGAATCTGACCCGTCAATATCATTATGAAGTCTATGCGATAGCAGCACAAACGTAGCATAAAGAAATGGCACCATTTTGGGTCCATTTTGCACTAAATGCGGGACTGTGTGACGTCATCACTCGAAATATCTCAATTAGGGATGTCCCGATCCAGGTTTTTGCACTTCCGATCCGATACCAATATTGTTTTGCTCTTCCAATCCGATACCGGGCTATCTGAGCATGTGTTAAAGTTTAAAGTTATTTAGCCTCCTTACTTAGTTGTCAGACTCATGTTGAAAAGGGTTTTAGTACTCTTGATAACAACTAGCCTGCTGAATTAGGTGAGTTTGAATAACACACAATGGTTGGTAACAAGAAACTGACCTGTTTATTCAGTGACAAACACAAAACATTATAAATGACAAACAGAAATGGCATAGTCGGTCAGTAAAACGTGCAAATAATATTAACTGTCAGTGGAAAATCCCACAAACCCCCCAAGCTATTAGATGCTTTTAATGTTTCGTGCATTAGTTACAATAATTGTATAAAAAGCCTCTCAGGTTTATATAAACGACTATTTCAATATCAAGTTAACATTTTAAAACAGTAAATAAAATACTCAAGTCCCCATTCTGTATCAGCAGCTTTAAACTACATTCAATTCATTTGATTTTGCGAATCAACTGTTAAAGTTGTTAAAATTGCTCCCGTTATTCCATAATTTCCCTTCTGTCTACTTTCGACAGGTGAAAGTTTTAAAACTGTTTTGAAGATAGATTCAAGTCATGATTTTGCCGATTTAGGAGTATTTTAGATTAAAAGTTAATTAGGTTCGCTTGGAAGGTTCACAACAGCCTACTAGGGAAGTCTCCTGCTTTAAGATAGCGGCCGTTTATTTTTCCATACTTCAATGTTGCTAACGCCGTCGAGTCTGTCATCGTGCATCTAGTTCGATATACATATGATATCTATTGTCTACAGTAAAACGATGTTGACGTAGTTTGTAGCGGCTGTCAGCAGCAGTCAGGTATTCTTGTGTTTTTTATCCAGCGGCATGAGTTGAGCTAAAGCCATGAGTTGACCAGGTCTATGACAAGCATGTTTACTCTCAGGACGCAATGCGGTTCGTTTCTCATTGTGTCCCGAAGACCGCGCTGTGTATTAGTTCCGCTTTACTTGACATATTTCTATAATCGGAATTTGGATGTTTGTGAATCGTTCTTGAATCTTCCACGGCCGAATCGCTCAAGGATGTGATGACGGCTGGGCATGTTGTACCTGGGTTCTAAGTGTTGGATGGTGCGTCTTTACTCACGAGAGATAATGGCTCGTCATCCAGAATGAATTCTTCGGCAATGACTCTTGTTATTCCCAGGGCTTTGGGACTGTCGAGTGCCAGTTTGTCACGCATAGCAAAAGTTTCTGGCAGTGTTATTTGCGTAAGACCTTTCTTTTTGTCTTCGGTTTTCTTAACATACTCCTCATATTGTTTGTGGTGTTATTTCGCTAAATGCTTGATTAGGTTGGTTGTATTAAAACTTCTTACAGCTTTACCACCCCGCTTGACTTTATTGTGGCATTTGTTGCACTCTGCCTCTTTGTCTTTGTCGTCCTTTAAGGTGAAATAATCCCACACAGCTGACATTTTTACCGATAAAGTCTCTCGGTAAATTGGGAGACGGTAATGTAAATGTAGTGTGTTGAAGGTGGGCCGTAAAATGCAGACCGGATTTTAGGGAAACCGAAGCAAAAACTGGAATGGATTATGTAAATCGGTGCCCTGTAAAACCCGGACCGGACTTAAAAAAAAAAAAAAATGGATCGGAAGTCTGGATCGGAATTTTTACGTGTTGGCCGATCCGATACCGATGTGCATTTTTTTGCCCATATCGACATCCGATCCAAATATCGAATCAGGACATCTCTAATCTCAATATGTCAAAAAAATATAGCAGCACAAACAAATTTTTTTACAGCACAAAAGTAGCACAAACAATTGACATCATTTTTAGCCATTTTTAATCAAAATGGGGGACATCATGAGTCGTGACATAGTTTTTCTCTAAATTAGTATCTGATTAGGGGCCAACTTCACAGAGGTACACTTCTTTATGACTTTCCTTATGTAAGTTTTGTTTCCAATGTGGTTTTGCATGGCATCATTAATGATAGCACTACTTAAATGGTAAGCACAGACCGGCATTTAATCTGTGTAAAGTGATCAGTTTGGTCCTTGTCCGCAGTCTGAAGCTGTGTGCGGAGCCCATGGCCATGCGGGTGCCCGTGCGCTGCGTCTCCGTCACCAAGGAACAGAGTCAGATCCTGGTGGGCTTACAGGACGGCAAGCTGATCATCGTGGGCGTGGGCAAGCCGGCCGAGGTAAAGAACTCGCTGAGGAACTACATCGCTCAGAGCCTGGAGGGATCGCCGCTCTTGGCCTCCCCCTTGCTGGCTCCGCTCCGAGCTCGCTCGCCCACTCGCCTACTGCACCAGCGAGATCAGCTGCTTTTCAGTCCCGACTCAGTCATCCAAAAACCGTAGCGTCCCGGACCGGCTCCGTTTCAAACGTTTATTGGATGCCGATGACCAGAATAGTCGTTCGGGGTTTTTATAATCACGCCCAACACTAATCGCTGTTTCTGTAAGCCATATTCCTGCAGTAGTTACTTTCTATTAATGCAAGTTGATAATATTGCACTGATTTTTTTTTTCTAAGTAATGCATTCATTGCTATACATGACAAAATACTATATAAATGAAGGTTAAAGTACCCTATTTTTATTCCCATCATGTATACCGTATTTTCTGCACTAAAAGGCATTGAAGTAAAGGTAATCCACGGGTTACATCGAACCCGACTTAGGTGATTTCAACTTTACAATACTAGTCTCGTCCGCCATTCCATCTCTAGTTGTTTTAAGTCTTTTTTTTTTTTAGTTGCGTAAACAGTACCTAGTTCCCATTGGCGTTCTTCATGATCCCCTCCTCCCACAGCAGCGTCGTCGCCGTCCCGCAGTTCCTGATGGCGTCAGGTCCCCCTTCCTTGTTCTCATGCTGCTGCCGCTGCTTCTCTCCGACGACGACGACTCTTATGAGTCCGATCCGGTTTTTTTAGTTCGAACGACAGGCTCGCATTGAGAGAGTCGGCCTAAGTGGCCATGATATCCCCCCCTCTCTTGCCTCCCTACTCTTTCCACATAATATTTTCTCTCTGCAAAGCAACTCACTCGTGAGTAAAGCCCGAATGGTCACTGTATACAACGGCGTTTAACACAATGTACCTCACAGTATCTTATTTTTTACTTGATTTTATTAATATGACGTACAATACATGTTTTTGAATAGTTTGAGATTTAGGGGGTATTTAGGGGTACTTAAAGGGTTAATTCCGACTTACTCGGAAATTCGAGTTACGCCGCCAGCGTAGGAACGGAACTCCTTTATAAACCGGGGACTACCTGTATTAGGGCACCTTCAATGAATGGCCTATATTCAAACTTTTTTCATATATAGGGCGTACCACATTATAAGGTGTAGTAGTAGTAGTGGTTGGGGTTGCCTTATACATCCACTAGATGGTGCTGCGCTAAAGGGAATGTCATGCCATGATGAACCATTATTGATCCATATTCAAGGCGCATCAGATTAAAAGGCGCACTGTCTGGTTTTGAGAAAATTGAAGGTGTTTAGGTGCGCCTTATAGTGCGAAAAATATGGTGTGTATATATATATGTATATATATATATATATATATATATATATATATTAGGGCTGTCAAACGATTAAAATTTTTAATCGAGTTAATAACAGCTTAAAAATTAATTCATCGTAATTAATCGCAATTCAAACCATATGCCATATATGCCATATTTTTCTGTAAATTATATATATATTCTGTAAAATAAATTGTTGGAATGGAAAGATAAGACACAAGATGGATATATACATTCAACATACGGTACATAAGGACTGTAGTGGGCATTTCACTCTACTGTCATTTAATCTGTCTATGCTGTCCTCACTCCGAAGCGTCTACTTTTTCCAAAGCTAGACAGCTAGTGAACGACGCCTTAATAATTAGACTTCTTCCTTTTTCATCTGATTTATTAATAAAATGGCCTCAAACCATTGTCCTCTTTAGACCGTCGTAAAACTACAAAATAAAAGTACACAAGCATTGCATTAGCAACAACGTTAGCTTAGCACGCTATACAGGTTCACTAAACATAAACCAAAAGCGTCTCATACAAAAAATATAACATTTCGCCTTCTAACATAATATGTACATTCTTTACAACAACCATACTTACGGACAAATCTTGTCCAAGGATCATATAAGCACAACATTATCAGCCCGAGACATCGTGCAGCCATAATGAACTGGCAAGAAAGCAATAAACCATGTCGCTAAGCGACCACAAGAGTTCGCTGTTGGACAGCACAAAAAGCCTTGCTGTAAAACTTACCAAAAGGCAGAATACTTTCTGAGCAGGACATGTGCGTTAATTGCGTCAAATATTTTAACGTGATTAATTAAAAAAAATTAATTACTGCGCGTTAACGTGATAATTTTGTCAAACGATTAAAATTTTTAATCGAGTTAATTACAGCTTAAAAATTAATCGTAATTAATCGCAATTCAAACCATCTATAAAATATGCCATATTTTTCTGTAAATTGTTATTGGAATGGAAAGATAAGAGACAACATGGATATATACATTCAACATACGGTACATAAGGACTGCTTTTGGTTATTATAACAATAAATCAACAAGATGGCATTAAAATTATTAACATTCTGTTAAAGCGATCCATGGATAGAAAGACTTGTAGTTCTTAAAAGAAAAATGTTAGTACAAGTTATAGAAATTTTATATTAAAACCCCTCTTAATGTTTTCGTTTTAATAAAATTTGTTAAATTTTCAATCAAAAAAAAGACTAGTAGCCCGTCATTGTTGATGTTAATAATTACTTACACAATGCTCATGGGTGCTGAAGCCTATAAAATCAGTCGCACCCAAGCACCAGCAGAGGGCGGCAAAACTCCATTAAACACAACAAGTGAGGGTTTCACTGTACTGTCATTTAAATCTGTCTGAGCGGGTCATCTGCGTTAATTGCGTCAAATATTTTAACGTGATTAATTTTAAAAATTAATTAACGCCCGTTAACGCGATAATTTTGACAGCCCTAATGTATGTGTATATATATATATATATATATATATATATATATATATATATATATATATATATATATATATATATATATATATATATATATATATATATATATATATATATATATACTGTACATATACAGTGGTATGAAAAAGTATCCGAAACTTTTGGAATTTCAGACATTTCTGCATAAAATCATCAAATGTGATCTGAACTTTGTCAAAATCACACAGATGAAAAAACTGCTTTCACTAAAACCACCCAAACATTTATAGATTTTCATATTTTAATGAGGATAGTATGTAAACAATGACAGAAGGGGAAAATAAGTAAGTGAAGCATCACATTTAATATTTTATTTTATAATATCCCCCTTTGGCAGTAATAACTTCAACTGTAGCTGCAGATCAGTCTGGCACATCGATTAGGACTAATCTTGGACCATTCTTCACTACAAAATTCTGGGATGTCTGGCATGAATCGGTGTCTTTAGGTCATGCCACAGCATCTCAATGGGGTTTGAGTTTGGACTTTGATTTGGCCACTGCAGAACGTGTATTTTGTTCTTCTGAACCCATTCTGAAGTTGATTTCATTCTGTGTTTTGGATCATTGTCTTGTTGCAGCATCCATCCTCTTTTTAGCTTCAACTGTCTGACAGATCGGCTCAGGTTTTCCTGCAAAACATCCTGATAAACTTTTGAATTCATTGTTCCATTAATGATTCCAAGTTGTCCAGGCCCTGAGGTAGCAAAACAGCACCAAATCATGACGCTCCCTCCACCATGCGTCACGGTGCGTATAAGGACTAGTTTTTGGTGAACTGTTCCATTTTTCCTCCACGCACGACATCATGTGTCACTCCCAAACAATTCAACTTTGGTTTCATCCAAAACTTCTTTGGAGTGTCCAATTGCCTTTTTGTGAACATTAAACAAGCAACAATGTTTTTTTTTTGTTTTTTGTAGACAGCAGTGGCTTCCTCCTTGTAGTCCTCCCATGAACACCATTCTTGGCCATAGTTTTAACATATAGTTGATGTGTGCACAGATATTGGACTATGCCAGTGATTTCTTTTAGTCTTCAGAGTTCTTTTTTACCTCTCTGAGTATTCTGTGCTGAACTCTTGGCGTCATCTTTGGTGGATGGCCACTCCTTGGGAGCGAAGCCACAGTGCCAAACTCTCTCCATTTGTAGACGACAACTCTGAGTGTCGATTGATGACTATCCAGACTTTTAAAGATGGTTTTGTGTCCTTTCCCAGCATTATACAAATCAACAATCCTTGATCGCAGGTCTTTGGACAGCTCTTTTGACCAAGCCATGATGCACATCAAACAATGCTTCTCATCAAGACAATTCTTACCAGGTGTGTGTTTTATAGTGGGCAGGGCAGCTTTAAACCACTCATCAGTGATTGGGCACACACCTGACTTCAATTGTTTAGTAAAAAATGGTTTCAATTGTTCTTTGTCTCCTTAGGCAGACTCCTTATTTATTTCCCCCCCCCCTGTCATTGTTTGCATGCTGTCCTCATTAAAATATGAAAACCTATAAATGTTTGAGTGGTTTTCGTTAAAGCAGACACTGTTTTTTCATCTGTGTGATTTTGACAAAGATCAGATTACATTTGATGGGGGTTTTATGCAGAAACGTGAGACATTTTTTAAGTTTCTGATACTTTTTCATACCACTGTTCACCACGTTTCATACCACTATTTCGTCAACCTCTAATTGTGCAAGTTCTCCCACTTGAAAATATTAGAGAGGCCTGTAATTGTCAACATAGGTAAACCTCAACCATGAGAGACAGAATGTGGAAAAAAAAAACTGAAAATCACATAGTTTGATTTTTAAAGAATTTATTTGCAAATCGTGGTGGAAAATAAGTGTTTCGTCAATACCAAAAGTCCATCTCAGTACTTTGTTATGTACCCTTTGTTGGCAATAACGGAGGCCAAACGTTTTCTGTAACTCTTCACAAGCTTTTCACACACTGTTGCTAGTATTTTGGCCCATTCCTCCATGCGGATCTCCCCTAGAGCAGTGATATTTTGGGTCTGTCGTTGGGCAACACGGACTTAACTCCCTCCACAGATTTTCTATGGGGTTGAGATCTGGAGACTGGCTAGGCCACTCCAGGACCTTGAAATGCTTCTTACGAAGCCACTCCTTTGTTGCCCTGGCTGTGTGTTTGGGATCAGTGTCATGCTGAAAGACCCAGCCACGTCTCATCTTCATTGCCCTTGTTGATGGAAAGAGATTTTCTCTTAAAATCTCTCGATACATGGCCCCATTCATTCTTTCCTTTTCACAGATCAATCGTCCTGGTCCCTTTGCAGAAAAACAGCCCCAAAGCATGATGTTTCCACCCCCATGCTTTACCGTGGGTATGGCGGTCTTCGGATGCAATTCAGTATTCTTCTCTTCCAAACACGAGAACCTGTGTTTCTACCAAAAAGTTCTAATTTGGTTTCATCTGACCATAACACATTCTCCCAGTCCTTTTCTGGATCATCCAAATGATCTCTAGCGAACCGCGGACGGGCCTGGACGTGTAGTTGCTTCAGCAGGGGGATACGTCTGGCAGTGCAGGATTTGAGTCCCTGGCGTCGCATTGTGTTACTGATAGTAGCCTTTGTTTCTGTGGTCCCAGCTCTCTGTAGGTCATTCACTAGGTCCCCCTGTGTGGCTCTGGGATTTATGCTCACCATTCTTGTTATGATTTTGACGCCATGGGGTGAGATCTTACAAGATCAAGGGAGATTATCAGTGGTCTTGTATGTCTTTCATTTCCTAATAATTGCTCCCACAGTTGATTTCTTTACACCAAGTGTTTTGCCTATTGCAGATTCAGTCTTCCCAGCCTGGTGCAGGTCTACAATTTTGTCTCTGCTGTCCTTCGGCAGCTCTTTGATCTTGGCCATAGTGGAGTTTGGAGTGTGACTGACTGAGGTTGTGGACAGGTGTCTTTAATACCGATAATGAGTTAAAACAGGTGCCATTAATACAGGTAACAAGCGGAGCCTCGTTAGACCTCGTTAGAAGAAGTTAGACCTCTTTGACAGCCAGAAATGTTGCTTGTTTGTTGGTGACCAAATACTTATTTTATACTCTAATTTGGAAATAAATTCTTTAAAAATCAAACAATGTCATTTTCAGTTTTTTTTCCACATTCTGTCTCTCATGGTTGAGGTTTACCCATGTTGACAATTACAGGCCTCTCTAATCTTTTCAAGTAAGAGAACTTGCACAATTGGTGGGTGACTAAATACTTATTTGCCCCACTGTATATATTGCACTTCCTCCAAATAATACATGATGTTTTCAATTTATTGACAATGGATATTTTTATAATAGCAGTGTTTTGTCCTGCATAGCAACATAACTCAAATTGGTCCTGATTCAGAATCATTCCCTTTTCACAACCAACTCAATCAACCTTTAATGTTTTATTTATTGCCTCACACGCAATCAAATATGAACCACTAATCACTCATAAATCATATCGCCTTCTCTCCTTGTTTCTTTATACTTTCCTCCATCCTACCTCCTTCCCTCCCTTTTACTTGACTTCCTCCGCTCCTCTCAGCTACGTTCAGGCCACATCACACGGAAGCTGTGGGGCTCCACCAAGAGGCTGACCAGGATCTCCTCGGGGGAGTCTGACCACGTCGTCTAGCACGAGCCCCTCCCTGATCCTTAAACCCCACTCCCTTCATGTCACCCGCCGCACCTTCACTGACGTCAGGTTGCTTTATTTTGTCTCATCCAAGTGAATTTTGTCATACTAAAAGTTTACTTCCGACTGACCGAATGGCGCTGGCGCTATGGTTCAGATCCAGAAGTGAGCGCAGCTTTCATCTTTTCATGTTGCTTGTGTGTCTCCATATTTTCAAGTGGCCTTTCTGTCCTCCTTTTGTTTGAGAAGCCTCAAAGCTGCCGCTCAGCATTCATACATCGTGAGACGGCTCACTTAAAAGACCAAAACTCTCAGCCTTTCCATTCTTGTGGTGCTTCTGTTTATTTTGTTGAGCTTAGTTGTTTAATTCTTTAACAGGACAAGTGATTATTTTTGGTCATTAAAATTGTCCAATTTAGTGTCAAACTAAATTGACGTAAGGTTCAATCATAATGATATTTTTTTTTTAATTATTGATCCTTCCTTTTTTATACTTTTTATGAATAAATATCAATAAAACCAAGAGTGATGGAAGAAAAATATTTTATTTGTAGTAATTGAAAGCTTACAACATGCCATTTAAGAAACACATTTTCATTTAAAAATGGCGTCCTCCTGCATGAAAAAAACGTGAATTTTTGCATATTTGCAGACATGAGCAAGTGGCAACATTGTGAGACGGTGACATTGAGCAAGCAAACAATCTGCAATTTTAGTATCCATCGTGACTACAGGAATCTGAAGCTAAGCGGCACAAAAAATTGTATACAGTTACGGGCAAAAACGTACAATTTGAGCAAAATTCGCCAAAAACTTATCCATTTATTTCTAACAGCCAAAATTTCCCATTGATTTGCAATGGCCCTGTTTGCCGTTCATTTCAACGGCACAAAAACTTCCATTCACTGCTGTTGATTTCCAATCCAGACTGACAATAATCTACATTAGCACACCCAAAATCAACAAAAAGTGACCCCTGAAATGCACCCAACTCAACATGACATGAGCAAGTGGCAGCACTGTGAGACGGTGACATTGAGCAAGCAAACAATCTGCTATTTAAGTTACCATGGTGACTTCAGGAATCTAAAGCTAAGGGGCACAAAAGTTGTATACAGTTTTGAGCAAAATTCGCCAAAAACTTACCCATTTATTTCTAACGGCCAAAATTTCCCATTGATTTGCAATGTCCCTGTTCGCCGTTCATTTCAACGGCACAAAAACTTCCATTCATTGCTGTTGATTTCCAATCCAGACTTGCAAAAATCTACATTAGCACACCCAAAAATCAACAAAACGTGACCCCTGAAATGCACCCAACTCAATATGACATGCGCAAGTGGCAGCACTGTGAGACGGTGACATTGAGCAAGCAAACAATCTGCTATTTAAGTTACCATGGTGACTTTAGGAATATAAAGCTAAGCAGCACAAAAGTTGAATCAAGTTTTGGGCAAAATTCGCCAAAAATGTACCCATTTATTTCTAACAGCCAAAATTTCCCATTGATTTGCAATGGCGCTGTTTGCCGTTCATTTCAATGGCACAAAAACTTCAATTCACTGCTGTTGATTTCCAATCCAGACTGGCAAAAATCTACATTAGCACACTCAAAAATCAACAAAAAGTGCCCCCTGAAATTCACCCAACTCAACATGACGTGACAATTACATACATAATTACAATACAGTAACTGACAAATAAAATGAAAAAAAAAAGTTTAAGTCCCCAATGACACAAATGTTGTTGTATTGGTTGTTTTTTTTTTCTTTCTTTTTTTTTACCTAATTGGCTGCCATTGAACATCCAACCCATTTTGACCGGAAGGGGTTCTAACACCCTCAATGGCACTGAAACATGAGCATTCCCAGACAGTTCCCCCAGTTTAAATGATTTGGCCATTTATAATTGCCATTCTATCATTGACAACAGTCAATAATTTAATCCTAGGTTTACTCTATTTTTAAATATAAATATATACAGTCCCTGACAAAAGTCTTGTCGCTTATTCATTTTGTAGAAACAATTGCTAATAACCTGACTTTTAATGATTCAATTGGTTTCAGAAATGGCTCATATGAAAGCTAAGACCCTCCCAAATGATGTTGAATGTACAAAAATATATTTGTTTCACTGAAAGAAGATTTATCATTTAATGAAGACATAAAGGTCAAATTTTGCAAAGACAAAAGTTTGTCGCTTAAAGAAAGTAGTGTGAAAATTGAACAAAAAATGTACTTCAAATACAAAAATATGTTACATAAGATAAGCGAATTAAGTAGTGGTGCTGTGAGATTCAAATTTGATATTTTGTATGACTTCCATGGGCTTCGGCAAGGATTCATGCAATTTATTGATGAAGTCATCAGGAACATCAAATAAAGCAGTCTTGCATGCCTCCCAGAGTTCATCAACATTCTTGGGTTTCCTCATCCATGCTTCCTCTTTCATCCTTTTCATGTCTGGTGACTGGGCTAACCAGTCCGGGAGGATTTTGATCTTCTTTGCCTTGAGGAACTTTGAGGTAGAGATTGAACTATGCAATGGAGCACCATCCTGCTGCAGAATTTTTCCCTTTTTATGGTTAGGAATGTAAGAGGCAGCTAAGATTTGTTGATATTTCAGACTATTTATGTTGCCTTCCACCCTGCAGATCTCACACACCTCCATACTGGATGTAACCCCAGACCATGATTTTGCCACCACCAAACTGCACTGTTTTCTGATTGAATCTCGGATCCACGCAGGCTCCAGTAGGTCTCCTGCAATATTTGCGGCGACTGTGGTGTAATTCAATGGAAGATTCATCTGAAAAATCCACCTTTTGCCACAAAACAGTGAAGTTTGGTGGTGGCAAAATCATGGACTGGGGTTACATCCAGTATGGGGGTATGCGACAGATCTGCAGGGTGGAAGGCAACATAAATAATCTGAAATATCAACAAATCTTAGCTGCCTCTTACATTCCTAACCATAAAAAGAGACAAATTCTGCAGCAGGATGGTGCCCCATGGCATACTTCAATCAAGATCCTCCAGGACTGGCCAGCTCAGTCACCAGACATGAACATCATTGAGCATGTCTGGGGTAGGATGAAATAGGAAGCATGGAAGACGAAACGCAAGAATTTTGATGAACTCTGGGAGGCATGCAAGACTACTTTCTTTGATGTTCCCGATGACTTCCTCAATAAATTGTATGAATCCTTGCCGAAGCCCATGGAAGTCATACAAAATATTAAATTTGGATCTCACAGCACCACTACTTAATTCGCTTATGTTATGTAACATATTTTTGTATTTGAAGTACATTTTTTGTTCAATTTTCACACTACTTTCTGTAGGCGACAAAATCTGACCATTTAAATGATAAATCTTTTTTCAATGAAAAGAAATATCTTTTTGTACATTCAATACATTTGGGAGGGTCTTAGCTTTCATAAGAGCCGTTTCTGAAACCAATTGAATAATTAAAAGTTAGGTTATTAGCAACTGTTTCTACAAAATGGATAAGCGACAAGACTTTTATCAGGGAATTTAGATCTGACATCCACATATGTAACCAACCAGTTGTTGATGAGATTGAGTTGTTTTGAAATGACCAATAATAGTCACTTTTCCGAATAAAGGTCAATTTATAAATCAAACTAGCAAAAATTTGCTACTACAAACCTGTGACAAAGAGGGCACAAACAAACCCTCTACTAAATTAATAACACGTCTAGCTCCGTCAATGGTAGCCAGCGGGTTAATTCAGTGCTAAATCTAGGTTGAAGCAGCTAGCAGCTTGGTCCGTGATGTTTTCGATCGGTGAATTGTCACCTAGCTAACATGAGCAGTCTATTCATTAAGTTTTTAATATTCATTCATTCATTCATCATCGCGAGGGTTAAAAAGTAGCATGTTACAGATACACTTTCTCCAAGGGCTCCAGTAGATGTTAAGAGCAATACTTTTTTTGGGTGCTTTTTGTCCTGTGTTCACCTTTTGTCTTCCTATTGCCACCATCTTACCCTGACTGTTAGCGCTCCTCGTTAATATATGTTGTTTTCAAATGACACTTAGCCCTGATAAAAGGGTATATACTACACTATGTCTTTTTGTCGTATTAAACACTAAAATCCTGCGTCGCGTTTACTATACCGGGCATGTCAGTGGTGACAACTGTTTGTGTTTCTAAGCCAAAACAGTGATAAATCCTGTGATTAAAATTGTTTCTGACATTGACTTGTAGGACTTCCCACAAACGGAGTGCCTTTATCCGAGGGTGGTTCTCATGTATTTTTTGGCATTCCCAAGAGGAAGTAAGTGACTTAAGACAAATAACATAGACTGTGTTATATCTCTGTGACTGTCACAAAATAGATATGTGTATATATGTGATTATTTATGAATACGGTATAATTAAGTAATGCACAGCATGGTTTTTATTTCTGTTTATCAGATGTACTTTTTGCACTTTCGAGGTACTCATATGTTCAGAAATTGTTTTAAATTGGCTTCCTAAATTGTACATACTTGCTTTGTAAACACAAATGGAACGTGATCATTAAAGTGTTGTCTGGATTTCAACTTAAAGATTTACTTTATTATTATTTTTTAATTTTTTTTTTACATTATTTTTCATAATACTGGATGCAAGGGCGTAGGTTTGCATCGGGACGGTAGGGACGTAACACTACCAACTTTTCAGGGTGCTCAAATTGTCCCCACCAACCTTTAAGCAACATATTTGCATTAAAGTGTATGTCAACACCTGGGGAAATGCTAATATTCCATCATTTATCCATAAACGAATGCCTTTTGGATTCATATCATGTCACTTCGTGTAATTACACACATCGCAACACCAAGAAAATGAGAGAAATTTGGGTCAATTTCAAGCTAAAAAGACCCTGGAAATCGGGCAGATTGTGGGCGTGACATCAAAACAAGGAAACAACCGGCTAAGTGCTTTAGTACTGAATGGCGGCGATGATGGCGGACAATTACGTTTCTAATTGCAGCGACGAATCCGACGTAACGAACATTCTTCTAATGGTGAAGAGGAGAGTTATAAACCTTTCTTTGGTGTTTTGGGTTATCAATTTGATCCCAAACTAAAGCCAATGCAGCCTAATGAAAGGATCATTGAGGGGAGCAATCACACTGATGAAACCCCGACAACAGTTCGTGTGGGAAACACCAAATGGTATGTTTTGCATTTCTTTTTGTGGAGCTGATACACAGTGACGGCAAAATAAAGTAATGTATAGAATAATTACCATTTAATATGCTATCATCGGTTTCGCCCTGCCAACCGACACAAATATGAATGGGATTAGAGCAGGGGTCCCCGGTGTGATTTGGGTCTTTTTTTCACGGACCGGTGTCCCTCTTTTATATTCAGTTGGACTCTCAATGTTATCCAATGGTGCTAAAAAACTATTTACATCACAAAACATACATGTGCAACACGGAAATGGCGTAAATTAACGCTTAACGACATGGCGGAGTCAAGTGAGAGGGCTACGTGCAGTTGTTGTGTGCGCCAAACATGGCAAACGTAAGTTAATATTCCTTTCTTTAAAGAAAGTTTGTAGTGCGTACTTAGGAATCGCTGCATTCGCGGTCCTTTATAACGTTACGCGCATGCCAACTTTGTCAGAACACCGGCAATGTGCGGCAGAAAAATACAGCAAATATAAAATAGCATTTGTTTTTAGCCCCGTCGTGTTAAGTGCACGGAAAAAATACAACTCACCCGCTGAATCAGTAGGAGGGCTGAGTTTGTTTCGTTGAGACGAGATGGGAGAGTGAGAGAAGCTAGCATCAAGCTAGCGATGTTGGAAATTGTAGCACAGTTTACAGCGCACTCCAAGCGATGTCGGGATATTCCGAAATGACTTTAATCCAGAACTTCGGTAGAGTTGTTGTCTCAAATGTACGTTTAAGTTGCCGTGATTTGCGATCTCTACAAGCTGATATTCCTGTTCCACAGACATGCTCGAATCACTCGATTTATTCACATACGGGTCACGAATTCACTCCTTTGCAGTTTGTGGGTCTTTAGTGATTGGGAAGTAGCATAAATTTTGTTTTCTTTGAGGTTGTAGGCACATCTGGCTCGTCAGGTTCCCGTTTCCCTGTAAAATAGCAAAATTAGCCCTCTTAGCACTGACGAACTTTACTCATTGTCTGCGTAGTCCAGCTCTTTTTCTCGCGTTCGGCAACTCATGGGTACTACATTGCGACAAATGGCTATTTGTAAACCACATAGTATGACAGGTTTGAACCATTTTAGCGATTTTTTGATAAAACACGAACGCAACTCTCGTCAATAAACAACGAAGGCACCTGCCTCGACCTTTTGTTTCCTTTTTATGACGTCTCCGCCCCATTCGGCTGTTTCCGGAACACTTTCGGAAATGTTCGTCATTTTCGATCTATTTTCGATAATTGCTCATTAATGTGATTGATTTTTTTGTTAACTTTATCAATATTTGTTATCTTGGCACATAACGGTTCTATTGATGTCTCACACTCCCTTTGCGTTTTCATACCCTTTAAATAATGAGTTCAATTAAATAGGGCGGAAAACACAGACAAGACTGAAATAGCGGTTTCGGCTCTTGCACCCCTCTTTAAAATAAACTGCTGTATTTTAAGCCAAAAGAAATGTTGTGTTTCATAGCACAACATGTCTATATGCTGCAATAGCAGATTCATGGCGCATTAAGCCCCCGAACTCTTTTTAATTTGTCCGTTTTACCCTGGAAACCCCCGTTTACAGATGTCACGCGACCGCTTTTGTTTCAACCCAGCCATAAAACTAAGGTAATTAAATATATTATTCAAAATATCTGTCATTTTTAACTTAGAATCAATAATTTATGTCTAATATTTCATTGAAAAAATAAACTTTTAAAAATTATTCACTCGCATAGTTTGAACTTTTAAACAAATTATGTCACAATGAAAAAAATGGTGTCTGTAAAAAAGTCACGGATATCTACCTCACTACTATCGCTTACCGTATTTTTCGGACTATAACTCTTGTTGTCCAGACGCATCAAACTAGCATGGCGCCAAGAACCACTCGCTTCAAAGTTTGGCTACACTTCACCAGGAAAAAGGGTGAAAATGAAAGGTTATGATAGTTTAGCACGAGCATTGCTGCCATAAACATAACAATGACAGCACGTAGGTTCGAACGCTCGAAAGTGTCGTCTTCACTTTACGAGGAAAAATTACAACAAAGCGACTTGCAGTCATTGCGAGATGGAAATAACTGCATCGGGAGAGAATAGACTGCACTGTCCTCACCGAGACGCTAAGGCTCAGTCCTGGCTATACAGCTAGCTAAACTCCCAAATGACGATGCAGAAGACGTTGGTATAATAATTTGCTGACTTTATTCAACCATCACTTGAAACTAAAAATAGAAATGAAACAAATCAATTTCGTCCCCAATAACAAACAGGTTTGCATCAACGTAAATCAGCGATGATTAGCTGCTAACACAGTCATAACAAACAGTTAGCATGCGTTCGCTAGCATTAGCTCATCGTTTAAACCACTACACAACTGGATTTAAGTGTCCGATCGCAAGTGGAAACACAACAACACAGAAGATGATATATACAGGCGTTGGCTCTGTAGATGTTTTACAAACATTATCAAAGAACGTAGGCTCGTGGCAGTGTTTCCCTTTCTCACTAACTCGCTCGCTCGCTTGGATGCGGCATTTCTTCTTCGCGTGTAAGCGCGCTCTTCGTCACGTGAGCGCGCTCTTCTTCACGTGAGGAAGCGCAAGGGCGCCACCACTTGAGCGTGAAAGCGCCATAAAAACTAAAAGGCATGCATTTCAATATACTGGTAAATAAAAACAGGGGTCCCCAAACTACGGCCCGCGGCTCCATATTTGGTCCGGCCCCCTGAACAATTCCAGAGAGCATTTTAATTTTTTTTGTTTTTTTCTCCCTCAGTAGCGTTATTTATTTCCCGGCCTTTTTCAGTGAATAACTCAGAGAGGGTTATTTGGTTATTATCTATTTAATTAATAGTGCCATTATTATTTATTATTATTATATTATATTATTATTTTTATTTTATTTACTTTTGTTCCGTGAAGAATCCACAGAGGGTTATTTGATTGTGGCTTTCTGAAAAACATATTTTTTTTTACATTTACGCACTCCTGCAATCGTCACACATTTTCTGTTACAAACTGACCCCAGCCTCTCATCAGAGAAGGGAAAAGTTATTTGGCCATCACAGGAAAAAGTTTGGGGACATTGCCAAAGGCAGAACAACGACCTATATGCCAAAATATACCAATTTTTTTTTATTTCTATTAGAAAAATGTTTCAGTAAAATGTTACACATTCTTGTGCATTTGCCACTAATTGCCACAGTTAACATTGAGGCTTTGGGCCTCTTTTGACCTCGTTGTGAGTTTGTAAGGTTGTGACTTCTGATTAAACAAACTTGATGCCAATCAAAATGTTTGCTCTTCTTTTTCCCGAAATTAGAATCGATAAAGAATCGAATCGTTAAGCAATATCGTTAATGGAATCGGAATCATAAAAATCGTATCAATTCCCATCCCTAGTTGGCACATAGCCTACTGTGTGTATGTGTATTGACTGGACTACATTTCCATGGGTCCGCATTCTATATATATTATTTTATTTTTTTCAAACTGCACTTTTCCATCCGGAGTGAGGGGGCACACTTTAAATATATTAAAGTGATATAGGCATCTTTGAGTGAACTTGGAGTAAAATTCAAGTATATTGAGGCCGGGGTGAGTGTCCTCTTTTTTGGAAATCAAAATATGGTCACCCTAAGTGAGCATAACATTAAACTGTGTGAACTTGCTAATCTGCAAAACTCGAGTAGGAAGCTGCTTCGAGAGGTGTCCTCCTGTATGTGTGTTATACTGTTAATTAAATTGTGAGAAATGTAGCAAACTCTGCTGGAAACTATGGAACCAGAAAAATATAAGTTAAGTTATGGTCAAATATTTCAATTGAAATTTGCTAATAAAATCCAGACATTTATTCTGGAAGTTTTCAAAAAGTGAAGACAAATACAAAAAGGTAAAGAATGCATGTCAAGTTTTAATCAGCATTAGAATGTGCTGGTGTGATGTCAAGAACAAGTTGTGGATATTTATGCAGCAATCGGGTAAGAGCATATGGATGCTCTCTTTAGGTCGCAGTCAGCAGCCGTCCACCAGCTTTCATCTGAAAGGCAATTGAGACACAATTTATTTGTTAAGAATGACTTTGAACCTTAAGAAGAGATAAATATTGGCTGTTATCTATGCATGTCCGATTGCCCTTTTAATAGTGCAGATAAAAGTCTTATGCAATTACTATTTCAAAAAGTAAATTACAGTATATCTGGACATGAAGCTGAACATATAACTTATATTACACGAATTTTAAGTTGACATTGAGAAAGAAAGATGTAAGAAGCCTCTTTATTTTTTTCATTCTCACCCATCTTGAACATCTCCACACAAACAGGCTTGTCTGTGTGAATGTTGGGCTGACCCGGCATCCAGTCGCTGTAATTCATCTCGGAACCATCGAGCCACGAGGCCTGCTGGTTCTGCAGAATTTGAAATGAACGTACATTTTGTAACAATCCGTTATGAAACACGTAAACCAACACAATTTCTGAGAACACTGTCCAACGGTCAATGTTTGAGCAAGGTAAGAATAACACTGCTCTTGTGATAGCATATCTGATGAAACTATCCTTGGCCGCCATTCAGGGCCAGTAAGCCTCATTAATAAATGCTGTAATAAGATACTTTATACACCAACAAGTTTGGCCAAGCTGCTGAGTTCAGTGTGTCAGTTGCTATGCACAGTCCCTGACAAAAGTCTTCTCGCTGATCCATTTTGTAGAAACAATTGCTAATAACCTGACTTTTAATTATTCAATTGGTTTCAAATATGGCTCATATGAAAGCTAAGACCCTCCCAAATGAGGTTGAATGTACAAAAATATATTGTTTCACTGAAAAAAGATTTATCATTTAATGAAGCCATAAAGGTCAAATTTTGGCAAGACAAGTTTTGTCGCCTACAGAAAGTAGTGTGAAAATTGAACAAAAAATGTACTTCAAATACAAAGATATGTTCATAACATAAGCGAATTAAATAGCGGTGCTGTGAGATCCAAATTTAATATTTTGTTTGACTTCCATGGGCTTCGGCAAGGATTCATACAATTTATTGATGAAGTCATCAGGAACATCAAAGAAAGCATGCTTGCACACCTCCCAGAGTTCATCAACATTCTTGGGTTTCGTCTTCCATGCTTCCTCTTTCATCCTGTTCATGTCTGGTGACTGGGCTCGCCAGTCCTCGAGGATCTTATCTTGATCAGAATTTGTCCCTTTTTATCGTTAGGAATGTAAGCGGCAGCTAAGATTTGTTGATATTTCAGACTATTTATGTTGCCTTCCACCCTGCAGATCTCTCGCACCCCCCCATACTGGATGTAACCCCAGAATATGATTTTGGTAATGATGTAACCAGAGGCGTCGCGTCCCATTAGGCAAACCAGGCAATTGCCCAGGGCCCCCAGAAGGCCAACAGATTTAGCACACACAGCTTTACTGCACTGTCGCAGCGACAAGTGTAGGGAATGTTTCAATACCATGGAATCATTTGGCAGATTATCTAACGATTCTGTTATCAATCCCAATCAGCACTACCCATGTAACGTTGATTATACATGTTTAAGAAAGTCCAATCAGATATTAATACCACGATTGTTTAAAGAGTGACACACCAAGTATTCTCTGGAAAGTCCCTGTCGAGTTGTTTTACGTTGATTTTCACAGGCCACCTCATTATTCATGTGACTAAATGGACGAAATTTTTCCCAAAAAGTCTATTAATGGGTCAATCGTATTCCTCGTCGAATACTCTATAAGAAAAATATAACATATATGCATCTGAAATAATCCTAAACAATTTTATTAGCTAATTTAATACTCATTTCGGTCAGTAGTCAACCAATCAGTGCTTTTTACGGAATAATTTGAATTTGGTGGGCCGTAGGGCCAATCTGACTACCGATTTCACACAAAGGTATATACCTCCGCATCCGATGGTGGTTTTTTTGTGTTGCTACTCTTTCTTCTATTATTCTATACCCTTGCTACGCCTCTGGATGTAACCACCAAATTTCACTGTTTTCTGAGTGAATCTCCGATCCATGCAAGCTCCAGTAGGTCTCCTGCAATATTTGTGGCAATTTTGGTGTAATTCGAATGAAGATTAAACGGAAAAATCCACCTTTTGCCACTTTTCCAGCGTCCATCCTTTTGACAGGCTGTGGGCCTTGGCAAATGCCGCACGGTTTTTTAATTGTCTGCACCCTGAGAGATAAATAGTCTGAAATGTCAACAAATCTTAGCTACCTCTTACATTCCTAACCATAAAAAGGGACAAATTCTACAGCAGGATGGTACTCCATCGCATACTTCAATCTCTACCTCGTAGTTCCTCAAGGCAAAGAAGATCAAGATCCTCCAGGACTGGCCGGCCCAGTCACCAGAGATGAATATCATTGAGCATGTCTGGGGTAGGATGAAAAAGGAAGCATGGAAGACAAAACCCAAGAATGTTGGTGAACTCTGGGAGGCATGCAAGACTGCTTTCTTTGATGTTCTTGATGACTTCATCAATAAATTGTATGAATCCATGCCAAAGCCCATGGAAGTCATACAAAATATTAAATGTGGATCTCACAGCACCACTACTTAATTCGCTTATGTTATGTAACCATAGGCGGAGTTTGACTTTGGGGCGGGGGGGGGGCACAACATGTTGATGACCCCGAAATGCAGTATCAGCAATCAAATTAACTTACAAGAGTATTTATAATAACAAGTTGACATTGAGTGTTTTTGTTTTCCATCATTCTTGAGGGGAATTTTAAATCAGGCTGCTTAGGCAATACTTTTCGCCAAGATCGTCATCCATTAAATATGGTACGCCCGCCGATGTCGTGCCAGTGTAGTTACCCCAGTCAAAAATTGTATCCCCTGGGCGGAGCCAAATGGAGGTAGATTTGTGTCTTTATTATTCAATCAAAAAGAAAAAAGTTGCTTAAAAAAAAAAAAAGCTTCAATCAAAATATATATTTTCAACCATAAAATGTCGCTTCAATCAAAAATAAATGTGTTTTAATGCAAAAATAAAATTGAAACTCAAAAAACTAAAAAAAAAATGCAAGTGAAAGCTATTTTTCTTTGATTGATTTTTTTTTTTTTTATTTAATTGAAGCAACTTTTTTGATTGAAGTAATGTTGATTTGTGTTTGGGCCACATTTTGTTTTTATTATTCAATCATAAATAAGTTGCTTAAAAAAATAGATTTTCAAAAAAAAAAAAATCGCTTCAACCAAAAAAAGAAAAATTTCCATCAAAAAAAAGTTTTTGAATGCAAAAAAATATTTGAGATTGAAAATTTTGCATTTGAACACTTAATTTTTCATTGAAAAAGTTTTCTTTGATTGAAGCAATCCTTTTTGTGTTAGGACATTTGTCTAAATCATTCAATCCCCCCAAAAAGTTGCTTCAATCAAAAAAAAAAAAAATTTTCAATCAAAGAAAAAAATCGTTTTTAAATTTTTTTTTTCAAAATTAAAAAAAAAATTTAATTATATGCAAAGCAATTGACCATCTAAGGTGCTTGAAAAATAATTTTGATCCATTATAATTTTTTTTTTTCTTCATTCAATTTTTTTGCAATTTTATTGCTTTACAACTTTTATATATAAATAGGAAAGTTAATTACATGCAATGACACTTTTCGGCCTCCAGGGGGGCCTGGCCACCCCTTAAGATCCGCTTATGTATGTATATTTTATAATATTTATTTGTAACTTTATAATATAATGTCTGTATATTTTTGTATTTGAAGTACATTTTTTGTTCAATTTTCACACTACTTTCTGTAGGCGACAAAACTTTCGTCTTGCCAAAATTTGACCTTTAGGTCTTTATTAAAAGATCATTTTTTTCTTTCAGTGAAACAAATATATTTTTGTACATTCAAAATTATTTGGGAGGGTCTTAGCTTTCATATGAGCCATTTCTGAAATCAATCGAATAATTAAAAGTCAGGTTATTAGTAGGGTTGTTCCGATCATGTTTTTTGCTCCCGATCCGATCCCGATCGTTTTAGTTTGAGTATCTGCCGATCCCGATATTTCCCGATCCGATTGCTTTTTTTTGCTCCCGATTCAATTCCAATCATTCCCGATAATTTTTCCCGATCATATACATTTTGGCTATGCATTAAGAAAAAAAATGAATAAAACTCAGACGAATATATACATTCAACATACAGTACATAAGTACTGTATTTGTTTATTATGACAATAAATTCTCAAGATGGCACTTACATTATTAACATTCTTTCTGTGAGAGGGATCCACGGATAGTAAAGACTTGTGACTTTGTATATTGTGACTAAATATTGCCATCTAGTGTATTTGTTGAGCTTTCAGTAAATGATACTGTAGCCATGCCCAATTGCATGATGGGAAGTGGAACCATGACTGTGCGTAGTGCTACCAATTGATATATCTTCTCTGCGTTGGGAAATAACATAAGGGGTTAAGAAAAAGATCTATTGCTACCTTGCTTCCCCACATTGCTTCCCATGATATTTCTAATCATAGTGAGAGGGATTGTTGTAAGGCTTTAGTCAATTAAAAAAAGGCTCCAAAGGCTGCCAAAATTCACTCTACTCATTTTACGCTCCCTTTTATCTCTCTATATAGGTAAAACGGCGCCATTACAGATTGAGTGCGACAAGGCGTGAGTGGGTCGTGCAGCGCATGCATTAATTGCGTTAAATATTTTAACGTGATACATTCTTAAAAAAATTAATTGCCGCCGTTATCGATTTAAATTTGATAATCCTGCCTTAAGCCTAAACTAAAGACTCTAGATGAGTGTAACATATTATGTCTGTAACGTTAAATACAATTAGAAAACAATTAAAAAATATATATATATATTAAAAAAAGACATGGCTGATATTTTTTTGCCGATTCCGATACTTTGAAAATGACGTGATCGCATCCCGATTGATCGAGACATCTCTAGTTATTTGCAATTGTTTCTACAAAATGGATAAGCGATAAGACTTTTGTCAGGGACTGTATTTAGTGTAGAATGGACGAAAGGGACTTGCCTTAACTGTAGCCCCCAGCCATGTCAAATGTGGGCTGTGTTCACCACTACTGGTAACCATAGAAGCCAGGCGGGAATGAAGGTCCACACTAGTTATAGATGCCAGCTCAGCTTGTTTGTTACGAGACTTACATAAAGCCTGAAGACAAACCGTACAAATGCATCACATTCTTTGCATACAATCAACTAAAGTGTATAAAATTCGGATTCACCTGAGCATCTTTAAAAGCCAATCTTGTCGGGTTAAACTCATAGCACTTCCCGTAAATGATCTCCCCTTTACATGGCTGTGATTGGCGCTGTCCCTTTTTGTTTTCAACTGCCCGTCCCTGTCTGACATCAACTGGAATTGGCTTGAAGGGTTCGGTTCCCTGTCTGAAACCGTCTGGGATCCGCATGAAGGGTTCGGTTCCCTGTCTGAAACCATCTGGAATCTTTAAGAAGGGTTCGGTTCCCTGCCTGAAACCATCTGGAATCTTTAAGAAGGGTTCGGTTCCCTGCCTGAAACCATCTGGAATCTTTAAGAAGGGTTCTGTCCCCTGTCGGAAACCATCTGGGATCGAACTTATTGGTGCAGTTTCTTGTCTGAAACCAAGTGGAATTGGCATGACGGGTTCCGTTCCCTGTCTGAAGTCATCTGGGATCCGCATGAAGGGTTCTGTTCCCTGTCTGAAACCGTCTGGGATCCGCATGAAGGGTTTTGTTCCCTGTCTGAAACCGTCTGGGATCCGCATGAAGGGTTCTGTTCCCTGTCTGAAACCATCTGGAATCTTTAAGAAGGGTTCGGTTCCCTGCCTGAAACCATCTGGAATCTTTAAGAAGGGTTCTGTCCCCTGTCTGAAACCATCTGGGATCAAACTTATTGGTGCAGTTTTTTGTCTGAAACCAAGTGGAATTGGCATGACGGGTTCCGTTCCCTGTCTGAAGTCATCTGGGATCCGCATGAAGGGTTCTGTTCCCTGTCTGAAACCGTCTGGGATCCGCATGAAGGGTTCTGTTCCCTGTCTGAAACCGTCTGGGATCCGCATGAAGGGTTCTGTTCCCTGCCTGAAACCATCTGGAATCTTTAAGAATGGTTCTGTCCCCTGTCGGAAACCATCTGGGATCGAACTTATTGGTGCAGTTTCTTGTCTGAAACCAACTGGAATTGGCATGACAGGTTCCGTTCCCTGTCTGAAGTCATGTGGAATCCTCAGGAAGGGTTCCGTTCCCTGTCTGAAACCATCTGGGATCCGCATGAAGGGTTCTGTTCCCTGTCTGAAACCATCTGGAATCTTTAAGAAGGGTTCAGTTCCCTGTCTGAAGCCATCTGGAATCTTTAAGAATGGTTCTGTTCCCTGTCTGAAACCATCTGGAAGGTGATGAGAGGGTTCCTCAACTCGAACCCAGCCACCTCCATTCCTCTGTGCTGGCACGTCGATGGGCACTGAAAAACATTTTGCAGACACACCAAAAACATTTGGAAATAAATTTGTGTATTTCAGTCATGTGCAGGAAAAATCATGTTGGATTACTTTCTAATAATAATTGCCTCTTATTTCCGATGTACCTTCTTCTGCCAGCCAGTGTTTTGGCTCGTCTTCAACAAGGTTCTGGTCCAAACCTACAGATGAGCAGCCATTCAGTTTAAGACCATGTTTGGTATGAACTACATTATGTGCAACAAAGATTTGAGACAGATCTCATAAACTAGTGATAAAGCAAAGAAGTACGTAAGATGCTAATGTACCTGTCCTCCTGGTTATCTCGACGATGCGGTCCTGCACCATGCCGTGGTCAAAGAAATCCTTGGAGGGCTCAGTACCTTGTTTGAAGCCAGGAAGATGTCCTAGGATGTCATTCTGCTGAGAGTCATCAGAGGGCCTGGATGTCTTGGGCAATCCTCTCAGGGGTGCGATGGGAGCACCCTGCAATCCTGTGGAGAAATTTAGAACGTTACATTGTGTCTGGAAAAGATGCTCTAATCAGGAATGAAATATAAAAAAGTGAACAAACAAACAAGAACCTGTGCGGCTTAATCCAAATGTGGGTTGTTCCATTAAACAAATAACGTTACCAGTTAATCAATGACTTTGGAATAAATGACCGTTTGTGCTACTCTGATATGTGTGCCACATCTGTACCGCACTAGGCCATAAATCTAAGTCTAATCTCAGCACAGTCGTTCATAAGGTCAAATACTGTGATTACGTGACCGTATTGTATAGACTCCGGTGTTGCCAAGGAATCAATGACGGAATATTTTTTTCCATCGGTGTTTTTTTTAGGAGGAATTGGACAATATACTTGTACCTAGGCCTGTCGCGATAACAAATTTTAGTGTGCGATAACTTATCTCATAAGTTACTGCGATATGCCATATTATTGCGCCCCCCCCCCATTTTTTTTTAAACCAATTTACAGTAAAATAGTGAGAATACAGTAAATATTAATAGATCAAGTACACCCATTTAAACGCGATAAATATTTACTCTTAATTTCAAAACTACTTTTAAAGAAATCACAACTAAAAACAATAGACCATGCCTCTTAAGCAAAAGACAACAACATTGATATCGCACAGAATCACAGAATAGATAAAATGTGTTTTTCAAGAAAAAATAAAATTGCACTCAATAACTTAAGCATTTAGGCAAATGAAAACCGTCATAGCTTCTGCAGTAGTGTTCCATAGGGATGCAACGATACAGTTAAGTCACGGTTCAGTACGATTTTCGATATGGGGGACACGATTTTCGATCCGATTCAATACATTTAATGCTCTGAAAATAAAATGACAATTATATTTTTTGTTTCGTTTTTTTTTTTTTTTTTGCTAACGAGCAAAAATTAAATTGCCATCATATAAACATGCATTTTAGTGCATAACATTTATGTGCTTACTTCTAACTGATCTGAAATTTTTTTTTATAAAAGTGCTGAGAACAATCTTTACTGTTCGTAAAGTGAGGCAGGGCACACTGTTGATTGCTACAGCTCTCTTAGCAGCTAGGTTTACTACATGAGCAAGACATCCTATTTGTGGTCCGAAACCATCTGTATCACGTACTGAATGAACAATATTTGATACATTATCTATAGTCACTGGTATGGATTGATTTGGCCTTCTTAACATTCAGTCATGACAGTTTAGAATTCATCGATGTAGTATATGGACTACGTGTCCCATAATCACTCTGGGCTCACGTAGCCAATGGCATGGGACGTAGAACATCTAGGTTGCTATTTCATCATATCTAGTGTGTGCGCGCATTAAAAAAAGTTAGCAAACGCCACTGAAGTCACGTCTGCTCATTACTACACAACATCAGCAAATGACAATCGACTTTCATAAACAGGATGAGTTTGAAGCACAGCGCTCTTAATTTGCTACTCACTGTCCATCATTCAGATGTCCGTTGTGAAAGCGAAGTTGTTCGTAGCAGCCAATCGGTAACAATGTTTTGGCGGACTTTGTTGTAAATATCCGGTGTTGCGCCGAAAAAAAGCCGCCCCGCGTGAAATGTCACCCCTGACGGGAGCGTCCACACGTCAACAACACCGGCACACCAGAGATGGTCCGCAGTCAATCCGGAACACTGACGCTGGTATACGTTGAACAATAGGATAAAATGGGAACGATTGGCTCCGGCGCTATTTTTTGCCGGACCTGGAACGAAGATGCATTTTGCGCAGTTGGTAACGAGGAATCCGAACTTTTAACAGCACGTCTGCCGCACGCGCGCACACACATGCACGCGAGGTGATAAATCGCAGCGGAAAAATTACAGCCTTCATTTTTATTTATCGTGCGTTAAATGGAATTATTGCATATTGCGACAGGCTTACTTGTACCCATCCCATTCTTCTGTATTTTTTTCCTTCTATTTATTTTCAAGGACAGTACAGATTAAAATTATAACTCGTTGTAAAATATCCCAGAATTAGCCAAAAGGCTAATTTTAATCTTTAGTCCTAGGCCAGATGCACATACAGTGTATCACAAAAGTGACTACACCCCTCGCATTTCTGCAGATATTTAAGCATATCTTTTCATGGGATAACACTGACAAAATGACACTTTGACACAATGAAAAGTAGCCTGTGTGCAGCTAATATAATACAGTTCATTTATTTTCCCCTTCAAAATAACTCAAAATATAGCCATTAATATCTTAACCCCGGGCAACAAAAGTGAGTACACCCCTGAGCGAAAGTTGTCAAGATTAACTAGGGCTGTCAAAATTATCGCATTAATGGGCGGTAATTAATTTTTTGAATTAATCACGTTAAAATATTTAACGCAATTAACGGATATGCCCCGCTTAAACAGATTAAAATGACAGTACAGTGTAATGTCCGCTTGTTACTTGTGTTTTTGGTGTTTGGCACCCTCTGCTGGTGCTTGGGTCCAACTGATTTCATGGGTTAGTACCATGAGTGAGCATGGTGTAATTATTGACATCAACAATGGCGAGCTACTAGTTTATTTTTTGACTGAAAAGTTTACAAATTTTAATGAAACAAAAACATTAAGAGGGGTTTTAATATAAAATTTCTATAAGTTGTACTAACATTTATCTTTTAAGAACTACAAGTCTTTCTATCCATGGATCGCTTTAAGAGAATGTTAATAATGTTAATGCCATCTTGTTGACTTATTGTGATAATAAACAAATACAGTACTTAAGTACCGTATGTTGAATGTATATATCCGTTTTGTGTCTTGTCTTTCCATTCCAACAATAATTTACAGAAAATTCTGGCATATTTTATAGATGGTTTGAATTGCGATTAATTACGATTAATTAATTTTTAAGCTGTAATTAACTCGATTAAAAATGTTAATAGTTTGACAGCCCTAATATTAACATACAACATATCAACTGTCAATATTTTGTGTGGCCACCACTATTATCCAGAAATGCCTTTACTCTTATGGGCATGGAGTTGACCAGAGCTTCACAGGCTGCCACTGGAATGCTCTTCCACTCCTCCATGACGACATTGCGGAGCTGCCCGATAGTTGAGACTTTGCACACCTCTACCTTCAGCTTGAGGATCCCTCAAAGATGTTCTATTGAGTTCAAGTCTGGAGGCATGCTTGGGCAGTCCATCACCTATACCCTCAGCCTCTTCAGTAAAGCAGTGGTCATAAAATAGAACAGAATAGAATGATAGGAGGTGTGTTTGGGGTCATTTTCATGCTGAAACACTGCCCTGCAACACAGTTTCTGGAGGGAGGGGATCATGCTCTGCTGCAGTATTTCACAGTACATGTTGGAGTTCAGGTTTCCCTCAATGGAATGTAACTCTCCAACACCTGCAGCACTCATGCAACCCCAGACCATGACATTCCCACCACCATGCTTGACTGTAGGCATGACAAAGTTATCTTTGTACTCCTCACCTGGTCGCCACCAGACATGCTTGAGACCATCGGAACCAAACAAATTAATCTTCGTCTCATCAGACCATAGGACATGGTTCCAGTAATCCATGTGCTTTGTTGACATGTCTTCAGCAAACTGTTTGCCGGCTTTCTTGTGTACCGTCTTCACAAGAGGCTTCCTCCTGGGGTGACAGCCATGCACACCAATTTGATGTAGAGTGCAGCGTATGGTCTGAGCACTAACAGGCTGACCCACCACCTTTTCAATCTCTGCAGCAATGCTGACATCACTCCTGCGACGATCTTTCAAAGAAGGCATTTGGATGCTACGCTCAGCACGTACGCTCAGCTTCTTTGGACGACCAACCCAAGGCCTGTTCTGAGTGGACCCTGCTCATTTAAAACACTGGATGATCATAGCCACTGTCCTGCAGCTCAGTTTCAGGGTGTTGGCAATCTTCTTGTAGCCTTGGCCATCTTCATGTAGCGCAACAAAGTCTTTTAAGATCCTCACAGAGTTCTTTGCCGTGTGGTGCCATGTTGGAACTTTCAGTGACCAGTATGAGAGAGTGTGAGAGCTGCACTACACATTTGAACTCACCTGCTCTCTATGCACACCTGGACCAAGTAACACTAATGAGTCACATGACATTTTGGAGGGAAAATGACAAGCAGTACTCAATTTGGGATGTAGTTTCTTAGGGGTGTACTCATTTTTGTTGCTAGGGGTTTAGGTATTAATGGCTATATTTTTAGTTATTTTAAATGGAAATAAATCAACTATTATATAAGCTGCACACAGACTACTTTTCACTGTGTCAAAGTGTCATTTTGTCAGTGTTGTCCCATGAAAAGATAGACAGTACTTAAATATCTGCAGAAATGCGAGGGGTGTACTCACTTTTGTGTACACTGAAGGCATCAATAGTAAAACATTTTTATTAGTAATACTCACATAATAAAAACAAAGTACGAAAAACATAAGCAGGGGTGCACATAAGTGGTCCGCATGCGCGCATGCGTACTAGACGTAGACAAACGCGCTGGCCCTCAACGGCTTCCATACGCTTTTGCGTACCGATGGCTGACCACTGTATTTGCGGCGGACACGAGAAAATAACTTCTTAAAATGTCGAAGAGGCAGGCCACACTGAGTAATTACTTTCGTGTTCCCCCACCCCCGTCAAAAGACAGACAGATGACAGAGACGTCACCAGAGCTACCAAAAAAAAGGACCTTTGCTAAAAAGTGGCTACAGGAGGTACCATGGCTAGAAGCAAATGAGGCTCGCACGGAAATGCGGTACAAAATGTGCCGTGAGAATCCCAATGTCGCCGATAAGAGCAGCGCATTTTATGTAGGGTCAAAGAATTTCAGCCATCCAAACTTTGAAAAGCACGAAAAAAACAGAGCATGTGGCAATTAAGCAAACTATCGATGTCAGACATGACCCCACTCGCCCTATGGACAAGTCGCAGAATAAAGGTAATGAACAGCGACATGCACTGACAAACGTGTTTTTGCTCGCATTTTACAAAGCTAAACATGCACGTTCAATGAGGTCTTATGATGAGGACATCCCACTTTTAAAAAGGCTTGGAGTTAATGTGGGAGCCGCATAATGCCCTTTATTTTGAATTGGTGCTTTTTATTTCTTTACATTTCACTTCAAAGTAATGCCAATTTTGTTGTGCCAGTTGATGTTAATCAAGCATTAATTGTTAATATAATTAATTAAAGTTAATTGGCTCTAAGTAAAGCTTGTCATAAATTTATCGCATCAGGCGGGTCGGCTCTCAAGCTCAATGAGGACCAAGTCACATCTCCAGGTCCTCCTCTGAGGACCTGGGCGAAAAAATTATGTGCACCCCTGAACATAAGACATGCCTGAAGTGGAAAATATTGTTATGAAACAAATCACAGCATACGAAAGGCAGAAATACAGTATGGCTGGTATTCGCAGCTCCCAGAGTTTACTGAACATAACATACAGTGCCTTGCAAAAATATTCGGCCCCCTTGAATCTTGCAACCTTTCGCCACATTTCAGGCTTCAAACATAAAGAGATGAAATTTAATTTTTTTGTCAAGAATCAACAACAAGTGGGACACAATCGTGAAGTGGAACAACATTTATTGGATAATTTAAACTTTTTTAACAAATAAAAAACTGAAAAGTGGGGCGTGCAATATTATTCGGCCCCTTTACTTTCAGTGCAGCAAACTCACTCCAGAAGTTCAGTGAGGATCTCTGAATGATCCAATGTTGTCCTAAATGACCGATGATGATAAATAGAATCCACCTGTGTGTAATCAAGTCTCCGTATAAATGCACCTGCTCTGTGATAGTCTCAGGGTTCTGTTTAAAGTGCAGAGAGCATTATGAAAACCAAGGAACACACCAGGCAGGTCCGAGATACTGTTGTGGAGAAGTTTAAAGCCGGATTTGGATACAAAAGATTTCCCAAGCTTTAAACATCTCAAGGAGCACTGTGCAAGCCATCATATTGAAATGGAAGGAGCATCAGACCACTGCAAATCTACCAAGACCCGGCCGTCCTTCCAAACTTTCTTCTCAAACAAGGAGAAAACTGATCAGAGATGCAGCCAAGAGGCCCATGATCACTCTGGATGAACTGCAGAAATCTACAGCTAAGGTGGGAGAGTCTGTCCATAGGACGACAATCAGTCGTACACTGCATAAATCTGGCCTTTATGGAAGAGTGGTAAGAAGAAAGCCATTTCTAAAAGATATCCATAAAAAGTCTCGTTTAAAGTTTGCCACAAGCCACCTGGGAGACACACCAAACATGTGGAAGAAGGTGCTCTGGTCAGATGAAACCAAAATTGAACTTTTTGGCCACAATGCAAAACGATATGTTTGGCGTAAAAGCAACACAGCTCATCACCCTGAACACACCATCCCCACTGTCAAACATGGTGGTGGCAGCATCATGGTTTGGGTCTGCTTTTCTTCAGCAGGGACAGGGAAGATGGTTAAAATTGACGGGAAGATGGATGCAGCCAAATACAGGAACATTCTGGAAGAAAACCTGTTGGTATCTGCACAAGACCTGAGGCTGGGACGGAGATTTATCCTCCAACAGGACAATGATCCAAAACATAAAGCCAAATCTACAATGGAATGGTTCAAAAATAAACGTATCCAGGTGTTAGAATGGCCAAGTCAAAGTCCAGACCTGAATCCAATCGAGAATCTGTGGAAAGAGCTGAAGACTGCTGTTCACAAACACTCTCCATCCAACCTCACTGAGCTCGAGCTGTTTTGCAAGGAAGAATGGGCAAGAATGTCAGTCTCTCGATGTGCAAAACTGATAGAAACACACCCCAAGCGACTTGCAGCTGTAATTGGAGCAAAAGGTGGCGCTACAAAGTATTAACGCAAGGGGGCCGAATAATATTGCACACCCCACTTTTCAGTTTTTTATTTGTTAAAAAAGTTTCAATTATCCAATAAATTTTGTTCCACTTCACGATTGTGTCCCACTTGTTGTTGATTCTTGACAAAAAATTAAAATTTTATATCTTTGTGTTTGAAGCCTGAAATGTGGCGAAAGGTTGCAAGGTTCAAGGGGGCCGAATACTTTTGCAAGGCACTGTACTTATAGCAAGCTACTCTGATTTTTTCCAATGTAAAAATGTGCCGTGACTCAGAAAAGGTTGAAATCCACTGCTTTATGTCTATCTCTGTGTCCCAGCATCCTTTTCATTCAGCCGTCGTGTTCCAACAGCTTTACATACAGTAAGTGAATTAACGTTTATTCTTAACTCTATTGTTTTTTTATATAATGCACCAAAATTAATTTATGTTTATTGTGCAGTAATCGAATTGAAACAAGTATTTGTTACATGTTTTGATGCATAATTATGCATCATAAAATATGTCTGAATTTGGGGGGGGGGCTTGGAACGGATTAGGGCATTTACATGGAAAAACGCGTCTCCACTTACAGAATTTTCAGGTTACGAAACTACTTCCAGAACCAATTAATTTCGTAAGTAGAGATTAGGGCTGCAGCTATCGAATATTTTAGTAATCGAGTAATCGACTGAAAATTCTATCGATTAATCGAGTAATCGGATAAAACTTTTTTTTTTTAGGTAAAGAGCAATTTAGGGCTGTAGCTATCGATTATTTTAGTATTCGATTAATCGATGAAGTAGTTAGTTCGAATAATTGTGTAATCAGATAAGGAACATAAAAAATTAAAATACTTGAGCTGAGCCTCAAACGGTATAAAAAATAAAAAATAAAAAGGACCTATGTACAACAAAAGAACAATGGCTAACTTAAATAGCAAAAGTCCGCTAGCTTAAATGCTAGAAAATGCTTTCGCTTTTTTTTTCTTTTTTTACAATGCTCTTAACAAATGGTTCAGACACATATTTCCACAAAAAAAAAAAACAACAACAACAACAACAAAAACTGCAGAATATACCAATAAACTAAATTACGAATGCAATAAAAACACATTAGCTCAAACAAAAACTTGGCTTATGTTGGTCTTAACATGGAGCCGCTGGATTTTGCTAGACTAGAGGGCAGTGTATCCACCCAAATCAATAAAACTAAATGCAAACACTTTCAAAATAAACCATTACAACGCCACTTTAACTAAACAAATACTCGAAGCAGCAAAATTTAATTCGAATCTTTTTTCCAATTGAATACTCGCGTTAATTGATTAATCGTTGCAGCACTAGAGCAATTATAAATATACATGAGAAAAAAAGTCATTTAATCCAATATTGAACCATTTTCAATCAATCAATGTCTTTATTTTCCATGTACATTGTTGAAAACAGCCAACAATTGCATCTAAGATGTGACTAGAAAAAAAAATTCACTGCTTTCACTCAAAAAACTTCTAGATCTTATTAAAAAAAAAACATGTTTCTTACCTAGAAATGTAATTACGCTTGATAACACACATCACTTGAAAGCTATGTGTTTTCCCCACGTGTTTCAATTTAATTTCCATTTGTGTCAAGCTATTTTTAAGTTCTAGTTAAGTTTTAAGTTAGTCTAAACTGTAAGTACTGATAGGATTTTGAGTTTTTGCAGTGTTCAAAATAAATGTATGATACCTAATGTATTGGAGCACATTAGGGACCAGTGCTACTTGGTGTTTTATTCAGCAATGACTACTGAGCGAAAACTGACAGTTAGCTTTATTATGTTTTAATTTTACACCCTCATCACTCTACAGCGCTGTGTTTTTACAGATTAGCTAAAGCCTGTATGTAAGACATGTTAGCCACGCATCGACAGTGGTCATAATCAATAGAAACCTAGAAGGGCTAACGTTACGTGAGCGAGTGACAGTAACGTTATATTTATTAGCGATGAGAGGGCTACTGCTTAAAGATGGCGGCTGCTTACTAACGCTGCCCAGACGCGGCCGAGTCTGTAATTCGCATCTCGTCCTAAATACATGCAATATCTATGAGACGCATCGGACACTACCTGCTACTAGCATCATGCGGGCGTAGTTTTTAGCAACGTCGGCGTAGTTTGTAGCGGCTGTGTTTTTTTTGTTTTTTTTATTGCGTCTTCCTCTACGCACGTGATGTCAGCGCGTTGTCCCGCATTAATAGTAGTCCGGGCAAAACCTGATGCTGAGAGCTGGCAAAATTAAACTATTCCTCGAGGTGAATAAAATTACTCGGATCAGTTTTTAAACTCGAGTTACTCGAGTTGCTCGAGTATTCGTTTCAGCTCTAATAGAGATACCACTGTACAAGTTAAACTATTTGTCAAGGACTCTTATCACATAACCTGTGATAATGTACTGCCAATTGCGTTTGTTTTCTTACCTGATAGCGTCAGGAGCAGCAGCACTGATGTGAACATCCTGCAAACACCAGAGTAAAGTAGGCACTAACTACCTGTAATGCAAGTAATTAATAGATGGCTGATTCGATACACTGACATGAATTGACAACTGTGTTATTTTTTGAAAGTGTAATTTGTACTATTCCATTTTTAGGCAAAAAAATATCAACTCCAAATATCAGTATCATACCAATAATCGGTACTGGCCCTAAGAAAAAATAACAATGTGGTCGACCACTAAAGTAGTCACAATTCCAAGAGAGTTTTCCTCACCTGAGGTGGCAAAGGTGAACAGTGAGCGGCCTCCAAATGCAAGCAGGGAATCCTAAATAGACGGTCGCAAGGGTTGTAAACCCCAAACCAGCCAATAGCAAGCACTAGTTAAATGAGGTTATTCCATATCTTTCATATTACGTGTACTCTGCCCAGGTCAAAGCTGACACAGCAGCTGCATCAAAGTTTATCCCATCTACTTCCTGCCCGGGAAAATATATTGCCATGATCATAAAAAAATAAATAAATAAATGAACATCTAGTGTTGCAATGTAAATGGAGTCAACCACCAATAGTGCAAGTTCTCTTACTTGAACATATTAGAGAGGTCTGTAATTGTCAACATGGGTAAACCTCAACCATGAGAGACAGAATGTGGGAAAAAACAGAAAATCACATTGTTTGATTTTTAAAGAATTTATTTCCAAATCAGAGTGGAAAATGAAGTATTTGGTCACCTACAAACAAGCAAGATTTCTGGCTGTCAAAGAGGTCTAACTTCTAACGAGGCTCCACTCGTTAATGGCACCTTTTTTTAACTCATTATCGGTATAAAAGACACCTGTCCACAATCTCAGTCAGTCACACTCCAAACTCCAATATGGCCAAGTGTTTTACAAAATTTTCGGGTTCGCAATGAGTCAGCAACACGCAGACTTTTGCGAAATATACAAAGTTTATTGGAGAAAAAGAAAACAATAATGCGAGATATAGATTGTCACTTCTAAAATCCCCGCGCTACTGTTCAAGCACACAAGATATTCCTTTGACCAATCAAAACTTACCGTTGACAAGCGGGCGGAGAGCCGACACCCAGGTAGAGCTGCAGAGGAATACAAGCTGGGCGTCCGTACGCAAACCCACAGCAGACTGAAGCAACCGAAGAGGGAAAAATCCCCTGCTCTTATAGTGGTGCACCACATGAGAGCAGAGATGGACAGTCCCTTCCCTCAGGTGACGAGCCACTTGCCCAATGGTATCGTTACACGTGTTTTGAGATGAGCCATTTGCCCAATGGTATTGTTACACGTGTTTTGACACGTTTTGCAATCACACATCACAAAGACGTCAAAGTGGCGAGGAAAACAAGGTAAAGGGAATCGTACATCACAAAGGCACCAAAGTGGCGAAGATAACAAGGTTACAGTCACAAAAGGGAATCATCACAATATGCTGATACAGTCACAAAGGGAATCATCACAATATGCTGATTCACTCTGGGTCATATTACATTTATCCCATCACCAAGACCAAAGAGCTGTCGAAGGACACCAGAGACAAAATTGTAGACCTGCACCAGGCTGGGAAGACTGAATCTGCAATAGGTGAAACGCTTGGTGTAAAGAAATCCACTGTGGGGGCAATTCTTAGAAAATGGAAGACATATAAGACCACTGATAATCTCCCTCGATCTGGGGCTCCATGCAAGATCTCACCCCGTGCCGTCAAAATGACAACAAGAACGGTGAGCAAAAATCCCAGAACCACACGGGGGGACCTAGTGGATAACCTACAGAGAGCTGGGACCACAGTAACAAAGGCTACTATCAGTAACACAATGCGCCGCCAGGGACTCAAATCCTGCACTGCCAGACGTGTCCCCCTGCTGAAGAAAGTACACGTCCAGGCCCGTCTGCGGTTCGCTAGAGAGCATTTGGATGATCCAGAAGAGGACTGGGAGAAAGTGTTATGGTCAGATGAAACCAAAATAGAACTTTTTGGTAGAAACACAGGTTCTCGTGTTTGAACGAGAAAGAATACTGAAATGCATCCGAAGAACACCATACCCACTGTGAAGCATGGGGGTGGAAACATCATGCTTTGAGGCTGTTTTTTCTGCAAAGGGACCAGGACGACTGATCTGTGTAAAGGAAAGAATGAATGGGGCCATGTATCCGAGAGATTTTGAGTGAAAATCTCCTTCCATCAGCAAGGGCAATGAAGATCAGACGTGGCTGGGTCTTTCAGCATGACAATGATCCCAAACACACAGCCGGGGCAACAAAGGAGTGGTTTCGTAAGAGGCATTTCAAGGTCCTGGAGTGGCCTAGCCAGTCTCCAGATCTCAACCCCATAGAAAATCTGTGGAAGGAGTTGAAAGTCCGTGTTGCCCAACGACAGCCGCAAAACATCACTGCTCTAGAGGAGATCTGCATGGAGGAATGGGCCAAAATACCAGGAACAGTGTGTAAAAAGCTTTTGAAGAGTTACAGAAAACGTTTGGCCTCCGTTATTGCCAACAAAGGGTACATAACAAAGTATTGAGATGAACCTTTGGTATTGACCAAATACTTATTTTCCACCATGATTTACAAATAAATTCTTTAAAAATCAAACAAAGTGATTTTCTGTTTTTTTTCCACATTCTGTCTCTCATGGTTAAGGTTTACCCATGTTGACAATTACAGGCCTCTCTAATATTTTCAAGTGGGAGAACTTCCACAATTAGTGGTTGACTAAATACTTATTTGCCCCACTGTATCTTTTCAGCTTCATGGTTGCTATGCTTTTAATATGTTCGTTTATTATTAAGAATGTTCACACTCTATTATATTTTATCAGTCCAGACAACGAAAGGTTGCTCCGACCCCTCGAGCCAATGCTGTCACTCCTCCAGAGTGGTCTTGACAGCGAGTAGTTCCCAGTCACCCATGTTGTAATTCCGCTTTGCTGGCGAAAGGTGGCATGAAATGAAAGCGCACAGGTATAGGCGGAGTTTAACTTTTGGGGCAGGGGGGGCACAACATGTTGATGACCCTGAAACGCAGTGTCAGCATTTAAATTAATTTACAAGAATATTTATAAAAATAAGTTGAAAATGAGCGTTTTTTTGTTTCCCTATCATTCTTTGGGAGAAGTCTAAATCAGGCTGCTTAGGACAGGATCGTCATCCATTGAATATGGTACGCCTGCCGGTGTCATGCCAATGTAGTTACCGCCGTCAACAATTGTATCCCCTGTGCGGAACCGCTGCGCGTACTGATTTGCTTGATTTCAGTGTTTTAGTGATGTAGTTATCTACGAGGTTTAAAAACATGGCCCATCCATCCAAAAAAAAAACTTTTATTTTCTATTGTATACCGTAACATGCAAACTATACGTGAAAAAAGGCATTTTTTTTTACTGTTGTAATCGTAGGAGGACCTATAACTGTTGTTACTTTTAATTCAAGTTCTGTATGGAGATCCTGCTTCTCCTTCTTCCCTCAGGTAGAAGGTACAGATCAATGAGCAGCCGTACTAAAAGACTTGCAAACAGTCTGTAGGCAATAAGACTGCTGAATTCACAAGTACACTGATATTGCTGTTATGGTTATGCGGTCATTAGTATGCACTTCACACTGTGGGGAGCGGGGTGGCATGAATGGTTATGTAAATTTATTAATAGAGATGTCCCGATCGATCGATTGGGTCCGATCACGTCATTTTCAAAGTATCGGAATCGGCAAAAAAATATCGGACATGCCTTTTTTAAATATATATATATATTTTTTTTAATTGAATCGTTTTCTAATTGTATTTAACGTTACAGACATAATATGTTACACTCATCCAGAGTCTTTAGTTTTCGCTTAAGGTAGGGTTATCAAATTTATCCCGATAATGGCGGTAATTATTTTTTTTTAAATTGTATCACGTTAAAATATTTAACGCAATTCATGCATGCGCTGCACGACCCACTCACGCATTGTCACGCTCAATCTGTAATGGCACCGTTATACCTATATAGAGAGCTAAAAGGCAGCGTAAAATGAGTAGAGTGAATTTTGGAAGCCTTTGGAGCCTTTTTTTAATTGACTAAAGCCTTACAACAATCCCTCTCACTACGATTAGAGCTATCGTGGGAAGCAATGTGGGGAAGCAAGGTAGTAATTGATCTTTTTCTTAACACCCTATGTTATTTCCCAACGCAGAGAAGATATATCAATTGGTAGCACTACGCACAGTCATGGTTCCACTTCCGATCATGCATTTGGGCATGGCTACAGTATCATTTACTCAAAGCTCAACAAATATACTAGATGGCAATATTTAGTCACAATATACAAAGTCACATTTGTCCTTTAAGAATTACAAGTCTTTCAATCCATGGATCCCTCTCACAGAAAGAATGTTAATAATGTAAATGCCATCTTAAAGATTTATTGTCATAATAAACAGATACAGTACTTATGTACTGTATGTTGAATGTATATATTCGTCCGAGTTTTATTCATTTTTTTCTTAATGCATAGCCAAAATGTATATGATCGGGAAAAATTATCGGGAATGATTGGAATTGATTTGGGAGCAAAAAAAAGCAATTGGATCGGGAAATATCGGGATCGGCAAATACTCAAACTAAAACGATCGGGATCGGATCGGGAGCAAAAAAACATGATCGGAACAACCCTATTTATTAATATTATTTATTTATTGTCGGGGCACTGGGGATAGAGCCTAGTTCGGGCCTAAAAAATCCAGCCCGACCCGACACGGCCCGCTGGTATTGAGGCCCGACCCGGCCCGAGCTCGATCACTTAACTAGATTTGCAGGCCTGAGCCCGAAAAACCCGATTTTTTTTTTTTTTTTTTTTTTGAGTGACGCGGAAAAAACGCTGCAGCAGCAATTTATTTTCATTTCTTCGAGTTGGCAGAAAAAATAGCAAGTTTTCTTAATGTTTAAATAATCTACATATTTTTTTGAGAATGATCAAAGCATTCACACAACGAAATAACGCTGGGAAAGTTTGTTAAACATATTTCTGAGTGTGTGGGATATTGTTCTCACATGGACGCGCCTCTCTGACAAGGAGAGGGAACAGCAGCAAAAAAAATAAATAATAAAAATACAAATGCTTTGAAATAACATTTTTTATTGTAACGACAACAATACCAAAATAAAAAATAAAAATTTACTTGCGGCCCCCGCCTCATGTCTTGCTCTTTATTACTGTGAAATAAGGGAAATAATTAGACCGGCTCTGACTAAAAATGCCGATTTGAACAGCATGATATTATGGCTTATACTTACACTGGTTATATTTTTTGGTCGTCGTCGTGCAGAAATAAAATTGCCGCACTTCTCCGTTATGTTCTGCTTTACTCGAAGAGGTGCGGCCCTCGAAACAAAGGATAATAAAGATGTTTGAGCAGTTACTTTTTTGCCCGCACAGCTTTTAAGATGCCTGCTCAGCGTCGAAGTGCCAGTCTTTTTTCTGTCGTACGAGAGCAATGTGCCGCACTTGTTACATTCGACGAAGCCGACACAGTTTTTTGTTGCATCTTCCACGATCAAATGAAATTCTTTCCACACCTCACTCCTACCTGTGCATTCTTGCCTCTTCCATTCCCCCGTCTTCAGTTTGTTTTTAGCTTCTTTCTGCTCCATATTGGAAAAGTACCAAGAGGATGAGTTGTGTACACTCGGTGCAGAGAGGGAGAAAATGAAAATGAGGGCGGCGCCTCGGCCGTGCGCAAACGGTACAGCGGGAGGACAAGAAGAAAAAGCGGCCAGCGCCACGGCGTTCGTGCACACGCACAAGCAAAAGCGCAATACAGAGAGCCTGCTCTCCATTTTTTATTTTTTATTATTATTTTTTTTTAATCTTTTTTTTTTTTGACCTGACCCGACCTGACCCGAACGTGAATGCTTAAAATGTGGGCCCGACCCGACCCGCGGGTTCGGGCACAAAATCTAACCTCTAACTGGGGACACTTTACCTTTATCT
Organism: Corythoichthys intestinalis; assembly: GCF_030265065.1. NCBI lineage: Eukaryota > Metazoa > Chordata > Actinopteri > Syngnathiformes > Syngnathidae > Corythoichthys > Corythoichthys intestinalis. The sequence continues at coordinate 8,467,906 of NC_080396.1, read as the reverse complement.
TACTCTGCACCAAACACATTTAATGGGTACTAACTCATACTATTGGTCAAACTCCAATCTGATTTTCGTTGTTATCTATACAATGACAAATAAACTCTGAATCTTACGTGTGACAACAACTGGATTTTTGTTTCTGGCTATAAAAACGGATAAATTGGCTGACCTGCTCAAATGGCGACCTCTGCGAACCAGTCTATAGACGTCCTCTATTTATTACACCTAGTTTTCTACTACTATGTAAAATGCAGATTAGCGAAAGGCCAAATGTCAAAATTAATTTAGATGAAGGGTTTCAGTCATGATTTAGGGCATCAAAAGAACTCCATTAAATTTCGCAATAATTGCAGGTGAATGTAATCAACTCTTTCTTTGTCTGTGGCACTGTTTTGACACTGTGGGTAAATAAAAACACAGCAGCAAAATAATTTTGTCCACTGCACTCTCAAAAAGTATTTGCTAAAAAAAAAAAAACTTTTTTTAAATAAATAAATAAAAAAAAAAAAAAAAGAAAAGGAAAAAAAAGTTAAAGATGAGGACAAAAAGCTTACAGCACCTGGTATTCCCAAGTGAATTCTCCCCTAAGTCCCTACGGCCCATCGAGAGGACCAATAGTTGACTGAAGCTGACTGAGCGGGCAGCCAATCATTGACCGACTATGGCGGGGGACCAATCATTGACTGAGCGGGCAGCCAATCGTTCACCGAGGCTCGTCGTCAGTTGACCAATCGCGTCGCAGCTCTTGACGCCGGGTACGTCCTCTCTCGACACCGCCATTTTTGACTCATTCAAAACACGGCACTACGAGAAGGCTACGAGAGAGTTTAAACATTTATTGTTTTAGCTTCTTGGCTAAGCGTAATGCTGTTAATGTTGTTTCCGATGGTGATTCCTTCGAGGTAAGGCTGTTTAAACATTTGCGCTTATTGTTTGAAAATAAGACATTTGGTTTTTAGGCAAAACATGTAATCCATACGATGTTTGTTTTAACGCAATTTACGAAGCGTGTCTCTTCTCAATCAAACTATATACCTCGGTACGATGTTTCTTTCTAAACTAATGATCACGAAGAACACAAATTTGAACGGCTTGTGTATTTTGGGCAACGAAGCGGCTGTCTGCATTCAGACAATAGTCGACTGGATAAATTAATCTCCTGACAGCGCAAGCCTTCCGTGGCATTTTTTTTTTTTTTTTTTTTAATGTCGGATTTATGCTTTGACCATGGTATTTTACAATTTCGGTGGGAGTGGAGAAGCATTTCTAGTAATGTATCAAAACAATTGTACCGGGGGCTGTGTGTGTGTGTGCGTGTGTGGTTGTGTACGTCCGTGCACTTTTTGTCTTCAGATGGCTATATAAGCCTATTTCATAGGTTATTGTGTCATTTGTTTAACTTTGAGCACTTTAACCAAATTATTATTATAGTTATGTGACCAAGTACTAATTTCAAGAAACAAATAAAGCAGTACTTTAGGGTCAACTGTATTTGAATCACTGATGTAATATGTAATGTAAGCCTCTTTGTTGTCGTCTTATATATTACCTTATATTATCTATTTACCTCCTTACTAACTTTCTTCCGTCTTTATGTTAGCATGTTGAATTATGTTTGTTTCAGTGTGTAAATTTTTCAAGATAAGAATTCTTTATTTTATATACAGTATAGCCTATGTTGATTAGTATGTTGATGTGACAGGCTTAGCTTGATGTTTTGTCTGTTTTATGTTTTGTGTGGACCCCAGGAAGAGTAGCGAATCTTTTCATCAGCTAATGGGGATCCTAATAAAAATACAAGTACAAGTACTCATATATGACTTGCACTATGCCACCAGATTACAAACACGATGGAGCACAACAAACATATTTGCAGTGTTTGCGATAAGCACTTCACAGAGAAGTCCAACTTGACCCGCCACATGAAGCTTCATGCCCCAAAGGAGCATGAGTGTAGTGTGTGTGGGAAGAGTTTCAGCACTGCGCCTCATTTGCGGGATCACATGAAGCTCCACCAATATCCCAGCATCCCTCTGTACCGCCAGGGAGAGGCCCGCCTCCAGTGCAGCGAGGCAGCAGTGGCCGTGGCTTCCAACACTGTGGTGGTGGACCCCACCTGGCATGACCCCCAGACAGCGGAGGCAGCTGCAATGAAGGCTGGTGGCGAACTGTGGAGAGGCCAATTGGTCCTCACCTTTGGAAAGTATGCTGGGCAGTCTTTCCGATGGCTCCTCGAGAACGCTGTGGGCTGGGTTGTGTGGCTGCTGGCGGAGTACGTGCAGAAGGGGGAGAGGAACGAGCAGCTGAATTGGCAAAAGAAGCGCATGCTGGAGTATGTGCAAGTCTTCCCTTCTGTCATGTGCCACCTGGATAGGAGAGTGAAGGTATTCTCATGTTTTATTCTGTATAGTTTTTCACATGTCAAAGCTGGGTATGTGTGAGTGTCTTACAGCTGCATCATGATTATTTCTGCAGAAACAAGAAGCAAAGACTGAGGCTTCTTCTCAGTCACAACTCCAGCATGATTC